>NC_141059.1:59057781-60257781 GCF_041138505.1 Cibotium barometz | reverse complement strand
CTAATGCTTCTTGCATTGTTTATGCCGCCTTGGTGAGGGCATTGTTCGTTTCTCTTTGGTTGGATGACTATTGCAAGCCTTGGAGAAGCTGTACAAGGAGCATAATGCAAGCTTGATTACATGCTAAAGTTGTAATAATGTGAGTACATGCTTTCAATTGTAAAAAATCAAACACTCTACTCTCTTCACATTACTAGATTCTCAATCAAATTGCATATGTTTATTCTAAACAAGCACTAGAATCTAGCATGTTGAGAGGGAGTTCTATTGTCCTGTGAGCGAGTTCCTTTGAGCAAAGAAAAAAATCTAGCAAGCGTGGCAAAGGAGACCCCAAAAAGAAGGGGGAGTTTAAAAATGGTGCCTCATTCTTCCGTTGAATTTTAATTTTAATTTATGACATCAAAAATCAATTCCAATGTAACCACCTGTTGCTCCGTATGTTCCATATCAGACCTTGGGTCTCAAACCATTCTCCTTGCCATCGCCTCTGTATATCGGGGAAGTTACCTTCAAAATTAAGACTTATTGTGGGATTTCTTGACTTTTCAATTCATAATCCCTCTTCCCTTGACCTCCTGTACACAATTGTGCATTTATTGATCAATTTGGCCAAGTGCATAAGAGGTTTTCACAGAAGACCGGGTTTAGGGTAAAATTCTTGTGCATATGATGGGATTATCATCATTCCCTTGCATATTGGTTGCATTGCCTCGAGCCTCTACTTTCTCTTTATCATTCCCACACATTCTCCTATTCAGTTTTACTCTATACATGCAAACAGTCCAACAATTAATCACAAACGCTAGTTATTAAATTCACCAGGTTGGATTGGATGTTAACCAGTGGAGGAAATCTTGCCATCCGGGGACAGATCTCTCTCGAGAATGCAAGCTTGATTACATGCTAAAGTTGTAATGTGAGTACATGCTTTGAACTGTAAGAAATCAAACACTCTACTCTCTTCACATTCCTGGATTCTCAATCAAATTGCATATGTTTATTCTAAATAAGCACTAGAATCTAGCATGTTGAGAGGGAGTTCTATTGTCCTCTGAGCGAGTTCCTTTGAGCAAAAAAAAAAAACTAGCAGGGCATGGCAAAGGAGACCCCAAAAAGAAGGGGGAGTTTAGAAATGGTGCCTCATTTTTGTGTTGAATTTCAATTTTAATTTATGACATCCAAAGTCAATTCCAATGTAACCACCTGTTGCTCCTTACATTATGTGTCAGACCTTGGGTCTCCAACCATTCTCCTGCCATCACTTCTGTATATCGGGGAAGTTACCTTCAAAATTAGGAATTATTGTTGGATTTCTTGACTTTTCAATCCATAATCCTTCTTCCCTTGATCTCCGCTACACAATTGTGCATTTCTTGATCTATTTGGCCAAGTGCATTAGGGTTATGGGGTTTAGGGTAAAATTCTTGTGCATATGATGGGATTCTCATCATTACCTTGCATATTGGTTGCATTGCCTCGAGCCTCTACTTTCTCTTTATCATTCCCACACATTTTCCTAATCAGTTTTACTCCATACATGCAAAAAATCCAACAATTAATCACTAATGCTTCTTGCATTGGTTATGCCTTCGTGAGGGCATTGTTCGTTTCTCTTTGGTCGGATGATTATTGCAAGCCTTGGAGAAAGTGTACAAGGAGCATAATGTAAGCTTGATTATATGCTAAAGTTGTAATGTGAGTACATGCTTTGAATTGTAAGAAATCAAACACTCTACTCTCTCCACATTGCTGGATTCTCAATCAAATTGCATAAGTTCTGTTTAAACAAGCAGTAGAATCTAGCATGTTGAGATCAAGTTCTATTTTCCTCTGAGCGAGTTCCTTTGAGCAAACAAAAAAATCTACTAGAGCGTGGCAAAGGAGACCCCAAAAAGAAGGGCGAGTTTGGAAATGGTGCCTCATTCTTCCGTTGAATTTCAATTTTAATTTATGACATCCAAAATCAATTCCAATGTAACCACCTGTTTCTCTGTATGTTCCCTCTCAGACTGGGTCTCCAACCATTCTCCTTGCCATCGCCTATGTATATCGGGGAAGTTACCTTCAAAATTAGGAATTATTGTGGGACTTATTGACTTTTCAATCCATAATCCTTCTTCCCTTGATCTCCTCCATACAATTGTGCATTTCTTGATCAATTTGGCCAAGTGCATTAGGGTTTTGAGAGAAGACGGGATTTAGGGTAAAATTCTTATGCATATGATGGGATTCTCATCATTGCCTTCCATATTGGTTGCATTGCGTCGAGCCTCCACTTTCTTATTATCATTCCCACACATTCTCCTAATGAGTTTTACTCTATACATGCAAAAAATCCAACAATTAATCACTAATGCTTCTTGCCTTGGTGAGGGCATTGTTCATTTCTCTTTGGTTGGATGACTATTGCAAGCCTTGGAGCAAGTGTACAAGGAGCATAATGCAAGCTTAATTACATGCTAAAGTTGTAATGTCAGTACATGCTTTGAATTGTAAGAAATCAAACACTCTACTCGCTTCACATTGCTGGATTCTAAATCAAATTGTATAAGTTCATTTCAAACAGGCACTAAAACTTTCTAGCATGTTGAGAGCGAGTTCTATTGTCCTCTAAGCGAGTTTCTTTGAGCAAACAAAAAAATCCAGCAGGGCATGGCAAAGGAGGCCCCAAAAAGAAGGGGGAGTTTAGAAATGGTGCCTCATTCTTCCGTTGAATTTTAATTTTAATTTATGACATCCAAAATCAATTCCAATGTAACCACCTGTTGCTTCCTATGTTCCATCTCAGACCTTGGGTCTCCAACCATTCTCCTTTCCATTGCCTCTGTATATCAAGGCAGTTACCTTCAAAATTAGGAGATATAGTGGGATTTCTCGACTTTTCAATCCATAATCCTTCATCCTTGATCTCCTCTACACAATTGTGCATTTATTGATCAATTTGGCCAAGTGCACCAGGGTTTTGAGAGAAGAGGGGGTTTAGGGTAAAGTTCTTGTGCATATGATTGGATTCTCATCATTCCCTTGCATATTGGTTGCATTGCCTCGAGCCTCTACTTTCTCTTTATCATTCCCACACATTTTCCTGATCAGTTTGACTCTATACATGCAAAATGTCCAACAACTAATCACTAATGCTTCTTGCATTGGTTATGCCTTGGTGAGGACATTGTTCGTTTCTCTTTGGTTGAATGACTATTGCAAGCCTTGGAGCACGTGTACAAGGAGCGTAATGCAAGCTAGATTATATGCTAAAGTTGTAATGTGAGTACATTGCTTTGAATTTTAAGAAATGGTGTCTCATTCTTTCGTTGAATTTCAATTTTAATTTATGACATTCAAAATCAATTCCAATGTGACCACCTGTTGCTCCGTATGTTCCGTCTCAGGTCTGGGTCTCCAACCATTCTCCTTGCCGTCGTGTCTACATATCGGGAAAGTTACCTTCAAAATTAGAAATTATTGTGGGATTTCTTGACTTTCCAATCCATTATCCTACTTCCCTTGATCTCCTCTACACAATTGTGTATTTCTTGATTAATTTGGCCAAGTGCATTAGGGTTTTGAGAGAAGGCGGGGTTTAGGTTATGCATATGATGGGATTCTCATCATTCTCTTGCATATTGGTTGCATTGTCTCAAGCCTCTACTTACTCTTTATTATTCCCACACATTTTCCTAATCAATTTTACTCTATACATGCAAAAAATCCAACAATTAATCACTAATGCTTCTTGCATTGGTTATGCCTTGGTGAGGGCATTGTTTATTTCTGTTTGATTGGATGACTCTCCAAGCCTTGGAGCAAGTGTACACGGAGCATAATGCAAGCTTGATTACATGCTAAAGTTATATTGTGAGTATATGCTTTGAATTATAAGAAAGCAAACACTCTACTCTCTTCACATTGCTGGATTCTCAATTAAATTGTATAAGTTTATTTTAAACAAGCACTAGAATCGAGCATGTTGAGAGGGAGTTCTATTGTCCTTTGAGAAAGTTGCTTTGAGCAAACAAAAGATCTAGCAGGGCGTGGCAAAGTACACCGCAAAAAGAAGAGAGAGTTTAGAAATGGTCCCTCATTCTTACGTTGAATTTCAGTTTTAATTTATGACATCCAGAATCAATTCCAATGTAACCACGTGTCGCTCTGTATGTTCCTTCTTCTCAGACCTTGGGTCTCCAACCATTCTCCTTGCCATCGCCTCTGCATATCAGGGAAGTTATGTTCAAAATTAGATATTATTGTTGGATTTCCTAACTTTTCAATCCATAATCCTTCCCTTGATCTCCTCTACACAATTGTGCATTTCTTGATCAATTTGGCCGAGTGCATTAGGGTTTTGAGAGAAGATGGGGTTTAGGGTAAAGTTCTTGTGCATATGATGGGATTGTCATCACTCCCTTGCATATTGGTTGCATTGCCTCAAGCCTCTACTTTCTCTTTATCATTCCCACACATTTTCTTAATCAATTTTGCTCTATACATGCAAAACATCTAACAATTAATCACTAATGCTTCTTGCATTGTTTATGCCGCCTTGGTGAGGGCATTGTTCGTTTCTCTTTGGTTGGATGACTATTGCAAGCCTTGGAGAAGCTGTACAAGGAGCATAATGCAAGCTTGATTACATGCTAAAGTTGTAATAATGTGAGTACATGCTTTCAATTGTAAAAAATCAAACACTCTACTCTCTTCACATTACTGGATTCTCAATCAAATTGCATATGTTTATTCTAAACAAGCACTAGAATCTAGCATGTTGAGAGGGAGTTCTATTGTCCTCTGAGCGAGTTCCTTTGAGCAAAGAAAAAAATCTAGCAAGCGTGGCAAAGGAGACCCCAAAAAGAAGGGGGAGTTTAAAAATGGTGCCTCATTCTTCCGTTGAATTTCAATTTTAATTTATGACATCAAAAATCAATTCCAATGTAACCACCTGTTGCTCCGTATGTTCCATCTCAGACCTTGGGTCTCCAACCATTCTCCTTGCCATCACCTCTGTATATCGGGGAAGTTACCTTCAAAATTAAGACTTATTGTGGGATTTCTTGACTTTTCAATTCATAATCCCTCTTCCCTTGACCTCCTGTACACAATTGTGCATTTATTGATCAATTTGGCCAAGTGCATAAGAGGTTTTCATAGAAGACCGGGTTTAGGGTAAAATTCTTGTGCATATGATGGGATTATCGTCATTCCCTTGCATATTGGTTGCATTGCCTCGAGCCTCTACTTTCTCTTTATCATTCCCACACATTCTCCTATTCAGTTTTACTCTATACATGCAAACAGTCCAACAATTAATCACAAACGCTAGTTATTAAATTCACCAGGTTGGATTGGATGTTAACCAGTGGAGGGAATCTTGCCATCCGGGGACAGATCTCTCTCGAGAATGCAAGCTTGATTACATGCTAAAGTTGTAATGTGAGTACATGCTTTGAATTGTAAGAAATCAAACACTCTACTCTCTTCCTATTGCTAGATTCTCAATCAAATTGTATAAGTCTATTCTAAACAAGCACTAGAATCTAGCATGTTGAGAGGGAGTTCTATTGTCCTCTGAGCGAGTTCCTTTGAGCAAAAAAAAAAACTAGCAGGGCATGGCAAAGGAGACCCCAAAAAGAAGGGGGAGTTTAGAAATGGTGCCTCATTTTTGTGTTGAATTTCAATTTTAATTTATGACATCCAAAGTCAATTCCAATGTAACCACCTGTTGCTCCTTACATTATGTGTCAGACCTTGGGTCTCCAACCATTCTCCTGCCATCACCTCTGTATATCGGGGAAGTTACCTTCAAAATTAGGAATTATTGTTGGATTTCTTGACTTTTCAATCCATAAACCTTCTTCCCTTGATCTCCGCTACACAATTGTGCATTTCTTGATCTATTTGGCCAAGTGCATTAGGGTTATGGGGTTTAGGGTAAAATTCTTGTGCATATGATGGGATTCTCATCATTACCTTGCATATTGGTTGCATTGCCTCGAGCCTCTACTTTCTCTTTATCATTCTCACACATTTTCCTAATCAGTTTTACTCCATACATGCAAAAAATCCAACAATTAATCACTAATGCTTCTTGCATTGGTTATGCCTTCGTGAGGGCATTGTTCGTTTCTCTCTGGTTGGATGACTATTGCAAGCCTTGGAGAAAGTGTACAAGGAGCATAATGTAAGCTTGATTATATGCTAAAGTTGTAATGTGAGTACATGCTTTGAATTGTAAGAAATCAAACACTCTACTCTCTTCACATTGCTGGATTCTCAATCAAATTGCATAAGTTCGTTTTAACCAAGCACTAGAATCTAGCATGTTGAGATCAAGTTCTATTTTCCTCTGACCGAGTTCCTTTGAGCAAACAAAAATATCTACTAGAGCGTGGCAAAGGAGACCCCAAAAAGAAGGGCGAGTTTGGAAATGGTGCCTCATTCTTCCGTTGAATTTCAATTTTAATTTATGACATCCAAAATCAATTCCAATGTAACCACCTGTTTCTCCGTATGTTCCCTCTCAGACTGGGCCTCCAACCATTCTCCTTGCCATCGCCTATGTATATCGGGGAAGTTACCTTCAAAATTAGGAATTATTGTGGGACTTCTTGACTTTTCAATCCATAATCCTTCTTCCCTTGATCTCCTCCATACAATTGTGCATTTCTTGATCAATTTGGCCAAGTGCATTAGGGTTTTGAGAGAAGACGGGATTTAGGGTAAAATTCTTATGCATATGATGGGATTCTCATCATTGTCTTAAATATTGGTTGCATTGCGTCGAGCCTCAACTTTCTTATTATCATTCCCACACATTCTCCTAATGAGTTTTACTCTATACATGCAAAAAATCCAACAATTAATCACTAATGCTTCTTGCCTTGGTGAGGGCATTGTTCATTTCTCTTTGGTTGGATGACTATTGCAAGCCTTGGAGCAAGTGTACAAGGAGCATAATGCAAGCTTAATTACATGCTAAAGTTGTAATGTGAGTACATGGTTTGAATTGTAAGAAATCAAACACTCTACTCCCTTCACATTGCTGGATTCTAAATCAAATTGTATAAGTTCATTTCAAACAGGCACTAAAACTTTCTAGCATGTTGAGAGCGAGTTCTATTGTCCTCTAAGCGAGTTTCTTTGAGCAAACAAAAAAATCCAGCAGGGCATGGCAAAGGAGACCCCAAAAAGAAGGGGGAGTTTAGAAATGGTGCCTCATTCTTCCGTTGAATTTTAATTTTAATTTATGACATCCAAAATCAATTCCAATGTAACCACTTGTTGCTTCCTATGTTCCATCTCAGACCTTGGGTCTCCAACCATTCTCCTTGCCATTGCCTCTGTATATCAAGGCAGTTACCTTCAAATTAGGAGATATAGTGGGATTTCTCGACTTTTCAATCCATAATCCTTCATCATTGATCTCCTCTACACAATTGTGCATTTCTTGATCAATTTGGCCAAGTGCACCAGGGTTTTGAGAGAAGAGGGGGTTAAGGGTAAAGTTCTTGTGCATATGATTGGATTCTCATCATTCCCTTGCATATTGGTTGCATTGCCTCGAGCCTCTACTTTCTCTTTATCATTCCCACACATTTTCCTAATCAATTTCACTCTATACATGCAAAATGTCCAACAACTAATCACTAATGCTTCTTGCATTGGTTATGCCTTGGTGAGGACATTGTTCGTTTCTCTTTGGTTGAATGACTATTGCAAGCCTTGGAGCACGTGTACAAGGAGCGTAATGCAAGCTAGATTATATGCTAAAGTTGTAATGTGAGTACATTGCTTTGAATTTTAAGAAATGGTACCTCATTCTTTCGTTGAATTTCAATTTTAATTTATGACATTCAAAATCAATTCCAATGTAACCACCTGTTGCTCCGTATGTTCCGTCTCAGGTCTGGGTCTCCAACCATTCTCCTTGCCGTCATGTCTACATATCGGGGAAGTTACCTTCAAAATTAGAAATTATTGTGAGATTTCTTGACTTTCCAATCCATTATCCTACTTCCCTTGATCTCCTCTACACAATTGTGTATTTCTTGATTAATTTGGCCAAGTGCATTAGGGTTTTGAGAGAAGGCGGGGTTTAGGTTATGCATATGATGGGATTCTCATCATTCTCTTGCATATTGGTTGCATTCTCTCAAGCCTCTACTTACTCTTTATTATTCCCACACATTTTCCTAATCAATTTTACTCTATACATGCAAAAAATCCAACAATTAATCACTAATGCTTCTTGCATTGGTTATGCCTTGGTGAGGGCATTGTTTATTTCTGTTTGATTGGATGACTCTCCAAGCCTTGGAGCAAGTGTACACGGAGCATAATGCAAGCTTGATTACATGCTAAAGTTATATTGTGAGTATATGCTTTGAATTATAAGAAAGCAAACACTCTACTCTCTTCACATTGCTGGATTCTCAATTAAATTGTATAAGTTTATTTTAAACAAGCACTAGAATCGAGCATGTTGAGAGGGAGTTCTATTGTCCTCTGAGAAAGTTGCTTTGAGCAAACAAAAGATCTAGCAGGGCGTGGCAAAGTAGACCGCAAAAAGAAGAGGGAGTTTAGAAATGGTCCCTCATTCTTACGTTGAATTTCAGTTTTAATTTATGACATCCAGAATCAATTCCAATGTAACCACGTGTCGCTCTGTATGTTCCTTCTTCTCAGACCTTGGGTCTCCAACCATTCTCCTTGCCATCGCCTCTGCATATCAGGGAAGTTATGTTCAAAATTAGATATTATTGTTGGATTTCCTAACTTTTCAATCCATAATCCTTCCCTTGATCTCCTCTACACAATTGTGCATTTCTTGATCAATTTGGCCGAGTGCATTAGGGTTTTGAGAGAAGACGGGATTTAGGGTAAAGTTCTTGTGCATATGATGGGATTGTCATCATTCCCTTGCATATTGGTTGCATTGCCTCAAGCCTCTACTTTCTCTTTATCATTCCCACACATTTTCTTAATCAATTTTGCTCTATACATGCAAAACATCTAACAATTAATCACTAATGCTTCTTGCATTGTTTATGCCGCCTTGGTGAGGGCATTGTTTGTTTCTCTTTGGTTGGATGACTATTGCAAGCCTTGGAGAAGCTCTACAAGGAGCATAATGCAAGCTTGATTACATGCTAAAGTTGTAATAATGATAGTAGATTTTTTTGTTTGCATAAAGGAACTCGCTCAGAGGAAAATAGAACTTGATCTCAACATGCTAGATTCTAGTGCTTGTTTAAAAAGAACTTATACAATTTGATTGAGAATCCAGCAATGTGAAGAGAGTAGAGTGTTTGATCTCTTACAATTCAAATCATGTACTCACATTACAACTTTAGCATATAATCAAGCTTACATTATGCTCCTTGTACACTTTCTCCAAGGCTTGCAATAGTCATCCAACCAAAGAGAAACGAACAATGCCCTCACCAAGGCATAACCAATGCAAGAAGCATTAGTGATTAATTGTTGGATTTTTTGCATGTATGGAGTAAAACTGATTAGGAAAATGTGTGGGAATGATAAAGAGAAAGTAGAGGCTCGAGGCAATGCAACCAATATGCAAGGGAATGATGAGAATCCAATCATATGCACAAGAACTTTACCCTAAACCCCATAACCCTAATGCACTTGGCCAAATAGATCAAGAAATGCACAATTGTGTAGCGGAGATCAAGGGAAGAAGGATTATGGATTGAAAAGTCAAGAAATCCAACAATAATTCCTAATTTTGAAGGTAACTTTCCCGATATACAGAGGTGATGGCAGGAGAATGGTTGGAGACCCAAGGTCTGACACATAATGTAAGGAGCAACAGGTGGTTACATTGGAATTGACTTTGGATGTCATAAATTAAAATTGAAATTCAACACAAAAATGAGGCACCATTTCTAAACTCCCCCTTCTTTTTGGGGTCTCCTTTGCCATGCCCTGCTAGTTTTTTTTTTGCTCAAAGGAACTCGCTCAGAGGACAATAGAACTCCCTCTCAACATGCTAGATTCTAGTGCTTGTTTAGAATAGACTTATACAATTTGATTGAGGATCGAGCAATAGGAAGAGAGTAGAGTGTTTGATTGAGAATCCAGCAATAGGAAGAGAGTAGAGTGTTTGATTTCTTACAGTTCAAAGCATGTACTCACATTACAACTTTAGCATGTAATCAAGCTTGCATTCTCGAGAGAGATCTGTCCCCGGATGGCAAGATTCCCTCCACTGGTTAACATCCAATCCAACCTGGTGAATTTAATTACTAGCGTTTGTGATTAATTGTTGGACTGTTTGCATGTATAGAGTAAAACTGAATAGGAGAATGTGTGGGAATGATAAAGAGAAAGTAGAGGCTCGAGGCAATGCAACCAATATGCAAGGGAATGATGATAATCCCATCATATGCACAAGAATTTTACCCTAAACCCGGTCTTCTGTGAAAACCTCTTATGCAATTGGCCAAATTGATCAATAAATGCACAATTGTGTAGAGGAGATCAAGGGAAGAGGGATTATGAATTGAAAAGTCAAGAAATCCCACAATAAGTCCTAATTTTGAAGGTAACTTCCCCAATATACAGAGGCGATGGCAAGGAGAATGGTTGGAGACCCAAGGTCTGAGATGGAACATACGGAGCAACAGGTGGTTACATTGGAATTGATTTTTGATGTCATAAATTAAAATTGAAATTCAACGGAAGAATGAGGCACCATTGTTAAACTCCCCCTTCTTTTTGGGGTCTCCTTTGCCACGCTTGCTAGATTTTTTTCTTTGCTCAAAGGAACTCGCTCAGAGGACAATAGAACTCCCTCTCAACATGCTAGATTCTAGTGCTTGTTTAGAATAAACATATGCAATTTGATTGAGAATCCAGTAATGTGAAGAGAGTAGAGTGTTTGATTTTTTACAATTGAAAGCATGTACTCACATTATTACAACTTTAGCATGTAATCAAGCTTGCATTATGCTCCTTGTACAGCTTCTCCAAGGCTTGCAATAGTCATCCAACCAAAGAGAAACGAACAATGCCCTCACCAAGGCGGCATAAACAATGCAAGAAGCATTAGTGATTAATTGTTAGATGTTTTGCATGTATAGAGCAAAATTGATTAAGAAAATGTGTGGGAATGATAAAGAGAAAGTAGAGGCTTGAGGCAATGCAACCAATATGCAAGGGAATGATGACAATCCCATCATATGCACAAGAACTTTACCCTAAATCCCGTCTTCTCTCAAAACCCTAATGCGGGTCCGGCCCCCCCCTCAATATATGATATATTTATTGGGAGTATTTAAAGAATACAATGCTCCATGGGTTCTGAGAACCAGATCATGTCCATGTACATATGAAGACAGTACTAAACAAAAAAACTCGAATTTCGATGTAGAAGCTCGAAGCAGATTGACCACTAGTGTGGTCCAATCGCTACGGTCCTGTGCTTTCACTGGACTCCGCGGAGAGCACCACACTGGTGTTCCGAGACCACGCACAGACAGGCGCTCTCGTACTAACGCCTGGCTCTCCCGATCTCAGCACCTTTGGACCGAGGTTCGCCCATATAGCTTGGACAACCCGGCACCGAACGGGTGTGGGCCGGAACGGGCCGACCCTGGTATGCACTCGGCCAAATTGATCAAGAAATGCACAATTGTGTAGAGGAGATCAAGGGAAGGATTATGGATTGAAAAGTTAGGAAATCCAACAATAATATCTAATTTTGAACATAACTCCCCTGATATGCAGAGGCGATGGCAAGGAGAATGGTTGGAGACCCAAGGTTTGAGAAGAAGGAACATACAGAGCGACACGTGGTTACATTGGAATTGATTCTGGATGTCATAAATTAAAATTGAAATTCAACGTAAGAATGAGGGACCATTTCTAAACTCCCTCTTCTTTTTGCGGTCTACTTTGCCATGCCCTGCTAGATCTTTTGTTTGCTCAAAGCAACTTTCTCAGAGGACAATAGAACTTCCTCTCAACATGCTAGATTCTAGTGCTTGTTTAAAATAAACTTATACAATTTAATTGAGAATCCAGCAATGTGAAGAGAGTAGAGTGTTTGATTTCTTATATATTAAAGGATATACTCACAATATAACTTTAGCATGTAATCAAGCTTGCGTTATGCTCCGTGTACACTTGCTCCAAGGCTTGGAAGAGTCATCCAACCAAATAGAAATAAACAATGCCCTCACCAAGGCATAACCAATGCAAGAAGCATTAGTGATTAATTGTTGGATTTTTTGCATGTATAGAGTAATATTGATTAGGAAAATGTGTGGGAATAATAAAGAGTAAGTAGAGGCTTGAGGCAATGCAACCAATATGCAAGAAAATGATGAGAATCCCATCATATGCATAACCTAAACCCCGCCTTCTCTCAAAACCCTAATGCACTTGGCCAAATTAATCAAGAAATACACAATTGTGTAGAGGAGATCAAGGGAAGTAGGATAATGGATTGGAAAGTCAAGAAATCCCACAATAATTTCTAATTTTGAAGGTAACTTCCCCGATATGTAGACACGACGGCAAGGAGAATGGTTGGAGACCCAGACATGAGACGGAACATACGGAGCAACAGGTGGTTACATTGGAATTGATTTTGAATGTCATAAATTAAAATTGAAATTCAACGAAAGAATGAGGCACCATTTCTTAAAATTCAAAGCAATGTACTCACATTACAACTTTAGCATATAATCTAGCTTGCATTACGCTCCTTGTACATGTGCTCCAAGGCTTGCAATAGTCATTCAACCAAAGAGAAACGAACAATGTCCTCACCAAGGCATAACCAATGCAAGAAGCATTAGTGATTAGTTGTTGGACATTTTGCATGTATAGAGTGAAACTGATTAGGAAAATGTGTGGGAATGATAAAGAGAAAGTAGAGGCTCGAGGCAGTGCAACCAATATGCAAGGGAATGATGAGAATCCAATCATATGCACAAGAACTTTACCCTAAACCCCCTCTTCTCTCAAAACCCTAGTGCACTTGGCCAAATTGATCAAGAAATGCACAATTGTGTAGAGGAGATCAAGGATGAAGGATTATGGATTGAAAAGTCAAGAAATCCCACTATATCTCCTAATTTTGAAGGTAACTGCCTTGATATACAGAGGCAATGGCAAGGAGAATGGTTGGAGACCCAAGGTCTGAGATGGAACATAGGAAGCAACAGGTGGTTACATTGGAATTGATTTTGGATGTCATAAATGAAAATTAAAATTCAACGGAAGAATGAGGCACCATTTCTAAACTCCCCCTTCTTTTTGGGGTCTCCTTTGCCATGCCCTGCTGGATTTTTTTGTTTGCTCAAAGAAACTCGCTTAGAGGACAATAGAACTCGCTCTCAACATGCTAGAAAGTTTTAGTGCCTGTTTGAAATGAACTTATACAATTTGATTTAGAATCCAGCAATGTGAAGCGAGTAGAGTGTTTGATTTCTTACAATTCAAAGCATGTACTCACATTACAACTTTAGCATGTAATTAAGCTTGCATTATGCTCCTTGTACACTTGCTCCAAGGCTTGCAATAGTCATCCAACCAAAGAGAAATGAACAATGCCCTCACCAAGGCAAGAAGCATTAGTGATTAATTGTTGGATTTTTTGCATGTATAGAGTAAAACTCATTAGGAGAATGTGTGGGAATGATAATAAGAAAGTGGAGGCTCGATGCAATGCAACCAATATGGAAGGCAATGATGAGAATCCCATCATATGCATAAGAATTTTACCCTAAATCCCGTCTTCTCTCAAAACCCTAATGCACTTGGCCAAATTGATCAAGAAATGCACAATTGTATGGAGGAGATCAAGGGAAGAAGGATTATGGATTGAAAAGTCAAGAAGTCCCACAATAATTCCTAATTTTGAAGGTAACTTCCCCGATATACATAGGCGATGGCAAGGAGAATGGTTGGAGGCCCAGTCTGAGAGGGAACATACGGAGAAACAGGTGGTTACATTGGAATTGATTTTGGATGTCATAAATTAAAATTGAAATTCAACGGAAGAATGAGGCACCATTTCCAAACTCGCCCTTCTTTTTGGGGTCTCCTTTGCCACGCTCTAGTAGATATTTTTGTTTGCTCAAAGGAACTCGGTCAGAGGAAAATAGAACTTGATCTCAACATGCTAGATTCTAGTGCTTGGTTAAAACGAACTTATGCAATTTGATTGAGAATCCAGCAATGTGAAGAGAGTAGAGTGTTTGATTTCTTACAATTCAAAGCATGTACTCACATTACAACTTTAGCATATAATCAAGCTTACATTATGCTCCTTGTACACTTTCTCCAAGGCTTGCAATAGTCATCCAACCAGAGAGAAACGAACAATGCCCTCACCAAGGCATAACCAATGCAAGAAGCATTAGTGATTAATTGTTGGATTTTTTGCATGTATGGAGTAAAACTGCAAGAAATGCACAATTGTGTAGCGGAGATCAAGGGAAGAAGGATTATGGATTGAAAAGTCAAGAAATCCAACAATAATTCCTAATTTTGTAGGTAACTTCCCCGATATACAGAGATGATGGCAGGAGTATGGTTGGAGACCCAAGGTCTGACACATAATGTAAGGAGCAACAGGTGGTTACATTGGAATTGACTTTGGATGTCATAAATTAAAATTGAAATTCAACACAAAAATGAGGCACCATTTCTAAACTCCCCCTTCTTTTTGGGGTCTCCTTTGCCATGCCCTGCTAGTTTTTTTTTTTGCTCAAAGGAACTCGCTCAGAGGACAATAGAACTCCCTCTCAACATGCTAGATTCTAGTGCTTGTTTAGAATAGACTTATACAATTTGATTGAGGATCGAGCAATAGGAAGAGAGAAGAGTGTTTGATTTCTTACAATTCAAAGCATGTAATGACATTACAACTTTAGCATGTAATCAAGCTTGCATTCTCGAGAGAGATCTGTCCCCGGATGGCAAGATTTCCTCCACTGGTTAACATCCAATCCAACCTGGTGAATTTATAACTAGCGTTTGTGATTAATTGTTGGACTGTTTGCATGTATAGAGTAAAACTGAATAGGAGAATGTGTGGGAATGATAAAGAGAAAGTAGAGGCTCGAGGCAATGCAACCAATATGCAAGGGAATGATGATAATCCCATCATATGCACAAGAATTTTACCCTAAACCCGGTCTTCTGTGAAAACCTCTTATGCACTTGGCCAAATTGATCAATAAATGCACAATTGTGTAGAGAAGATCAAGGGAAGAGGGATTATGAATTGAAAAGTCAAGAAATCCCACAATAAGTCTTAATTTTGAAGGTAACTTCCCCGATATACAGAGGCGATGGCAAGGAGAATGGTTGGAGACCCAAGGTCTGAGATGGAACATACGGAGCAACAGGTGGTTACATTGGAATTGATTTTTGATGTCATAAATTAAAATTGAAATTCAACGGAAGAATGAGGCACCATTTTTAAACTCCCCCTTCTTTTTGGGGTCTCCTTTGCCACGCTTGCTAGATTTTTTTCTTTGCTCATAGGAACTCGCTCAGAGGACAATAGAACTCCCTCTCAACATGCTAGATTCTAGTGCTTGTTTAGAATAACCATATGCAATTTGATTGAGAATCCAGTAATGTGAAGAGAGTAGAGTGTTTGATTTTTTACAATTGAAAGCATGTACTCACATTATTACAACTTTAGCATGTAATCAAGCTTGCATTATGCTCCTTGTACAGCTTCTCCAAGGCTTGCAATAGTCATCCAACCAAAGAGAAACGAACAATGCCCTCACCAAGGCGGCATAAACAATGCAAGAAGCATTAGTGATTAATTGTTAGATGTTTTGCATGTATAGAGCAAAATTGATTAAGAAAATGTGTGGGAATGATAAAGAGAAAGTAGAGGCTTGAGGCAATGCAACCAATATGCAAGGGAATGATGACAATCCCATCATATGCACAAGAACTTTACCCTAAACCCCGTCTTCTCTCAAAACCCTAATGCACTCGGCCAAATTGATCAAGAAATGCACAATTGTGTAGAGGAGATCAAGAGAAGGATTATGGATTGAAAAGTTAGGAAATCCAACAATAATATCTAATTTTGAACATAACTCCCCTGATATGCAGAGGCGATGGCAAGGAGAATGGTTGGAGACCCAAGGTCTGAGAAGAAGGAACATACAGAGCGACACGTGGTTACATTGGAATTGATTCTGGATGTCATAAATTAAAATTGAAATTCAACGTAAGAATGAGGGACCATTTCTAAACTCCCTCTTCTTTTGCGGTCTACTTTGCCATGCCCTGCTAGATCTTTTATTTGCTCAAAGCAACTTTCTCAGAGGATAATAGAACTCCCTCTCAACATGCTCGATTCTAGTGCTTGTTTAAAATAAACTTATACAATTTAATTGAGAATCCAGCAATGTGAAGAGAGTAGAGTGTTTGATTTCTTATAATTCAAAGCATATACTAACAATATAACTTTAGCATGTAATCAAGCTTGCGTTATGCTCCGTGTACACTTGCTCCAAGGCTTGGAAGAGTCATCCAACCAAATAGAAATAAACAATGCCCTCACCAAGGCATAACCAATGCAAGAAGCATTAGTGATTAATTGTTGGATTTTTTGCATGTATAGAGTAAAATTGATTAGGAAATGTGTGGGAATAATAAAGAGTAAGTAGAGGCTTGAGGCAATGCAACCAATATGCAAGAGAATGATGAGAATCCCATCATATGCATAACCTAAACCCCGCCTTCTCTCAAAACCCTAATGCACTTGGCCAAATTAATCAAGAAATACACAATTGTGTAGAGGAGATCAAGGGAAGTAGGATAATGGATTGGAAAGTCAAGAAATCCCACAATAATTTCTAATTTTGAAGGTAACTTCCCCGATATGTAGACACGACGGCAGGGAGAATGGTTGGAGACCCAGACCTGAGACGGAACATACGGAGCAACAGGTGGTTACATTGGAATTGATTTTGAATGTCATAAATTAAAATTGAAATTCAACGAAAGAATGAGGCACCATTTCTTAAAATTCAAAGCAATGTACTCACATTACCACTTTAGCATATAATCTAGCTTGCATTACGCTCCTTGTACACGTGCTCCAAGGCTTGCAATAGTCATTCAACCAAAGAGAAACGAACAATGTCCTCACCAAGGCATAACCAATGCAAGAAGCATTAGTGATTAGTTGTTGGACATTTTGCATGTATAGAGTGAAACTGATTAGGAAAATGTGTGGGAATGATAAAGAGAAAGTAGAGGCTCGAGGCAGTGCAACCAATATGCAAGGGAATGATGAGAATCCAATCATATGCACAAGAACTTTACCCTAAACCCCCTCTTCTCTCAAAACCCTAGTGCACTTGGCCAAATTGATCAAGAAATGCACAATTGTGTAGAGGAGATCAAGGATGAAGGATTATGGATTGAAAAGTCAAGAAATCCCACTATATCTCCTAATTTTGAAGGTAACTGCCTTGATATACAGAGGCAATGGCAAGGAGAATGGTTGGAGACCCAAGGTCTGAGATGGAACATAGGAAGCAACAGGTGGTTACATTGGAATTGATTTTGGATGTCATAAATGAAAATTAAAATTCAACGGAAGAATGAGGCACCATTTCTAAACTCCCCCTTCTTTTTGGGGTCTCCTTTGCCATGCCCTGCTGGATTTTTTTGTTTGCTCAAAGAAACTCGCTTAGATGACAATAGAACTCGCTCTCAACATGCTAGAAAGTTTTAGTGCCTGTTTGAAATGAACTTATACAATTTGATTTAGAATCCAGCAATGTGAAGCGAGTAGAGTGTTTGATTTCTTACAATTCAAAGCATGTACTCACATTACAACTTTAGCATGTAATTAAGCTTGCATTATGCTCCTTGTACACTTGCTCCAAGGCTTGCAATAGTCATCCAACCAAAGAGAAATGAACAATGCCCTCACCAAGGCAAGAAGCATTAGTGATTAATTGTTGGATTTTTTGCATGTATAGAGTAAAACTCATTAGGAGAATGTGTGGGAATGATAATAAGAAAGTGGAGGCTCGACGCAATGCAACCAATATGGAAGGCAATGATGAGAATCCCATCATATGCATAAGAATTTTACCCTAAATCCCGTCTTCTCTCAAAACCCTAATGCACTTGGCCAAACTGATCAAGAAATGCACAATTGTATGGAGGAGATCAAGGGAAGAAGGATTATGGATTGAAAAGTCAAAAAGTCCCACAATAATTCCTAATTTTGAAGGTAACTTCCCCGATATACATAGGCGATGGCAAGGAGAATGGTTGGAGGCCCAGTCTGAGAGGGAACATACGGAGAAACAGGTGGTTACATTGGAATTGATTTTGGATGTCATAAATTAAAATTGAAATTCAACGGAAGAATGAGGCACCATTTCCACACTCGCCCTTCTTTTTGGGGTCTCCTTTGCCATGCTCTAGTAGATTTTTTTGTTTGCTCAAAGGAACTCGGTCAGAGGAAAATAGAACTTGATCTCAACATGCTAGATTCTAGTGCTTGTTTAAAACAAACTTATGCAATTTGATTGAGAATCCAGCAATGTGAAGAGAGTAGAGTGTTTGATTTCTTACAATTCAAAGCATGTACTCACATTACAACTTTAGCATATAATCAAGCTTACATTATGCTCCTTGTACACTTTCTCCAAGGCTTGCAATAGTCATCCAACCAGAGAGAAACGAACAATGCCCTCACCAAGGCATAACCAATGCAAGAAGCATTAGTGATTAATTGTTGGATTTTTTGCATGTATGGAGTAAAACTGCAAGAAATGCACAATTGTGTAGCGGAGATCAAGGGAAGAAGGATTATGGATTGAAAAGTCAAGAAATCCAACAATAATTCCTAATTTTGAAGGTAACTTCCCCGATATACAGAGGTGATGGCAGGAGTATGGTTGGAGACCCAAGGTCTGACACATAATGTAAGGAGCAACAGGTGGTTACATTGGAATTGACTTTGGATGTCATAAATTAAAATTGAAATTCAACACAAAAATGAGGCACCATTTCTAAACTCCCCCTTCTTTTTGGGGTCTCCTTTGCCATGCCCTGCTAGTTTTTTTTTTTGCTCAAAGGAACTCGCTCAGAGGACAATAGAACTCCCTCTCAACATGCTAGATTCTAGTGCTTGTTTAGAATAGACTTATACAATTTGATTGAGAATCCAGCAATAGGAAGAGAGTAGAGTGTTTGATTTCTTACAGTTCAAAGCATGTACTCACATTACAACTTTAGCATGTAATCAAGCTTGCATTCTCGAGAGAGATCTGTCCCCGGATGGCAAGATTTCCTCCACTGGTTAACATCCAATCCAACCTGGTGAATTTAATAACTAGCGTTTGTGATTAATTGTTGGACTGTTTGCATGTATAGAGTAAAACTGAATAGGAGAATGTGTGGGAATGATAAAGAGAAAGTAGAGGCTCGAGGCAATGCAACCAATATGCAAGGGAATGATGATAATCCCATCATATGCACAAGAATTTTACCCTAAACCCGGTCTTCTGTGAAAACCTCTTATGCACTTGGCCAAATTGATCAATAAATGCACAATTGTGTAGAGAAGATCAAGGGAAGAGGGATTATGAATTGAAAAGTCAAGAAATCCCACAATAAGTCTTAATTTTGAAGGTAACTTCCCCGTTATACAGAGGCGATGGCAAGGAGAATGGTTGGAGACCCAAGGTCTGAGATGGAACATACGGAGCAACAGGTGGTTACATTGGAATTGATTTTTGATGTCATAAATTAAAATTGAAATTCAACGGAAGAATGAGGCACCATTTTTAAACTCCCCCTTCTTTTTGGGGTCTCCTTTGCCACGCTTGCTAGATTTTTTTCTTTGCTCAAAGGAACTCGCTCAGAGGACAATAGAACTCCCTCTCAACATGCTAGATTCTAGTGCTTGTTTAGAATAAACATATGCAATTTGATTGAGAATCCAGTAATGTGAAGAGAGTAGAGTGTTTGATTTTTTACAATTGAAAGCATGTACTCACATTATTACAACTTTAGCATGTAATCAAGCTTGCATTATGCTCCTTGTACAGCTTCTCCAAGGCTTGCAATAGTCATCCAACCAAAGAGAAACGAACAATGCCCTCACCAAGGCGGCATAAACAATGCAAGAAGCATTAGTGATTAATTGTTAGATGTTTTGCATGTATAGAGCAAAATTGATTAAGAAAATGTGTGGGAATGATAAAGAGAAAGTATAGGCTTGAGGCAATGCAACCAATATGCAAGGGAATGATGACAATCCCATCATATGCACAAGAACTTTACCCTAAACCCCGTCTTCTCTCAAAACCCTAATGCACTCGGCCAAATTGATCAAGAAATGCACAATTGTGTAGAGGAGATCAAGGGAAGGATTATGGATTGAAAAGTTAGGAAATCCAACAATAATATCTAATTTTGAACATAACTTCCCTGATATGCAGAGGCGATGGCAAGGAGAATGGTTGGAGACCCAAGGTCTGAGAAGAAGGAACATACAGAGCGACACGTGGTTACATTGGAATTGATTCTGGATGTCATAAATTAAAATTGAAATTCAACGTAAGAATGAGGGACCATTTCTAAACTCCCTCTTCTTTTTGCGGTCTACTTTGCCATGCCCTGCTAGATCTTTTGTTTGCTCAAAGCAACTTTCTCAGAGGACAATAGAACTCCCTCTCAACATGCTCGATTCTAGTGCTTGTTTAAAATAAACTTATACAATTTAATTGAGAATCCAGCAATGTGAAGAGAGTAGAGTGTTTGATTTCTTATAATTCAAAGCATATACTCACAATATAACTTTAGCATGTAATCAAGCTTGCATTATGCTCCATGTACACTTGCTCCAAGGCTTGGAAGAGTCATCCAACCAAACAGAAATAAACAATGCCCTCACCAAGGCATAACGAATGCAAGAAGCATTAGTGATTAATTGTTGGATTTTTTGCATGTATAGAGTAAAATTGATTAGGAAAATGTGTGGGAATAATAAAGAGTAAGTAGAGGCTTGAGACAATGCAACCAATATGCAAGAGAATGATGAGAATCCCATCATATGCATAACCTAAACCCCGCCTTCTCTCAAAACCCTAATGCACTTGGCCAAATCAATCAAGAAATACACAATTCTGTAGAGGAGATCAAGGGAAGTAGGATAATGGATTGGAAAGTCAAGAAATCCCACAATAATTTCTAATTTTGAAGGTAACTTCCCCGATATGTAGACACGACGGCAAGGAGAATGGTTGGAGACCCAGACCTGAGACAGAACATACGGAGCAACAGGTGGTTACATTGGAATTGATTTTGAATGTCATAAATTAAAATTGAAATTCAACGAAAGAATGAGGCAACATTTCTTAAAATTCAAAGCAATGTACTCACATTACAACTTTAGCATATAATCTAGCTTGCATTACGCTCCTTGTACACGTGCTCCAAGGCTTGCAATAGTCATTCAACCAAAGAGAAACGAACAATGTTCTCACCAAGGCATAACCAATGGAAGAAGCATTAGTGATTAGTTGTTGGACATTTTGCATGTATAGAGTGAAACTGATTAGGAAAATGTGTGGGAATGATAAAGAGAAAGTAGAGGCTCGAGGCAATGCAACCAATATGCAAGGGAATGATGAGAATCCAATCATATGCACAAGAACTTTACCCTAAACCCCCTCTTCTCTCAAAACCCTAGTGCACTTGGCCAAATTGATCAAGAAATGCATAATTGTGTAGAGGAGATCAAGGATGAAGGATTATGGATTGAAAAGTCAAGAAATCCCACTATATCTCCTAATTTTGAAGGTAACTGCCTTGATATACAGAGGCAATGGCAAGGAGAATGGTTGGAGACCCAAGGTCTGAGATGGAACATAGGAAGCAAGAGGTGGTTACATTGGAATTGATTTTGGATGTCATAAATCAAAATTAAAATTCAACGAAAGAATGAGGCACCATTTCTAAACTCCCCCTTCTTTTTGGGGTCTCCTTTGCCATGCCCTGCTGGATTTTTTTGTTTGCTCAAAGAAACTCGCTTAGAGGACAATAGAACTCTCTCTCAACATGCTAGAAAGTTTTAGTGCCTGTTTGAAATGAACTTATACAATTTGATTTAGAATCCAGCAATGTGAAGCGAGTAGAGTGTTTGATTTCTTACAATTCAAAGCATGTACTCACATTACAACTTTAGCATGTAATTAAGCTTGCATTATGCTCCTTGTACACTTGCTCCAAGGCTTGCAATAGTCATCCAACCAAAGAGAAATGAACAATGCCCTCACCAAGGCAAGAAGCATTAGTGATTAATTGTTGGATTTTTTGCATGTATAGAGTAAAACGCATTAGGAGAATGTGTGGGAATGATAATAAGAAAGTGGAGGCTCGACGCAATGCAACCAATATGGAAGGCAATGATGAGAATCCCATCATATGCATAAGAATTTTACCCTAAATCCCGTCTTCTCTCAAAACCCTAATGACTTGGCCAAATTGATCAAGAAATGCACAATTGTATGGAGGAGATCAAGGGAAGAAGGATTATGGATTGAAAAGTCAAGAAGTCCCACAATAATTCCTAATTTTGAAGGTAACTTCCCCGATATACATAGGCGATGGCAAGGAGAATGGTTGGAGACCCAGTCTGAGAGGGAACATACGGAGAAACAGGTGGTTACATTGGAATTGATTTTGGATGTCATAAATTAAAATTGAAATTCAACGGAAGAATGAGGCACCATTTCCAAACTCGCCCTTCTTTTTGGGGTCTCCTTTGCCATGCTCTAGTAGATTTTTTTGTTTGCTCAAAGGAACTCGCTCAGAGGAAAATAGAACTTGATCTCAACATGCTAGATTCTAGTGCTTGTTTAAAAAGAACTTATGCAATTCGATTGAGAATCCAGCAATGTGAAGAGAGTAGAGTGTTTGATTTCTTACAATTCAAAGCATGTACTCACATTATAACTTTAGCATATAATCAAGCTTACATTATGCTCCTTGTACACTTTCTCCAAGGCTTGCAATAGTCATCCAACCAAAGAGAAACGAACAATGCCCTCACGAAGGCATAACCAATGCAAGAAGCGTTAGTGATTAATTGTTGGATTTTTTGCATGTATGGAGTAAAACTGATTAGGAAAATGTGTGGGAATGATAAAGAGAAAGTAGAGGCTCGAGGCAATGCAACCAATATGCAAGGTAATGATGAGAATCCCATCATATGCACAAGAATTTTACCCTAAACCCCATAACCCTAATGCACTTGGCCAAATAGATCAAGAAATGCACATTTGTGTAGCGGAGATCAAGGGAAGAAGGATTATGGATTGAAAAGTCAAGAAATCCAACAATAATTACTAATTTTGAAGGTAACTTCCCCGATATACAGAGGTGATGGCAGGAGAATGGTTGGAGACCCAAGGTCTGACACATAATGTAAGGAGCAACAGGTGGTTACATTGGAATTGACTTTGGATGTCATAAATTAAAATTGAAATTCAACATAAAAATGAGGCACCATTTCTAAACTCCCCCTTCTTTTTGGGGTCTCATTTGCCATGCCCTGCTAGTTTTTTTTTGCTCAAAGGAACTCGCTCAGAGGACAATAGAACTCCCTCTCAACATGCTAGATTCTAGTGCTTGTTTAGAAGACTTATACAATTTGATTGAGAATCCAGCAATAGGAAGAGAGTAGAGTGTTTGATTTCTTACAATTCAAAGCATGTACTCACATTACAACTTTAGCATGTAATCAAGCTTGCATTCTCGAGAGAGATCTGTCCCCGGATGGCAAGATTCCCTCCACTGGTTAACATCCAATCCAACCTGGTGAATTTAATAACTAGCGTTTGTGATTAATTGTTGGACTGTTTGCATGTATAGAGTAAAACTGAATAGGAGAATGTGTGGGAATGATAAAGAGAAAGTAGAGGCTCGAGGCAATGCAACCAATATGCAAGGGAATGATGATAATCCCATCATATGCATAAGAATTTTACCCTAAACCCGGTCTTCTGTGAAAACCTCTTATGCACTTGGCCAAATTGATCAATAAATGCACAATTGTGTAGAGGAGGTCAAGGGAAGAGGGATTATGAATTGAAAAGTCAAGAAATCCCACAATAAGTCTTAATTTTGAAGGTAACTTCCCCGATATATAGAGGCGATGGCAAGGAGAATGGTTGGAGACCCAAGGTCTGAGATGGAACATACGGAGCAACAGGTGGTTACATTGGAATTGATTTTTGATGTCATAAATTAAAATTGAAATTCAACGGAAGAATGAGGCACCATTTTTAAACTCCCCCTTCTTTTTGGGGTCTCCTTTGCCACGCTTGCTAGATTTTTTTCTTTGCTCAAAGGAACTCGCTCAGAGGACAATAGAACTCCCTCTCAACATGCTAGATTCTAGTGCTTGTTTAGAATAAACATATGCAATTTGATTGAGAATCCAGTAATGTGAAGAGAGTAGAGTGTTTGATTTTTTACAATTGAAAGCATGTACTTACATTATTACAACTTTAGCATGTAATCAAGCTTGCATTATGCTCCTTGTACAGCTTCTCCAAGGCTTGCAATAGTCATCCAACCAAAGAGAAACGAACAATGCCCTCACCAAGGCGGCATAAACAATGCAAGAAGCATTAGTGATTAATTGTTAGATGTTTTGCATGTATAGAGCAAAATTGATTAAGAAAATGTGTGGGAATGATAAAGAGAAAGTAGAGGCTTGAGGCAATGCAACCAATATACAAGGGAATGATGACAATCCCATCATATGCACAAGAACTTTACCCTAAACCCCGTCTTCTCTCAAAACCCTAATGCACTCGGCCAAATTGATCAAGAAATGCACAATCGTGTAGAGGAGATCAAGGGAAGGATTATAGATTGAAAAGTTAGGAAATCCAACAATAATATCTAATTTTGAACATAACTTCCCTGATATGCAGAGGCGATGGCAAGGAGAATGGTTGGAGACCCAAGGTCTGAGAAGAAGGAACATACAGAGCGACACGTGGTTACATTGGAATTGATTCTGGATGTCATAAATTAAAATTGAAATTCAACGTAAGAATGAGGGACCATTTCTAAACTCCCTCTTGTTTTTGCGGTCTACTTTGCCACGCCCTGCTAGATCTTTTGTTTGCTCAAAGCAACTTTCTCAGAGGACAATAGAACTCCCTCTCAACATGCTCGATTCTAGTCTTGTTTAAAATAAACTTATACAATTTAATTGAGAATCCAGCAATGTGAAGAGAGTAGAGTGTTTGATTTCTTATAATTCAAAGCATATACTCACAATATAACTTTAGCATATAATCAAGCTTGCATTATGCTCCGTGTACACTTGCTCCAAGGCTTGGAAGAGTCATCCAACGAAACAGAAATAAACAATGCCCTCACCAAGGCATAACCAATGCAAGAAGCATTAGTGATTAATTGTTGGATTTTTTGCATGTATAGAGTAAAATTGATTAGGAAAATGTGTGGGAATAATAAAGAGTAAGTAGAGGCTTGAGACAATGCAACCAATATGCAAGAGAATGATGAGAATTCCATCATATGCAAATCCTAGACCCCGCCTTCTCTCAAAACCCTAATGCACTTGGCCAAATTAATCAAGAAATACACAATTGTGTAGAGGAGATCAAGGGAAGTAGGATAATGGATTGGAAAGTCAAGAAATCCCACAATAATTTCTAATTTTGAAGGTAACTTCCCCGATATGTAGACACGACGGCAAGGAGAATGGTTGGAGACCCAGACCTGAGACGGAACATACGGAGCAACAGGTGGTTACATTGGAATTGATTTTGAATGTCATAAATTAAAATTGAAATTCAACGAAAGAATGAGGCACCATTTCTTAAAATTCAAAGCAATGTACTCACATTACAACTTTAGCATATAATCTAGCTTGCATTACGCTCCTTGTACACGTGCTCCAAGGCTTGCAATAGTCATTCAACCAAAGAGAAACAAACAATGTCCTCACCAAGGCATAACCAATGCAAGAAGCATTAGTGATTAGTTGTTGGACATTTTGCTGAGATGGAACATAGGAAGCAACAGGTGGTTACATTGGAATTGATTTTGGACGGAAGAATGAGGCACCATTTCTAAACTCCCCCTTCTTTTTGGGGTCTCCTTTGCCATGCCGTGCTGGATTTTTTTGTTTGCTCAAAGAAACTCGCTTAGAGGACAATAGAACTCGCTCTCAACATGCTAGAAAGTTTTAGTGCCTGTTTGAAATGAACTTATACAATTTGATTTAGAATCCAGCAATGTGAAGCGAGTAGAGTGTTTGATTTCTTACAATTCAAAGCATGTACTCACATTACAACTTTAGCATGTAATTAAGCTTGCATTATGCTCCTTGTACACTTGCTCCAAGGCTTGCAATAGTCATCCAACCAAAGAGAAATGAACAATGCCCTCACCAAGGCAAGAAGCATTAGTGATTAATTGTTGGATTTTTTGCATGTATAGAGTAAAACTCATTAGGAGAATGTGTAGGAATGATAATAAGAAAGTGGAGGCTCGACGCAATGCAACCAATATGGAAGGCAATGATGAGAATCCCATCATATGCATAAGAATTTTACCCTAAATCCCGTCTTCTCTCAAAACCCTAATGCACTTGGCCAAATTGATCAAGAAATGCACAATTGTATGGAGGAGATCAAGGGAAGAAGGATTATGGATTGAAAAGTCAAGAAGTCCCACAATAATTCCTAATTTTGAAGGTAACTTTCCCGATATACATAGGCGATGGCAAGGAGAATGGTTGGAGACCCAGTCTGAGAGGGAACATACGGAGAAACAGGTGGTTACATTGGAATTGATTTCGGATGTCATAAATTAAAATTGAAATTCAACGGAAGAATGAGGCACCATTTCCAAACTCGCCCTTCTTTTTGGGGTCTCCTTTGCCACGCTCTAGTAGATTTTTTTGTTTGCTCAAAGGAACTCGCAGAGAGGAAAATAGAACTTGATCTCAACATGCTCGATTCTAGTGCTTGTTTAAAAAGAACTTATGCAATTTGATTGAGAATCCAGCAATGTGAAGAGAGTAGAGTGTTTGATTTCTTACAATTCAAAGCATGTACTCACATTACAACTTTAGCATATAATCAAGCTTACATTATGCTCCTTGTACACTTTCTCCAAGGCTTGCAATAGTCATCCAACCAAAGAGAAACGAACAATGCCCTCACGAAGGCATAACCAATGCAAGAAGCATTAGTGATTAATTGTTGGATTTTTTGCATGTATGGAGTAAAACTAATTAGGAAAATGTGTGGGAATGATAAAGAGAAAGTAGAGGCTCGAGGCAATGCAACCAATATGCAAGGTAATGATGAGAATCCCATCATATGCACAAGAATTTTACCCTAAACCACATAACCCTAATGCACTTGGCCAAATAGATCAAGAAATGCACAATTGTGTAGCGGAGATCAAGGGAAGAAGGATTATGGATTGAAAAGTCAAGAAATCCAACAATAATTCCTAATTTTGAAGGTAACTTCCCCGATATACAGAGGTGATGGCAGGAGAATGGTTGGAGACCCAAGGTCTGACACATAATGTAAGGAGCAACAGGTGGTTACATTGGAATTGACTTTGGATGTCATAAATTAAAATTGAAATTCAACACAAAAATGAGGCACCATTTCTAAACTCCCCCTTCTTTTTGGGGTCTCCTTTGCCATGCCCTGCTAGTTTTTTTTTTTGCTCAAAGGAACTCGCTCGGAGGACAATAGAACTCCCTCTCAACATGCTAGATTCTAGTGCTTGTTTAGAATAGACTTATACAATTTGATTGAGAATCCAGCAATAGGAAGAGAGTAGAGTGTTTGATTTCTTACAATTCAAAGCATGTACTCACATTACAACTTTAGCATGTAATCAAGCTTGCATTCTCGAGAGAGATCTGTCCCCGGATGGCAAGATTCCCTCCACTGGTTAACATCCAATCCAACCTGGTGAATTTAATAACTAGCGTTTGTGATTAATTGTTGGACTGTTTGCATGTATAGAGTAAAACTGAATAGGAGAATGTGTGGGAATGATAAAGAGAAAGTAGAGGCTCGAGGCAATGCAACCAATATGCAAGGGAATGATGATAATCCCATCATATGCACAAGAATTTTACCCTAAACCCGGTCTTCTATGAAAACCTCAATGATGATAATCCCATCATATGCACAAGAATTTTACCCTAAACCCGGTCTTCTGTGAAAACCTCTTATGCACTAGGCCAAATTGATCAATAAATGCATAATTGTGTAGAGGAGATCAAGGGAAGAGGGATTATGAATTGAAAAGTCAAGAAATCCCACAGTAAGTCTTGATTTTGAAGGTAACTTCCCCGATATACAGAGGCGATTGCAAGGAGAATGGTTGGAGACCCAAGGTCTGAGATGGAACATACGGAGCAACAGGTGGTTACATTGGAATTGATTTTTGATGTCATAAATTAAAATTGAAATTCAACGGAAGAATGAGGCACCATTTTTAAACTCCCCCTTCTTTTTGGGGTCTCCTTTGCCACGCTTGCTAGATTTTTTTCTTTGCTCAAAGGAACTCGCTCAGAGGACAATAGAACTCCCTCTCAACATGCTAGATTCTAGTGCTTGTTTAGAATAAACATATGCAATTTGATTGAGAATCCAGTAATGTGAAGAGAGTAGAGTGTTTGATTTTTTACAATTGAAAGCATGTACTCACATTATTACAACTTTAGCATGTAATCAAGCTTGCATTATGCTCCTTGTACAGCTTCTCCAAGGCTTGCAATAGTCATCCAACCAAAGAGAAACGAACAATGCCCTCACCAAGGCGGCATAAACAATGCAAGAAGCATTAGTGATTAATTGTTAGATGTTTTGCATGTATAGAGCAAAATTGATTAAGAAAATGTGTGGGAATGATAAAGAGAAAGTATAGGCTTGAGGCAATGCAACCAATATGCAAGGGAATGATGACAATCCCATCATATGCACAAGAACTTTACCCTAAACCCCGTCTTCTCTCAAAACCCTAATGCACTCGGCCAAATTGATCAAGAAATGCACAATTGTGTAGAGGAGATCAAGGGAAGGATTATGGATTGAAAAGTTAGGAAATCCAACAATAATATCTAATTTTGAACATAACTTCCCTGATATGCAGAGGCGATGGCAAGGAGAATGGTTGGAGACCCAAGGTCTGAGAAGAAGGAACATACAGAGCGACACGTGGTTACATTGGAATTGATTCTGGATGTCATAAATTAAAATTGAAATTCAACGTAAGAATGAGGGACCATTTCTAAACTCCCTCTTCTTTTTGCGGTCTACTTTGCCATGCCCTGCTAGATCTTTTGTTTGCTCAAAGCAACTTTCTCAGAGGACAATAGAACTCCCTCTCAACATGCTCGATTCTAGTGCTTGTTTAAAATAAACTTATACAATTTAATTGAGAATCCAGCAATGTGAAGAGAGTAGAGTGTTTGATTTCTTATAATTCAAAGCATATACTCACAATATAACTTTAGCATGTAATCAAGCTTGCATTATGCTCCATGTACACTTTCTCCAAGGCTTGGAAGAGTCATCCAACCAAACAGAAATAAACAATGCCCTCACCAAGGCATAACGAATGCAAGAAGCATTAGTGATTAATTGTTGGATTTTTTGCATGTATAGAGTAAAATTGATTAGGAAAATGTGTGGGAATAATAAAGAGTAAGTAGAGGCTTGAGACAATGCAACCAATATGCAAGAGAATGATGAGAATCCCATCATATGCATAACCTAAACCCCGCCTTCTCTCAAAACCCTAATGCACTTGGCCAAATCAATCAAGAAATACACAATTCTGTAGAGGAGATCAAGGGAAGTAGGATAATGGATTGGAAAGTCAAGAAATCCCACAATAATTTCTAATTTTGAAGGTAACTTCCCCGATATGTAGACACGACGGCAAGGAGAATGGTTGGAGACCCAGACCTGAGAGAGAACATACGGAGCAACAGGTGGTTACATTGGAATTGATTTTGAATGTCATAAATTAAAATTGAAATTCAACGAAAGAATGAGGCAACATTTCTTAAAATTCAAAGCAATGTACTCACATTACAACTTTAGCATATAATCTAGCTTGCATTACGCTCCTTGTACACGTGCTCCAAGGCTTGCAATAGTCATTCAACCAAAGAGAAACGAACAATGTTCTCACCAAGGCATAACCAATGGAAGAAGCATTAGTGATTAGTTGTTGGACATTTTGCATGTATAGAGTGAAACTGATTAGGAAAATGTGTGGGAATGATAAAGAGAAAGTAGAGGCTCGAGGCAATGCAACCAATATGCAAGGGAATGATGAGAATCCAATCATATGCACAAGAACTTTACCCTAAACCCCCTCTTCTCTCAAAACCCTAGTGCACTTGGCCAAATTGATCAAGAAATGCATAATTGTGTAGAGGAGATCAAGGATGAAGGATTATGGATTGAAAAGTCAAGAAATCCCACTATATCTCCTAATTTTGAAGGTAACTGCCTTGATATACAGAGGCAATGGCAAGGAGAATGGTTGGAGACCCAAGGTCTGAGATGGAACATAGGAAGCAAGAGGTGGTTACATTGGAATTGATTTTGGATGTCATAAATCAAAATTAAAATTCAACGAAAGAATGAGGCACCATTTCTAAACTCCCCCTTCTTTTTGGGGTCTCCTTTGCCATGCCCTGCTGGATTTTTTTGTTTGCTCAAAGAAACTCGCTTAGAGGACAATAGAACTCGCTCTCAACATGCTAGAAAGTTTTAGTGCCTGTTTGAAATGAACTTATACAATTTGATTTAGAATCCAGCAATGTGAAGCGAGTAGAGTGTTTGATTTCTTACAATTCAAAGCATGTACTCACATTACAACTTTAGCATGTAATTAAGCTTGCATTATGCTCCTTGTACACTTGCTCCAAGGCTTGCAATAGTCATCCAACCAAAGAGAAATGAACAATGCCCTCACCAAGGCAAGAAGCATTAGTGATTAATTGTTGGATTTTTTGCATGTATAGAGTAAAACGCATTAGGAGAATGTGTGGGAATGATAATAAGAAAGTGGAGGCTCGACGCAATGCAACCAATATGGAAGGCAATGATGAGAATCCCATCATATGCATAAGAATTTTACCCTAAATCCCGTCTTCTCTCAAAACCCTAATGACTTGGCCAAATTGATCAAGAAATGCACAATTGTATGGAGGAGATCAAGGGAAGAAGGATTATGGATTGAAAAGTCAAGAAGTCCCACAATAATTCCTAATTTTGAAGGTAACTTCCCCGATATACATAGGCGATGGCAAGGAGAATGGTTGGAGACCCAGTCTGAGAGGGAACATACGGAGAAACAGGTGGTTACATTGGAATTGATTTTGGATGTCATAAATTAAAATTGAAATTCAACGGAAGAATGAGGCACCATTTCCAAACTCGCCCTTCTTTTTGGGGTCTCCTTTGCCATGCTCTAGTAGATTTTTTTGTTTGCTCAAAGGAACTCGCTCAGAGGAAAATAGAACTTGATCTCAACATGCTAGATTCTAGTGCTTGTTTAAAAAGAACTTATGCAATTCGATTGAGAATCCAGCAATGTGAAGAGAGTAGAGTGTTTGATTTCTTACAATTCAAAGCATGTACTCACATTATAACTTTAGCATATAATCAAGCTTACATTATGCTCCTTGTACACTTTCTCCAAGGCTTGCAATAGTCATCCAACCAAAGAGAAACGAACAATGCCCTCACCAAGGCATAACCAATGCAAGAAGCGTTAGTGATTAATTGTTGGATTTTTTGCATGTATGGAGTAAAACTGATTAGGAAAATGTGTGGGAATGATAAAGAGAAAGTAGAGGCTCGAGGCAATGCAACCAATATGCAAGGTAATGATGAGAATCCCATCATATGCACAAGAATTTTACCCTAAACCCCATAACCCTAATGCACTTGGCCAAATAGATCAAGAAATGCACAATTGTGTAGCGGAGATCAAGGGAAGAAGGATTATGGATTGAAAAGTCAAGAAATCCAACAATAATTACTAATTTTGAAGGTAACTTCCCCGATATACAGAGGTGATGGCAGGAGAATGGTTGGAGACCCAAGGTCTGACACATAATGTAAGGAGCAACAGGTGGTTACATTGGAATTGACTTTGGATGTCATAAATTAAAATTGAAATTCAACATAAAAATGAGGCACCATTTCTAAACTCCCCCTTCTTTTTGGGGTCTCATTTGCCATGCCCTACTAGTTTTTTTTTGCTCAAAGGAACTCGCTCAGAGGACAATAGAACTCCCTCTCAACATGCTAGATTCTAGTGCTTGTTTAGAAGACTTATACAATTTGATTGAGAATCCAGCAATAGGAAGAGAGTAGAGTGTTTGATTTCTTACAATTCAAAGCATGTACTCACATTACAACTTTAGCATGTAATCAAGCTTGCATTCTCGAGAGAGATCTGTCCCCGGATGGCAAGATTCCCTCCACTGGTTAACATCCAATCCAACCTGGTGAATTTAATAACTAGCGTTTGTGATTAATTGTTGGACTGTTTGCATGTATAGAGTAAAACTGAATAGGAGAATGTGTGGGAATGATAAAGAGAAAGTAGAGGCTCGAGGCAATGCAACCAATATGCAAGGGAATGATGATAATCCCATCATATGCACAAGAATTTTACCCTAAACCCGGTCTTCTGTGAAAACCTCTTATGCACTTGGCCAAATTGATCAATAAATGCACAATTGTGTAGAGGAGGTCAAGGGAAGAGGGATTATGAATTGAAAAGTCAAGAAATCCCACAATAAGTCTTAATTTTGAAGGTAACTTCCCCGATATATAGAGGCGATGGCAAGGAGAATGGTTGGAGACCCAAGGTCTGAGATGGAACATACAGAGCAACAGGTGGTTACATTGGAATTGATTTTTGATGTCATAAATTAAAATTGAAATTCAACGGAAGAATGAGGCACCATTGTTAAACTCCCCCTTCTTTTTGGGGTCTCCTTTGCCATGCTTGCTAGATTTTTTTCTTTGCTCAAAGGAACTCGCTCAGAGGACAATAGAACTCCCTCTCAACATGCTAGATCTAGTGCTTGTTTAGAATAAACATATGCAATTTGATTGAGAATCCAGTAATGTGAAGAGAGTAGAGTGTTTGATTTTTTACAATTGAAAGCATGTACTTACATTATTACAACTTTAGCATGTAATCAAGCTTGCATTATGCTCCTTGTACAGCTTCTCCAAGGCTTGCAATAGTCATCCAACCAAAGAGAAACGAACAATGCCCTCACCAAGGCGGCATAAACAATGCAAGAAGCATTAGTGATTAATTGTTAGATGTTTTGCATGTATAGAGCAAAATTGATTAAGAAAATGTGTGGGAATGATAAAGAGAAAGTAGAGGCTTGAGGCAATGCAACCAATATGCAAGGGAATGATGACAATCCCATCATATGCACAAGAACTTTACCCTAAACCCCGTCTTCTCTCAAAACCCTAATGCACTCGGCCAAATTGATCAAGAAATGCACAATCGTGTAGAGGAGATCAAGGGAAGGATTATAGATTGAAAAGTTAGGAAATCCAACAATAATATCTAATTTTGAACATAACTTCCCTGATATGCAGAGGCGATGGCAAGGAGAATGGTTGGAGACCCAAGGTCTGAGAAGAAGGAACATACAGAGCGACACGTGGTTACATTGGAATTGATTCTGGATGTCATAAATTAAAATTGAAATTCAACGTAAGAATGAGGGACCATTTCTAAACTCCCTCTTGTTTTTGCGGTCTACTTTGCCACGCCCTGCTAGATCTTTTGTTTGCTCAAAGCAACTTTCTCAGAGGACAATAGAACTCCCTCTCAACATGCTCGATTCTAGTCTTGTTTAAAATAAACTTATACAATTTAATTGAGAATCCAGCAATGTGAAGAGAGTAGAGTGTTTGATTTCTTATAATTCAAAGCATATACTCACAATATAACTTTAGCATATAATCAAGCTTGCATTATGCTCCGTGTACACTTGCTCCAAGGCTTGGAAGAGTCATCCAACGAAACAGAAATAAACAATGCCCTCACCAAGGCATAACCAATGCAAGAAGCATTAGTGATTAATTGTTGGATTTTTTGCATGTATAGAGTAAAATTGATTAGGAAAATGTGTGGGAATAATAAAGAGTAAGTAGTGACAATGCAACCAATATGCAAGAGAATGATGAGAATCCCATCATATGCAAATCCTAGACCCCGCCTTCTCTCAAAACCCTAATGCACTTGGCCAAATTAATCAAGAAATACACAATTGTGTAGAGGAGATTAAGGGAAGTAGGATAATGGATTGGAAAGTCAAGAAATCCCACAATAATTTCTAATTTTGAAGGTAACTTCCCCGATATGTAGACACGACGGCAAGGAGAATGGTTGGAGACCCAGACCTGAGACGGAACATACGGAGCAACAGGTGGTTACATTGGAATTGATTTTGAATGTCATAAATTAAAATTGAAATTCAACGAAAGAATGAGGCACCATTTCTTAAAATTCAAAGCAATGTACTCACATTACAACTTTAGCATATAATCTAGCTTGCATTACGCTCCTTGTACACGTGCTCCAAGGCTTGCAATAGTCATTCAACCAAAGAGAAACGAACAATGTCCTCACAAAGGCATAACCAATGCAAGAAGCATTAGTGATTAGTTGTTGGACATTTTGCTGAGATGGAACATAGGAAGCAACAGGTGGTTACATTGGAATTGATTTTGGACGGAAGAATGAGGCACCATTTCTAAACTCCCTTTCCTTTTTGGAGTCTCCTTTGCCATGCCGTGCTGGATTTTTTTGTTTGCTCAAAGAAACTCGCTTAGAGGACAATAGAACTCGCTCTCAACATGCTAGAAAGTTTTAGTGCCTGTTTGAAATGAACTTATACAATTTGATTTAGAATCCAGCAATGTGAAGCGAGTAGAGTGTTTGATTTCTTACAATTCAAAGCATGTACTCACATTACAACTTTAGCATGTAATTAAGCTTGCATTATGCTCCTTGTACACTTGCTCCAAGGCTTGCAATAGTCATCCAACCAAAGAGAAATGAACAATGCCCTCACCAAGGCAAGAAGCATTAGTGATTAATTGCTGGATTTTTTGCATGTATAGAGTAAAACTCATTAGGAGAATGTGTAGGAATGATAATAAGAAAGTTGAGGCTCGACGCAATGCAACCAATATGGAAGGCAATGATGAGAATCCCATCATATGCATAAGAATTTTACCCTAAATCCCGTCTTCTCTCAAAACCCTAATGCACTTGGCCAAATTGATCAAGAAATGCACAATTGTATGGAGGAGATCAAGGGAAGAAGGATTATGGATTGAAAAGTCAAGAAGTCCCACAATAATTCCTAATTTTGAAGGTAACTTTCCCGATATACATAGGCGATGGCAAGGAGAATGGTTGGAGACCCAGTCTGAGAGGGAACATACGGAGAAACAGGTGGTTACATTGGAATTGATTTCGGATGTCATAAATTAAAATTGAAATTCAACGGAAGAATGAGGCACCATTTCCAAACTCGCCCTTCTTTTTGGGGTCTCCTTTGCCACGCTCTAGTAGATTTTTTTGTTTGCTCAAAGGAACTCGCTCAGAGGAAAATAGAACTTGATCTCAACATGCTCGATTCTAGTGCTTGTTTAAAAAGAACTTATGCAATTTGATTGAGAATCCAGCAATGTGAAGAGAGTAGAGTGTTTGATTTCTTACAATTCAAAGCATGTACTCACATTACAACTTTAGCATATAATCAAGCTTACATTATGCTCCTTGTACACTTTCTCCAAGGCTTGCAATAGTCATCCAACCAAAGAGAAACGAACAATGCCCTCACGAAGGCATAACCAATGCAAGAAGCATTAGTGATTAATTGTTGGATTTTTTGCATGTATGGAGTAAAACTGATTAGGAAAATGTGTGGGAATGATAAAGAGAAAGTAGAGGCTCGAGGCAATGCAACCAATATGCAAGGTAATGATGAGAATCCCATCATATGCACAAGAATTTTACCCTAAACCCCATAACCCTAATGCACTTGGCCAAATAGATCAAGAAATGCACAATTGTGTAGCGGAGATCAAGGGAAGAAGGATTATGGATTGAAAAGTCAAGAAATCCAACAATAATTCCTAATTTTGAAGGTAACTTCCCCGATATACAGAGGTGATGGCAGGAGAATGGTTGGAGACCCAAGGTCTGACACATAATGTAAGGAGCAACAGGTGGTTACATTGGAATTGACTTTGGATGTCATAAATTAAAATTGAAATTCAACACAAAAATGAGGCACCATTTCTAAACTCCCCCTTCTTTTTGGGGTCTCCTTTGCCATGCCCTGCTAGTTTTTTTTTTTGCTCAAAGGAACTCACTCGGAGGACAATAGAACTCCCTCTCAACATGCTAGATTCTAGTGCTTGTTTAGAATAGACTTATACAATTTGATTGAGAATCCAGCAATAGGAAGAGAGTAGAGTGTTTGATTTCTTACAATTCAAAGCATGTACTCACATTACAACTTTAGCATGTAATCAAGCTTGCATTCTCGAGAGAGATCTGTCCCCGGATGGCAAGATTCCCTCCACTGGTTAACATCCAATCCAACCTGGTGAATTTAATAACTAGCGTTTGTGATTAATTGTTGGACTGTTTGCATGTATAGAGTAAAACTGAATAGGAGAATGTGTGGGAATGATAAAGAGAAAGTAGAGGCTCGAGGCAATGCAACCAATATGCAAGGGAATGATGATAATCCCATCATATGCACAAGAATTTTACCCTAAACCCGGTCTTCTATGAAAACCTCAATGATGATAATCCCATCATATGCACAAGAATTTTACCCTAAACCCGGTCTTCTGTGAAAACCTCTTATGCACTAGGCCAAATTGATCAATAAATGCACAATTGTGTAGAGGAGATCAAGGGAAGAGGGATTATGAATTGAAAAGTCAAGAAATCCCACAGTAAGTCTTGATTTTGAAGGTAACTTCCCCGATATACAGAGGCGATGGCAAGGACAATGGTTGGAGACCCAAGGTCTGAGATGGAACATACGGAGCAACAGGTGGTTACATTGGAATTGATTTTTGATGTCATAAATTAAAATTGAAATTCAACGGAAGAATGAGGCACCATTTTTGAACTCCCCCTTCTTTTTGGGGTCTCCTTTGCCACGCTTGCTAGATTTCTTTCTTTGCTCAAAGGAACTCGCTCAGAGGACAATAGAACTCCCTCTCAACATGCTAGATTTTAGTGCTTGTTTAGAATAAACATATGCAATTTGATTGAGAATCCAGTAATGTGAAGAGAGTAGAGTGTTTGATTTTTTACAATTGAAAGCATGTACTCACATTATTACAACTTTAGCATGTAATCAAGCTTGCATTATGCTCCTTGTAGAGCTTCTCCAAGGCTTGCAATAGTCATCCAACCAAAGAGAAACGAACAATGCCCTCACCAAGGCGGTATAAACAATGCAAGAAGCATTAGTGATTAATTGTTAGATGTTTTGCATGTATAGAGCAAAATTGGTTAAGAAAATGTGTGGGAATGATAAAGAGAAAGTAGAGGCTTGAGGCAATGCAACCAATATGCAAGGGAATGATGACAATCCCATCATATGCACAAGAACTTTACCCTAAACCCCGTCTTCTCTCAAAACCCTAATGCACTTGGCCAAATTAATCAAGAAATACACAATTGTGTAGAGGAGATCAAGGGAAGTAGGATAATGGATTGGAAAGTCAAGAAATCCCACAATAATTTCTAATTTTGAAGGTAACTTCCCCGATATGTAGACACGACGGCAAGGCGAATGGTTGGAGACCCAGACCTGAGACGGAACATACGGAGCAACAGGTGGTTACATTGGAATTGATTTTGAATGTCATAAATTAAAATTGAAATTCAACGAAAGAATGAGGCAACATTTCTTAAAATTCAAAGCAATGTACTCACATTACAACTTTAGCATATAATCTAGCTTGCATTACGCTCCTTGTACGCGTGCTCCAAGGCTTGCAATAGTCATTCAACCAAAGAGAAACGAACAATGTATAGAGCAAAATTGATTAAGAAAATGTGTGGGAATGATAAAGAGAAAGTAGAGGCTTGAGGCAATGCAACCAATATGCAAGGGAATGATGACAATCCCATCATATGCACAAGAACTTTACCCTAAACCCCGTCTTCTCTCAAAACCCTAATGCACTCGGCCAAATTGATCAAGAAATGCACAATTGTGTAGAGGAGATCAAGGGAAGGATTATGGATTGAAAAGTTAGGAAATCCAACAATAATATCTAATTTTGAACATAACTTCCCTGATATGCAGAGGTGATGGCAAGGAGAATGGTTGGAGACCCAAGGTCTGAGAAGAAGGAACATACAGAGCGACACGTGGTTACATTGGAATTGATTCTGGATGTCATAAATTAAAACTGAAATTCAACGTAAGAATGAGGGACCATTTCTAAACTCCCTCTTCTTTTTGCAGTCTACTTTACCACGCCCTGCTAGATCTTTTGTTTGCTCAAAGCAACTTTCTCAGAGGACAGTAGAACTCCCTCTCAACATGCTCGATTCTAGTGCTTGTTTAAAATAAACTTATACAATTTAATTGAGAATCCAGCAATGTGAAGAGAGTAGAGTGTTTGATTTCTTATAATTCAAAGCATATACTCACAATATAACTTTAGCATGTAATCAAGCTTGCATTATGCTCTGTGTACACTTGCTCCAAGGCTTGGAAGAGTCATCCAATCAAACAGAAATAAACAATGCCCTCACCAAGGCATAACCAATGCAAGAAGCATTAGTGATTAATTGTTGGATTTTTTGCATGTATAGAGTAAAATTGATTAGGAAAATGTGTGGGAATAATAAAGAGTAAGTAGAGGCTTGATACAATGCAACCAATATGCAAAAGAATGATGAGAATCCCATCATATGCATAACCTAAATCCCGCCTTCTCTCAAAACCCTAATGCACTTGGCCAAATTAATCAAGAAATACACAATTGTGTAGAGGAGATCAAGGGAAGTAGGATAATGGATTGGAAAGTCAAGAAATCCCACAATAATTTCAAATTTTGAAGGTAACTTCCCCGATATATAGACACGACGGCAAGGAGAATGGTTGGAGACCCAGACCTGAGACGGAACATACGGAGCAACAGGTGGTTACATTGGAATTGATTTTGAATATCATAAATTAAAATTGAAATTCAACGAAAGAATGAGGCACCATTTCTTAAAATTCAAAGCAATGTACTCACATTACAACTTTAGCATATAATCTAGCTTGCATTACGCTCCTTGTACATGTGCTCCAAGGCTTGCAATAGTCATTCAACCAAAGAGAAACGAACAATGTCCTCACCAAGGCATAACCAATGCAAGAAGCATTAGTGATTAGTTGTTGGACATTTTGCATGTATAGAGTGAAATTGATTAGGAAAATGTGTGGGAATGATAAAGAGAAAGTAGAGGCTCGAGGCAATGCAACCAATATGCAAGGGAATGATGAGAATCCAATCATATGCACAAGAACTTTACCCTAAACCCCCTCTTCTCTCAAAACCCTGGTGCACTTGGCCAAATTGATCAAGAAATGCACAATTGTGTAGAGGAGATCAAGGATGAAGGATTATGGATTGAAAAGTCAAGAAATCCCACTATATCTCCTAATTTTGAAGGTAACTACCTTGATATACAGAGGCAATGGCAAGGAGAATGGTTGGAGACCCAAGGGTTGAGATGGAACATAGGAAGCAACGGGTGGTTACATTGGAATGGATTTTGGATGTCATAAATTAAAATTAAAATTCAACGGAAGAATGAGGCACCATTTCTAAACTCCCCCTTCTTTTTGGGGTCTCCTTTGCCATGCCCTGCTGGATTTTTTTGTTTGCTCAAAGAAACTCGCTTAGAGGACAATAGAACTCGCTCTCAACATGCTAGAAAGTTTTAGTGCCTGTTTGAAATGAACTTATACAATTTGATTTAGAATCTAGCAATGTGAAGCGATTAGAGTGTTTGATTTCTTACAATTCAAAGCATGTACTCACATTACAACTTTAGCATGTAATTAAGCTTGCATTATGCTCCTTGTACACTTGCTCCAAGGCTTGCAATAGTCATCCAACCAAAGAGAAATGAACAATGCCCTCACCAAGGCAAGAAGCATTAGTGATTAATTGTTGGATTTTTTGCATGTATAGAGTAAAACTCATTAGGAGAATGTGTGGGAATGATAATAAGAAAGTGGAGGCTCGACGCAATGCAACCAATATGGAAGGCAATGATGAGAATCCCATCATATGCATAAGAATTTTACCCTAAATCCCGTCTTCTCTCAAAACCCTAATGCACTTGGCCAAATTGATCAAGAAATGCACAATTGTATGGAGGAGATCAAGGGAAGAAGGATTATGGATTGAAAAGTCAAGAAGTCCCACAATAATTCCTAATTTTGAAGGTAACTTTCCCGATATACATAGGCGATGGCAAGGAGAATGGTTGGAGACCCAGTCTGAGAGGGAACATACGGAGAAACAGGTGGTTACATTGGAATTGATTTCGGATGTCATAAATTAAAATTGAAATTCAACGGAAGAATGAGGCACCATTTCCAAACTCGCCCTTCTTTTTGGGGTCTCCTTTGCCACGCTCTAGTAGATTTTTTTGTTTGCTCAAAGGAACTCGCTCAGAGGAAAATAGAACTTGATCTCAACATGCTCGATTCTAGTGCTTGTTTAAAAAGAACTTATGCAATTTGATTGAGAATCCAGCAATGTGAAGAGAGTAGAGTGTTTGATTTCTTACAATTCAAAGCATGTACTCACATTACAACTTTAGCATATAATCAAGCTTACATTATGCTCCTTGTACACTTTCTCCAAGGCTTGCAATAGTCATCCAACCAAAGAGAAACGAACAATGCCCTCACGAAGGCATAACCAATGCAAGAAGCATTAGTGATTAATTGTTGGATTTTTTGCATGTATGGAGTAAAACTGATTAGGAAAATGTGTGGGAATGATAAAGAGAAAGTAGAGGCTCGAGGCAATGCAACCAATATGCAAGGTAATGATGAGAATCCCATCATATGCACAAGAATTTTACCCTAAACCCCATAACCCTAATGCACTTGGCCAAATAGATCAAGAAATGCACAATTGTGTAGCGGAGATCAAGGGAAGAAGGATTATGGATTGAAAAGTCAAGAAATCCAACAATAATTCCTAATTTTGAAGGTAACTTCCCCGATATATAGAGGTGATGGCAGGAGAATGGTTGGAGACCCAAGGTCTGACGCATAATGTAAGGAGCAACAGGTGGTTACATTGGAATTGACTTTGGATGTCATAAATTAAAATTGAAATTCAACACAAAAATGAGGCACCATTTCTAAACTCCCCCTTCTTTTTGGGGTCTCCTTTTGCCATGCCCTGCTAGTTTTTTTTTTTGCTCAAAGGAACTCGCTCAGAGGACAATAGAACTCCCTCTCAACATGCTAGATTCTAGTGCTTGTTTAGAATAGACTTATACAATTTGATTGAGAATCCAGCAATAGGAAGAGAGTAGAGTGTTTGATTTCTTACAATTCAAAGCATGTACTCACATTACAACTTTAGCATGTAATCAAGCTTGCATTCTCGAGAGAGATCTGTCCCCGGATGGCAAGATTCCCTCCACTGGTTAACATCCAATCCAACCTGGTGAATTTAATAACTAGCGTTTGTGATTAATTGTTGGACTGTTTGCATGTATAGAGTAAAACTGAATAGGAGAATGTGTGGGAATGATAAAGAGAAAGTAGAGGCTCGAGGCAATGCAACCAATATGCAAGGGAATGATGATAATCCCATCATATGCACAAGAATTTTACCCTAAACCCGGTCTTCTGTGAAAACCTCTTATGCACTTGGCCAAATTGATCAATAAATGCACAATTGTGTACAGGAGGTCAAGGGAAGAGGGATTATGAATTGAAAAGTCAAGAAATCCCACAATAAGTCTTAATTTTGAAGATAACTTCCCCGATATACAGAGGCGATGGCAAGGAGAATGGTTGGAGACCCAAGGTCTGAGATGGAACATACGGAGCAACAGGTGGTTACATTGGAATTGATTTTTGATGTCATAAATTAAAATTGAAATTCAACGGAAGAATGAGGCACCATTTTTGAACTCCCCCTTCTTTTTGGGGTCTCCTTTGCCACGCTTGCTAGATTTTTTTCTTTGCTCAAAGGAACTCGCTCACAGGACAATAGAACTCCCTCTCAACATGCTAGATTCTAGTGCTTGTTTAGAATAAACATATGCAATTTGATTGAGAATCCAGTAATGTGAAGAGAGTAGAGTGTTTGATTTTTTACAATTGAAAGCATGTACTCACATTATTACAACTTTAGCATGTAATCAAGCTTGCATTATGCTCCTTGTACAGCTTCTCCAAGGCTTGCAATAGTCATCCAACCAAAGAGAAACGAACAATGCCCTCACCAAGGCGGCATAAACAATGCAAGAAGCATTAGTGATTAATTGTTAGATGTTTTGCATGTATAGAGCAAAATTGATTAAGAAAATGTGTGGGAATGATAAAGAGAAAGTAGAGGCTTGAGGCAATGCAACCAATATGCAAGGGAATGATGACAATCCCATCATATGCACAAGAACTTTACCCTAAACCCCGTCTTCTCTCAAAACCCTAATGCACTCGACCAAATTGATCAAGAAATACACAATTGTGTAGAGGAGATCAAGGGAAGGATTATGGATTGAAAAGTTAGGAAATCCAACAATAATATCTAATTTTGAACATAACTTCCCTGATATGCAGAGGCGATGGCAAGGAGAATGGTTGGAGACCCAAGGTCTGAGAAGAAGGAACATACAGAGCGACACGTGGTTACATTGGAATTGATTCTGGATGTCATAAATTAAAACTGAAATTCAACGTAAGAATGAGGGACCATTTCTAAACTCCCTCTTCTTTTTGCGGTCTACTTTGCCACGCCCTGCTAGATCTTTTGTTTGCTCAAAGCAACTTTCTCAGAGGGCAATAGAACTCCCTCTCAACATGCTCGATTCTAGTGCTTGTTTAAAATAAACTTATACAATTTAATTGAGAATCCAGCAATGTGAAGAGAGTAGAGTGTTTGATTTCTTATAACTCAAAGCATATACTCACAATATAACTTTAGCATGTAATCAAGCTTGCATTATGCTCCGTGTACACTTGCTCCAAGGCTTGGAAGAGTCATCCAACCAAACAGAAATAAACAATGCCCTCACCAAGGCATAACCAATGCAAGAAGCATTAGTGATTAATTGTTGGATTTTTTGCATGTATAGAGTAAAATTGATTAGGAAAATGTGTGGGAATAATAAAGAGTAAGTAGAGGCTTGAGGCAATGCAACGAATATGCAAGAGAATGATGAGAATCCCATCATATGCATAACATAAACCCTGCCTTCTCTCAAAACCCTAATGCACTTGGCCAAATTAATCAAGAAATACACAATTGTGTAGAGGAGATCAAGGGAAGTAGGATAATGGATTGGAAAGTCAAGAAATCCCACAATAATTTCTAATTTTGAAGGTAACTTCCCCGATATGTAGACACGACGGCAAGGAGAATGGTTGGAGACCCAGACCTGAGACGGAACATAGGGAGCAACAGGTGGTTACATTGGAATGGATTTTGAATGTCATAAATTAAAATTGAAATTCAACGAAAGAATGAGGCACCATTTCTTAAAATTCAAAGCAATGTACTCACATTACAACTTTAGCATATAATCTAGCTTGCATTACGCTCCTTGTACACGTGCTCCAAGGCTTGCAATAGTCATTCAACCAAAGAGAAACGAACAATGTCCTCACCAAGGCATAACCAATGCAAGAAGCATTAGTGATTAGTTGTTGGACATTTTGCATGTATAGAGTGAAACTGATTAGGAAAATGTGTGGGAATGATAAAGAGAAAGTAGAGGCTCGAGGCAATGCAACCAATATGCAAGGGAATGATGAGAATCCAATCATATGCACAAGAACTTTACCCTAAACCCCCTCTTCTCTCAAAACCCTGGTGCACTTGGCCAAATTGATCAAGAAATGCACAATTGTGTAGAGTAGATCAAGGATGAAGGATTATGGATTGAAAAGTCGAGAAATCCCACTATATCTCCTAATTTTGAAGGTAACTGCCTTGATATACAGAGGCAATGGCAAGGAGAATGGTTGGAGACCCAAGGTCTGAGATGGAACATAGGAAGCAACAGGTGGTTACATTGGAATTGATTTTGGATGTCATAAATTAAAATTAAAATTCAACGGAAGAATGAGGCACCATTTCTAAACTCCCCCTTCTTTTTGGGGTCTCCTTTGCCATGCCCTGCTGGATTTTTTTGTTTGCTCAAAGAAACTCGCTTAGAGGACAATAGAACTCGCTCTCAACATGCTAGAAAGTTTTAGTGCCTGTTTGAAATGAACTTATACAATTTGATTTAGAATCCAGCAATGTGAAGCGAGTAGAGTGTTTGATTTCTTATAATTCAAAGCATGTACTCACATTACAACTTTAGCATGTAATTAAGCTTGCATTATGCTCCTTGTACACTTGCTCCAAGGCTTGCAATAGTCATCCAACCAAAGAGAAATGAACAATGCCCTAACCAAGGCAAGAAGCATTAGTGATTAATTGTTGGATTTTTTGCATGTATAGAGTAAAACTCATTAGGAGAATGTGTGGGAATGATAATAAGAAAGTGGAGGATCGACGCAATGCAACCAATATGGAAGACAATGATGAGAATCCCATTATATGCATAAGAATTTTACCCTAAATCCCGTCTTCTCTCAAAACCCTAATGCACTTGGCCAAATTGATCAAGAAATGCACAATTGTATGGAGGAGATCAAGGGAAGAAGGATTATGGATTGAAAAGTCAAGAAGTCCCACAATAATTCCTAATTTTGAAGGTAACTTCCCCGATATACATAGGCGATGGCAAGGAGAATGGTTGGAGACCCAGTCTGAGAGGGAACATACGGAGAAACAGGTGGTTACATTGGAATTGATATTGGATGTCATAAATTAAAATTGAAATTCAACGGAAGAATAAGGCACCATTTCCAAACTCGCCCTTCTTTTTGGGGTCTCCTTTGCCACGCTCTAGTAGATTTTTTTGTTTGCTCAAAGGAACTCACTCAGAGGAAAATAGAACTTGATCTCAACATGCTAGATTCTAGTGCTTGTTTAAAAAGAACTTATGCAATTTGATTGAGAATCCAACAATGTGAAGAGAGTAGAGTGTTTGATTTCTTACAATTCAAAGCATGTACTCACATTATAACTTTAGCATATAATCAAGCTTACATTATGCTCCTTGTACACTTTCTCCAAGGCTTGCAATAGTCATCCAACCAAAGAGAAACGAACAATGCCCTCATGAAGGCATAACCAATGCAAGAAGCATTAGTGATTAATTATTGGATTTTTTGCATGTATGGAGTAAAACTGATTAGGAAAATGTGTGGGAATGATAAAGAGAAAGTAGAGGCTCGAGGCAATGCAGCCAATATGCAAGGTAATGATGAGAATCCCATCATATGCACAAGAATTTTACCCTAAACTCCGTAACCCTAATGCACTTGGCCAAATAGATCAAGAAATGCACAATTGTGTAGCGGAGATCAAGGGAAGAAGGATTATGGATTGAAAAGTCAAGAAATCCAACAATAATTCCTAATTTTTAAGGTAACTTCCCCGATATACAGAGGTGATGGCTGGAGAATGGTTGGAGACCCAAGGTGTGACACAAAACTGAATAGGAGAATGTGTGGGAATGATAAAGAGAAAGTAGAGGCTCGAGGCAATGCAACCAATATGCAAGGGAATGATGATAATCCCATCATATGCACAAGAATTTTACCCTAAACCCGGTCTTCTGTGAAAACCTCTTATGCACTTGGCCAAATTGATCAATAAATGCACAATTGTGTAGAGGAGATGAAGGGAAGAGGGATTATGAATTAAAAAGTCAAGAAATCCCACAATAAGTCTTAATTTTGAAGGTAACTTCCCCGATATACAGAGGCGATGGCAAGGAGAATGGTTGGAGACCCAAGGTCTGAGATGGAACATACGGAGCAACAGGTGGTTACATTGGAATTGATTTTTGATGTCATAAATTAAAATTGAAATTCAACGGAAGAATGAGGCACCATTTTTAAACTCCCCCTTCTTTTTGGGGTCTCCTTTGCCACGTTTGCTAGATTTGTTTCTTTGCTCAAAGGAACTTGCTCAGAGGACAATAGAACTCCCTCTCAACATGCTAGATTCTAGTGCTTGTTTAGAATAAACATATGCAATTTGATTGAGAATCCAGTAATGTGAAGAGAGTAGAGTGTTTGATTTTTTACAATTGAAAGCATGTACTCACATTATTACAACTTTAGCATGTAATCAAGCTTGCATTATGCTCCTTGTACAGCTTCTCCAAGGCTTGCAATAGTCATCCAACCAAAGAGAAACGAACAATGCCCTCACCAAGGCGGCATAAACAATGCAAGAAGCATTAGTGATTAATTGTTAGATGTTTTGCATGTATAGAGCAAAATTGATTAAGAAAATGTGTGGGAATGATAAAGAGAAAGTAGAGGCTTGAGGCAATGCAACCAATATGCAAGGGAATGATGACAATCCCATCATATGCACAAGAACTTTACCCTAAACCCCGTCTTCTCTCAAAACCCTAATGCACTCGGCCAAATTGATCAAGAAATGCACAATTGTGTAGAGGAGATCAAGGGAAGGATTATGGATTGAAAAGTTAGGAAATCCAACAATAATATCTAATTTTGAACATAACTTCCTTGATATGCAGAGGCGATGGCAAGGAGAATGGTTGGAGACCCAAAGTTTGAGAAGAAGGAACATACAGAGCGACACGTGGTTACATTGGAATTGATTCTGGATGTCATAAATTAAAATTGAAATTCAACGTAAGAATGAGGGACCATTTCTAAACTCCCTCTTCTTTTTGCGGTCTACTTTGCCACACCCTGCTAGATCTTTTGTTTGCTCAAAGCAACTTTCTCAGAGGACAATAGAACTCCCTCTCAACATGCTCAATTCTAGTGCTTGTTTAAGATAAACTTATACAATTTAATTGAGAATCCAGCAATGTGAAGAGAGTAGAGTGTTTGATTTCTTATAATTCAAAGCATATACTCACAATATAACTTTAGCATGTAATCAAGCTTGCATTATGCTCCGTGTACACTTGCTCCAAGGCTTGGAAGAGTCATCCAACCAAACAGAAATAAACAATGCCCTCACCAAGGCATAACCAATGCAAGAAGCATTAGTGATTAATTGTTGGATTTTTTGCATGTATAGAGTAAAATTGATTAGGAAAATGTGTGGGAATAATAAAGAGTAAGTAGAGGCTTGAGGCAATGCAACCAATATGCAAGAGAATGATGAGAATCCCATCATATGCATAACCTAAACCCCGCCTTCTCTCAAAACCCTAATGCACTTGGCCAAATTAATCAAGAAATACACAATTGTGTAGAGGAGATCAAGGGAAGTAGGATAATGGATTGGAAAGTCAAGAAATCCCACAATAATTTCTAATTTTGAAGGTAACTTCCCCGATATGTAGACACGACGGCAAGGAGAATGGTTGGAGAGCCAGACCTGAGACGGAACATAGGGAGCAACAGGTGGTTACATTGGAATTGATTTTGAATGTCATAAATTAAAATTGAAATTCAACAAAAAAATGAGGCACCATTTCTTAAAATTCAAAGCAATGTACTCACATTACAACTTTAGCATATAATCTAGCTTGCATAATGCTCCTTGTACACGTGCTCCAAGGCTTGCAATAGTCATTCAACCAAAGAGAAACGAACAATGTCCTCACCAAAGCATAACCAATGCAAGAAGCATTAGTGATTAGTTGTTGGACATTTTGCATGTATAGAGTGAAACTGATTAGGAAAATGTGTGGGAATGATAAAGAGAAAGTAGAGGCTCGAGGCAATGCAACCAATATGCAAGGGAATGATGAGAATCCAATCATATGCACAAGAACTTTACCCTAAACCCCCTCTTCTCTCAAAACCCTCGTGCACTTGACCAAATTGATCAAGAAATGCACAATTGTGTAGAGGAGATCAAGGATGAAGGATTATGGATTAAAAAGTCAAGAAATCCCACTATATCTCCTAATTTTGAAGGTAACTGCCTTGATATACAGAGGCAATGGCAAGGAGAATGGTTGGAGACCCAAGGTCTGAGATGGAACATAGGAAGCAACAGGTGGTTACATTGGAATTGATTTTGGATGTCATAAATTAAAATTAAAATTCAACAGAAGAATCAGGCACCGTTTCTAAACTCCCCCTTCTTTTTGGGGTCTCCTTTGCCATGCCCTGCTGGATTTTTTTTGTTTGCTCAAAGAAACTCGCTTAGAGGACAATAGAACTCGCTCTCAACATGCTAGAAAGTTTTAGTGCCTGTTTGAAATGAACTTAAACAATTTGATTTAGAATCCAGCAATGTGAAGCGAGTAGAGTGTTTGATTTCTTACAATTCAAAGCATGTACTCACATTACAACTTTAGCATGTAATTAAGCTTGCATTATGCTCCTTGTACACTTGCTCCAAGGCTTGCAATAGTCATCCAACCAAAGAGAAATGAACAATGCCCTCACCAAGGCAAGAAGCATTAGTGATTAATTGTTGGATTTTTTGCATGTATAGAGTAAAACTCATTAGGAGAATGTGTGGGAATGATAATAAGAAAGTGGAGGCTCGACGCAATGCAACCAATATGGAAGGCAATGATGAGAATCCCATCATATGCATAAGAATTTTACCCTAAATCCCGTCTTCTCTCAAAACCCTAATGCACTTGGCCAAATTGATCAAGAAATGCACAATTGTATGGAGGAGATCAAGGGAAGAAGGATTATGGATTGAAAAGTCAAGAAGTCCCACAATAATTCCTAATCTTGAAGGTAACTTCCCCGATATACATAGCCGATGGCAAGGAGAATGGTTGGAGACCCAGTCTGAGAGGGAACATACAGAGAAACAGGTGGTTACATTGGAATTGATTTTGGATGTCATAAATTAAAATTGAAATTCAACGGAAGAATGAGGCACCATTTCCAAACTCGCCCTTCTTTTTGGGGTCTCCTTTGCCACGCTGTAGTAGATTTTTTTGTTTGCTCAAAGGAACTCGCTCAGAGGAAAATAGAACTTGATCTCAACATGCTAGATTCTAGTGCTTGTTTAAAAAGAACTTATGCAATTTGATTGAGAATCCAGCAATGTGAAGAGAGTAGAGTGTTTGATTTCTTACAATTCAAAGCATGTACTCACATTACAACTTTAGCATATAATCAAGCTTACATTATGCTCCGTGTACACTTTCTCCAAGGCTTGCAATAGTCATCCAACCAAAGAGAGACGAACAATGCCCTCACGAAGGCATAACCAATGCAAGAAGCATTAGTGATTATTTGTTGGATTTTTTGCATGTATGGAGTAAAACTGATTAGGAAAATGTGTGGGAATGATAAAGAGAAAGTAGAGGCTCGAGGCAATGCAACCAATATGCAAGGTAATGATGAGAATCCCATCATATGCACAAGAATTTTACCCTAAACCCCATAACCCTAATGCACTTGGCCAAATAGATCAAGAAATGCACAATTGTGTAGCGGAGATCAAGGGAAGAAGTATTATGGATTGAAAAGTCAAGAAATCCAACAATAATTCCTAATTTTGAAGGTAACTTCCCCGATATACAGAGGTGATGGCAGGAGAATGGTTGGAGACCCAAGGTCTGGGGTCACTATATGTAGAATACCCCTATCGCGTGCGTTCAAGGCCTATATTTTAAATCCTTTATCTGTGAATTTTTTTATCCATATAGTATCCCCTTTTCTTTATGAATCTGTAAATTTTTTTGAAAAAATTTTAAATTATACCCTTATGTAAATATATTTCTGTAAGTTTCATAAATTAAAAATATGCTTCTGTTGAACGCACGTGATATTTACATTTTTTTGTGAGTGACCCCCCCGAGGGTCTGACACATAATGTAAGGAGCAACAGGTGGTTACATTGGAATTGACTTTGGATGTCATAAATTAAAATTGAAATTCAACACAAAAATGAGGCACCATTTCTAAACTCCCCCTTCTTTTTGGGGTCTCCTTTGCCATGCCCTGCTAGTTTTTTTTTTTGCTCAAAGGAACTCGCTCAGAGGACAATAGAACTCCCTCTCAACATGCTAGATTCTAGTGCTTGTTTAGAATAGACTTATACAATTTGATTGAGGATCCAGCAATAGAAAGAGAGTAGAGTGTTTGATTTCTTACAATTCAAAGCATGTACTGACATTACAACTTTAGCATGTAATCAAGCTTGCATTCTCGAGAGAGATTTGTCCCCGGATGGCAAGATTCCCTCCACTGGTTAACATCCAATCCAACCTGGTGAATTTAATAACTAGCGTTTGTGATTAATTGTTGGACTATTTGCATGTATAGAGTAAAACTGAATAGGAGAATGTGTGGGAATGATAAAGAGAAAGTAGAGGCTCGAGGCAATGCAACCAATATGCAAGGGAATGATGATAATCCCATCATATGCACAAGAATTTTACCCTAAACCCGGTCTTCTGTGAAAACCTCTTATGCACTTGGCCAAATTGATCAATAAATGCACAATTGTGTACAGGAGGTCAAGGGAAGAGGGATTATGAATTGAAAAGTCAAGAAATCCCACAATAAGTCTTAATTTTGAAGGTAACTTCCCCGATATACAGAGGCGATGGCAAGGAGAATGGTTGGAGACCCAAGGTCTGATATGGAAAATACGGAGCAACAGGTGGTTACATTGGAATTGATTTTTGATGTCATAAATTAAAATTGAAATTCAATGGAAGAATGAGGCACCATTTTTAAACTCCCCCTTCTTTTTGGGGTCTCCTTTGCCACGCTTGCTAGATTTTTTTCTTTGCTCAAAGGAACTCGCTCAGAGGACAATAGAACTCCCTCTCAACATGCTAGATTCTAGTGCTTGTTTAGAATAAACATATGCAATTTGATTGAGAATCCAGTAATGTGAAGAGAGTAGAGTGTTTGATTTTTTACAATTGAAAGCATGTACTCACATTATTACAACTTTAGCATGTAATCAAGCTTGCATTATGCTCCTTGTACAGCTTCTCCAAGGCTTGCAATAGTCATCCAACCAAAGAGAAACGAACAATGCCCTCACCAAGGCGGCATAAACAATGCAAGAAGCATTAGTGATTAATTGTTAGATGTTTTGCATGTATAGAGCAAAATTGATTAAGAAAATGTGTGGGAATGATAAAGAGAAAGTAGAGGCTTGAGGCAATGCAACCAATATGCAAGGGAATGATGACAATCCCATCATATGCACAAGAACTTTACCCTAAACCCCGTCTTCTCTCAAAACCCTAATGCACTCGGCCAAATTGATCAAGAAATGCACAATTGTGTAGAGGAGATCAAGGGAAGGATTATGGATTGAAAAGTTAGGAAATCCAACAATAATATCTAATTTTGAACATAACTTCCTTGATATGCAGAGGCGATGGCAAGGAGAATGGTTGGAGACCCAAGGTCTGAGAAGAAGGAACATACAGAGCGACACGTGGTTACATTGGAATTGATTCTGGATGTCATAAATTAAAATTGAAATTCAACGTAAGAATGAGGGACCATTTCTAAACTCCCTCTTCTTTTTGCGGTCTACTTTGCCACGCCCTGCTAGATCTTTTGTTTGCTCAAAGCAACTTTCTCAGAGGACAATAGAACTCCCTCTCAACATGCGCGATTCTAGTGCTTGTTTAAAATAAACTTATACAATTTAATTGAGAATCCAGCAATGTGAAGAGAGTAGAGTGTTTGATTTCTTATAATTCAAAGCATATACTCACAATATAACTTTAGCATGTAATCAAGCTTGCATTATGCTCCGTGTACACTTGCTCCAAGGCTTGGAAGAGTCATCCAACCAAACAGAAATAAACAATGCCCTCACCAAGGCATTAACCAATGCAAGAAGCATTAGTGATTAATTATTGGATTTTTTGCATGTATAGAGTAAAATTGATTAGGAAAATGTGTGGGAATAATAAAGAGTAAGTAGAGGCTTGAGCCAATGCAACCAATATGCAAGAGAATGATGAGAATCCCATCATATGCATAACCTAAACCCCGCCTTCTCTCAAAACCCTAATGCACTTGGCCAAATTAATCAAGAAATACACAATTGTGTAGAGGAGATCAAGGGAAGTAGGATAATGGATTGGAAAGTCAAGAAATCCCACAATAATTTCTAATTTTGAAGGTAACTTCCCCGATATGTAGACACGATGGCAAGGAGAATGGTTGGAGACCCAGACCTGAGACGGAACATACGGAGCAACAGGTGGTTACATTGGAATTGATTTTGAATGTCATAAATTAAAATTGAAATTCAATGAAAGAATGAGGCACCATTTCTTAAAATTCAAAGCAATGTACTCACATTACAACTTTAGCATATAATCTAGCTTGCATTATGCTCCTTGTACCCGTGCTTCAAGGCTTGCAATAGTCATTCAACCAAAGAGAAACGAACAATGTCCTCACCAAGGCATAACCAATGCAAGAAGCATTAGTGATTAGTTGTTGGACATTTTGCATGTATAGAGTGAAACTGATTAGGAAAATGTGTGGGAATGATAAAGAGAAAGTAGAGGCTCGAGGCAATGCAACCAATATGCAAGTGAATGATGAGAATCCAAACATATGCACAAGAACTTTACCCTAAACCCCCTCTTCTCTCAAAACCTTGGTGCACTTGGCCAAATTGATCAAGAAATGCACAATTGTGTAGAGGAGATCAAGGATGAAGGATTATGGATTGAAAAGTCGAGAAATCCCACTATATCTCCTAATTTTGAAGGTAACTGCCTTGATATACAGAGGCAATGGCAAGGAGAATGGTTGGAGACCCAAGGTCTGAGATGGAACATAGGAAGCAACAGGTGGTTACATTGTAATTGAATTTGGATGTCATAAATTAAAATTAAAATTCAACGGAAGAATGAGGCACCATTTCTAAACTCCCCCTTCTTTTTGGGGTCTCCTTTGCCATGCCCTGCTGGATTTTTTTGTTTGCTCAAAGAAACTTGCTTAGAGGACAATAGAACTCGCTCTCAACATGCTGGAAAGTTTTAGTGCCTATTTGAAATGAACTTATACAATTTGATTTAGAATCCAGCAATGTGAAGCTAGTAGAGTGTTTGATTTCTTACAATTCAAAGCATGTACTCACATTACAACTTTAGCATGTAATTAAGCTTGCATTATGCTCCTTGTACACTTTCTCCAAGGCTTGCAATAGTCATCCAACCAAAGAGAAATGAACAATGCCCTCACCAAGGCAAGAAGCATTAGTGATTAATTGTTGGATTTTTTGCATGTATAGAGTAAAACTCATTAGGAGAATGTGTGGGAATGATAATAAGAAAGTGGAGGCTCGACGCAATGCAACCAATATGGAAGGCAATGATGAGAATCCCATCATATGCATAAGAATTTTACCCTAAATCCCGTCTTCTCTCAAAACCCTAATGCACTTGGCCAAATTGATCAAGAAATGCACAATTGTATGGAGGAGATGAAGGGAAGAAGGATTATGGATTGAAAAGTCAAGAAGTCCCACAATAATTCCTAATTTTGAAGGTAACTTCCCCGATATACATAAGCGATGGCAAGGAGAATGGTTGGAGACCCAGTCTGAGAGGGAACATACGGAGAAACAGGTGGTTACATTGGAATTGATTTTGGATGTCATAAATTAAAATTGAAATTGAACGGAAGAATGAGGCACCATTTGCAAACTCGCCCTTCTTTTTGGGGTCTCCTTTGCCACGCTCTAGTAGATTTTTTTGTTTGCTCAAAGGAACTCGCTCAGAGGAAAATAGAACTTGATCTCAACATGCTAGATTCTAGTGCTTGCCTAAAAAGAACTTATGCAATTTGATTGAGAATCCAGCAATGTGAAGAGAGTAGAGTGTTTGATTTCTTACAATTCAAAGCATGTACTCACATTACAACTTTAGCATATAATCAAGCTTACATTATGCTCCTTGTACACTTTCTCCAAGGCTTGCAATAGTCATCCAACCAAAGAGAAACGAACAATGCCCTCACGAAGGCATAACCAATGCAAGAAGCATTAGTGATTAATTGTTGGATTTTTTGCATGTATGGAGTAAAACTGATTAGGAAAATGTGTGGGAATGATAAAGAGAAAGTAGAGGCTCGAGGCAATGCAACCAATATGCAAGGTAATGATGAGAATCCCATCATATGCACAAGAATTTTACTCTAAACCCCATAACCCTAATGCACTTGGCCAAATAGATCAAGAAATGCACAATTGTGTAGCGGAGATCAAGGGAAGAAGGATTATGGATTGAAAAGTCAAGAAATCCAAGAATAATTCCTAATTTTGAAGGTAACTTCCCCGATATACAGAGGTGATGGCAGGAGAATGGTTGGAGACCCAAGGTCTGACACATAATGTAAGGAGCAACAGGTGGTTACATTGGAATTGACTTTGGATGTCATAAATTAAAATTGAAATTCAACACAAAAATGAGGCACCATTTCTAAACTCCCCCTTTTTTTTGGGGTCTCCTTTGCCATGCCCTGCTAGTTTTTTTTTTTGCTCAAAGGAACTCGCTCAGAGGACAATAGAACTCCCTCTCAACATGCTAGATTCTAGTGCTTGTTTAGAATAGACTTATACAATTTGATTGAGAATCCAGCAATAGGAAGAGAGTAGAGTGTTTGATTTCTTACAATTCAAAGCATGTACTCACATTACAACTTTAGCATGTAATCAAGCTTGCATTCTCGAGAGAGATCTGTCCCCGGATGGCAAGATTCCCTCCACTGGTTAACATCCAATCAAACCTGGTGAATTTAATAACTAGCGTTTGTGATTAATTGTTGGACTGTTTGCATGTATAGAGTAAAACTGAATAGGAGAATGTGTGGGAATGATAAAGAGAAAGTAGAGGCTCGAGGCAATGCAACCAATATGCAAGGGAATGATGATAATCCCATCATATGCACAAGAATTTTACCCTAAACCCGGTCTTCTGTGAAAACCTCAATGATGATAATCCCATCATATGCACAAGAATTTTACCCTAAACCCGGTCTTCTTTGAAAACCTCTTATGCACTTGGCCAAATTGATCAATAAATGCACAATTGTGTAGAGGAGATCAAGGGAAGAGGGATTATGAATTGAAAAGTCAAGAAATCCCACAATATGTCTTAATTTTGAAGGTAACTTCCCCGATATACAGAGGCGATGGCAAGGAGAATGGTTGGAGACCCAAGGTCTGAGATGGAACATACGGAGCAACAGGTGGTTACATTGGAATTGATTTTTGATGTCATAAATTAAAATTGAAATTCAACGGAAGAATGAGGCACCATTTTTGAACTCCCCCTTCTTTTTGGGGTCTCCTTTGCCACGCTTGCTAGATTTTTTTCTTTGCTCAAAGGAACTCGCTCACAGGACAATAGAACTCCCTCTCAACATGCTAGATTCTAGTGCTTGTTTAGAATAAACATATGCAATTTGATTGAGAATCCAGTAATGTGAAGAGAGTAGAGTGTTTGATTTTTTACAATTGAAAGCATGTACTCACATTATTACAACTTTAGCATGTAATCAAGCTTGCATTATGCTCCTTGTACAGCTTCTCCAAGGCTTGAAATAGTCATCCAACCAAAGAGAAACGAACAATGCCCTCACCAAGGCGGCATAAACAATGCAAGAAGCATTAGTGATTAATTGTTAGATGTTTTGCATGTATAGAGCAAAATTGATTAAGAAAATGTGTGGGAATGATAAAGAGAAAGTAGAGGCTTGAGGCAATGCAACCAATATGCAAGGGAATGATGACAATCCCATCATATGCACAAGAACTTTACTCTAAATCCCGTCTTCTCTCAAAACCCTAATGCACTCGGCCAAATTGATCAAGAAATGCACAATTGTGTAGAGGAGATCAAGGGAAGGATTATGGATTGAAAAGTTAGGAAATCCAACAATAATATCTAATTTTGAACATAACTTCCCTGATATGCAGAGGCGATGGCAAGGAGAATGGTTGGAGACCCAAGGTCTGAGAAGAACGAACATACAGAGCGACACGTGGTTACATTGGAATTGATTCTGGATGTCATAAATTAAAATTGAAATTCAACTTAAGAATGAGGGACCATTTCTAAACTCCCTCTTCTTTTTGCGGTCTACTTTGCCACGCCCTGCTAGATCTTTTGTTTGCTCAAAGCAACTTTCTCAGAGGACAATAGAACTCCCTCTCAACATGCTCGATTCTAGTGCTTGTTTAAAATAAACTTATACAATTTAATTGAGAATCCAGCAATGTGAAGAGAGTAGAGTGTTTGATTTCTTATAATTCAAAGCATATACTCACAATATAACTTTAGCATGTAATCAAGCTTGCATTATGCTCCGTGTACACTTGCTCCAAGGCTTGGAAGAGTCATCCAACCAAACAGAAATAAACAATGCCCTCACCAAGGCATAACCAATGCAACAAGCATTAGTGATTAGTGGTTGGATTTTTTGCATGTATAGAGTAAAATTGATTAGGAAAATGTGTGGGAATAATAAAGAGTAAGTAGAGGCTTGAGGCAATGCAACCAATATGCAAGAGAATGATGAGAATCCCATCATATGCATAACCTAAACCCCGCCTTCTCTCAAAACCCTAATGCACTTGGCCAAATTAATCAAGAAATACACAATTGTGTAGAGGAGATCAAGGGAAGTAGGATAATGGATTGGAAAGTCAAGAAATCCCACAATAATTTCTAATTTTGAAGGTAACTTCCCCGATATGTAGACACGACGGCAAGGAGAATGGTTGGAGACCCAGACCTGAGACGGAACATACGGAGCAACAGGTGGTTACATTGGAATTGATTTTGAATGTCATAAATTAAAATTGAAATTCAACGAAAGAATGAGGCACCATTTCTTAAAATTCAAAGCAATGTACTCACATTACAACTTTAGCATATAATCTAGCTTGCATTACGCTCCTTGTACACGTGCTCCAAGGCTTGCAATAGTCATTCAACCAAAGAGAAACGAACAATGTCCTCACCAAGGCATAAGCAATGCAAGAAGCATTAGTGACTAGTTGTTGGACATTTTGCATGTATAGAGTGAAACTGATTAGGAAAATGTGTGGGAATGATAAAGAGAAAGTAGAGGCTCGAGGCAATGCAACCAATATGCAAGGGAATGATGAGAATCCAATCATATGCACAAGAACTTTACCCTAAACCCCCTCTTCTCTCAAAACCCTGGTGCACTTGGCCAAATTGATCAAGAAATGCACAATTGTGTAGAGGAGATCAAGGATGAAGGATTATGGATTGAAAAGTCGAGAAATCCCACTATATCTCCTAATTTTGAAGGTAACTGCCTTGATATACAGAGGCAATGGCAAGGAGAATGGTTGGAGACCCAAGGTCTGAGATGGAACATAGGAAGCAACAGGTGGTTACATTGGAATTGATTTTGGATGTCATAAATTAAAATTAAAATTCAACGGAAGAATGAGGGACCATTTCTAAACTCCCCCTTCTTTTTGGGGTCTCCTTTGCCATGCCCTGCTGGATTTTTTTGTTTGCTCAAAGAAACTCGCTTAGAGGACAATAGAACTCGCTCTCAACATGCTAGAAAGTTTTAGTGCCTGTTTGAAATGAACTTATACAATTTGATTTAGAATCCAGCAATGTGAAGCGAGTAGAGTGTTTGATTTCTTACAATTCAAAGCATGTACTCACATTACAACTTTAGCATGTAATTAAGCTTGCATTATGCTCCTTGTACACTTGCTCCAAGGCTTGCAATAGTCATCCAACCAAAGAGAAATGAACAATGCCCTCACCAAGGCAAGAAGCATTAGTGATTAATTGTTGGATTTTTTGCATGTATAGAGTAAAACTCATTAGGAGAATGTGTGGGAATGATAATAAGAAAGTGGAGGCTCGACGCAATGCAACCAATATGGAAGGCAATGATGAGAATCCCATCATATGCATAAGATTTTTACCCTAAATCCCGTCTTCTCTCAAAACCCTAATGCACTTGGCCAAATTGATCAAGAAATGCATAATTGTATGGAGGAGATCAAGGGAAGAAGGATTATGGATTGAAAAGTCAAGAAGTCCCACAATAATTCCTAATTTTGAAGGTAACTTCCCCGATATACATAGGCGATGGCAAGGAGAATGGTTGGAGACCCAGTCTGAGAGGGAACATACGGAGAAACAGGTGGTTACATTGGAATTGATTTTGGATGCCATAAATTAAAATTGAAATTCAACGGAAGAATGAGGCACCATTTCCAAACTCGCCCTTCTTTTTGGGGTCTCCTTTGCCACGCTCTAGTAGATTTCTTTGTTTGCTCAAAGGAACTCGCTCAGAGGAAAATAGAACTTGATCTCAACATGCTAGATTCTAGTGCTTGTTTAAATAGAACTTATGCAATTTGATTGAGAATCCCACAATGTGAAGAGAGTAGAGTGTTTGATTTCTTACAATTCAAAGCATGTACTCACATTACAACTTTAGCATATAATCAAGCTTACATTATGCTCCTTGTACACTTTCTCCAAGGCTTGCAATAGTCATCCAACCAAAGAGAAATGAACAATGCCCTCACGAAGGCATAACCAATGCAAGAAGCATTAGTGATTAATTGTTGGATTTTTTGCATGTATGGAGTAAAACTGATTAGGAAAATGTGTGGGAATGATAAAGAGAAAGTAGAGGCTCGAGGAAATGCAACCAATATGCAAGGTAATGATGAGAATCCCATCATATGCACAAGAATTTTACCCTAAACCCCATAACCCTAATGCACTTGGCCAAATAGATCAAGAAATGCACAATTGTGTAGCAGAGATCAAGGGAAGAAGGATTATGGATTGAAAAGTCAAGAAATCCAACAATAATTCCTAATTTTGAAGGTAACTTCCCCGATATACAGAGGTGATGGCAGGAGAATGGTTGGAGACCCAAGGTCTGACACATAATGTAAGGAGCAACAGGTGGTTACATTGGAATTGACTTTGGATGTCATAAATTAAAATTGAAATTCAACACAAAAATGAGGCACCATTTCTAAACTCCCCCTTCTCTTTGGGGTCTCCTTTTGCCATGCCCTGCTAGTTTTTTTTTTGCTCAAAGGAACTCGCTCAGAGGACAATAGAACTCCCTCTCAACATGCTAGATTTTAGTGCTTGTTTAGAATAGACTTATACAATTTGATTGAGAATCCAGCAATAGGAAGAGAGTAGAGTGTTTGATTTCTTACAATTCAAAGCATGTACTCACATTACAATTCAAAGCATGTAATCAAGCTTGCATTCTCGAGAGAGATCTGTTCCCGGATGGCAAGATTCCCTCCACTGGTTAACATCCAATCCAACCTGGTGAATTTAATAACTAGCGTTTGTGATTAATTGTTGGACTGTTTGCATGTATAGAGTAAAACTGAATAGGAGAATGTGTGGGAATGATAAAGAGAAAGTAGAGGCTCGAGGCAATGCAACCAATATGCAAGGGAATGATGATAATCCCATCATATGCACAAGAATTTTACCCTAAACCCGGTCTTCTGTGAAAACCTCTTATGCACTTGGCCAAATTGATCAATAAATGCACAATTGTGTAGAGGAGGTCAAGGGAAGAGGGATTATGAATTGAAAAGTCAAGAAATCCCACAATAAGTCTTAATTTTGAAGGTAACTTCCCCGATATACAGAGGCGATGGCAAGGAGAATGGTTGGAGACCCAAGGTCTGAGATGGAACATACGGAGCAACAGGTGGTTACATTGGAATTGATTTTTGATGTCATAAATTAAAATTGAAATTCAACGGAAGAATGAGGCACCATTTTTAAACTCCCACTTCTTTTTGGGGTCTCCTTTGCCACGCTTGCTAGATTTTTTTCTTTGCTCAAAGGAACTCGCTCAGAGGACAATAGAACTCCCTCTCAATATGCTAGATTCTAGTGCTTGTTTAGAATAAACATATGCAATTTGATTGAGAATCCAGTAATGTGAAGAGAGTAGAGTGTTTGATTTTTTACAATTGAAATCATGTACTCACATTATTACAACTTTAGCATGTAATCAAGCTTGCATTATGCTCCTTGTACAGCTTCTCCAAGGCTTGCAATAGTCATCCAACCAAAGAGAAACGAACAATGCCCTCACCAAGGCGGCATAAACAATGCAAGAAGCATTAGTGATTAATTGTTAGATGTTTTGCATGTATAGAGCAAAATTGATTAAGAAAATGTGTGGGAATGATAAAGAGAAAGTAGAGGCTTGAGGCAATGCAACCAATATGCAAGGGAATGATGACAATCCCATCATATGCACAAGAACTTTACCCTAAACCCCGTCTTCTCTCAAAACCCTAATGCACTCGGCCAAATTGATCAAGAAATGCACAATTGTGTAGAGGAGATCAAGGGAAGGATTATGGATTGAAAAGTTAGAAAATCCAACAATAATATCTAATTTTGAACATAACTTCCCTGATATGCAGAGGCGATGGCAAGGAGAATGGTTGGAGACCCAAGGTCTGAGAAGAAGGAACATACAGAGCGACACGTGGTTACATTGGAATTAATTCTGGATGTCATAAATTAAAATTGAAATTCAACGTAAGAATGAGGGACCATTTCTAAACTCCCTCTTCTTTTTGCGGTCTACTTTGCCACGCCCTGCTAGATCTTTTGTTTGCTCAAAGCAACTTTCTCAGAGGACAATAGAACTCCCTCTCAACATGCTCGATTCTAGTGCTTGTTTAAAATAAACTTATACAATTTAATTGAGAATCCAGCAATGTGAAGAGAGTAGAGTGTTTGATTTCTTATAATTCAAAGCATATACTCACAATATAACTTTAGCATGTAATCAAGCTTGCATTATGCTCCGTGTACACTTGCTCCAAGGCTTGGAAGAGTCATCCAACCAAACAGAAATAAACAATGCCCTCACCAAGGCATAACCAATGCAAGAAGCATTAGTGATTAATTGTTGGATTTTTTGCATGTATAGAGTAAAATTGATTAGGAAAATGTGTGGGAATAATAAAGAGTAAGTAGAGGCTTGAGGCAATGCAACCAATATGCAAGAGAATGATGAGAATCCCATCATATGCATAACCTAAACCCCGCCTTCTCTCAAAACCCTAATGCACTTGGCCAAATTAATCAAGAAATACACAATTGTGTAGAGGAGATCAAGGGAAGTAGGATAATGGATTGGAAAGTCAAGAAATCCCACAATAATTTCTAATTTTGAAGGTAACTTCCCTGATATGTAGACACGACGGCAAGGAGAATGGTTGGAGACCCAGACCTGAGACGGAACATACGGAGCAACAGGTGGTTACATTGGAATTGATTTTGAATGTCATAAATTAAAATTGAAATTCAACGAAAGAATGAGGCACCATTTCTTAAAATTCAAAGCAATGTACTCACATTACAACTTTAGCATATAATCTAGCTTGCATTACGCTCCTTGTACACGTGCTCCAAGGCTTGCAATAGTCATTCAACCAAAGAGAAACGAACAATGTCCTCACCAAGGCATAAGCAATGCAAGAAGCATTAGTGACTAGTTGTTGGACATTTTGCATGTATAGAGTGAAACTGATTAGGAAAATGTGTGGGAATGATAAAGAGAAAGTAGAGGCTCGAGGCAATGCAACCAATATGGAAGGGAATGATGAGAATCCAATCATATGCACAAGAACTTTACCCTAAACCCCCTCTTCTCTCAAAACCCTGGTGCACTTGGCCAAATTGATCAAGAAATGCACAATTGTGTAGAGGAGATCAAGGATGAAGGATTATGGATTGAAAAGTCGAGAAATCCCACTATATGTCCTAATTTTGAAGGTAACTGCCTTGATATACAGAGGCAATGGCAAGGAGAATGGTTGGAGACCCAAGGTCTGAGATGGAACATAGGAAGCAACAGGTGGTTACATTGGAATTGATTTTGGATGTCATAAATTAAAATTAAAATTCAACGGAAGAATGAGGGACCATTTCTAAACTCCCCCTTCTTTTTGGGGTCTCCTTTGCCATGCCCTGCTGGATTTTTTTGTTTGCTCAAAGAAACTCGCTTAGAGGACAATAGAACTCGCTCTCAACATGCTAGAAAGTTTTAGTGCCTGTTTGAAATGAACTTATACAATTTGATTTAGAATCCAGCAATGTGAAGCGAGTAGAGTGTTTGATTTCTTACAATTCAAAGCATGTACTCACATTACAACTTTAGCATGTAATTAAGCTTGCATTATGCTCCTTGTACACTTGCTCCAAGGCTTGCAATAGTCATCCAACCAAAGAGAAATGAACAATGCCCTTACCAAGGCAAGAAGCATTAGTGATTAATTGTTGGATTTTTTTCATGTATAGAGTAAAACTCATTAGGAGAATGTGTGGGAATGATAATAAGAAAGTGGAGGCTCGACGCAATGCAACCAATATGTAAGGCAATGATGAGAATCCCATCATATGCATAAGAATTTTACCCTAAATCCCGTCTTCTCTCAAAACCCTAATGCACTTGGCCAAATTGATCAAGAAATGCACAATTGTATGGAGGAGATCAAGGGAAGAAGGATTATGGATTGAAAAGTCAAGAAGTCCCACAATAATTCCTAATTTTGAAGGTAACTTCCCCGATATACATAGGCGATGGCAAGGAGAATGGTTGGAGACCCAGTCTGAGAGGGAACATACGGAGAAACAGGTGGTTACATTGGAATTGATTTTGGATGCCATAAATTAAAATTGAAATTCAACGGAAGAATGAGGCACCATTTCCAAACTCGCCTTCTTTTTGGGGTCTCCTTTGCCACGCTCTAGTAGATTTTTTTGTTTGCTCAAAGGAACTCGCTCAGAGGAAAATAGAACTTGATCTCAACATGCTAGATTCTAGTGCTTGTTTAAAAAGAACTTATGCAATTTGATTGAGAATCCAGCAATGTGAAGAGAGTAGAGTGTTTGATTTCTTACAATTCAAAGCATGTACTCACATTACAACTTTAGCATATAATCAAGCTTACATTATGCTCCTTGTACACTTTCTCCAAGGCTTGCAATAGTCATCCAACCAAAGAGAAATGAACAATGCCCTCACGAAGGCATAACCAATGCAAGAAGCATTAGTGATTAATTGTTGGATTTTTTGCATGTATGGAGTAAAACTGATTAGGAAAATGTGTGGGAATGATAAAGAGAAAGTAGAGGCTCGAGGCAATGCAACCAATATGCAAGGTAATGATGAGAATCCCATCATATGCACAAGAATTTTACCCTAAACCCCATAACCCTAATGCACTTGGCCAAATAGATCAAGAAATGCACAATTGTGTAGCGGAGATCAAGGGAAGAAGGATTATGGATTGAAAAGTCAAGAAATCCAACAATAATTCCTAATTTTGAAGGTAACTTCCCCGATATACAGAGGTGATGGCAGGAGAATGATTGGAGACCCAAGGTCTGACACATAATGTAAGGAGCAACAGGTGGTTACATTGGAATTGACTTTGGATGTCATAAATTAAAATTGAAATTCAACACAAAAATGAGGCACCATTTCTAAACTCCCCCTTCTCTTTGGGGTCTCCTTTGCCATGCCCTGCTAGTTTTTTTTTTGCTCAAAGGAACTCGCTCAGAGGACAATAGAACTCCCTCTTAACATGCTAGATTTTAGTGCTTGTTTAGAATAGACTTATACAATTTGATTGAGAATCCAGCAATAGGAAGAGAGTAGAGTGTTTGATTTCTTACAATTCAAAGCATGTACTCACATTACAATTCAAAGCATGTAATCAAGCTTGCATTCTCGAGAGAGATCTGTCCCCGGATGGCAAGATTCCCTCCACTGGTTAACATCCAATCCAACCTGGTGAATTTAATAACTAGCGTTTGTGATTAATTGTTGGACTGTTTGCATGCATAGAGTAAAACTGAATAGGAGAATGTGTGGGAATGATAAAGAGAAAGTAGAGGCTCGAGGCAATGCAACCAATATGCAAGGGAATGATGATAATCCCATCATATGCACAAGAATTTTACCCTAAACCCGGTCTTCTGTGAAAACCTCTTATGCACTTGGCCAAATTGATCAATAAATGCACAATTGTGTAGAGGAGGTCAAGGGAAGAGGGATTATGAATTGAAAAGTCAAGAAATCCCACAATAAGTCTTAATTTTGAAGGTAACTTCCCCGATATACAGAGGCGATGGCAAGGAGAATGGTTGGAGACCCAAGGTCTGAGATGGAACATACGGAGCAACAGGTGGTTACATTGGAATTGATTTTTGATGTCATAAATTAAAATTGAAATTCAACGGAAGAATGAGGCACCATTTTTAAACTCCCCCTTCTTTTTGGGGTCTCCTTTGCCACGCTTGCTAGATTTTTTTCTTTGCTCAAAGGAACTCGCTCAGAGGACAATAGAACTCCCTCTCAACATGCTAGATTCTAGTGCTTGTTTAGAATAAACATATGCAATTTGATTGAGAATCCAGTAATGTGAAGAGAGTAGAGTGTTTGATTTTTTACAATTGAAATCATGTACTCACATTATTACAACTTTAGCATGTAATCAAGCTTGCATTATGCTCCTTGTACAGCTTCTCCAAGGCTTGCAATAGTCATCCAACCAAAGAGAAACGAACAATGCCCTCACCAAGGCGGCATAAACAATGCAAGAAGCATTAGTGATTAATTGTTAGATGTTTTGCATGTATAGAGCAAAATTGATTAAGAAAATGTGTGGGAATGATAAAGAGAAAGTAGAGGCTTGAGGCAATGCAACCAATATGCAAGGGAATGATGACAATCCCATCATATGCACAAGAACTTTACCCTAAACCCTGTCTTCTCTCAAAACCCTAATGCACTCGGCCAAATTGATCAAGAAATGCACAATTGTGTAGAGGAGATCAAGGGAAGGATTATGGATTGAAAAGTTAGGAAATCCAACAATAATATCTAATTTTGAACATAACTTCCCTGATATGCAGAGGCGATGGCAAGGAGAATGGTTGGAGACCCAAGGTCTGAGAAGAAGGAACATACAGAGCGACACGTGGTTACATTGGAATTAATTCTGGATGTCATAAATTAAAATTGAAATTCAACGTAAGAATGAGGGACCATTTCTAAACTCCCTCTTCTTTTTGCGGTCTACTTTGCCACGCCCTGCTAGATCTTTTGTTTGCTCAAAGCAACTTTCTCAGAGGACAATAGAACTCCCTCTCAACATGCTCGATTCTAGTGCTTGTTTAAAATAAACTTATACAATTTAATTGAGAATCCAGCAATGTGAAGAGAGTAGAGTGTTTGATTTCTTATAATTCAAAGCATATACTCACAATATAACTTTAGCATGTAATCAAGCTTGCATTATGCTCCGTGTACACTTGCTCCAAGGCTTGGAAGAGTCATCCAACCAAACAGAAATAAACAATGCCCTCACCAAGGCATAACCAATGCAAGAAGCATTAGTGATTAATTGTTGGATTTTTTGCATGTATAGAGTAAAATTGATTAGGAAAATGTGTGGGAATAATAAAGAGTAAGTAGAGGCTTGAGGCAATGCAACCAATATGCAAGAGAATGATGAGAATCCCATCATATGCATAACCTAAACCCCGCCTTCTCTCAAAACCCTAATGCACTTGGCCAAATTAATCAAGAAATACACAATTGTGTAGAGGAGATCAAGGGAAGTAGGATAATGGATTGGAAAGTCAAGAAATCCCACAATAATTTCTAATTTTGAAGGTTACTTCCCCGATATGTAGACACGATGGCAAGGAGAATGGTTGGAGACCCAGACCTGAGACAGAACATACGGAGCAACAGGTGGTTACATTGGAATTGATTTTGAATGTCATAAATTAAAATTGAAATTCAATGAAAGAATGAGGCACCATTTCTTAAAATTCAAAGCAATGTACTCACATTACAACTTTAGCATATAATCTAGCTTGCATTATGCTCCTTGTACACGTGCTCCAAGGCTTGCAATAGTCATTCAACCAAAGAGAAACGAACAATGTCCTCACCAAGGCATAACCAATGCAAGAAGCATTGGTGATTAGTTGTTGGACATTTTGCATGTATAGATTGAAACTGATTATGAAAATGTGTGGGAATGATAAAGAGAAAGTAGAGGCTCGAGGCAATGCAACCAATATGCAAGGGAATGATGAGAATCCAATCATATGCACAAGAACTTTACCCTAAACCCCCTCTTCTCTCAAAACCCTGGTGCACTTGGCCAAATTGATCAAGAAATGCACAATTGTGTAGAGGAGATCAAGGATGAAGGATTATGGATTGAAAAGTCGAGAAATCCCACTATATCTCCTAATTTTAAAGGTAACTGCCTTGATATACAGAGGCAATGGCAAGGAGAATGGTTGGAGACCCAAGGTCTGAGATGGAACATAGGAAGCAACAGGTGGTTACATTGGAATTGATTTTGGATGTCATAAATTAAAATTAAAATTCAACGGAAGAATGAGGGACCATTTCTAAACTCCCCCTTCTTTTTGGGGTCTCCTTTGCCATGCCCTGCTGGATTTTTTTGTTTGCTGAAAGAAACTCGCTTAGAGGACAATAGAACTCGCTCTCAACATGCTAGAAAGTTTTAGTGCCTGTTTGAAATGAACTTATACAATTTGATTTAGAATCCAGCAATGTGAAGCGAGTAGAGTGTTTGATTTCTTACAATTCAAAGCATGTACTCACATTACAACTTTAGCATGTAATTAAGCTTGCATTATGCTCCTTGTACACTTGCTCCAAGGCTTGCAATAGTCATCCAACCAAAGAGAAATGAACAATGCCCTCACCAAGGCAAGAAGCATTAGTGATTAATTGTTGGATTTTTTGCATGTATAGAGTAAAACTCATTAGGAGAATGTGTGGGAATGATAATAAGAAAGTGGAGGCTCGACGCAATGCAACCAATATGGAAGGCAATGATGAGAATCCCATCATATGCATAAGAATTTTACCCTAAATCCCGTCTTCTCTCAAAACCCTAATGCACTTGGCCAAATTGATCAAGAAATGCACAATTGTATGGAGGAGATCAAGGGAAGAGGATTATGGATTGAAAAGTCAAGAAGTCCCACAATAATTCCTAATTTTGAAGGTAACTTCCCCGATATACATAGGCGATGGCAAGAGGAATGGTTGGAGACCCAGTCTGAGAGGGAACATACGGAGAAACAGGTGGTTACATTGGAATTGATTTTGAATGTCATAAATTAAAATTGAAATTCAACGGAAGAATGAGGCACCATTTCCAAACTCGCCCTTCTTTTTGGGGTCTCCTTTGCCACGCTCTAGTAGATTTTTTTGTTTGCTCAAAGGAACTCGCTCAGAGGAAAATAGAACTTGATCTCAACATGCTAGATTCTAGTGCTTGTTTAAAAAGAACTTATGCAATTTGATTGAGAATCCAGCAATGTGAAGAGAGTAGAGTGTTTGATTTCTTACAATTCAAAGCATGTACTCACATTACAACTTTAGCATATAATCAAGCTTACATTATGCTCCTTGTACACTTTCTCCAAGGCTTGCAATAGTCATCCAACCAAAGAGAAACGAACAATGCCCTCACGAAGGCATAACCAATGCAAGAAGCATTAGTGATTAATTGTTGGATTTTGCATGTATGGAGTAAAACTGATTAGGAAAATGTGTGGGAATGATAAAGAAAAAGTAGAGGCTCGAGGCAATGCAACCAATATGCAAGGTAATGATGAGAATCCCATCATATGCACAAGAATTTTACCCTAAACCCCATAACCCTAATGCACTTGGCCAAATAGATCAAGAAATGCACAATTGTGTAGCGGAGATCAAGGGAAGAAGGATTATGGATTGAAAAGTCAAGAAATCCAACAATAATTCCTAATTTTGAAGGTAACTTCCCCGATATACAGAGGTGATGGCAGGAGAATGGTTGGAGACCCAAGGTCTGACACATAATGTAAGGAGCAACAGGTGGTTACATTGGAATTGACTTTGGATGTCATAAATTAAAATTGAAATTCAACACAAAAATGAGGCACCATTTCTAAACTCCCCCTTCTTTTTGGGGTCTCCTTTGCCATGCCCTGCTAGTTTTTTTTTTTACTCAAAGGAACTCGCTCAGAGGACAATAGAACTCCCTCTCAACATGCTAGATTCTAGTGCTTGTTTAGAATAGACTTATACAATTTGATTGAGAATCCAGCAATAGGAAGAGAGTAGAGTGTTTGATTTCTTACAATTCAAAGCATGTACTCACATTACAACTTTAGCATGTAATCAAGCTTGCATTCTCGAGAGAGATCTGTCCCCGGATGGCAAGATTCCCTCCACTGGTTAACATCCAATCCAACTTGGTGAATTTAATAACTAGCGTTTGTGATTAATTGTTGGACTGTTTGCATGTATAGAGTAAAACTGAATAGGAGAATGTGTGGGAATGATAAAGAGAAAGTAGAGGCTCGAGGCAATGCAACCAATATGCAAGGGAATGATGATAATCCCATCATATGCACAAGAATTTTACCCTAAACCCGGTCTTCTGTGAAAACCTCAATGATGATAATCCCATCATATGCACAAGAGTTTTACCCTAAACCCGGTCTTCTGTGAAAACCTCTTATGCACTTGGCCAAATTGATCAATAAATGCACAATTGTGTAGAGGAGGTCAAGGGAAGAGGGATTATGAATTGAAAAGTCAAGAAATCCCACAATAAGTCTTAATTTTGAAGGTAACTTCCCCGATATACAGAGGCGATGGCAAGGAGAATGGTTGGAGACCCAAGGTCTGAGATGGAACATACGGAGCAACAGGTGGTTACATTGGAATTGATTTTTGATGTCATAAATTAAAATTGAAATTCAACGGAAGAATGAGGCACCATTTTTAAACTCCCCCTTCTTTTTGGGGTCTCCTTTGCCACGCTTGCTAGATTTTTTTCTTTGCTCAAAGGAACTCGCTCAGAGGACAATAGAACTCCCTCTCAACATGCTAGATTCTAGTGCTTGTTTAGAATAAACATATGCAATTTGATTGAGAATCCAGTAATGTGAAGAGAGTAGAGTGTTTGATTTTTTACAATTGAAAGCATGTACTCACATTATTACAACTTTAGCATGTAATCAAGCTTGCATTATGCTCCTTGTACAGCTTCTCCAAGGCTTGCAATAGTCATCCAACCAAAGAGAAACGAACAATGCCCTCACCAAGGCGGCATAAACAATGCAAGAAGCATTAGTGATTAATTGTTAGATGTTTTGCATATATAGAGCAAAATTGGTTAAGAAAATGTGTGGGAATGATAAAGAGAAAGTAGAGGCTTGAGGCAATGTAACCAATATGCAAGGGAATGATGACAATCCCATCATATGCACAAGAACTTTACCCTAAACCCCGTCTTCTCTCAAAACCCTAATGCACTCGGCCAAATTGATCAAGAAATGCACAATTGTGTAGAGGAGATCAAGGGAAGGATTATGGATTGAAAAGTTAGGAAATCCAACAATAATATCTAATTTTGAACATAACTTCCCTGATATGCAGAGGCGATGGCAAGGAGAATGGTTGGAGACCCAAGGTCTGAGAAGAAGGAACATACAGAGCGACACGTGGTTACATTGGAATTGATTCTGGATGTCATAAATTAAAATTGAAATTCAACGTAAGAATGAGGGACCATTTCTAAACTCCCTCTTCTTTTTGCGGTCTACTTTGCCACGCCCTACTAGATCTTTTGTTTGCTCAAAGCAACCAACCAATATGCAAGACAATGATGAGAATCCCATCATATGGAAAACCTAAACCTCGCCTTCTCTCAAAACCCTAATGCACTTGGCCACATTAATCAAGAAATACACAATTGTGTAGAGGAGATCAAGGGAAGTAGGATAATGGATTGGAAAGTCAAGAAATCCCACAATAATTTCTAATTTTGAAGGTAACTTCCCCGATATGTAGACACGACGGCAAGGAGAATGGCTGGAGACCCAGACCTGAGACGGAACATACGGAGCAACAGGTGGTTACATTGGAATTGATTTTGAATGTCATAAATTAAAATTGAAATTCAACGAAAGAATGAGGCACCATTTCTTAAAATTCAAAGCAATGTACTCACATTACAACTTTAGCATATAATCTAGCTTGCATTACGCTCCTTGTACACGTGCTCCAAGGCTTGCAATAGTCATTCAACCAAAGAGAAACGAACAATGTCCTCACCAAGGCATAACCAATGCAAGAAGCATTAGTGATTAGTTGTTGGATATTTTGCATGTATAGAGTGAAACTGATTAGGAAAATGTGTGGGAATGATAAAGAGAAAGTACAAGCTCGAGGCAATGCAACCAATATGCAAGGGAATGATGAGAATCCAATCATATGCACAAGAACTTTACCCTAAATCCCCTCTTCTCTCAAAACCCTGGTGCACTTGGCCAAATTGATCAAGAAATGCACAATTGTGTAGAGGAGATCAAGGATGAAGGATTATGGATTGAAAAGTCGAGAAATCCCACTATATCTCCTAATTTTGAAGGTAACTGCCTTGATATACAGAGGCAATGGCAAGGAGAATGGTTGGAGACCCAAGGTCTGAGATGGAACATAGGAAGCAACAGGTGGTTACATTGGAATTGATTTTGGATGTCATAAATTAAAATTAAAATTCAACGGAAGAATGAGGCACCATTTCTAAACTCCCCCTTCTTTTTGGGGTCTCCTTTGCCATGCCCTGCTGGATTTTTTTGTTTGCTCAAAGAAACTCGCTAAGAGGACAATAGAACTCGCTCTCAACATGCTAGAAAGTTTTAGTGCCTGTTTGAAATGAACTTATACAATTTGATTTAGAATCCAGCAATGTGAAGCGAGTAGAGTGTTTGATTTCTTACAATTCAAAGCATGTACTCACATTACAACTTTAGCATGTAATTAAGCTTGCATTATGCTCCTTGTACACTTGCTCCAAGGCTTGCAATAGTCATCCAACCAAAGAGAAATGAACAATGCCCTCACCAAGGCAAGAAGCATTAGTGATTAATTGTTGGATTTTTTGCATGTATAGAGTAAAACTCATTAGGAGAATGTGTGGGAATGATAATAAGAAAGTGGAGGCTCGACGCAATGCAACCAATATGGAAGGCAATGATGAGAATCCCATCATATGCATAAGAATTTTACCCTAAATCCCGTCTTCTCTCAAAACCCTAATGCACTTGGCCAAATTGATCAAGAAATGCACAATTGTATGGAGGAGATCAAGGGAAGAAGGATTATGGATTGAAAAGTCAAGAAGTCCCACAATAATTCCTAATTTTGAAGGTAACTTCCCCGATATACATAGGCGATGGCAAGGAGAATGGTTGGAGACCCAGTCTGAGAGGGAACATACGGAGAAACAGGTGGTTACATTGGAATTGATTTTGGATGTCATAAATTAAAATTGAAATTCAACGGAAGAATGAGGCACCATTTCCAAACTCGCCCTTCTTTTTGGGGTCTCCTTTGCCACGCTCTAGTAGATTTTTTTGTTTGCTCAAAGGAACTCGCTCAGAGGAAAATAGAACTTGATCTCAACATGCTAGATTCTAGTGCTTGTTTAAAAAGAACTTATGCAATTTGATTGAGAATCCAGCAATGTGAAGAGAGTAGAGTGTTTGATTTCTTACAATTCAAAGCATGTACTCACATTACAACTTTAGCATATAATCAAGCTTACATTATGCTCCTTGTACACTTTCTCCAAGGCTTGCAATAGTCATCCAACCAAAGAGAAACGAACAATGCCCTCACGAAGGCATAACCAATGCAAGAAGCATTAGTGATTAATTGTTGGATTTTTTGCATGTATGGAGTAAGACTGATTAGGAAAATGTGTGGGAATGATAAAGAGAAAGTAGAGGCTCGAGGCAATGCAACCAATATGCAAGGTAATGATGAGAATCCCATCATATGCACAAGAATTTTACCCTAAACCCCATAACCCTAATGCACTTGGCCAAATAGATCAAGAAATGCACAATTGTGTAGCGGAGATCAAGGGAAGAAGGATTATGGATTGAAAAGTCAAGAAATCCAACAATAATTCCTAATTTTGAAGGTAACTTCCCCGATATACAGAGGTGATGGCAGGAGAAGGGTTGGAGACCCAAGGTCTGACACATAATGTAAGGAGCAACAGGTGGTTACATTGGAATTGACTTTGGATGTCATAAATTAAAATTGAAATTCAACACAAAAATGAGGCACCATTTCTAAACTCCCCCTTCTTTTTGGGGTCTCCTTTGCCATGCCCTGCTAGTTTTTTTTTTTGCTTAAAGGAACTCGCTCAGAGGACAATAGAACTCCCTCTCAACATGCTAGATTCTAGTGCTTGTTTAGAATAGACTTATACAATTTGATTGAGAATCCAGCAATAGGAAGAGAGTAGAGTGTTTGATTTCTTACAATTCAAAGCATGTACTCACATTACAACTTTAGCATGTAATCAAGCTTGCATTCTCGAGAGAGATCTGTCCCCGGATGGCAAGATTCCCTCCACTGGTTAACATCCAATCCAACCTGGTGAATTTAATAACTAGCGTTTGTGATTAATTGTTGGACTGTTTGCATGTATAGAGTAAAACTGAATAGGAGAATGTGTGGGAATGATAAAGAGAAAGTAGAGGCTCGAGGCAATGCAACCAATATGCAAGGGAATGATGATAATCCCATCATATGCACAAGAATTTTACCCTAAACCCGGTCTTCTGTGAAAACCTCAATGATGATAATCCCATCATATGCACAAGAATTTTACCCTAAACCCGGTCTTCTGTGAAAACCTCTTATGCACTTGGCCAAATTGATCAATAAATGCACAATTGTGTAGAGGAGATCAAGGGAAGAGGGATTATGAATTGAAAAGTCAAGAAATCCCACAATAAGTCTTAATTTTGAAGGTAACTTCCCCGATATACAGAGGCGATGGCAAGGAGAATGGTTGGAGACCCAAGGTCTGAGATGGAACATACGGAGCAACAGGTGGTTACATTGGAATTGATTTTTGATGTCATAAATTAAAATTGAAATTCAACGGAAGAATGAGGCACCATTTTTAAACTCCCCCTTCTTTTTGGGGTCTCCTTTGCCACGCTTGCTAGATTTTTTTCTTTGCTCAAAGGAACTCGCTCAGAGGACAATAGAACTCCCTCTCAACATGCTAGATTCTAGTGCTTGTTTAGAATAAACATATGCAATTTGATTGAGAATCCAGTAATGTGAAGAGAGTAGAGTGTTTGATTTTTTACAATTGAAAGCATGTACTCACATTATTACAACTTTAGCATGTAATCAAGCTTGCATTATGCTCCTTGTACAGCTTCTCCAAGACTTGCAATAGTCATCCAACCAAAGAGAAACGAACAATGCCCTCACCAAGGCGGTATAAACAATGCAAGAAGCATTAGTGATTAATTGTTAGATGTTTTGCATGTATAGAGCAAAATTGGTTAAGAAAATGTGTGGGAATGATAAAGAGAAAGTAGAGGCTTGAGGCAATGCAACCAATATGCAAGGGAATGATGACAATCCCATCATATGCACAAGAACTTTACCCTAAACCCCGTCTTCTCTCAAAACCCTAATGCACTCGGCCAAATTGATCAAGAAATGCACAATTGTGTAGAGGAGATCAAGGGAAGGATTATGGATTGAGAAGTTAGGAAATCCAACAATAATATCTAATTTTGAACATAACTTCCCTGATATGCAGAGGCGATGGCAAGGAGAATGGTTGGAGACCCAAGGTCTGAGAAGAAGGAACATACAGAGCGACACGTGGTTACATTGGAATTGATTCTGGATGTCATAAATTAAAATTGAAATTCAACGTAAGAATGAGGGACCATTTCTAAACTCCCTCTTCTTTTTGCGGTCTACTTTGCCACGCCCTGCTAGATCTTTTGTTTGCTCAAAGCAACTTTCTCAGAGGACAATAGAAATCCCTCTCAACATGCTCGATTCTAGTGCTTGTTTAAAATAAACTTATACAATTTAATTGAGAATCCAGCAATATGAAGAGAGTAGAGTGTTTGATTTCTTATAATTCAAAGCATATACTCACAATATAACTGTAGCATGTAATCAAGCTTGCATTATGCTCCGTGTACACTTGCTCCAAGGCTTGGAAGAGTCATCCAACCAAACAGAAATAAACAATGCCCTCACCAAGGCATAACCAATGCAAGAAGCATTAGTGATTAATTGTTGGATTTTTTGCATGTATAGAGTAAGATTGATTAGGAAAATGTGTGGGAATAATAAAGAGTAAGTAGAGGCTTGAGACAATGCAACCAATATGCAAGAGAATGATGAGAATCCCATCATATGAAAAACCTAAACCTCGCCTTCTCTCAAAACCCTAATGCACTTGGCCAAATTAATCAAGAAATACACAATTGTGTAGAGGAGATCAAGGGAACTAGGATAATGGATTGGAAAGTCAAGAAATCCCACAATAATTTCTAATTTTGAAGGTAACTTCCCCGATATGTAGACACGACGGCAAGGAGAATGGTTGGAGACCCAGACCTGAGACGGAACATACGGAGCAACAGGTGGTTACATTGGAATTGATTTTGAATGTCATAAATTAAAATTGAAATTCAACGAAAGAATGAGGAACCATTTCTTAAAATTCAAAGCAATGTACTCACATTACAACTTTAGCATATAATCTAGCTTGCATTACGGTCCTTGTACACGTGCTCCAAGGTTTGCAATAGTCATTCAACCAAAGAGAAACGAACAATATCCTCACCAAGGCATAACCAATGCAAGAAGCATTAGTGATTAGTTGTTGGACATTTTGCATGTATAGAGTGAAACTGATTAGGAAAATGTGTGGGAATGATAAAGAGAAAGTAGAGGCTCGAGGCAATGCAACCAATATGCAAGGGAATGATGAGAATCCAATCATATGCACAAGAACTTTACCCTAAACCCCCTGTTCTCTCAAAACCCTGGTGCACTTGGCCAAATTGATCAAGAAATGCACAATTGTGTAGAGGAGATCAAGGATGAAGGATTATGGATTGAAAAGTCGAGAAATCCCACTATATCTCCTAATTTTGAAGGTAACTGCCTTGATATACAGAGGCAATGGCAAGGAGAATGGTTGGAGACCCAAGGTCTGAGATGGAACATAGGAAGCAACAGGTGGTTACATTGGAATTGATTTTGGATGTCATAAATGAAAATTAAAATTCAACGGAAGAATGAGGCACCATTTCTAAACTCCCCCTTCTTTTTGGGGTCTCCTTTGCCATGCCCTGCTGGATTTTTTTGTTTGCTCAAAGAAACTCGCTTAGAGGACAATAGAACTCGCTCTCAACATGCTAGAAAGTTTTAGTGCCTGTTTGAAATGAACTTATACAATTTGATTTAGAATCCAGCAATGTGAAGCGAGTAGAGTGCTTGATTTCTTACAATTCAAAGCATGTACTCACATTACAACTTTAGCATGTAATTAAGCTTGCATTATGCTCCTTGTACACTTGCTCTAAGGCTTGCAATAGTCATCCAACCAAAGAGAAATGAACAATGCCCTCACCAAGGCAAGAAGCATTAGTGATTAATTGTTGGATTTTTTGCATGTATAGAGTAAAACTCATTAGGAGAATGTGTGGGAATGATAATAAGAAAGTGGAGGCTCGACGCAATGCAACCAATATGGAAGGCAATGATGAGAATCCCATCATATGCATAGGAGTTTTACCCTAAATCCCGTCTTCTCTCAAAACCCTAATGCACTTGGCCAAATTGATCAAGAAATGCACAATTGTATGGAGGAGATCAAGGGAAGAAGGATTATGGATTGAAAAGTCAAGAAGTCCCACAATAATTCCTAATTTTGAAGGTAACTTCCCCGATATACATAGGCGATGGCAAGGAGAATGGTTGGAGACCCAGTCTGAGAGGGAACATACGGAGAAACAGGTGGTTACATTGGAATTGATTTTGGATGTCATAAATTAAAATTGAACCAAACTCGCCCTTCTTTTTGGGGTCTCCTTTGCCACGCTCTAGTAGATTTTTTTGTTTGCTCAAAGGAACTCGCTCAGAGGAAAATAGAACTTGAAGGTAACTTCCCCGATATACATAGGCGATGGCAAGGAGAATGGTTGGAGACCCAGTCTGAGAGGGAACATACGGAGAAACAGGTGGTTACATTGGAATTGATTTTGGATGTCATAAATTAAAATTGAACCAAACTCGCCCTTCTTTTTGGGGTCTCCTTTGCCACGCTCTAGTAGATTTTTTTGTTTGCTCAAAGGAACTCGCTCAGAGGAAAATAGAACTTGATCTCAACATGCTAGATTCTAGTGCTTGTTTAAAAAGAACTTATGCAATTTGATTGAGAATCCAGCAATGTGAAGAGAGTAGAGTGTTTGATTTCTTACAATTCAAAGCATGTACTCACATTACAACTTTAGCATATAATCAAGCTTACATTATGCTCCTTGTACACTTTCTCCAAGGCTTGCAATAGTCATCCAACCAAAGAGAAACGAACAATGCCCTCATGAAGGCATAACCAATGCAAGAAGCATTAGTGATCAATTGTTGGATTTTTTGCATGTATGGAGTAAGACTGATTAGGAAAATGTGTGGGAATGATAAAGAGAAAGTAGAGGCTCGAGGCAATGCAACCAATATGCAAGGTAATGATGAGAATCCCATCATATGCACAAGAATTTTACCCTAAACCCCATAACCCTAATGCACTTGGCCAAATAGATCAAGAAATGCACAATTGTGTAGCGGAGATCAAGGGAAGAAGGATTATGGATTGAAAAGTCAAGAAATCCAACAATAATTCCTAATTTTGAAGGTAACTTCCCCGATATACAGACGTGATGGCAGGAGAATGGTTGGAGACCCAAGGTCTGACACATAATGTAAGGAGCAACAGGTGGTTACATTGGAATTGACTTTGGATGTCATAAATTAAAATTGAAATTCAACACAAAAATGAGGCACCATTTCTAAACTCCCCCTTCTTTTTGGGGTCTCCTTTGCCATGCCCTGCTAGTTTTTTTTTTGCTCAAAGGAACTCGCTCAGAGGACAATAGAACTCCCTCTCAACATGCTAGATTCTAGTGCTTGTTTAGAATAGACTTATACAATTTGATTGAGAATCCAGCAATAGGAAGAGAGTAGAGTGTTTGATTTCTTACAATTCAAAGCATGTACTCACATTACAATTCAAAGCATGTAATCAAGCTTGCATTCTCGAGAGAGATCTGTCCCCGGATGGCAAGATTACCTCCATTGGTTAACATCCAATCCAACCTGGTGAATTTAATAACTAGCATTTGTGATTAATTGTTGGACTGTTTGCATGTATAGAGTAAAATTGAATAGGAGAATGTGTGGGAATGATAAAGAGAAAGTAGAGGCTCGAGGCAATGCAACCAATATGCAAGGGAATGATGATAATCCCATCATATGCACAAGAATTTTACCCTAAACCCGGTCTTCTGTGAAAACCTCTTATGCACTTGGCCAAATTGATCAATAAATGCACAATTGTGTAGAGGAGGTCAAGGGAAGAGGGATTATGAATTGAAAAGTCAAGAAATCCCACAATAAGTCTTAATTTTGAAGGTAACTTCCCCGATATACAGAGGCGATGGCAAGGAGAATGGTTGGAGACCCAAGGTCTGAGATGGAACATACGGAGCAACAGGTGGTTACATTGGAATTGATTTTTGATGTCATAAATTAAAATTGAAATTCAACGGAAGAATGAGGCACCATTTTTAAACTCCCCCTTCTTTTTGGGGTCTCCTTTGCCACGCTTGCTAAATTTTTTTCTTTGCTCAAAGGAACTCGCTCAGAGGACAATAGAACTCCCTCTCAACATGTTAGATTCTAGTGCTTGTTTAGAATAAACATATGCAATTTGATTGAGAATCCAGTAATGTGAAGAGAGTAGAGTGTTTGATTTTTTACAATTGAAAGCATGTACTCACATTATTACAACTTTAGCATGTAATCAAGCTTGCATTATGCTCCTTGTACAGCTTCTCCAAGGCTTGCAATAGTCATCCAACCAAAGAGAAACGAACAATGCCCTCACCAAGGCGGCATAAACAATGCAAGAAGCATTAGTGATTAATTGTTAGATGTTTTGCATATATAGAGCAAAATTGGTTAAGAAAATGTGTGGGAATGATAAAGAGAAAGTAGAGGCTTGAGGCAATGCAACCAATATGCAAGGGAATGATGACAATCCCATCATATGCACAAGAACTTTACCCTAAACCCCGTCTTCTCTCAAAACCCTAATGCACTCGGCCAAATTGATCAAGAAATGCACAATTGTGTAGAGGAGATCAAGGGAAGGATTATGGATTGAAAAGTTAGGAAATCCAACAATAATATCTAATTTTGAACATAACTTCCCTGATATGCAGAGGCGATGGCAAGGAGAATGGTTGGAGACCCAAGGTCTGAGAAGAAGGAACATACAGAGCGACACGTGGTTACATTGGAATTGATTCTGGATGTCATAAATTAAAATTGAAATTCAACGTAAGAATGAGGGACCATTTCTAAACTCCCTCTTCTTTTTGCGGTCTACTTTGCCACGCCCTGCTAGATCTTTTGTTTGCTCAAAGCAACTTTCTCAGAGGACAATAGAACTCCCTCTCAACATGCTCGATTCTAGTGCTTGTTTAAAATAAACTTATACAATTTAATTGAGAATCCAGCAATGTGAAGAGAGTAGAGTGTTTGATTTCTTATAATTCAAAGCATATACTCACAATATAACTTTAGCATGTAATCAAGCTTGCATTATGCTCCGTGTACACTTGCTCCAAGGCTTGGAAGAGTCATCCAACCAAACAGAAATAAACAATGCCCTCACCAAGGCCTAATGCAAGAAGCATTAGTGATTAATTGTTGGATTTTTTGCATGTATAGAGTAAAATTGATTAGGAAAATGTGTGGGAATAAAAAAGATTAAGTAGAGGCTTGTGGCAATGCAACGAATATGCAAGAGAATGATGAGAATCCCATCATATGCATAACCTAAACCCCGCCTTCTCTCAAAACCCTAATGCACTTGGCCAAATTAATCAAGAAATACACAATTGTGTAGAGGAGATCAAGGGAAGTAGGATAATGGATTGGAAAGTCAAGAAATCCCACAATAATTTCTAATTTTGAAGGTAGCTTCCCCGATATGTAGACACGACGGCAAGGAGAATGGTTGGAAACCCAGACCTGAGACGGAACATACGGAGCAACAGGTGGTTACATTGGAATTGATTTTGAATGTCATAAATTAAAATTGAAATTCAATGAAAGAATGAGGCACCATTTCTTAAAATTCAAAGCAATGTACTCACATTACAACTTTAGCAGATAATCCAGCTTGCATTACGCTCCTTGTACATGTGCTCCAAGGCTTGCAATAGTCATTCAACCAAAGAGAAACGAACAATGTCCTCACCAAGGAATAACCAATGCAAGAAGCATTAGTGATTAGTTGTTGGACATTTTGCATGTATAGAGTGAAACTGATTAGGAAAATGTGTGGGAATGATAAAGAGAAAGTAGAGGCTCGAGGCAATGCAACCAATATGCAAGGGAATGATGAGAATCCAATCATATGCACAAGAACTTTACCCTAAACCCCCTCTTCTCTCAAAACCCTGGTGCACTTGGCCAAATTGATCAAGAAATGCACAATTGTGTAGAGGAGATCAAGGATGAAGGATTATGGATTGAAAAGTCGAGAAATCCCACTATATCTCCTAATTTTGAAGGTAACTGCCTTGATATACAGAGGCAATGGCAAGGAGAATGGTTGGAGACCCAAGGTCTGAGATGGAACATAGGAAGCAACAGGTGGTTACATTGGAATTGATTTTGGATGTCATAAATTAAAATTAAAATTCAACGGAAGAATGAGGCACCATTTCTAAACTCCCCCTTCTTTTTGGGGTCTCCTTTGCCATGCCCTGCTGGATTTTTTTGTTTGCTCAAAGAAACTCGCTTAGAGGACAATAGAACTCGCTCTCAACATGCTAGAAATTTTTAGTGCCTGTTTGAAATGAACTTATACAATTTGATTTAGAATCCAGCAATGTGAAGCGAGTAGAGTGTTTGATTTCTTACAATTCAAAGCATGTACTCACATTACAACTTTAGCATGTAATTAAGCTTGCATTATGCTCCTTGTACACTTGCTCCAAGGCTTGCAATAGTCATCCAACCAAAGAGAAATGAACAATGCCCTCACCAAGGCAAGAAGCATTAGTGATTAATTGTTGGATTTTTTGCATGTATAGAGTAAAACTCATTAGGAGAATGTGTGGGAATGATAATAAGAAAGTGGAGGCTCGACGCAATGCAACCAATATGGAAGGCAATGATGAGAATCCCATCATATGCATAAGAATTTTACCCTAAATCCCGTCTTCTCTCAAAACCCTAATGCACTTGGCCAAATTGATCAAGAAATGCACAATTGTATGGAGGAGATCAAGGGAAGAAGGATTATGGATTGAAAAGTCAAGAAGTCCCACAATAATTCCTAATTTTGAAGGTAACTTCCCCCATATACATAGGCGATGGCAAGGAGAATGGTTGGAGACCCAGTCTGAGAGGGAACATATGGAGAAACAGGTGGTTACATTGGAATTGATTTTGGATGTCATAAATTAAAATTGAAATTCAACGGAAGAATGAGGCACCATTTCCAAACTCGCCCTTCTTTTTGGGGTCTCCTTTGCCACGCTCTAGTAGATTTTTTTGTTTGCTCAAAGGAACTCGCAGAGAGGAAAATAGAACTTGATCTCAACATGCTAGATTCTAGTGCTTGTTTAAAAAGAACTTATGCAATTTGATTGAGAATCCAGCAATGTGAAGAGAGTAGAGTGTTTGATTTCTTACAATTCAAAGCATGTACTCACATTACAACTTTAGCATATAATCAAGCTTACATTATGCTCCTTGTACACTTTCTCCAAGGCTTGCAATAGTCATCCAACCAAAGAGAAACGAACATTAATGCCCTCACGAAGGCATAACCAATGCAAGAAGCATTAGTGATTAATTGTTGGATTTTTTGCATGTATGGAGTAAAACTGATTAGGAAAATGTGTGGGAATGATAAAGAGAAAGTAGAGGCTCGAGGCAATGCAACCAATATGCAAGGTAATGATGAGAATCCCATCATATGCACAAGAATTTTACCCTAAACCCCATAACCCTAATGTACTTGGCCAAATAGATCAAGAAATGCACAATTGTGTAGCGGAGATGAAGGGAAGAAGGATTATGGATTGAAAAGTCAAGAAATCCAACAATAATTCCTAATTTTGAAGGTAACTTCCCCGATATACAGAGGTGATGGCAAGAGAATGGTTGGAGACCCAAGGTCTGACACATAATGTAAGGAGCAACAGGTGGTTACATTGGAATTGACTTTGGATGTCATAAATTAAAATTGAAATTCAACACAAAAATGAGGCACCATTTCTAAACTCCCCCTTCTTTTTGGGGTCTCCTTTGCCATGCCCTGCTAGTTTTTTTCTTTGCTCAAAGGAACTCGCTCAGAGGACAATAAAACTCCCTCTCAACATGCTAGATTCTAGTGCTTGTTTAGAATAGACTTATACAATTTGATTGAGAATCCAGCAATAGGAAGAGAGTAGAGTGTTTGATTTCTTACAATTCAAAGCATGGCCAAATTGATCAATAAATGCACAATTGTGTAGAGGAGATCAAGGGAAGAGGGATTATGAATTGAAAAGTCAAGAAATCCCACAATAAGTCTTAATTTTGAAGGTAACTTCCCCGATATACAGAGGCGATGGAAAGGAGAATGGTTGGAGACCCAAGGTCTGAGATGGAACATACGGAGCAACAGGTGGTTACATTGGAATTGATTTTTGATGTCATAAATTAAAATTGAAATTCAACGGAAGAATGAGGCACCATTTTTAAACTCCCCCTTCTTTTTGGGGTCTCCTTTGCCACGCTTGCTAGATTTTTTTCTTTGCTCAAAGGAACTCGCTCAGAGTACAATAGAACTCCCTCTCAACATGCTAGATTCTAGTGCTTGTTTAGAATAAACATATGCAATTTGATTGAGAATCCAGTAATGTGAAAAGAGTAGAGTGTTTGATTTTTTACAATTGAAAGCATGTACTCACATTATTACAACTTTAGCATGTAATCAAGCTTGCATTATGCTCCTTGTACAGCTTCTCCAAGGCTTGCAATAGTCATCCAACCAAAGAGAAACGAACAATTCCCTCATCAAGGCGGTATAAACAATGCAAGAAGCATTAGTGATTAATTGTTAGATGTTTTGCATGTATAGAGCAAAATTGATTAAGAAAATGTGTGGGAATGATAAAGAGAAAGTAGAGGCTTGAGGCAATGCAACCAATATGCAAGGGAATGATGACAATCCCATCATATGCACAAGAACTTTACCCTAAACCCCGTCTTCTCTCAAAACCCTAATGCACTCGGCCAAATTGATCAAGAAATGCACAATTGTGTAGAGGAGATCAAGGGAAGGATTATGGATTGAAAAGTTAGGAAATCCAACAATAATATCTAATTTTGAACATAACTTCCCTGATATGCAGAGGCGATGGCAAGGAGAATGGTTGGATACCCAAGGTCTGAGAAGAAGGAACATACAGAGCGACACGTGGTTACATTGGAATTGATTCTGGATGTCATAAATTAAAATTGAAATTCAACGTAAGAATGAGGGACCATTTCTAAACTCCCTCTTCTTTTTGCGGTCTACTTTGCCACGCCCTGCTAGATCTTTTGTTTGCTCAAAGCAAGTTTCTCAGAGGACAATAGAACTCCCTCTCAACATGCTCGATTCTAGTGCTTGTTTAAAATAAACTTATACAATTTAATTGAGAATCCAGCAATGTGAAGAGAGTAGAGTGTTTGATTTCTTATAATTCAAAGCATATACTCACAATATAACTTTAGCATGTAATCAAGCTTGCATTATGCTCCGTGTACACTTGCTCCAAGGCTTGGAAGAGTCATCCAACCAAACAGAAATAAACAATGCCCTCACCAAGGCATAACCAATGCAAGAAGCATTAGTGATTAATTGTTGGATTTTTTGCATGTATAGAGTAAAATTGATTAGGAAAATGTGTGGGAATAATAAAGAGTAAGTAGAGGCTTGAGACAATGCAACCAATATGCAAGAGAATGATGAGAATCCCATCATATGCAAAACCTAAACCCCGCCTTCTCTCAAAACCCTAATGCACTTGGCCAAATTAATCAAGAAATACACAATTGTGTAGAGGAGATCAAGGGAAGTAGGATAATGGATTGGAAAGTCAAGAAATCCCACAATAATTTCTAATTTTGAAGGTAACTTCCCCGATATGTAGACACGACGGCAAGGAGAATGGTTGGAGACCCAGACCTGAGACGGAACATACGGAGCAACAGGTGGTTACATTGGAATTGATTTTGAATGTCATAAATTAAAATTGAAATTCAACGAAAGAATGAGGCACCATTTCTTCAAATTCAAAGCAATGTACTCACATTACAACTTTAGTATATAATCTAGCTTGCATTATGCTCCTTGTACACGTGCTCCAAGGCTTGCAATAGTCATTCAACCAAAGAGAAACGAACAATGTCCTCACCAAGGCATAACCAATGCAAGAGGCATTAGTGATTAGTTGTTGGACATTTTGCATATATAGAGTGAAACTGATTAGGAAAATGTGTGGGAATGATAAAGAGAAAGTAGAGGCTCGAGGCAATGCAACCAATATGGAAGGGAATGATGAGAATCCAATCATATGCACAAGAACTTTACCCTAAACCCCCTCTTCTCTCAAAACCCTGGTGCACTTGGCCAAATTGATCAAGAAATGCACAATTGTGTAGAGGAGATCAAGGATGAAGGATTATGGATTGAAAAGTCGAGAAATCCCACTATATCTCCTAATTTTGAAGGTAACTGCCTTGATATACAGAGGCAATGGCAAGGAGAATGGTTGGAGACCCAAGGTCTGAGATGGAACATAGGAAGCAACAGGTGGTTACATTGGAATTGATTTTGGATGTCATAAATTAAAATTAAAATTCAACGGAAGAATGAGGCACCATTTCTAAACTCCCCCTTCTTTTTGGGGTCTCCTTTGCCATGCCCTGCTGGATTTTTTTGTTTGCTCAAAGAAACTCGCTTAGAGGACAATAGAACTCGCTCTCAACATGCTAGAAAGTTTTAGTGCCTGTTTGAAATGTACTCACATTACAACTTTAGCATGTAATTAAGCTTGCATTATGCTCCTTGTACACTTGCTCTAAGGCTTGCAATAGTCATCCAACCAAAGAGAAATGAACAATGCCCTCACCAAGGCAAGAAGCATTAGTGATTAATTGTTGGATTTTTTGCATGTATAGAGTAAAACTCATTAGGAGAATGTGTGGGAATGATAATAAGAAAGTGGAGGCTCGACGCAATGCAACCAATATGGAAGGCAATGATGAGAATCCCATCATATGCATAAGAGTTTTACCCTAAATCCCGTCTTCTCTCAAAACCCTAATGCACTTGGCCAAATTGATCAAGAAATGCACAATTGTATGGAGGAGATCAAGGGAAGAAGGATTATGGATTGAAAAGTCAAGAAGTCCCACAATAATTCCTAATTTTGAAGGTAACTTCCCCGATATACATAGGCGATGGCAAGGAGAATGGTTGGAGACCCAGTCTGAGAGGGAACATACGGAGAAACAGGTGGTTACATTGGAATTGATTTTGGATGTCATAAATTAAAATTGAAATTCAACGGAAGAATGAGGCACCATTTCCAAACTCGCCCTTCTTTTTGGGGTCTCCTTTGCCACGCTCTAGTAGATTTTTTTCTTTGCTCAAAGAAACTCGCTCAGAGGAGAATAGAACTCCCTCTCAACATGCTAGATTCTAGTGCTTGTTTAGAATAAACATATGCAATTTGATTGAGAATCCAGTAATGTGAAGAGAGTAGAGTGTTTGATTTTTTACAATTGAAAGCATGTACTCACATTATTACAACTTTAGCATGTAATCAAGCTTGCATTATGCTCCTTGTACAGCTTCTCCAAGGCTTGCAATAGTCATCCAACCAAAGAGAAACGAATAATGCCCTCACCAAGGCGGCATAAACAATGCAAGAAGCGTTAGTGATTAATTGTTAGATGTTTTGCATGTATAGAGCAAAATTGATTAAGAAAATGTGTGGGAATGATAAAGAGAAAGTAGAGGCTTGAGGCAATGCAACCAATATGCAAGGGAATGATGACAATCCCATCATATGCACAAGAACTTTACCCTAAACCCCGTCTTCTCTCAAAACCCTAATGCACTCGACCAAATTGATCAAGAAATGCACAATTGTGTAGAGGAGATCAAGGGAAGGATTATGGATTGAAAAGTTAGGAAATCCAACAATAATATAATTTTGAACATAACTTCCCTGATATGCAGAGGCGATGGCAAGGAGAATGGTTGGAGACCCAAGGTCTGAGAAGAAGGAACATACAGAGCGACACGTGGTTACATTGGAATTAATTCTGGATGTCATAAATTAAAATTGAAATTCAACGTAAGAATGAGGGACCATTTCTAAACTCCCTCTTCTTTTTGCGGTCTACTTTGCCACGCCCTGCTAGATCTTTTGTTTGCTCAAAGCAACTTTCTCAGAGGACAATAGAACTCCCTCTCAACATGCTCGATTCTAGTGCTTGTTTAAAATAAACTTATACAATTTAATTGAGAATCCAGCAATGTGAAGAGAGTAGAGTGTTTGATTTCTTATAATTCAAAGCATATACTCACAATATAACTTTAGCATGTAATCAAGCTTGCATTATGCTCCGTGTACACTTGCTCCAAGGCTTGGAAGAGTCATCCAACCAAACAGAAATAAACAATGCCCTCACCAAGGCATAACCAATGCAAGAAGCATTAGTGATTAATTGTTGGATTTTTTGCATGTATAGAGTAAAATTGATTAGGAAAATGTGTGGGAATAATAAAGAGTAAGTACAGGCTTGAGACAATGCAACCAATATACAAGAGAATGATGAGAATCCCATCATATGCAAAACCTAAACCCCGCCTTCTCTCAAAACCCTAATGCACTTGGCCAAATTAATCAAGAAGTACACAATTGTGTAGAGGAGATCAAGGGAAGTAGGATAATGGATTGGAAAGTCAAGAAATCCCACTATAATTTCTAATTTTGAAGGTAACTTCCCCGATATGTAGACACGACGGCAAGGAGAATGGTTGGAGACCCAGACCTGAGACGGAACATACGGAGCAACAGGTGGTTACATTGGAATTGATTTTGAATGTCATAAATTAAAATTGAAATTCAACGAAAGAATTAGGCACCATTTCTTAAAATTCAAAGCAACGTACTCACATTACAACTTTAGCATATAATCTAGCTTGCATTACGCTCCTTGTACACGTGCTCCAAGGCTTGCAATAGTCATTCAACCAAAGAGAAACGAACAATGTCCTCACCAAGGCATAACCAATGCAAGAAGCATTAGTGATTAGTTGTTGGACATTTTGCATGTATAGAGTGAAACTGATTAGGAAAATGTGTGGGAATGATAAAGAGAAAGTAGAGGCTCGAGGCAATGCAACCAATATGCAAGGGAATGATGAGAATCCAATCATATGCACAAGAACTTTACCCTAAACCCCCTCTTCTCTCAAAACCCTGGTGCACTTGGCCAAATTGATCAAGAAATGCACAATTGTGTAGAGGAGATCAAGGATGAAGGATTATGGATTGAAAAGTCAAGAAATCCCACTATATCTCCTAATTTTGAAGGTAACTGCCTTGATATACAGAGGCAATGGCAAGGAGAATGGTTGGAGACCCAAGGTCCGAGATGGAACATAGGAAGCAACAGGTGGTTACATTGGAATTGATTTTGGATGTCATAAATTAAAATTAAAATTCAACGGAAGAATGAGGCACCATTTGTAAACTCCCCCTTCTTTTTGGGGTCTCCTTTGCCATGCCCTGCTGGATTTTTTTGTTTGCTCAAAGAAACTCGCTTAGAGGACAATAGAACTCGCTCTCAACATGCTAGAAAGTTTTAGTGCCTGTTTGAAATGAACTTATACAATTTGATTTAGAATCCAGCAATGTGAAGCGAGTAGAGTGCTTGATTTCTTACAATTCAAAGCATGTAGTCACATTACAACTTTAGCATGTAATTAAGCTTGCATTATGCTCCTTGTACACTTGCTCCAAGGCTTGCAATAGTCATCCAACCAAAGAGAAATGAACAATGCCCTCACCAAGGCAAGAAGCATTAGTGATTAATTGTTGGATTTTTTGCATGTATAGAGTAAAACTCATTAGGAGAATGTGTGGGAATGATAATAAGAAAGTGGAGGCTCGATGCAATGCAACCAATATGGAAGGCAATGATGAGAATCCCATCATATGCATAAGAATTTTACCCTAAATCCCGTCTTCTCTCAAAACCCTAATGCACTTGGCCAAATTGATCAAGAAATGCACAATTGTATGGAGGAGATCAAGGGAAGAAGGATTATGGATTGAAAAGTCAAGAAGTCCCACAATAATTCCTAATTTTGAAGGTAACTTCCCCGATATACATAGGCGATGGCAAGGAGAATGGTTGGAGACCCAGTCTGAGAGGGAACATACGGAGAAACAGGTGGTTACATTGGAATTGATTTTGGATGTCATAAATTAAAATTGAAATTCAACGGAAGAATGAGGCACCATTTCCAAACTCGCCCTTCTTTTTGGGGTCTCCTTTGCCACGCTCTAGTAGATTTTTTTGTTTGCTCAAAGGAACTCGCAGAGAGGAAAATAGAACTTGATCTCAACATGCTAGATTCTAGTGCTTGTTTAAAAAGAACTTATGCAATTTGATTGAGAATCCAGCAATGTGAAGAGAGTAGAGTGTTTGATTTCTTACAATTCAAAGCATGTACTCACATTACAACTTTAGCATATAATCAAGCTTACATTATGCTCCTTGTACACTTTCTCCAAGGCTTGCAATAGTCATCCAACCAAATAGAAACGAACAATGCCCTCACGAAGGCATAACCAATGCAAGAAGCATTAGTGATTAATTGTTGGATTTTTTGCATGTATGGAGTAAAACTGATTAGGAAAATGTGTGGGAATGATAAAGAGAAAGTAGAGGCTCGAGGCAATGCAACCAATATGCAAGGTAATGATGAGAATCCCATCGTATGCACAATACTTTTACCCTGAATCCCATAACCCTAATGCACTTGGCCAAATAATTCAAGAAATGCACAATTGTGTAGCGGAGATCAAGGGAAGAAGGATTATGGATTGAAAAGTCAAGAAATCCAACAATAATTCCTAGTTTTGAAGGTAACTTCCCCGATATACAGAGGTGATGGCAGGAGAATGGTTGAAGACCCAAGGTCTGACACATAATGTAAGGAGCAACAGGTGGTTACATTGGAATTGACTTTGGATGTCATAAATTAAAATTGAAATTCAACACAAAAATGAGGCACCATTTCTAAGCTCCCCCTTGTTTTTGGGGTCTCCTTTGCCATGCCCTGCTAGTTTTTTTTTTTGCTCAAAGGAACTCGCTCAGAGGACAATAGAACTCCCTCTCAACATGCTAGATTCTAGTGCTTGTTTAGAATAGACTTATACAATTTGATTGAGAATCCAGCAATAGGAAGAGAGTAGAGTGTTTGATTTCTTACAATTCAAAGCATGTACTCACATTACAACTTTAGCATGTAATCAAGCTTGCATTCTCGAGAGAGATCTGTCCCCGGATGGCAAGATTCCCTCCACTGGTTAACATCCAATCCAACCTGGTGAATTTAATAACTAGCGTTTGTGATTAATTGTTGGACTGTTTGCATGTATAGAGTAAAACTGAATAGGAGAATGTGTGGGAATGATAAAGAGAAAGTAGAGGCTCGAGGCAATGCAACCAATATGCAAGGGAATGATGATAATCCCATCATATGCACAAGAATTCTACCCTAAACCCGGTCTTCTGTGAAAACCGCTTATGCACTTGGCCAAATTGATCAATAAATGCACAATTGTGTAGAGGAGGTCAAGGGAAGAGGGATTATGAATTGAAAAGTCAAGAAATCCCACAATAAGTCCTAATTTTGAAGGTAACTTCCCCGATATACAGAGGCGATGGCAAGGAGAATGGTTGGAGACCCAAGGTCTGAGATGGAACATACGGAGAAACAGGTGGTTACATTGGAATTGATTTTGGATGTCATAAATTAAAATTGAAATTCAACGGAAGAATGAGGCACCATTTCCAAACTCGCCCTTCTTTTTGGGGTCTCCTTTGCCACGCTCTAGTAGATTTTTTTCTTTGCTCAAAGAAACTCGCTCAGAGGAGAATAGAACTCCCTCTCAACATGCTAGATTCTAGTGCTTGTTTAGAATAAACATATGCAATTTGATTGAGAATCCAGTAATGTGAAGAGAGTAGAGTGTTTGATTTTTTACAATTGAAAGCATGTACTCACATTATTACAACTTTAGCATGTAATCAAGCTTGCATTATGCTCCTTGTACAGCTTCTCCAAGGCTTGCAATAGTCATCCAACCAAAGAGAAACGAATAATGCCCTCACCAAGGCGGCATAAACAATGCAAGAAGCGTTAGTGATTAATTGTTAGATGTTTTGCATGTATAGAGCAATATTGATTAAGAAAATGTGTGGGAATGATAAAGAGAAAGTAGAGGCTTGAGGCAATGCAACCAATATGCAAGGGAATGATGACAATCCCATCATATGCACAAGAACTTTACCCTAAACCCCGTCTTCTCTCAAAACCCTAATGCACTCGGCCAAATTGATCAAGAAATGCACAATTGTGTAGAGGAGATCAAGGGAAGGATTATGGATTGAAAAGTTAGGAAATCCAACAATAATATCTAATTTTGAACATAACTTCCCTGATATGCAGAGGCGATGGCAAGGAGAATGGTTGGAGACCCAAGGTCTGAGAAGAAGGAACATACAGAGCGACACGTGGTTACATTGGAATTGATTCTGGATGTCATAAATTAAAATTGAAATTCAACGTAAGAATGAGGGACCATTTCTAAACTCCCTCTTCTTTTTGCGGTCTACTTTGCCACGCCCTGCTAGATCTTTTGTTTGCTCAAAGCAAGTTTCTCAGAGGACAATAGAACTCCCTCTCAACATGCTCGATTCTACTGCTTGTTTAAAATAAACTTATACAATTTAATTGAGAATCCAGCAATGTGAAGAGAGTAGAGTGTTTGATTTCTTATAATTCAAAGCATATACTCACAATATAACTTTAGCATGTAATCAAGCTTGCATTATGCTCCGTGTACACTTGCTCCAAGGCTTGGAAGAGTCATCCAACCAAACAGAAATAAACAATGCCCTCACCAAGGCCTAATGCAAGAAGCATTAGTGATTAATTGTTGGATTTTTTGCATGTATAGAGTAAAATTGATTAGGAAAATGTGTGGGAATAAAAAAGATTAAGTAGAGGCTTGAGGCAAGAAAAGTCAAGAAATCCAAGAATAATTCCTAATTTTGAAGGTAACTTCCCCGATATACAGAGGTGATGGCAGGAGAATGGTTGGAGACCCAAGGTCTGACACATAATGTAAGGAGCAACAGGTGGTTACATTGGAATTGACTTTGGATGTCATAAATTAAAATTGAAATTCAACACAAAAATGAGGCACCATTTCTAAACTCCCCCTTTTTTTTGGGGTCTCCTTTGCCATGCCCTGCTAGTTTTTTTTTTTGCTCAAAGGAACTCGCTCAGAGGACAATAGAACTCCCTCTCAACATGCTAGATTCTAGTGCTTGTTTAGAATAGACTTATACAATTTGATTGAGAATCCAGCAATAGGAAGAGAGTAGAGTGTTTGATTTCTTACAATTCAAAGCATGTACTCACATTACAACTTTAGCATGTAATCAAGCTTGCATTCTCGAGAGAGATCTGTCCCCGGATGGCAAGATTCCCTCCACTGGTTAACATCCAATCAAACCTGGTGAATTTAATAACTAGCGTTTGTGATTAATTGTTGGACTGTTTGCATGTATAGAGTAAAACTGAATAGGAGAATGTGTGGGAATGATAAAGAGAAAGTAGAGGCTCGAGGCAATGCAACCAATATGCAAGGGAATGATGATAATCCCATCATATGCACAAGAATTTTACCCTAAACCCGGTCTTCTGTGAAAACCTCAATGATGATAATCCCATCATATGCACAAGAATTTTACCCTAAACCCGGTCTTCTTTGAAAACCTCTTATGCACTTGGCCAAATTGATCAATAAATGCACAATTGTGTAGAGGAGATCAAGGGAAGAGGGATTATGAATTGAAAAGTCAAGAAATCCCACAATATGTCTTAATTTTGAAGGTAACTTCCCCGATATACAGAGGCGATGGCAAGGAGAATGGTTGGAGACCCAAGGTCTGAGATGGAACATACGGAGCAACAGGTGGTTACATTGGAATTGATTTTTGATGTCATAAATTAAAATTGAAATTCAACGGAAGAATGAGGCACCATTTTTGAACTCCCCCTTCTTTTTGGGGTCTCCTTTGCCACGCTTGCTAGATTTTTTTCTTTGCTCAAAGGAACTCGCTCACAGGACAATAGAACTCCCTCTCAACATGCTAGATTCTAGTGCTTGTTTAGAATAAACATATGCAATTTGATTGAGAATCCAGTAATGTGAAGAGAGTAGAGTGTTTGATTTTTTACAATTGAAAGCATGTACTCACATTATTACAACTTTAGCATGTAATCAAGCTTGCATTATGCTCCTTGTACAGCTTCTCCAAGGCTTGAAATAGTCATCCAACCAAAGAGAAACGAACAATGCCCTCACCAAGGCGGCATAAACAATGCAAGAAGCGTTAGTGATTAATTGTTAGATGTTTTGCATGTATAGAGCAAAATTGATTAAGAAAATGTGTGGGAATGATAAAGAGAAAGTAGAGGCTTGAGGCAATGCAACCAATATGCAAGGGAATGATGACAATCCCATCATATGCACAAGAACTTTACTCTAAATCCCGTCTTCTCTCAAAACCCTAATGCACTCGGCCAAATTGATCAAGAAATGCACAATTGTGTAGAGGAGATCAAGGGAAGGATTATGGATTGAAAAGTTAGGAAATCCAACAATAATATCTAATTTTGAACATAACTTCCCTGATATGCAGAGGCGATGGCAAGGAGAATGGTTGGAGACCCAAGGTCTGAGAAGAACGAACATACAGAGCGACACGTGGTTACATTGGAATTGATTCTGGATGTCATAAATTAAAATTGAAATTCAACTTAAGAATGAGGGACCATTTCTAAACTCCCTCTTCTTTTTGCGGTCTACTTTGCCACGCCCTGCTAGATCTTTTGTTTGCTCAAAGCAACTTTCTCAGAGGACAATAGAACTCCCTCTCAACATGCTCGATTCTAGTGCTTGTTTAAAATAAACTTATACAATTTAATTGAGAATCCAGCAATGTGAAGAGAGTAGAGTGTTTGATTTCTTATAATTCAAAGCATATACTCACAATATAACTTTAGCATGTAATCAAGCTTGCATTATGCTCCGTGTACACTTGCTCCAAGGCTTGGAAGAGTCATCCAACCAAACAGAAATAAACAATGCCCTCACCAAGGCATAACCAATGCAACAAGCATTAGTGATTAGTGGTTGGATTTTTTGCATGTATAGAGTAAAATTGATTAGGAAAATGTGTGGGAATAATAAAGAGTAAGTAGAGGCTTGAGGCAATGCAACCAATATGCAAGAGAATGATGAGAATCCCATCATATGCATAACCTAAACCCCGCCTTCTCTCAAAACCCTAATGCACTTGGCCAAATTAATCAAGAAATACACAATTGTGTAGAGGAGATCAAGGGAAGTAGGATAATGGATTGGAAAGTCAAGAAATCCCACAATAATTTCTAATTTTGAAGGTAACTTCCCCGATATGTAGACACGACGGCAAGGAGAATGGTTGGAGACCCAGACCTGAGACGGAACATACGGAGCAACAGGTGGTTACATTGGAATTGATTTTGAATGTCATAAATTAAAATTGAAATTCAACGAAAGAATGAGGCACCATTTCTTAAAATTCAAAGCAATGTACTCACATTACAACTTTAGCATATAATCTAGCTTGCATTACGCTCCTTGTACACGTGCTCCAAGGCTTGCAATAGTCATTCAACCAAAGAGAAACGAACAATGTCCTCACCAAGGCATAAGCAATGCAAGAAGCATTAGTGACTAGTTGTTGGACATTTTGCATGTATAGAGTGAAACTGATTAGGAAAATGTGTGGGAATGATAAAGAGAAAGTAGAGGCTCGAGGCAATGCAACCAATATGCAAGGGAATGATGAGAATCCAATCATATGCACAAGAACTTTACCCTAAACCCCCTCTTCTCTCAAAACCCTGGTGCACTTGGCCAAATTGATCAAGAAATGCACAATTGTGTAGAGGAGATCAAGGATGAAGGATTATGGATTGAAAAGTCGAGAAATCCCACTATATCTCCTAATTTTGAAGGTAACTGCCTTGATATACAGAGGCAATGGCAAGGAGAATGGTTGGAGACCCAAGGTCTGAGATGGAACATAGGAAGCAACAGGTGGTTACATTGGAATTGATTTTGGATGTCATAAATTAAAATTAAAATTCAACGGAAGAATGAGGGACCATTTCTAAACTCCCCCTTCTTTTTGGGGTCTCCTTTGCCATGCCCTGCTGGATTTTTTTGTTTGCTCAAAGAAACTCGCTTAGAGGACAATAGAACTCGCTCTCAACATGCTAGAAAGTTTTAGTGCCTGTTTGAAATGAACTTATACAATTTGATTTAGAATCCAGCAATGTGAAGCGAGTAGAGTGTTTGATTTCTTACAATTCAAAGCATGTACTCACATTACAACTTTAGCATGTAATTAAGCTTGCATTATGCTCCTTGTACACTTGCTCCAAGGCTTGCAATAGTCATCCAACCAAAGAGAAATGAACAATGCCCTCACCAAGGCAAGAAGCATTAGTGATTAATTGTTGGATTTTTTGCATGTATAGAGTAAAACTCATTAGGAGAATGTGTGGGAATGATAATAAGAAAGTGGAGGCTCGACGCAATGCAACCAATATGGAAGGCAATGATGAGAATCCCATCATATGCATAAGATTTTTACCCTAAATCCCGTCTTCTCTCAAAACCCTAATGCACTTGGCCAAATTGATCAAGAAATGCATAATTGTATGGAGGAGATCAAGGGAAGAAGGATTATGGATTGAAAAGTCAAGAAGTCCCACAATAATTCCTAATTTTGAAGGTAACTTCCCCGATATACATAGGCGATGGCAAGGAGAATGGTTGGAGACCCAGTCTGAGAGGGAACATACGGAGAAACAGGTGGTTACATTGGAATTGATTTTGGATGCCATAAATTAAAATTGAAATTCAACGGAAGAATGAGGCACCATTTCCAAACTCGCCCTTCTTTTTGGGGTCTCCTTTGCCACGCTCTAGTAGATTTCTTTGTTTGCTCAAAGGAACTCGCTCAGAGGAAAATAGAACTTGATCTCAACATGCTAGATTCTAGTGCTTGTTTAAATAGAACTTATGCAATTTGATTGAGAATCCCACAATGTGAAGAGAGTAGAGTGTTTGATTTCTTACAATTCAAAGCATGTACTCACATTACAACTTTAGCATATAATCAAGCTTACATTATGCTCCTTGTACACTTTCTCCAAGGCTTGCAATAGTCATCCAACCAAAGAGAAATGAACAATGCCCTCACGAAGGCATAACCAATGCAAGAAGCATTAGTGATTAATTGTTGGATTTTTTGCATGTATGGAGTAAAACTGATTAGGAAAATGTGTGGGAATGATAAAGAGAAAGTAGAGGCTCGAGGAAATGCAACCAATATGCAAGGTAATGATGAGAATCCCATCATATGCACAAGAATTTTACCCTAAACCCCATAACCCTAATGCACTTGGCCAAATAGATCAAGAAATGCACAATTGTGTAGCAGAGATCAAGGGAAGAAGGATTATGGATTGAAAAGTCAAGAAATCCAACAATAATTCCTAATTTTGAAGGTAACTTCCCCGATATACAGAGGTGATGGCAGGAGAATGGTTGGAGACCCAAGGTCTGACACATAATGTAAGGAGCAACAGGTGGTTACATTGGAATTGACTTTGGATGTCATAAATTAAAATTGAAATTCAACACAAAAATGAGGCACCATTTCTAAACTCCCCCTTCTCTTTGGGGTCTCCTTTTGCCATGCCCTGCTAGTTTTTTTTTTGCTCAAAGGAACTCGCTCAGAGGACAATAGAACTCCCTCTCAACATGCTAGATTTTAGTGCTTGTTTAGAATAGACTTATACAATTTGATTGAGAATCCAGCAATAGGAAGAGAGTAGAGTGTTTGATTTCTTACAATTCAAAGCATGTACTCACATTACAATTCAAAGCATGTAATCAAGCTTGCATTCTCGAGAGAGATCTGTTCCCGGATGGCAAGATTCCCTCCACTGGTTAACATCCAATCCAACCTGGTGAATTTAATAACTAGCGTTTGTGATTAATTGTTGGACTGTTTGCATGTATAGAGTAAAACTGAATAGGAGAATGTGTGGGAATGATAAAGAGAAAGTAGAGGCTCGAGGCAATGCAACCAATATGCAAGGGAATGATGATAATCCCATCATATGCACAAGAATTTTACCCTAAACCCGGTCTTCTGTGAAAACCTCTTATGCACTTGGCCAAATTGATCAATAAATGCACAATTGTGTAGAGGAGGTCAAGGGAAGAGGGATTATGAATTGAAAAGTCAAGAAATCCCACAATAAGTCTTAATTTTGAAGGTAACTTCCCCGATATACAGAGGCGATGGCAAGGAGAATGGTTGGAGACCCAAGGTCTGAGATGGAACATACGGAGCAACAGGTGGTTACATTGGAATTGATTTTTGATGTCATAAATTAAAATTGAAATTCAACGGAAGAATGAGGCACCATTTTTAAACTCCCACTTCTTTTTGGGGTCTCCTTTGCCACGCTTGCTAGATTTTTTTCTTTGCTCAAAGGAACTCGCTCAGAGGACAATAGAACTCCCTCTCAATATGCTAGATTCTAGTGCTTGTTTAGAATAAACATATGCAATTTGATTGAGAATCCAGTAATGTGAAGAGAGTAGAGTGTTTGATTTTTTACAATTGAAATCATGTACTCACATTATTACAACTTTAGCATGTAATCAAGCTTGCATTATGCTCCTTGTACAGCTTCTCCAAGGCTTGCAATAGTCATCCAACCAAAGAGAAACGAACAATGCCCTCACCAAGGCGGCATAAACAATGCAAGAAGCATTAGTGATTAATTGTTAGATGTTTTGCATGTATAGAGCAAAATTGATTAAGAAAATGTGTGGGAATGATAAAGAGAAAGTAGAGGCTTGAGGCAATGCAACCAATATGCAAGGGAATGATGACAATCCCATCATATGCACAAGAACTTTACCCTAAACCCCGTCTTCTCTCAAAACCCTAATGCACTCGGCCAAATTGATCAAGAAATGCACAATTGTGTAGAGGAGATCAAGGGAAGGATTATGGATTGAAAAGTTAGAAAATCCAACAATAATATCTAATTTTGAACATAACTTCCCTGATATGCAGAGGCGATGGCAAGGAGAATGGTTGGAGACCCAAGGTCTGAGAAGAAGGAACATACAGAGCGACACGTGGTTACATTGGAATTAATTCTGGATGTCATAAATTAAAATTGAAATTCAACGTAAGAATGAGGGACCATTTCTAAACTCCCTCTTCTTTTTGCGGTCTACTTTGCCACGCCCTGCTAGATCTTTTGTTTGCTCAAAGCAACTTTCTCAGAGGACAATAGAACTCCCTCTCAACATGCTCGATTCTAGTGCTTGTTTAAAATAAACTTATACAATTTAATTGAGAATCCAGCAATGTGAAGAGAGTAGAGTGTTTGATTTCTTATAATTCAAAGCATATACTCACAATATAACTTTAGCATGTAATCAAGCTTGCATTATGCTCCGTGTACACTTGCTCCAAGGCTTGGAAGAGTCATCCAACCAAACAGAAATAAACAATGCCCTCACCAAGGCATAACCAATGCAAGAAGCATTAGTGATTAATTGTTGGATTTTTTGCATGTATAGAGTAAAATTGATTAGGAAAATGTGTGGGAATAATAAAGAGTAAGTAGAGGCTTGAGGCAATGCAACCAATATGCAAGAGAATGATGAGAATCCCATCATATGCATAACCTAAACCCCGCCTTCTCTCAAAACCCTAATGCACTTGGCCAAATTAATCAAGAAATACACAATTGTGTAGAGGAGATCAAGGGAAGTAGGATAATGGATTGGAAAGTCAAGAAATCCCACAATAATTTCTAATTTTGAAGGTAACTTCCCTGATATGTAGACACGACGGCAAGGAGAATGGTTGGAGACCCAGACCTGAGACGGAACATACGGAGCAACAGGTGGTTACATTGGAATTGATTTTGAATGTCATAAATTAAAATTGAAATTCAACGAAAGAATGAGGCACCATTTCTTAAAATTCAAAGCAATGTACTCACATTACAACTTTAGCATATAATCTAGCTTGCATTACGCTCCTTGTACACGTGCTCCAAGGCTTGCAATAGTCATTCAACCAAAGAGAAACGAACAATGTCCTCACCAAGGCATAAGCAATGCAAGAAGCATTAGTGACTAGTTGTTGGACATTTTGCATGTATAGAGTGAAACTGATTAGGAAAATGTGTGGGAATGATAAAGAGAAAGTAGAGGCTCGAGGCAATGCAACCAATATGGAAGGGAATGATGAGAATCCAATCATATGCACAAGAACTTTACCCTAAACCCCCTCTTCTCTCAAAACCCTGGTGCACTTGGCCAAATTGATCAAGAAATGCACAATTGTGTAGAGGAGATCAAGGATGAAGGATTATGGATTGAAAAGTCGAGAAATCCCACTATATGTCCTAATTTTGAAGGTAACTGCCTTGATATACAGAGGCAATGGCAAGGAGAATGGTTGGAGACCCAAGGTCTGAGATGGAACATAGGAAGCAACAGGTGGTTACATTGGAATTGATTTTGGATGTCATAAATTAAAATTAAAATTCAACGGAAGAATGAGGGACCATTTCTAAACTCCCCCTTCTTTTTGGGGTCTCCTTTGCCATGCCCTGCTGGATTTTTTTGTTTGCTCAAAGAAACTCGCTTAGAGGACAATAGAACTCGCTCTCAACATGCTAGAAAGTTTTAGTGCCTGTTTGAAATGAACTTATACAATTTGATTTAGAATCCAGCAATGTGAAGCGAGTAGAGTGTTTGATTTCTTACAATTCAAAGCATGTACTCACATTACAACTTTAGCATGTAATTAAGCTTGCATTATGCTCCTTGTACACTTGCTCCAAGGCTTGCAATAGTCATCCAACCAAAGAGAAATGAACAATGCCCTTACCAAGGCAAGAAGCATTAGTGATTAATTGTTGGATTTTTTTCATGTATAGAGTAAAACTCATTAGGAGAATGTGTGGGAATGATAATAAGAAAGTGGAGGCTCGACGCAATGCAACCAATATGTAAGGCAATGATGAGAATCCCATCATATGCATAAGAATTTTACCCTAAATCCCGTCTTCTCTCAAAACCCTAATGCACTTGGCCAAATTGATCAAGAAATGCACAATTGTATGGAGGAGATCAAGGGAAGAAGGATTATGGATTGAAAAGTCAAGAAGTCCCACAATAATTCCTAATTTTGAAGGTAACTTCCCCGATATACATAGGCGATGGCAAGGAGAATGGTTGGAGACCCAGTCTGAGAGGGAACATACGGAGAAACAGGTGGTTACATTGGAATTGATTTTGGATGCCATAAATTAAAATTGAAATTCAACGGAAGAATGAGGCACCATTTCCAAACTCGCCTTCTTTTTGGGGTCTCCTTTGCCACGCTCTAGTAGATTTTTTTGTTTGCTCAAAGGAACTCGCTCAGAGGAAAATAGAACTTGATCTCAACATGCTAGATTCTAGTGCTTGTTTAAAAAGAACTTATGCAATTTGATTGAGAATCCAGCAATGTGAAGAGAGTAGAGTGTTTGATTTCTTACAATTCAAAGCATGTACTCACATTACAACTTTAGCATATAATCAAGCTTACATTATGCTCCTTGTACACTTTCTCCAAGGCTTGCAATAGTCATCCAACCAAAGAGAAATGAACAATGCCCTCACGAAGGCATAACCAATGCAAGAAGCATTAGTGATTAATTGTTGGATTTTTTGCATGTATGGAGTAAAACTGATTAGGAAAATGTGTGGGAATGATAAAGAGAAAGTAGAGGCTCGAGGCAATGCAACCAATATGCAAGGTAATGATGAGAATCCCATCATATGCACAAGAATTTTACCCTAAACCCCATAACCCTAATGCACTTGGCCAAATAGATCAAGAAATGCACAATTGTGTAGCGGAGATCAAGGGAAGAAGGATTATGGATTGAAAAGTCAAGAAATCCAACAATAATTCCTAATTTTGAAGGTAACTTCCCCGATATACAGAGGTGATGGCAGGAGAATGATTGGAGACCCAAGGTCTGACACATAATGTAAGGAGCAACAGGTGGTTACATTGGAATTGACTTTGGATGTCATAAATTAAAATTGAAATTCAACACAAAAATGAGGCACCATTTCTAAACTCCCCCTTCTCTTTGGGGTCTCCTTTGCCATGCCCTGCTAGTTTTTTTTTTGCTCAAAGGAACTCGCTCAGAGGACAATAGAACTCCCTCTTAACATGCTAGATTTTAGTGCTTGTTTAGAATAGACTTATACAATTTGATTGAGAATCCAGCAATAGGAAGAGAGTAGAGTGTTTGATTTCTTACAATTCAAAGCATGTACTCACATTACAATTCAAAGCATGTAATCAAGCTTGCATTCTCGAGAGAGATCTGTCCCCGGATGGCAAGATTCCCTCCACTGGTTAACATCCAATCCAACCTGGTGAATTTAATAACTAGCGTTTGTGATTAATTGTTGGACTGTTTGCATGCATAGAGTAAAACTGAATAGGAGAATGTGTGGGAATGATAAAGAGAAAGTAGAGGCTCGAGGCAATGCAACCAATATGCAAGGGAATGATGATAATCCCATCATATGCACAAGAATTTTACCCTAAACCCGGTCTTCTGTGAAAACCTCTTATGCACTTGGCCAAATTGATCAATAAATGCACAATTGTGTAGAGGAGGTCAAGGGAAGAGGGATTATGAATTGAAAAGTCAAGAAATCCCACAATAAGTCTTAATTTTGAAGGTAACTTCCCCGATATACAGAGGCGATGGCAAGGAGAATGGTTGGAGACCCAAGGTCTGAGATGGAACATACGGAGCAACAGGTGGTTACATTGGAATTGATTTTTGATGTCATAAATTAAAATTGAAATTCAACGGAAGAATGAGGCACCATTTTTAAACTCCCCCTTCTTTTTGGGGTCTCCTTTGCCACGCTTGCTAGATTTTTTTCTTTGCTCAAAGGAACTCGCTCAGAGGACAATAGAACTCCCTCTCAACATGCTAGATTCTAGTGCTTGTTTAGAATAAACATATGCAATTTGATTGAGAATCCAGTAATGTGAAGAGAGTAGAGTGTTTGATTTTTTACAATTGAAATCATGTACTCACATTATTACAACTTTAGCATGTAATCAAGCTTGCATTATGCTCCTTGTACAGCTTCTCCAAGGCTTGCAATAGTCATCCAACCAAAGAGAAACGAACAATGCCCTCACCAAGGCGGCATAAACAATGCAAGAAGCATTAGTGATTAATTGTTAGATGTTTTGCATGTATAGAGCAAAATTGATTAAGAAAATGTGTGGGAATGATAAAGAGAAAGTAGAGGCTTGAGGCAATGCAACCAATATGCAAGGGAATGATGACAATCCCATCATATGCACAAGAACTTTACCCTAAACCCCGTCTTCTCTCAAAACCCTAATGCACTCGGCCAAATTGATCAAGAAATGCACAATTGTGTAGAGGAGATCAAGGGAAGGATTATGGATTGAAAAGTTAGGAAATCCAACAATAATATCTAATTTTGAACATAACTTCCCTGATATGCAGAGGCGATGGCAAGGAGAATGGTTGGAGACCCAAGGTCTGAGAAGAAGGAACATACAGAGCGACACGTGGTTACATTGGAATTAATTCTGGATGTCATAAATTAAAATTGAAATTCAACGTAAGAATGAGGGACCATTTCTAAACTCCCTCTTCTTTTTGCGGTCTACTTTGCCACGCCCTGCTAGATCTTTTGTTTGCTCAAAGCAACTTTCTCAGAGGACAATAGAACTCCCTCTCAACATGCTCGATTCTAGTGCTTGTTTAAAATAAACTTATACAATTTAATTGAGAATCCAGCAATGTGAAGAGAGTAGAGTGTTTGATTTCTTATAATTCAAAGCATATACTCACAATATAACTTTAGCATGTAATCAAGCTTGCATTATGCTCCGTGTACACTTGCTCCAAGGCTTGGAAGAGTCATCCAACCAAACAGAAATAAACAATGCCCTCACCAAGGCATAACCAATGCAAGAAGCATTAGTGATTAATTGTTGGATTTTTTGCATGTATAGAGTAAAATTGATTAGGAAAATGTGTGGGAATAATAAAGAGTAAGTAGAGGCTTGAGGCAATGCAACCAATATGCAAGAGAATGATGAGAATCCCATCATATGCATAACCTAAACCCCGCCTTCTCTCAAAACCCTAATGCACTTGGCCAAATTAATCAAGAAATACACAATTGTGTAGAGGAGATCAAGGGAAGTAGGATAATGGATTGGAAAGTCAAGAAATCCCACAATAATTTCTAATTTTGAAGGTTACTTCCCCGATATGTAGACACGATGGCAAGGAGAATGGTTGGAGACCCAGACCTGAGACAGAACATACGGAGCAACAGGTGGTTACATTGGAATTGATTTTGAATGTCATAAATTAAAATTGAAATTCAATGAAAGAATGAGGCACCATTTCTTAAAATTCAAAGCAATGTACTCACATTACAACTTTAGCATATAATCTAGCTTGCATTATGCTCCTTGTACACGTGCTCCAAGGCTTGCAATAGTCATTCAACCAAAGAGAAACGAACAATGTCCTCACCAAGGCATAACCAATGCAAGAAGCATTGGTGATTAGTTGTTGGACATTTTGCATGTATAGATTGAAACTGATTATGAAAATGTGTGGGAATGATAAAGAGAAAGTAGAGGCTCGAGGCAATGCAACCAATATGCAAGGGAATGATGAGAATCCAATCATATGCACAAGAACTTTACCCTAAACCCCCTCTTCTCTCAAAACCCTGGTGCACTTGGCCAAATTGATCAAGAAATGCACAATTGTGTAGAGGAGATCAAGGATGAAGGATTATGGATTGAAAAGTCGAGAAATCCCACTATATCTCCTAATTTTAAAGGTAACTGCCTTGATATACAGAGGCAATGGCAAGGAGAATGGTTGGAGACCCAAGGTCTGAGATGGAACATAGGAAGCAACAGGTGGTTACATTGGAATTGATTTTGGATGTCATAAATTAAAATTAAAATTCAACGGAAGAATGAGGGACCATTTCTAAACTCCCCCTTCTTTTTGGGGTCTCCTTTGCCATGCCCTGCTGGATTTTTTTGTTTGCTGAAAGAAACTCGCTTAGAGGACAATAGAACTCGCTCTCAACATGCTAGAAAGTTTTAGTGCCTGTTTGAAATGAACTTATACAATTTGATTTAGAATCCAGCAATGTGAAGCGAGTAGAGTGTTTGATTTCTTACAATTCAAAGCATGTACTCACATTACAACTTTAGCATGTAATTAAGCTTGCATTATGCTCCTTGTACACTTGCTCCAAGGCTTGCAATAGTCATCCAACCAAAGAGAAATGAACAATGCCCTCACCAAGGCAAGAAGCATTAGTGATTAATTGTTGGATTTTTTGCATGTATAGAGTAAAACTCATTAGGAGAATGTGTGGGAATGATAATAAGAAAGTGGAGGCTCGACGCAATGCAACCAATATGGAAGGCAATGATGAGAATCCCATCATATGCATAAGAATTTTACCCTAAATCCCGTCTTCTCTCAAAACCCTAATGCACTTGGCCAAATTGATCAAGAAATGCACAATTGTATGGAGGAGATCAAGGGAAGAGGATTATGGATTGAAAAGTCAAGAAGTCCCACAATAATTCCTAATTTTGAAGGTAACTTCCCCGATATACATAGGCGATGGCAAGAGGAATGGTTGGAGACCCAGTCTGAGAGGGAACATACGGAGAAACAGGTGGTTACATTGGAATTGATTTTGAATGTCATAAATTAAAATTGAAATTCAACGGAAGAATGAGGCACCATTTCCAAACTCGCCCTTCTTTTTGGGGTCTCCTTTGCCACGCTCTAGTAGATTTTTTTGTTTGCTCAAAGGAACTCGCTCAGAGGAAAATAGAACTTGATCTCAACATGCTAGATTCTAGTGCTTGTTTAAAAAGAACTTATGCAATTTGATTGAGAATCCAGCAATGTGAAGAGAGTAGAGTGTTTGATTTCTTACAATTCAAAGCATGTACTCACATTACAACTTTAGCATATAATCAAGCTTACATTATGCTCCTTGTACACTTTCTCCAAGGCTTGCAATAGTCATCCAACCAAAGAGAAACGAACAATGCCCTCACGAAGGCATAACCAATGCAAGAAGCATTAGTGATTAATTGTTGGATTTTGCATGTATGGAGTAAAACTGATTAGGAAAATGTGTGGGAATGATAAAGAAAAAGTAGAGGCTCGAGGCAATGCAACCAATATGCAAGGTAATGATGAGAATCCCATCATATGCACAAGAATTTTACCCTAAACCCCATAACCCTAATGCACTTGGCCAAATAGATCAAGAAATGCACAATTGTGTAGCGGAGATCAAGGGAAGAAGGATTATGGATTGAAAAGTCAAGAAATCCAACAATAATTCCTAATTTTGAAGGTAACTTCCCCGATATACAGAGGTGATGGCAGGAGAATGGTTGGAGACCCAAGGTCTGACACATAATGTAAGGAGCAACAGGTGGTTACATTGGAATTGACTTTGGATGTCATAAATTAAAATTGAAATTCAACACAAAAATGAGGCACCATTTCTAAACTCCCCCTTCTTTTTGGGGTCTCCTTTGCCATGCCCTGCTAGTTTTTTTTTTTACTCAAAGGAACTCGCTCAGAGGACAATAGAACTCCCTCTCAACATGCTAGATTCTAGTGCTTGTTTAGAATAGACTTATACAATTTGATTGAGAATCCAGCAATAGGAAGAGAGTAGAGTGTTTGATTTCTTACAATTCAAAGCATGTACTCACATTACAACTTTAGCATGTAATCAAGCTTGCATTCTCGAGAGAGATCTGTCCCCGGATGGCAAGATTCCCTCCACTGGTTAACATCCAATCCAACTTGGTGAATTTAATAACTAGCGTTTGTGATTAATTGTTGGACTGTTTGCATGTATAGAGTAAAACTGAATAGGAGAATGTGTGGGAATGATAAAGAGAAAGTAGAGGCTCGAGGCAATGCAACCAATATGCAAGGGAATGATGATAATCCCATCATATGCACAAGAATTTTACCCTAAACCCGGTCTTCTGTGAAAACCTCAATGATGATAATCCCATCATATGCACAAGAGTTTTACCCTAAACCCGGTCTTCTGTGAAAACCTCTTATGCACTTGGCCAAATTGATCAATAAATGCACAATTGTGTAGAGGAGGTCAAGGGAAGAGGGATTATGAATTGAAAAGTCAAGAAATCCCACAATAAGTCTTAATTTTGAAGGTAACTTCCCCGATATACAGAGGCGATGGCAAGGAGAATGGTTGGAGACCCAAGGTCTGAGATGGAACATACGGAGCAACAGGTGGTTACATTGGAATTGATTTTTGATGTCATAAATTAAAATTGAAATTCAACGGAAGAATGAGGCACCATTTTTAAACTCCCCCTTCTTTTTGGGGTCTCCTTTGCCACGCTTGCTAGATTTTTTTCTTTGCTCAAAGGAACTCGCTCAGAGGACAATAGAACTCCCTCTCAACATGCTAGATTCTAGTGCTTGTTTAGAATAAACATATGCAATTTGATTGAGAATCCAGTAATGTGAAGAGAGTAGAGTGTTTGATTTTTTACAATTGAAAGCATGTACTCACATTATTACAACTTTAGCATGTAATCAAGCTTGCATTATGCTCCTTGTACAGCTTCTCCAAGGCTTGCAATAGTCATCCAACCAAAGAGAAACGAACAATGCCCTCACCAAGGCGGCATAAACAATGCAAGAAGCATTAGTGATTAATTGTTAGATGTTTTGCATATATAGAGCAAAATTGGTTAAGAAAATGTGTGGGAATGATAAAGAGAAAGTAGAGGCTTGAGGCAATGTAACCAATATGCAAGGGAATGATGACAATCCCATCATATGCACAAGAACTTTACCCTAAACCCCGTCTTCTCTCAAAACCCTAATGCACTCGGCCAAATTGATCAAGAAATGCACAATTGTGTAGAGGAGATCAAGGGAAGGATTATGGATTGAAAAGTTAGGAAATCCAACAATAATATCTAATTTTGAACATAACTTCCCTGATATGCAGAGGCGATGGCAAGGAGAATGGTTGGAGACCCAAGGTCTGAGAAGAAGGAACATACAGAGCGACACGTGGTTACATTGGAATTGATTCTGGATGTCATAAATTAAAATTGAAATTCAACGTAAGAATGAGGGACCATTTCTAAACTCCCTCTTCTTTTTGCGGTCTACTTTGCCACGCCCTACTAGATCTTTTGTTTGCTCAAAGCAACCAACCAATATGCAAGACAATGATGAGAATCCCATCATATGGAAAACCTAAACCTCGCCTTCTCTCAAAACCCTAATGCACTTGGCCACATTAATCAAGAAATACACAATTGTGTAGAGGAGATCAAGGGAAGTAGGATAATGGATTGGAAAGTCAAGAAATCCCACAATAATTTCTAATTTTGAAGGTAACTTCCCCGATATGTAGACACGACGGCAAGGAGAATGGCTGGAGACCCAGACCTGAGACGGAACATACGGAGCAACAGGTGGTTACATTGGAATTGATTTTGAATGTCATAAATTAAAATTGAAATTCAACGAAAGAATGAGGCACCATTTCTTAAAATTCAAAGCAATGTACTCACATTACAACTTTAGCATATAATCTAGCTTGCATTACGCTCCTTGTACACGTGCTCCAAGGCTTGCAATAGTCATTCAACCAAAGAGAAACGAACAATGTCCTCACCAAGGCATAACCAATGCAAGAAGCATTAGTGATTAGTTGTTGGATATTTTGCATGTATAGAGTGAAACTGATTAGGAAAATGTGTGGGAATGATAAAGAGAAAGTACAAGCTCGAGGCAATGCAACCAATATGCAAGGGAATGATGAGAATCCAATCATATGCACAAGAACTTTACCCTAAATCCCCTCTTCTCTCAAAACCCTGGTGCACTTGGCCAAATTGATCAAGAAATGCACAATTGTGTAGAGGAGATCAAGGATGAAGGATTATGGATTGAAAAGTCGAGAAATCCCACTATATCTCCTAATTTTGAAGGTAACTGCCTTGATATACAGAGGCAATGGCAAGGAGAATGGTTGGAGACCCAAGGTCTGAGATGGAACATAGGAAGCAACAGGTGGTTACATTGGAATTGATTTTGGATGTCATAAATTAAAATTAAAATTCAACGGAAGAATGAGGCACCATTTCTAAACTCCCCCTTCTTTTTGGGGTCTCCTTTGCCATGCCCTGCTGGATTTTTTTGTTTGCTCAAAGAAACTCGCTAAGAGGACAATAGAACTCGCTCTCAACATGCTAGAAAGTTTTAGTGCCTGTTTGAAATGAACTTATACAATTTGATTTAGAATCCAGCAATGTGAAGCGAGTAGAGTGTTTGATTTCTTACAATTCAAAGCATGTACTCACATTACAACTTTAGCATGTAATTAAGCTTGCATTATGCTCCTTGTACACTTGCTCCAAGGCTTGCAATAGTCATCCAACCAAAGAGAAATGAACAATGCCCTCACCAAGGCAAGAAGCATTAGTGATTAATTGTTGGATTTTTTGCATGTATAGAGTAAAACTCATTAGGAGAATGTGTGGGAATGATAATAAGAAAGTGGAGGCTCGACGCAATGCAACCAATATGGAAGGCAATGATGAGAATCCCATCATATGCATAAGAATTTTACCCTAAATCCCGTCTTCTCTCAAAACCCTAATGCACTTGGCCAAATTGATCAAGAAATGCACAATTGTATGGAGGAGATCAAGGGAAGAAGGATTATGGATTGAAAAGTCAAGAAGTCCCACAATAATTCCTAATTTTGAAGGTAACTTCCCCGATATACATAGGCGATGGCAAGGAGAATGGTTGGAGACCCAGTCTGAGAGGGAACATACGGAGAAACAGGTGGTTACATTGGAATTGATTTTGGATGTCATAAATTAAAATTGAAATTCAACGGAAGAATGAGGCACCATTTCCAAACTCGCCCTTCTTTTTGGGGTCTCCTTTGCCACGCTCTAGTAGATTTTTTTGTTTGCTCAAAGGAACTCGCTCAGAGGAAAATAGAACTTGATCTCAACATGCTAGATTCTAGTGCTTGTTTAAAAAGAACTTATGCAATTTGATTGAGAATCCAGCAATGTGAAGAGAGTAGAGTGTTTGATTTCTTACAATTCAAAGCATGTACTCACATTACAACTTTAGCATATAATCAAGCTTACATTATGCTCCTTGTACACTTTCTCCAAGGCTTGCAATAGTCATCCAACCAAAGAGAAACGAACAATGCCCTCACGAAGGCATAACCAATGCAAGAAGCATTAGTGATTAATTGTTGGATTTTTTGCATGTATGGAGTAAGACTGATTAGGAAAATGTGTGGGAATGATAAAGAGAAAGTAGAGGCTCGAGGCAATGCAACCAATATGCAAGGTAATGATGAGAATCCCATCATATGCACAAGAATTTTACCCTAAACCCCATAACCCTAATGCACTTGGCCAAATAGATCAAGAAATGCACAATTGTGTAGCGGAGATCAAGGGAAGAAGGATTATGGATTGAAAAGTCAAGAAATCCAACAATAATTCCTAATTTTGAAGGTAACTTCCCCGATATACAGAGGTGATGGCAGGAGAAGGGTTGGAGACCCAAGGTCTGACACATAATGTAAGGAGCAACAGGTGGTTACATTGGAATTGACTTTGGATGTCATAAATTAAAATTGAAATTCAACACAAAAATGAGGCACCATTTCTAAACTCCCCCTTCTTTTTGGGGTCTCCTTTGCCATGCCCTGCTAGTTTTTTTTTTTGCTTAAAGGAACTCGCTCAGAGGACAATAGAACTCCCTCTCAACATGCTAGATTCTAGTGCTTGTTTAGAATAGACTTATACAATTTGATTGAGAATCCAGCAATAGGAAGAGAGTAGAGTGTTTGATTTCTTACAATTCAAAGCATGTACTCACATTACAACTTTAGCATGTAATCAAGCTTGCATTCTCGAGAGAGATCTGTCCCCGGATGGCAAGATTCCCTCCACTGGTTAACATCCAATCCAACCTGGTGAATTTAATAACTAGCGTTTGTGATTAATTGTTGGACTGTTTGCATGTATAGAGTAAAACTGAATAGGAGAATGTGTGGGAATGATAAAGAGAAAGTAGAGGCTCGAGGCAATGCAACCAATATGCAAGGGAATGATGATAATCCCATCATATGCACAAGAATTTTACCCTAAACCCGGTCTTCTGTGAAAACCTCAATGATGATAATCCCATCATATGCACAAGAATTTTACCCTAAACCCGGTCTTCTGTGAAAACCTCTTATGCACTTGGCCAAATTGATCAATAAATGCACAATTGTGTAGAGGAGATCAAGGGAAGAGGGATTATGAATTGAAAAGTCAAGAAATCCCACAATAAGTCTTAATTTTGAAGGTAACTTCCCCGATATACAGAGGCGATGGCAAGGAGAATGGTTGGAGACCCAAGGTCTGAGATGGAACATACGGAGCAACAGGTGGTTACATTGGAATTGATTTTTGATGTCATAAATTAAAATTGAAATTCAACGGAAGAATGAGGCACCATTTTTAAACTCCCCCTTCTTTTTGGGGTCTCCTTTGCCACGCTTGCTAGATTTTTTTCTTTGCTCAAAGGAACTCGCTCAGAGGACAATAGAACTCCCTCTCAACATGCTAGATTCTAGTGCTTGTTTAGAATAAACATATGCAATTTGATTGAGAATCCAGTAATGTGAAGAGAGTAGAGTGTTTGATTTTTTACAATTGAAAGCATGTACTCACATTATTACAACTTTAGCATGTAATCAAGCTTGCATTATGCTCCTTGTACAGCTTCTCCAAGACTTGCAATAGTCATCCAACCAAAGAGAAACGAACAATGCCCTCACCAAGGCGGTATAAACAATGCAAGAAGCATTAGTGATTAATTGTTAGATGTTTTGCATGTATAGAGCAAAATTGGTTAAGAAAATGTGTGGGAATGATAAAGAGAAAGTAGAGGCTTGAGGCAATGCAACCAATATGCAAGGGAATGATGACAATCCCATCATATGCACAAGAACTTTACCCTAAACCCCGTCTTCTCTCAAAACCCTAATGCACTCGGCCAAATTGATCAAGAAATGCACAATTGTGTAGAGGAGATCAAGGGAAGGATTATGGATTGAGAAGTTAGGAAATCCAACAATAATATCTAATTTTGAACATAACTTCCCTGATATGCAGAGGCGATGGCAAGGAGAATGGTTGGAGACCCAAGGTCTGAGAAGAAGGAACATACAGAGCGACACGTGGTTACATTGGAATTGATTCTGGATGTCATAAATTAAAATTGAAATTCAACGTAAGAATGAGGGACCATTTCTAAACTCCCTCTTCTTTTTGCGGTCTACTTTGCCACGCCCTGCTAGATCTTTTGTTTGCTCAAAGCAACTTTCTCAGAGGACAATAGAAATCCCTCTCAACATGCTCGATTCTAGTGCTTGTTTAAAATAAACTTATACAATTTAATTGAGAATCCAGCAATATGAAGAGAGTAGAGTGTTTGATTTCTTATAATTCAAAGCATATACTCACAATATAACTGTAGCATGTAATCAAGCTTGCATTATGCTCCGTGTACACTTGCTCCAAGGCTTGGAAGAGTCATCCAACCAAACAGAAATAAACAATGCCCTCACCAAGGCATAACCAATGCAAGAAGCATTAGTGATTAATTGTTGGATTTTTTGCATGTATAGAGTAAGATTGATTAGGAAAATGTGTGGGAATAATAAAGAGTAAGTAGAGGCTTGAGACAATGCAACCAATATGCAAGAGAATGATGAGAATCCCATCATATGAAAAACCTAAACCTCGCCTTCTCTCAAAACCCTAATGCACTTGGCCAAATTAATCAAGAAATACACAATTGTGTAGAGGAGATCAAGGGAACTAGGATAATGGATTGGAAAGTCAAGAAATCCCACAATAATTTCTAATTTTGAAGGTAACTTCCCCGATATGTAGACACGACGGCAAGGAGAATGGTTGGAGACCCAGACCTGAGACGGAACATACGGAGCAACAGGTGGTTACATTGGAATTGATTTTGAATGTCATAAATTAAAATTGAAATTCAACGAAAGAATGAGGAACCATTTCTTAAAATTCAAAGCAATGTACTCACATTACAACTTTAGCATATAATCTAGCTTGCATTACGGTCCTTGTACACGTGCTCCAAGGTTTGCAATAGTCATTCAACCAAAGAGAAACGAACAATATCCTCACCAAGGCATAACCAATGCAAGAAGCATTAGTGATTAGTTGTTGGACATTTTGCATGTATAGAGTGAAACTGATTAGGAAAATGTGTGGGAATGATAAAGAGAAAGTAGAGGCTCGAGGCAATGCAACCAATATGCAAGGGAATGATGAGAATCCAATCATATGCACAAGAACTTTACCCTAAACCCCCTGTTCTCTCAAAACCCTGGTGCACTTGGCCAAATTGATCAAGAAATGCACAATTGTGTAGAGGAGATCAAGGATGAAGGATTATGGATTGAAAAGTCGAGAAATCCCACTATATCTCCTAATTTTGAAGGTAACTGCCTTGATATACAGAGGCAATGGCAAGGAGAATGGTTGGAGACCCAAGGTCTGAGATGGAACATAGGAAGCAACAGGTGGTTACATTGGAATTGATTTTGGATGTCATAAATGAAAATTAAAATTCAACGGAAGAATGAGGCACCATTTCTAAACTCCCCCTTCTTTTTGGGGTCTCCTTTGCCATGCCCTGCTGGATTTTTTTGTTTGCTCAAAGAAACTCGCTTAGAGGACAATAGAACTCGCTCTCAACATGCTAGAAAGTTTTAGTGCCTGTTTGAAATGAACTTATACAATTTGATTTAGAATCCAGCAATGTGAAGCGAGTAGAGTGCTTGATTTCTTACAATTCAAAGCATGTACTCACATTACAACTTTAGCATGTAATTAAGCTTGCATTATGCTCCTTGTACACTTGCTCTAAGGCTTGCAATAGTCATCCAACCAAAGAGAAATGAACAATGCCCTCACCAAGGCAAGAAGCATTAGTGATTAATTGTTGGATTTTTTGCATGTATAGAGTAAAACTCATTAGGAGAATGTGTGGGAATGATAATAAGAAAGTGGAGGCTCGACGCAATGCAACCAATATGGAAGGCAATGATGAGAATCCCATCATATGCATAGGAGTTTTACCCTAAATCCCGTCTTCTCTCAAAACCCTAATGCACTTGGCCAAATTGATCAAGAAATGCACAATTGTATGGAGGAGATCAAGGGAAGAAGGATTATGGATTGAAAAGTCAAGAAGTCCCACAATAATTCCTAATTTTGAAGGTAACTTCCCCGATATACATAGGCGATGGCAAGGAGAATGGTTGGAGACCCAGTCTGAGAGGGAACATACGGAGAAACAGGTGGTTACATTGGAATTGATTTTGGATGTCATAAATTAAAATTGAACCAAACTCGCCCTTCTTTTTGGGGTCTCCTTTGCCACGCTCTAGTAGATTTTTTTGTTTGCTCAAAGGAACTCGCTCAGAGGAAAATAGAACTTGAAGGTAACTTCCCCGATATACATAGGCGATGGCAAGGAGAATGGTTGGAGACCCAGTCTGAGAGGGAACATACGGAGAAACAGGTGGTTACATTGGAATTGATTTTGGATGTCATAAATTAAAATTGAACCAAACTCGCCCTTCTTTTTGGGGTCTCCTTTGCCACGCTCTAGTAGATTTTTTTGTTTGCTCAAAGGAACTCGCTCAGAGGAAAATAGAACTTGATCTCAACATGCTAGATTCTAGTGCTTGTTTAAAAAGAACTTATGCAATTTGATTGAGAATCCAGCAATGTGAAGAGAGTAGAGTGTTTGATTTCTTACAATTCAAAGCATGTACTCACATTACAACTTTAGCATATAATCAAGCTTACATTATGCTCCTTGTACACTTTCTCCAAGGCTTGCAATAGTCATCCAACCAAAGAGAAACGAACAATGCCCTCATGAAGGCATAACCAATGCAAGAAGCATTAGTGATCAATTGTTGGATTTTTTGCATGTATGGAGTAAGACTGATTAGGAAAATGTGTGGGAATGATAAAGAGAAAGTAGAGGCTCGAGGCAATGCAACCAATATGCAAGGTAATGATGAGAATCCCATCATATGCACAAGAATTTTACCCTAAACCCCATAACCCTAATGCACTTGGCCAAATAGATCAAGAAATGCACAATTGTGTAGCGGAGATCAAGGGAAGAAGGATTATGGATTGAAAAGTCAAGAAATCCAACAATAATTCCTAATTTTGAAGGTAACTTCCCCGATATACAGACGTGATGGCAGGAGAATGGTTGGAGACCCAAGGTCTGACACATAATGTAAGGAGCAACAGGTGGTTACATTGGAATTGACTTTGGATGTCATAAATTAAAATTGAAATTCAACACAAAAATGAGGCACCATTTCTAAACTCCCCCTTCTTTTTGGGGTCTCCTTTGCCATGCCCTGCTAGTTTTTTTTTTGCTCAAAGGAACTCGCTCAGAGGACAATAGAACTCCCTCTCAACATGCTAGATTCTAGTGCTTGTTTAGAATAGACTTATACAATTTGATTGAGAATCCAGCAATAGGAAGAGAGTAGAGTGTTTGATTTCTTACAATTCAAAGCATGTACTCACATTACAATTCAAAGCATGTAATCAAGCTTGCATTCTCGAGAGAGATCTGTCCCCGGATGGCAAGATTACCTCCATTGGTTAACATCCAATCCAACCTGGTGAATTTAATAACTAGCGTTTGTGATTAATTGTTGGACTGTTTGCATGTATAGAGTAAAATTGAATAGGAGAATGTGTGGGAATGATAAAGAGAAAGTAGAGGCTCGAGGCAATGCAACCAATATGCAAGGGAATGATGATAATCCCATCATATGCACAAGAATTTTACCCTAAACCCGGTCTTCTGTGAAAACCTCTTATGCACTTGGCCAAATTGATCAATAAATGCACAATTGTGTAGAGGAGGTCAAGGGAAGAGGGATTATGAATTGAAAAGTCAAGAAATCCCACAATAAGTCTTAATTTTGAAGGTAACTTCCCCGATATACAGAGGCGATGGCAAGGAGAATGGTTGGAGACCCAAGGTCTGAGATGGAACATACGGAGCAACAGGTGGTTACATTGGAATTGATTTTTGATGTCATAAATTAAAATTGAAATTCAACGGAAGAATGAGGCACCATTTTTAAACTCCCCCTTCTTTTTGGGGTCTCCTTTGCCACGCTTGCTAAATTTTTTTCTTTGCTCAAAGGAACTCGCTCAGAGGACAATAGAACTCCCTCTCAACATGTTAGATTCTAGTGCTTGTTTAGAATAAACATATGCAATTTGATTGAGAATCCAGTAATGTGAAGAGAGTAGAGTGTTTGATTTTTTACAATTGAAAGCATGTACTCACATTATTACAACTTTAGCATGTAATCAAGCTTGCATTATGCTCCTTGTACAGCTTCTCCAAGGCTTGCAATAGTCATCCAACCAAAGAGAAACGAACAATGCCCTCACCAAGGCGGCATAAACAATGCAAGAAGCATTAGTGATTAATTGTTAGATGTTTTGCATATATAGAGCAAAATTGGTTAAGAAAATGTGTGGGAATGATAAAGAGAAAGTAGAGGCTTGAGGCAATGCAACCAATATGCAAGGGAATGATGACAATCCCATCATATGCACAAGAACTTTACCCTAAACCCCGTCTTCTCTCAAAACCCTAATGCACTCGGCCAAATTGATCAAGAAATGCACAATTGTGTAGAGGAGATCAAGGGAAGGATTATGGATTGAAAAGTTAGGAAATCCAACAATAATATCTAATTTTGAACATAACTTCCCTGATATGCAGAGGCGATGGCAAGGAGAATGGTTGGAGACCCAAGGTCTGAGAAGAAGGAACATACAGAGCGACACGTGGTTACATTGGAATTGATTCTGGATGTCATAAATTAAAATTGAAATTCAACGTAAGAATGAGGGACCATTTCTAAACTCCCTCTTCTTTTTGCGGTCTACTTTGCCACGCCCTGCTAGATCTTTTGTTTGCTCAAAGCAACTTTCTCAGAGGACAATAGAACTCCCTCTCAACATGCTCGATTCTAGTGCTTGTTTAAAATAAACTTATACAATTTAATTGAGAATCCAGCAATGTGAAGAGAGTAGAGTGTTTGATTTCTTATAATTCAAAGCATATACTCACAATATAACTTTAGCATGTAATCAAGCTTGCATTATGCTCCGTGTACACTTGCTCCAAGGCTTGGAAGAGTCATCCAACCAAACAGAAATAAACAATGCCCTCACCAAGGCCTAATGCAAGAAGCATTAGTGATTAATTGTTGGATTTTTTGCATGTATAGAGTAAAATTGATTAGGAAAATGTGTGGGAATAAAAAAGATTAAGTAGAGGCTTGTGGCAATGCAACGAATATGCAAGAGAATGATGAGAATCCCATCATATGCATAACCTAAACCCCGCCTTCTCTCAAAACCCTAATGCACTTGGCCAAATTAATCAAGAAATACACAATTGTGTAGAGGAGATCAAGGGAAGTAGGATAATGGATTGGAAAGTCAAGAAATCCCACAATAATTTCTAATTTTGAAGGTAGCTTCCCCGATATGTAGACACGACGGCAAGGAGAATGGTTGGAAACCCAGACCTGAGACGGAACATACGGAGCAACAGGTGGTTACATTGGAATTGATTTTGAATGTCATAAATTAAAATTGAAATTCAATGAAAGAATGAGGCACCATTTCTTAAAATTCAAAGCAATGTACTCACATTACAACTTTAGCAGATAATCCAGCTTGCATTACGCTCCTTGTACATGTGCTCCAAGGCTTGCAATAGTCATTCAACCAAAGAGAAACGAACAATGTCCTCACCAAGGAATAACCAATGCAAGAAGCATTAGTGATTAGTTGTTGGACATTTTGCATGTATAGAGTGAAACTGATTAGGAAAATGTGTGGGAATGATAAAGAGAAAGTAGAGGCTCGAGGCAATGCAACCAATATGCAAGGGAATGATGAGAATCCAATCATATGCACAAGAACTTTACCCTAAACCCCCTCTTCTCTCAAAACCCTGGTGCACTTGGCCAAATTGATCAAGAAATGCACAATTGTGTAGAGGAGATCAAGGATGAAGGATTATGGATTGAAAAGTCGAGAAATCCCACTATATCTCCTAATTTTGAAGGTAACTGCCTTGATATACAGAGGCAATGGCAAGGAGAATGGTTGGAGACCCAAGGTCTGAGATGGAACATAGGAAGCAACAGGTGGTTACATTGGAATTGATTTTGGATGTCATAAATTAAAATTAAAATTCAACGGAAGAATGAGGCACCATTTCTAAACTCCCCCTTCTTTTTGGGGTCTCCTTTGCCATGCCCTGCTGGATTTTTTTGTTTGCTCAAAGAAACTCGCTTAGAGGACAATAGAACTCGCTCTCAACATGCTAGAAATTTTTAGTGCCTGTTTGAAATGAACTTATACAATTTGATTTAGAATCCAGCAATGTGAAGCGAGTAGAGTGTTTGATTTCTTACAATTCAAAGCATGTACTCACATTACAACTTTAGCATGTAATTAAGCTTGCATTATGCTCCTTGTACACTTGCTCCAAGGCTTGCAATAGTCATCCAACCAAAGAGAAATGAACAATGCCCTCACCAAGGCAAGAAGCATTAGTGATTAATTGTTGGATTTTTTGCATGTATAGAGTAAAACTCATTAGGAGAATGTGTGGGAATGATAATAAGAAAGTGGAGGCTCGACGCAATGCAACCAATATGGAAGGCAATGATGAGAATCCCATCATATGCATAAGAATTTTACCCTAAATCCCGTCTTCTCTCAAAACCCTAATGCACTTGGCCAAATTGATCAAGAAATGCACAATTGTATGGAGGAGATCAAGGGAAGAAGGATTATGGATTGAAAAGTCAAGAAGTCCCACAATAATTCCTAATTTTGAAGGTAACTTCCCCCATATACATAGGCGATGGCAAGGAGAATGGTTGGAGACCCAGTCTGAGAGGGAACATATGGAGAAACAGGTGGTTACATTGGAATTGATTTTGGATGTCATAAATTAAAATTGAAATTCAACGGAAGAATGAGGCACCATTTCCAAACTCGCCCTTCTTTTTGGGGTCTCCTTTGCCACGCTCTAGTAGATTTTTTTGTTTGCTCAAAGGAACTCGCAGAGAGGAAAATAGAACTTGATCTCAACATGCTAGATTCTAGTGCTTGTTTAAAAAGAACTTATGCAATTTGATTGAGAATCCAGCAATGTGAAGAGCGTAGAGTGTTTGATTTCTTACAATTCAAAGCATGTACTCACATTGCAACTTTAGCATATAATCAAGCTTACATTATGCTCCTTGTACACTTTCTCCAAGGCTTGCAATAGTCATCCAACCAAAGAGAAACGAACATTAATGCCCTCACGAAGGCATAACCAATGCAAGAAGCATTAGTGATTAATTGTTGGATTTTTTGCATGTATGGAGTAAAACTGATTAGGAAAATGTGTGGGAATGATAAAGAGAAAGTAGAGGCTCGAGGCAATGCAACCAATATGCAAGGTAATGATGAGAATCCCATCATATGCACAAGAATTTTACCCTAAACCCCATAACCCTAATGTACTTGGCCAAATAGATCAAGAAATGCACAATTGTGTAGCGGAGATGAAGGGAAGAAGGATTATGGATTGAAAAGTCAAGAAATCCAACAATAATTCCTAATTTTGAAGGTAACTTCCCCGATATACAGAGGTGATGGCAAGAGAATGGTTGGAGACCCAAGGTCTGACACATAATGTAAGGAGCAACAGGTGGTTACATTGGAATTGACTTTGGATGTCATAAATTAAAATTGAAATTCAACACAAAAATGAGGCACCATTTCTAAACTCCCCCTTCTTTTTGGGGTCTCCTTTGCCATGCCCTGCTAGTTTTTTTCTTTGCTCAAAGGAACTCGCTCAGAGGACAATAAAACTCCCTCTCAACATGCTAGATTCTAGTGCTTGTTTAGAATAGACTTATACAATTTGATTGAGAATCCAGCAATAGGAAGAGAGTAGAGTGTTTGATTTCTTACAATTCAAAGCATGGCCAAATTGATCAATAAATGCACAATTGTGTAGAGGAGATCAAGGGAAGAGGGATTATGAATTGAAAAGTCAAGAAATCCCACAATAAGTCTTAATTTTGAAGGTAACTTCCCCGATATACAGAGGCGATGGAAAGGAGAATGGTTGGAGACCCAAGGTCTGAGATGGAACATACGGAGCAACAGGTGGTTACATTGGAATTGATTTTTGATGTCATAAATTAAAATTGAAATTCAACGGAAGAATGAGGCACCATTTTTAAACTCCCCCTTCTTTTTGGGGTCTCCTTTGCCACGCTTGCTAGATTTTTTTCTTTGCTCAAAGGAACTCGCTCAGAGTACAATAGAACTCCCTCTCAACATGCTAGATTCTAGTGCTTGTTTAGAATAAACATATGCAATTTGATTGAGAATCCAGTAATGTGAAAAGAGTAGAGTGTTTGATTTTTTACAATTGAAAGCATGTACTCACATTATTACAACTTTAGCATGTAATCAAGCTTGCATTATGCTCCTTGTACAGCTTCTCCAAGGCTTGCAATAGTCATCCAACCAAAGAGAAACGAACAATTCCCTCATCAAGGCGGTATAAACAATGCAAGAAGCATTAGTGATTAATTGTTAGATGTTTTGCATGTATAGAGCAAAATTGATTAAGAAAATGTGTGGGAATGATAAAGAGAAAGTAGAGGCTTGAGGCAATGCAACCAATATGCAAGGGAATGATGACAATCCCATCATATGCACAAGAACTTTACCCTAAACCCCGTCTTCTCTCAAAACCCTAATGCACTCGGCCAAATTGATCAAGAAATGCACAATTGTGTAGAGGAGATCAAGGGAAGGATTATGGATTGAAAAGTTAGGAAATCCAACAATAATATCTAATTTTGAACATAACTTCCCTGATATGCAGAGGCGATGGCAAGGAGAATGGTTGGATACCCAAGGTCTGAGAAGAAGGAACATACAGAGCGACACGTGGTTACATTGGAATTGATTCTGGATGTCATAAATTAAAATTGAAATTCAACGTAAGAATGAGGGACCATTTCTAAACTCCCTCTTCTTTTTGCGGTCTACTTTGCCACGCCCTGCTAGATCTTTTGTTTGCTCAAAGCAAGTTTCTCAGAGGACAATAGAACTCCCTCTCAACATGCTCGATTCTAGTGCTTGTTTAAAATAAACTTATACAATTTAATTGAGAATCCAGCAATGTGAAGAGAGTAGAGTGTTTGATTTCTTATAATTCAAAGCATATACTCACAATATAACTTTAGCATGTAATCAAGCTTGCATTATGCTCCGTGTACACTTGCTCCAAGGCTTGGAAGAGTCATCCAACCAAACAGAAATAAACAATGCCCTCACCAAGGCATAACCAATGCAAGAAGCATTAGTGATTAATTGTTGGATTTTTTGCATGTATAGAGTAAAATTGATTAGGAAAATGTGTGGGAATAATAAAGAGTAAGTAGAGGCTTGAGACAATGCAACCAATATGCAAGAGAATGATGAGAATCCCATCATATGCAAAACCTAAACCCCGCCTTCTCTCAAAACCCTAATGCACTTGGCCAAATTAATCAAGAAATACACAATTGTGTAGAGGAGATCAAGGGAAGTAGGATAATGGATTGGAAAGTCAAGAAATCCCACAATAATTTCTAATTTTGAAGGTAACTTCCCCGATATGTAGACACGACGGCAAGGAGAATGGTTGGAGACCCAGACCTGAGACGGAACATACGGAGCAACAGGTGGTTACATTGGAATTGATTTTGAATGTCATAAATTAAAATTGAAATTCAACGAAAGAATGAGGCACCATTTCTTCAAATTCAAAGCAATGTACTCACATTACAACTTTAGTATATAATCTAGCTTGCATTATGCTCCTTGTACACGTGCTCCAAGGCTTGCAATAGTCATTCAACCAAAGAGAAACGAACAATGTCCTCACCAAGGCATAACCAATGCAAGAGGCATTAGTGATTAGTTGTTGGACATTTTGCATATATAGAGTGAAACTGATTAGGAAAATGTGTGGGAATGATAAAGAGAAAGTAGAGGCTCGAGGCAATGCAACCAATATGCAAGGGAATGATGAGAATCCAATCATATGCACAAGAACTTTACCCTAAACCCCCTCTTCTCTCAAAACCCTGGTGCACTTGGCCAAATTGATCAAGAAATGCACAATTGTGTAGAGGAGATCAAGGATGAAGGATTATGGATTGAAAAGTCGAGAAATCCCACTATATCTCCTAATTTTGAAGGTAACTGCCTTGATATACAGAGGCAATGGCAAGGAGAATGGTTGGAGACCCAAGGTCTGAGATGGAACATAGGAAGCAACAGGTGGTTACATTGGAATTGATTTTGGATGTCATAAATTAAAATTAAAATTCAACGGAAGAATGAGGCACCATTTCTAAACTCCCCCTTCTTTTTGGGGTCTCCTTTGCCATGCCCTGCTGGATTTTTTTGTTTGCTCAAAGAAACTCGCTTAGAGGACAATAGAACTCGCTCTCAACATGCTAGAAAGTTTTAGTGCCTGTTTGAAATGTACTCACATTACAACTTTAGCATGTAATTAAGCTTGCATTATGCTCCTTGTACACTTGCTCTAAGGCTTGCAATAGTCATCCAACCAAAGAGAAATGAACAATGCCCTCACCAAGGCAAGAAGCATTAGTGATTAATTGTTGGATTTTTTGCATGTATAGAGTAAAACTCATTAGGAGAATGTGTGGGAATGATAATAAGAAAGTGGAGGCTCGACGCAATGCAACCAATATGGAAGGCAATGATGAGAATCCCATCATATGCATAAGAGTTTTACCCTAAATCCCGTCTTCTCTCAAAACCCTAATGCACTTGGCCAAATTGATCAAGAAATGCACAATTGTATGGAGGAGATCAAGGGAAGAAGGATTATGGATTGAAAAGTCAAGAAGTCCCACAATAATTCCTAATTTTGAAGGTAACTTCCCCGATATACATAGGCGATGGCAAGGAGAATGGTTGGAGACCCAGTCTGAGAGGGAACATACGGAGAAACAGGTGGTTACATTGGAATTGATTTTGGATGTCATAAATTAAAATTGAAATTCAACGGAAGAATGAGGCACCATTTCCAAACTTGCCCTTCTTTTTGGGGTCTCCTTTGCCACGCTCTAGTAGATTTTTTTCTTTGCTCAAAGAAACTCGCTCAGAGGAGAATAGAACTCCCTCTCAACATGCTAGATTCTAGTGCTTGTTTAGAATAAACATATGCAATTTGATTGAGAATCCAGTAATGTGAAGAGAGTAGAGTGTTTGATTTTTTACAATTGAAAGCATGTACTCACATTATTACAACTTTAGCATGTAATCAAGCTTGCATTATGCTCCTTGTACAGCTTCTCCAAGGCTTGCAATAGTCATCCAACCAAAGAGAAACGAATAATGCCCTCACCAAGGCGGCATAAACAATGCAAGAAGCGTTAGTGATTAATTGTTAGATGTTTTGCATGTATAGAGCAAAATTGATTAAGAAAATGTGTGGGAATGATAAAGAGAAAGTAGAGGCTTGAGGCAATGCAACCAATATGCAAGGGAATGATGACAATCCCATCATATGCACAAGAACTTTACCCTAAACCCCGTCTTCTCTCAAAACCCTAATGCACTCGACCAAATTGATCAAGAAATGCACAATTGTGTAGAGGAGATCAAGGGAAGGATTATGGATTGAAAAGTTAGGAAATCCAACAATAATATAATTTTGAACATAACTTCCCTGATATGCAGAGGCGATGGCAAGGAGAATGGTTGGAGACCCAAGGTCTGAGAAGAAGGAACATACAGAGCGACACGTGGTTACATTGGAATTAATTCTGGATGTCATAAATTAAAATTGAAATTCAACGTAAGAATGAGGGACCATTTCTAAACTCCCTCTTCTTTTTGCGGTCTACTTTGCCACGCCCTGCTAGATCTTTTGTTTGCTCAAAGCAACTTTCTCAGAGGACAATAGAACTCCCTCTCAACATGCTCGATTCTAGTGCTTGTTTAAAATAAACTTATACAATTTAATTGAGAATCCAGCAATGTGAAGAGAGTAGAGTGTTTGATTTCTTATAATTCAAAGCATATACTCACAATATAACTTTAGCATGTAATCAAGCTTGCATTATGCTCCGTGTACACTTGCTCCAAGGCTTGGAAGAGTCATCCAACCAAACAGAAATAAACAATGCCCTCACCAAGGCATAACCAATGCAAGAAGCATTAGTGATTAATTGTTGGATTTTTTGCATGTATAGAGTAAAATTGATTAGGAAAATGTGTGGGAATAATAAAGAGTAAGTACAGGCTTGAGACAATGCAACCAATATACAAGAGAATGATGAGAATCCCATCATATGCAAAACCTAAACCCCGCCTTCTCTCAAAACCCTAATGCACTTGGCCAAATTAATCAAGAAGTACACAATTGTGTAGAGGAGATCAAGGGAAGTAGGATAATGGATTGGAAAGTCAAGAAATCCCACTATAATTTCTAATTTTGAAGGTAACTTCCCCGATATGTAGACACGACGGCAAGGAGAATGGTTGGAGACCCAGACCTGAGACGGAACATACGGAGCAACAGGTGGTTACATTGGAATTGATTTTGAATGTCATAAATTAAAATTGAAATTCAACGAAAGAATTAGGCACCATTTCTTAAAATTCAAAGCAACGTACTCACATTACAACTTTAGCATATAATCTAGCTTGCATTACGCTCCTTGTACACGTGCTCCAAGGCTTGCAATAGTCATTCAACCAAAGAGAAACGAACAATGTCCTCACCAAGGCATAACCAATGCAAGAAGCATTAGTGATTAGTTGTTGGACATTTTGCATGTATAGAGTGAAACTGATTAGGAAAATGTGTGGGAATGATAAAGAGAAAGTAGAGGCTCGAGGCAATGCAACCAATATGCAAGGGAATGATGAGAATCCAATCATATGCACAAGAACTTTACCCTAAACCCCCTCTTCTCTCAAAACCCTGGTGCACTTGGCCAAATTGATCAAGAAATGCACAATTGTGTAGAGGAGATCAAGGATGAAGGATTATGGATTGAAAAGTCAAGAAATCCCACTATATCTCCTAATTTTGAAGGTAACTGCCTTGATATACAGAGGCAATGGCAAGGAGAATGGTTGGAGACCCAAGGTCCGAGATGGAACATAGGAAGCAACAGGTGGTTACATTGGAATTGATTTTGGATGTCATAAATTAAAATTAAAATTCAACGGAAGAATGAGGCACCATTTCTAAACTCCCCCTTCTTTTTGGGGTCTCCTTTGCCATGCCCTGCTGGATTTTTTTGTTTGCTCAAAGAAACTCGCTTAGAGGACAATAGAACTCGCTCTCAACATGCTAGAAAGTTTTAGTGCCTGTTTGAAATGAACTTATACAATTTGATTTAGAATCCAGCAATGTGAAGCGAGTAGAGTGCTTGATTTCTTACAATTCAAAGCATGTAGTCACATTACAACTTTAGCATGTAATTAAGCTTGCATTATGCTCCTTGTACACTTGCTCCAAGGCTTGCAATAGTCATCCAACCAAAGAGAAATGAACAATGCCCTCACCAAGGCAAGAAGCATTAGTGATTAATTGTTGGATTTTTTGCATGTATAGAGTAAAACTCATTAGGAGAATGTGTGGGAATGATAATAAGAAAGTGGAGGCTCGATGCAATGCAACCAATATGGAAGGCAATGATGAGAATCCCATCATATGCATAAGAATTTTACCCTAAATCCCGTCTTCTCTCAAAACCCTAATGCACTTGGCCAAATTGATCAAGAAATGCACAATTGTATGGAGGAGATCAAGGGAAGAAGGATTATGGATTGAAAAGTCAAGAAGTCCCACAATAATTCCTAATTTTGAAGGTAACTTCCCCGATATACATAGGCGATGGCAAGGAGAATGGTTGGAGACCCAGTCTGAGAGGGAACATACGGAGAAACAGGTGGTTACATTGGAATTGATTTTGGATGTCATAAATTAAAATTGAAATTCAACGGAAGAATGAGGCACCATTTCCAAACTCGCCCTTCTTTTTGGGGTCTCCTTTGCCACGCTCTAGTAGATTTTTTTGTTTGCTCAAAGGAACTCGCAGAGAGGAAAATAGAACTTGATCTCAACATGCTAGATTCTAGTGCTTGTTTAAAAAGAACTTATGCAATTTGATTGAGAATCCAGCAATGTGAAGAGAGTAGAGTGTTTGATTTCTTACAATTCAAAGCATGTACTCACATTACAACTTTAGCATATAATCAAGCTTACATTATGCTCCTTGTACACTTTCTCCAAGGCTTGCAATAGTCATCCAACCAAATAGAAACGAACAATGCCCTCACGAAGGCATAACCAATGCAAGAAGCATTAGTGATTAATTGTTGGATTTTTTGCATGTATGGAGTAAAACTGATTAGGAAAATGTGTGGGAATGATAAAGAGAAAGTAGAGGCTCGAGGCAATGCAACCAATATGCAAGGTAATGATGAGAATCCCATCATATGCACAATACTTTTACCCTGAATCCCATAACCCTAATGCACTTGGCCAAATAATTCAAGAAATGCACAATTGTGTAGCGGAGATCAAGGGAAGAAGGATTATGGATTGAAAAGTCAAGAAATCCAACAATAATTCCTAGTTTTGAAGGTAACTTCCCCGATATACAGAGGTGATGGCAGGAGAATGGTTGAAGACCCAAGGTCTGACACATAATGTAAGGAGCAACAGGTGGTTACATTGGAATTGACTTTGGATGTCATAAATTAAAATTGAAATTCAACACAAAAATGAGGCACCATTTCTAAGCTCCCCCTTGTTTTTGGGGTCTCCTTTGCCATGCCCTGCTAGTTTTTTTTTTTGCTCAAAGGAACTCGCTCAGAGGACAATAGAACTCCCTCTCAACATGCTAGATTCTAGTGATTGTTTAGAATAGACTTATACAATTTGATTGAGAATCCAGCAATAGGAAGAGAGTAGAGTGTTTGATTTCTTACAATTCAAAGCATGTACTCACATTACAACTTTAGCATGTAATCAAGCTTGCATTCTCGAGAGAGATCTGTCCCCGGATGGCAAGATTCCCTCCACTGGTTAACATCCAATCCAACCTGGTGAATTTAATAACTAGCGTTTGTGATTAATTGTTGGACTGTTTGCATGTATAGAGTAAAACTGAATAGGAGAATGTGTGGGAATGATAAAGAGAAAGTAGAGGCTCGAGGCAATGCAACCAATATGCAAGGGAATGATGATAATCCCATCATATGCACAAGAATTCTACCCTAAACCCGGTCTTCTGTGAAAACCGCTTATGCACTTGGCCAAATTGATCAATAAATGCACAATTGTGTAGAGGAGGTCAAGGGAAGAGGGATTATGAATTGAAAAGTCAAGAAATCCCACAATAAGTCCTAATTTTGAAGGTAACTTCCCCGATATACAGAGGCGATGGCAAGGAGAATGGTTGGAGACCCAAGGTCTGAGATGGAACATACGGAGAAACAGGTGGTTACATTGGAATTGATTTTGGATGTCATAAATTAAAATTGAAATTCAACGGAAGAATGAGGCACCATTTCCAAACTCGCCCTTCTTTTTGGGGTCTCCTTTGCCACGCTCTAGTAGATTTTTTTCTTTGCTCAAAGAAACTCGCTCAGAGGAGAATAGAACTCCCTCTCAACATGCTAGATTCTAGTGCTTGTTTAGAATAAACATATGCAATTTGATTGAGAATCCAGTAATGTGAAGAGAGTAGAGTGTTTGATTTTTTACAATTGAAAGCATGTACTCACATTATTACAACTTTAGCATGTAATCAAGCTTGCATTATGCTCCTTGTACAGCTTCTCCAAGGCTTGCAATAGTCATCCAACCAAAGAGAAACGAATAATGCCCTCACCAAGGCGGCATAAACAATGCAAGAAGCGTTAGTGATTAATTGTTAGATGTTTTGCATGTATAGAGCAATATTGATTAAGAAAATGTGTGGGAATGATAAAGAGAAAGTAGAGGCTTGAGGCAATGCAACCAATATGCAAGGGAATGATGACAATCCCATCATATGCACAAGAACTTTACCCTAAACCCCGTCTTCTCTCAAAACCCTAATGCACTCGGCCAAATTGATCAAGAAATGCACAATTGTGTAGAGGAGATCAAGGGAAGGATTATGGATTGAAAAGTTAGGAAATCCAACAATAATATCTAATTTTGAACATAACTTCCCTGATATGCAGAGGCGATGGCAAGGAGAATGGTTGGAGACCCAAGGTCTGAGAAGAAGGAACATACAGAGCGACACGTGGTTACATTGGAATTGATTCTGGATGTCATAAATTAAAATTGAAATTCAACGTAAGAATGAGGGACCATTTCTAAACTCCCTCTTCTTTTTGCGGTCTACTTTGCCACGCCCTGCTAGATCTTTTGTTTGCTCAAAGCAAGTTTCTCAGAGGACAATAGAACTCCCTCTCAACATGCTCGATTCTACTGCTTGTTTAAAATAAACTTATACAATTTAATTGAGAATCCAGCAATGTGAAGAGAGTAGAGTGTTTGATTTCTTATAATTCAAAGCATATACTCACAATATAACTTTAGCATGTAATCAAGCTTGCATTATGCTCCGTGTACACTTGCTCCAAGGCTTGGAAGAGTCATCCAACCAAACAGAAATAAACAATGCCCTCACCAAGGCCTAATGCAAGAAGCATTAGTGATTAATTGTTGGATTTTTTGCATGTATAGAGTAAAATTGATTAGGAAAATGTGTGGGAATAAAAAAGATTAAGTAGAGGCTTGTGGCAATGCAACGAATATGCAAGAGAATGATGAGAATCCCATCATATGCATAACCTAAACCCCGCCTTCTCTCAAAACCCTAATGCACTTGGCCAAATTAATCAAGAAATACACAATTGTGTAGAGGAGATCAAGGGAAGTAGGATAATGGATTGGAAAGTCAAGAAATCCCACAATAATTTCTAATTTTGAAGGTAGCTTCCCCGATATGTAGACACGACGGCAAGGAGAATGGTTGGAAACCCAGACCTGAGACAGAACATACGGAGCAACAGGTGGTTACATTGGAATTGATTTTGAATGTCATAAATTAAAATTGAAATTCAATGAAAGAATGAGGCACCATTTCTTAAAATTCAAAGCAATGTACTCACATTACAACTTTAGCAGATAATCCAGCTTGCATTACGCTCCTTGTACATGTGCTCCAAGGCTTGCAATAGTCATTCAACCAAAGAGAAACGAACAATGTCCTCACCAAGGCATAACCAATGCAAGAAGCATTAGTGATTAGTTGTTGGACATTTTGCATGTATAGAGTGAAACTGATTAGGAAAATGTGTGGGAATGATAAAGAGAAAGTAGAGGCTCGAGGCAATGCAACCAATATGCAAGGGAATGATGAGAATCCAATCATATGCACAAGAACTTTACCCTAAACCCCCTCTTCTCTCAAAACCCTGGTGCACTTGGCCAAATTGATCAAGAAATGCACAATTGTGTAGAGGAGATCAAGGATGAAGGATTATGGATTGAAAAGTCGAGAAATCCCACTATATCTCCTAATTTTGAAGGTAACTGCCTTGATATACAGAGGCAATGGCAAGGAGAATGGTTGGAGACCCAAGGTCTGAGATGGAACATAGGAAGCAACAGGTGGTTACATTGGAATTGATTTTGGATGTCATAAATTAAAATTAAAATTCAACGGAAGAATGAGGCACCATTTCTAAACTCCCCCTTCTTTTTGGGGTCTCCTTTGCCATGCCCTGCTGGATTTTTTTGTTTGCTCAAAGAAACTCGCTTAGAGGACAATAGAACTCGCTCTCAACATGCTAGAAAGTTTTAGTGCCTGTTTGAAATGAACTTATACAATTTGATTTAGAATCCAGCAATGTGAAGCGAGTAGAGTGTTTGATTTCTTACAATTCAAAGCATGTACTCACATTACAACTTTAGCATGTAATTAAGCTTGCATTATGCTCCTTGTACACTTGCTCCAAGGCTTGCAATAGTCATCCAACCAAAGAGAAATGAACAATGCCCTCACCAAGGCAAGAAGCATTAGTGATTAATTGTTGGATTTTTTGCATGTATAGAGTAAAACTCATTAGGAGAATGTGTGGGAATGATAATAAGAAAGTGGAGGCCCGATGCAATGCAACCAATATGGAAGGCAATGATGAGAATCCCATCATATGCATAAAAATTTTACCCTAAATCCCGTCTTCTCTCAAAACCCTAATGCACTTGGCCAAATTGATCAAGAAATGCACAATTGTATGGAGGAGATCAAGGGAAGAAGGATTATGGATTGAAAAGTTAAGAAGTCCCACAATAATTCCTAATTTTGAAGGTAACTTCCCCCATATACATAGGCGATGGCAAGGAGAATGGTTGGAGACCCAGTCTGAGAGGGAACATACGGAGAAACAGGTGGTTACATTGGAATTGATTTTGGATGTCATAAATTAAAATTGAAATTCAACGGAAGAATGAGGCACCATTTCCAAACTCGCCCTTCTTTTTGGGGTCTCCTTTGCCACGCTCTAGTAGATTTTTTTGTTTGCTCAAAGGAACTCGCAGAGAGGAAAATAGAACTTGATCTCAACATGCTAGATTCTAGTGCTTGTTTAAAAAGAACTTATGCAATTTGATTGAGAATCCAGCAATGTGAAGAGAGTAGAGTGTTTGATTTCTTACAATTCAAAGCATGTACTCACATTACAACTTTAGCATATAATCAAGCTTACATTATGCTCCTTGTACACTTTCTCCAAGGCTTGCAATAGTCATCCAACCAAAGAGAAACGAACATTAATGCCCTCACGAAGGCATAACCAATGCAAGAAGCATTAGTGATTAATTGTTGGATTTTTTGCATGTATGGAGTAAAACTGATTAGGAAAATGTGTGGGAATGATAAAGAGAAAGTAGAGGCTCGAGGCAATGCAACCAATATGCAAGGTAATGATGAGAATCCCATCATATGCACAAGAATTTTACCCTAAACCCCATAACCCTAATGTACTTGGCCAAATAGATCAAGAAATGCACAATTGTGTAGCGGAGATGAAGGGAAGAAGGATTATGGATTGAAAAGTCAAGAAATCCAACAATAATTCCTAATTTTGAAGGTAACTTCCCCGATATACAGAGGTGATGGCAAGAGAATGGTTGGAGACCCAAGGTCTGACACATAATGTAAGGAGCAACAGGTGGTTACATTGGAATTGACTTTGGATGTCATAAATTAAAATTGAAATTCAACACAAAAATGAGGCACCATTTCTAAACTCCCCCTTCTTTTTGGGGTCTCCTTTGCCATGCCCTGCTAGTTTTTTTCTTTGCTCAAAGGAACTCGCTCAGAGGACAATAAAACTCCCTCTCAACATGCTAGATTCTAGTGCTTGTTTAGAATAGACTTATACAATTTGATTGAGAATCCAGCAATAGGAAGAGAGTAGAGTGTTTGATTTCTTACAATTCAAAGCATGGCTAAATTGATCAATAAATGCACAATTGTGTAGAGGAGATCAAGGGAAGAGGGATTATGAATTGAAAAGTCAAGAAATCCCACAATAAGTCTTAAATTTGAAGGTAACTTCCCCGATATACAGAGGCGATGGAAAGGAGAATGGTTGGAGACCCAAGGTCTGAGATGGAACATACGGAGCAACAGGTGGTTACATTGGAATTGATTTTTGATGTCATAAATTAAAATTGAAATTCAACGGAAGAATGAGGCACCATTTTTAAACTCCCCCTTCTTTTTGGGGTCTCCTTTGCCACGCTTGCTAGATTTTTTTCTTTGCTCAAAGGAACTCGCTCAGAGTACAATAGAACTCCCTCTCAACATGCTAGATTCTAGTGCTTGTTTAGAATAAACATATGCAATTTGATTGAGAATCCAGTAATGTGAAGAGAGTAGAGTGTTTGATTTTTTACAATTGAAAGCATGTACTCACATTATTACAACTTTAGCATGTAATCAAGCTTGCATTATGCTCCTTGTACAGCTTCTCCAAGGCTTGCAATAGTCATCCAACCAAAGAGAAACGAACAATTCCCTCATCAAGGCGGTATAAACAATGCAAGAAGCATTAGTGATTAATTGTTAGATGTTTTGCATGTATAGAGCAAAATTGATTAAGAAAATGTGTGGGAATGATAAAGAGAAAGTAGAGGCTTGAGGCAATGCAACCAATATGCAAGGGAATGATGACAATCCCATCATATGCACAAGAACTTTACCCTAAACCCCGTCTTCTCTCAAAACCCTAATGCACTCGGCCAAATTGATCAAGAAATGCACAATTGTGTAGAGGAGATCAAGGGAAGGATTATGGATTGAAAAGTTAGGAAATCCAACAATAATATCTAATTTTGAACATAACTTCCCTGATATGCAGAGGCGATGGCAAGGAGAATGGTTGGATACCCAAGGTCTGAGAAGAAGGAACATACAGAGCGACACGTGGTTACATTGGAATTGATTCTGGATGTCATAAATTAAAATTGAAATTCAACGTAAGAATGAGGGACCATTTCTAAACTCCCTCTTCTTTTTGCGGTCTACTTTGCCACGCCCTGCTAGATCTTTTGTTTGCTCAAAGCAAGTTTCTCAGAGGACAATAGAACTCCCTCTCAACATGCTCGATTCTAGTGCTTGTTTAAAATAAACTTATACAATTTAATTGAGAATCCAGCAATGTGAAGAGAGTAGAGTGTTTGATTTCTTATAATTCAAAGCACAAGCTTGCATTATGCTCCGTGTACACTTGCTCCAAGGCTTGGAAGAGTCATCCAACCAAACAGAAATAAACAATGCCCTCACCAAGGCATAACCAATGCAAGAAGCATTAGTGATTAATTGTTGGATTTTTTGCATGTATAGAGTAAAATTGATTAGGAAAATGTGTGGGAATAATAAAGAGTAAGTAGAGGCTTGAGACAATGCAACCAATATGCAAGAGAATGATGAGAATCCCATCATATGCAAAACCTAAACCCCGCCTTCTCTCAAAACCCTAATGCACTTGGCCAAATTAATCAAGAAATACACAATTGTGTAGAGGAGATCAAGGGAAGTAGGATAATGGATTGGAAAGTCAAGAAATCCCACAATAATTTCTAATTTTGAAGGTAACTTCCCCGATATGTAGACACGACGGCAAGGAGAATGGTTGGAGACCCAGACCTGAGACGGAACATACGGAGCAACAGGTGGTTACATTGGAATTGATTTTGAATGTCATAAATTAAAATTGAAATTCAACGAAAGAATGAGGCACCATTTCTTCAAATTCAAAGCAACGTACTCACATTACAACTTTAGTATATAATCTAGCTTGCATTACGCTCCTTGTACACGTGCTCCAAGGCTTGCAATAGTCATTCAACCAAAGAGAAACGAACAATGTCCTCACCAAGGCATAACCAATGCAAGAGGCATTAGTGATTAGTTGTTGGACATTTTGCATGTATACAGTGAAACTGATTAGGAAAATGTGTGGGAATGATAAAGAGAAAGTAGAGGCTCGAGGCAATGCAACCAATATGCAAGGGAATGATGAGAATCCAATCATATGCACAAGAACTTTACCCTAAACCCCCTCTTCTCTCAAAACCCTGGTGCACTTGGCCAAATTGATCAAGAAATGCACAATTGTGTAGAGGAGATCAAGGATGAAGGATTATGGATTGAAAAGTCGAGAAATCCCACTATATCTCCTAATTTTGAAGGTAACTGCCTTGATATACAGAGGCAATGGCAAGGAGAATGGTTGGAGACCCAAGGTCCGAGATGGAACATAGGAAGCAACAGGTGGTTACATTGGAATTGATTTTGGATGTCATAAATTACAATTAAAATTCAACGAAAGAATGAGGCACCATTTCTAAACTCCCCCTTCTTTTTGGGGTCTCCTTTGCCATGCCCTGCTGGATTTTTTTGTTTGCTCAAAGAAACTCGCTTAGAGGACAATAGAACTCGCTCTCAACATGCTAGAAAGTTTTAGTGCCTGTTTGAAATGAACTTATACAATTTGATTTAGAATCCAGCAATGTGAAGCGAGTAGAGTGTTTGATTTCTTACAATTCAAAGCATGTACTCACATTACAACTTTAGCATGTAATTAAGCTTGCATTATGCTCCTTGTACACTTGCTCCAAGGCTTGCAATAGTCATCCAACCAAAGAGAAATGAACAATGCCCTCACCAAGGCAAGAAGCATTAGTGATTAATTGTTGGATTTTTTGCATGTATAGAGTAAAACTCATTAGGAGAATGTGTGGGAATGATAATAAGAAAGTGGAGGCTCGATGCAATGCAACCAATATGGAAGGCAATGATGAGAATCCCATCATATGCATAAGAATTTTACCCTAAATCCCGTCTTCTCTCAAAACCCTAATGCACTTGGCCAAATTGATCAAGAAATGCACAATTGTATGGAGGAGATCAAGGGAAGAAGGATTATGGATTGAAAAGTTAAGAAGTCCCACAATAATTCCTAATTTTGAAGGTAACTTCCCCCATATACATAGGCGATGGCAAGGAGAATGGTTGGAGACCCAGTCTGAGAGGGAACATACGGAGAAACAGGTGGTTACATTGGAATTGATTTTGGATGTCATAAATTAAAATTGAAATTCAACGGAAGAATGAGGCACCATTTCCAAACTCGCCCTTCTTTTTGGGGTCTCCTTTGCCACGCTCTAGTAGATTTTTTTGTTTGCTCAAAGGAACTCGCAGAGAGGAAAATAGAACTTGATCTCAACATGCTAGATTCTAGTGCTTGTTTAAAAAGAACTTATGCAATTTGATTGAGAATCCAGCAATGTGAAGAGAGTAGAGTGTTTGATTTCTTACAATTCAAAGCATGTACTCACATTACAACTTTAGCATATAATCAAGCTTACATTATGCTCCTTGTACACTTTCTCCAAGGCTTGCAATAGTCATCCAACCAAATAGAAACGAACAATGCCCTCACGAAGGCATAACCAATGCAAGAAGCATTAGTGATTAATTGTTGGATTTTTTGCATGTATGGAGTAAAACTGATTAGGAAAATGTGTGGGAATGATAAAGAGAAAGTAGAGGCTCGAGGCAATGCAACCAATATGCAAGGTAATGATGAGAATCCCATCATATGCACAATACTTTTACCCTGAATCCCATAACCCTAATGCACTTGGCCAAATAATTCAAGAAATGCACAATTGTGTAGCGGAGATCAAGGGAAGAAGGATTATGGATTGAAAAGTCAAGAAATCCAACAATAATTCCTAATTTTGAAGGTAACTTCCCCGATATACAGAGGTGATGGCAGGAGAATGGTTGAAGACCCAAGGTCTGACACATAATGTAAGGAGCAACAGGTGGTTACATTGGAATTGACTTTGGATGTCATAAATTAAAATTGAAATTCAACACAAAAATGAGGCACCATTTCTAAGCTCCCCCTTGTTTTTGGGGTCTCCTTTGCCATGCCCTGCTAGTTTTTTTTTTTGCTCAAAGGAACTCGCTCAGAGGACAATAGAACTCCCTCTCAACATGCTAGATTCTAGTGCTTGTTTAGAATAGACTTATACAATTTGATTGAGAATCCAGCAATAGGAAGAGAGTAGAGTGTTTGATTTCTTACAATTCAAAGCATGTACTCACATTACAACTTTAGCATGTAATCAAGCTTGCATTCTCGAGAGAGATCTGTCCCCGGATGGCAAGATTCCCTCCACTGGTTAACATCCAATCCAACCTGGTGAATTTAATAACTAGCGTTTGTGATTAATTGTTGGACTGTTTGCATGTATAGAGTAAAACTGAATAGGAGAATGTGTGGGAATGATAAAGAGAAAGTAGAGGCTCGAGGCAATGCAACCAATATGCAAGGGAATGATGATAATCCCATCATATGCACAAGAATTCTACCCTAAACCCGGTCTTCTGTGAAAACCGCTTATGCACTTGGCCAAATTGATCAATAAATGCACAATTGTGTAGAGGAGGTCAAGGGAAGAGGGATTATGAATTGAAAAGTCAAGAAATCCCACAATAAGTCCTAATTTTGAAGGTAACTTCCCCGATATACAGAGGCGATGGCAAGGAGAATGGTTGGAGACCCAAGGTCTGAGATGGAACATACGGAGAAACAGGTGGTTACATTGGAATTGATTTTGGATGTCATAAATTAAAATTGAAATTCAACGGAAGAATGAGGCACCATTTCCAAACTCGCCCTTCTTTTTGGGGTCTCCTTTGCCACGCTCTAGTAGATTTTTTTCTTTGCTCAAAGAAACTCGCTCAGAGGAGAATAGAACTCCCTCTCAACATGCTAGATTCTAGTGCTTGTTTAGAATAAACATATGCAATTTGATTGAGAATCCAGTAATGTGAAGAGAGTAGAGTGTTTGATTTTTTACAATTGAAAGCATGTACTCACATTATTACAACTTTAGCATGTAATCAAGCTTGCATTATGCTCCTTGTACAGCTTCTCCAAGGCTTGCAATAGTCATCCAACCAAAGAGAAACGAATAATGCCCTCACCAAGGCGGCATAAACAATGCAAGAAGCGTTAGTGATTAATTGTTAGATGTTTTGCATGTATAGAGCAATATTGATTAAGAAAATGTGTGGGAATGATAAAGAGAAAGTAGAGGCTTGAGGCAATGCAACCAATATGCAAGGGAATGATGACAATCCCATCATATGCACAAGAACTTTACCCTAAACCCCGTCTTCTCTCAAAACCCTAATGCACTCGGCCAAATTGATCAAGAAATGCACAATTGTGTAGAGGAGATCAAGGGAAGGATTATGGATTGAAAAGTTAGGAAATCCAACAATAATATCTAATTTTGAACATAACTTCCCTGATATGCAGAGGCGATGGCAAGGAGAATGGTTGGAGACCCAAGGTCTGAGAAGAAGGAACATACAGAGCGACACGTGGTTACATTGGAATTGATTCTGGATGTCATAAATTAAAATTGAAATTCAACGTAAGAATGAGGGACCATTTCTAAACTCCCTCTTCTTTTTGCGGTCTACTTTGCCACGCCCTGCTAGATCTTTTGTTTGCTCAAAGCAAGTTTCTCAGAGGACAATAGAACTCCCTCTCAACATGCTCGATTCTACTGCTTGTTTAAAATAAACTTATACAATTTAATTGAGAATCCAGCAATGTGAAGAGAGTAGAGTGTTTGATTTCTTATAATTCAAAGCATATACTCACAATATAACTTTAGCATGTAATCAAGCTTGCATTATGCTCCGTGTACACTTGCTCCAAGGCTTGGAAGAGTCATCCAACCAAACAGAAATAAACAATGCCCTCACCAAGGCATAACCAATGCAAGAAGCATTAGTGATTAATTGTTGGATTTTTTGCATGTATAGAGTAAAATTGATTAGGAAAATGTGTGGGAATAATAAAGAGTAAGTAGAGGCTTGAGACAATGCAACCAATATGCAAGAGAATGATGAGAATCCCATCATATGCAAAACCTAAACCCCGCCTTCTCTCAAAACCCTAATGCACTTGGCCAAATTAATCAAGAAATACACAATTGTGTAGAGGAGATCAAGGGAAGTAGGATAATGGATTGGAAAGTCAAGAAATCCCACAATAATTTCTAATTTTGAAGGTAACTTCCCCGATATGTAGACACGACGGCAAGGAGAATGGTTGGAGACCCAGACCTGAGACGGAACATACGGAGCAACAGGTGGTTACATTGGAATTGATTTTGAATGTCATAAATTAAAATTGAAATTCAACGAAAGAATGAGGCACCATTTCTTCAAATTCAAAGCAATGTACTCACATTACAACTTTAGTATATAATCTAGCTTGCATTATGCTCCTTGTACACGTGCTCCAAGGCTTGCAATAGTCATTCAACCAAAGAGAAACGAACAATGTCCTCACCAAGGCATAACCAATGCAAGAGGCATTAGTGATTAGTTGTTGGACATTTTGCATATATAGAGTGAAACTGATTAGGAAAATGTGTGGGAATGATAAAGAGAAAGTAGAGGCTCGAGGCAATGCAACCAATATGCAAGGGAATGATGAGAATCCAATCATATGCACAAGAACTTTACCCTAAACCCCCTCTTCTCTCAAAACCCTGGTGCACTTGGCCAAATTGATCAAGAAATGCACAATTGTGTAGAGGAGATCAAGGATGAAGGATTATGGATTGAAAAGTCGAGAAATCCCACTATATCTCCTAATTTTGAAGGTAACTGCCTTGATATACAGAGGCAATGGCAAGGAGAATGGTTGGAGACCCAAGGTCTGAGATGGAACATAGGAAGCAACAGGTGGTTACATTGGAATTGATTTTGGATGTCATAAATTAAAATTAAAATTCAACGGAAGAATGAGGCACCATTTCTAAACTCCCCCTTCTTTTTGGGGTCTCCTTTGCCATGCCCTGCTGGATTTTTTTGTTTGCTCAAAGAAACTCGCTTAGAGGACAATAGAACTCGCTCTCAACATGCTAGAAAGTTTTAGTGCCTGTTTGAAATGTACTCACATTACAACTTTAGCATGTAATTAAGCTTGCATTATGCTCCTTGTACACTTGCTCTAAGGCTTGCAATAGTCATCCAACCAAAGAGAAATGAACAATGCCCTCACCAAGGCAAGAAGCATTAGTGATTAATTGTTGGATTTTTTGCATGTATAGAGTAAAACTCATTAGGAGAATGTGTGGGAATGATAATAAGAAAGTGGAGGCTCGACGCAATGCAACCAATATGGAAGGCAATGATGAGAATCCCATCATATGCATAAGAGTTTTACCCTAAATCCCGTCTTCTCTCAAAACCCTAATGCACTTGGCCAAATTGATCAAGAAATGCACAATTGTATGGAGGAGATCAAGGGAAGAAGGATTATGGATTGAAAAGTCAAGAAGTCCCACAATAATTCCTAATTTTGAAGGTAACTTCCCCGATATACATAGGCGATGGCAAGGAGAATGGTTGGAGACCCAGTCTGAGAGGGAACATACGGAGAAACAGGTGGTTACATTGGAATTGATTTTGGATGTCATAAATTAAAATTGAAATTCAACGGAAGAATGAGGCACCATTTCCAAACTTGCCCTTCTTTTTGGGGTCTCCTTTGCCACGCTCTAGTAGATTTTTTTCTTTGCTCAAAGAAACTCGCTCAGAGGAGAATAGAACTCCCTCTCAACATGCTAGATTCTAGTGCTTGTTTAGAATAAACATATGCAATTTGATTGAGAATCCAGTAATGTGAAGAGAGTAGAGTGTTTGATTTTTTACAATTGAAAGCATGTACTCACATTATTACAACTTTAGCATGTAATCAAGCTTGCATTATGCTCCTTGTACAGCTTCTCCAAGGCTTGCAATAGTCATCCAACCAAAGAGAAACGAATAATGCCCTCACCAAGGCGGCATAAACAATGCAAGAAGCGTTAGTGATTAATTGTTAGATGTTTTGCATGTATAGAGCAAAATTGATTAAGAAAATGTGTGGGAATGATAAAGAGAAAGTAGAGGCTTGAGGCAATGCAACCAATATGCAAGGGAATGATGACAATCCCATCATATGCACAAGAACTTTACCCTAAACCCCGTCTTCTCTCAAAACCCTAATGCACTCGACCAAATTGATCAAGAAATGCACAATTGTGTAGAGGAGATCAAGGGAAGGATTATGGATTGAAAAGTTAGGAAATCCAACAATAATATAATTTTGAACATAACTTCCCTGATATGCAGAGGCGATGGCAAGGAGAATGGTTGGAGACCCAAGGTCTGAGAAGAAGGAACATACAGAGCGACACGTGGTTACATTGGAATTAATTCTGGATGTCATAAATTAAAATTGAAATTCAACGTAAGAATGAGGGACCATTTCTAAACTCCCTCTTCTTTTTGCGGTCTACTTTGCCACGCCCTGCTAGATCTTTTGTTTGCTCAAAGCAACTTTCTCAGAGGACAATAGAACTCCCTCTCAACATGCTCGATTCTAGTGCTTGTTTAAAATAAACTTATACAATTTAATTGAGAATCCAGCAATGTGAAGAGAGTAGAGTGTTTGATTTCTTATAATTCAAAGCATATACTCACAATATAACTTTAGCATGTAATCAAGCTTGCATTATGCTCCGTGTACACTTGCTCCAAGGCTTGGAAGAGTCATCCAACCAAACAGAAATAAACAATGCCCTCACCAAGGCATAACCAATGCAAGAAGCATTAGTGATTAATTGTTGGATTTTTTGCATGTATAGAGTAAAATTGATTAGGAAAATGTGTGGGAATAATAAAGAGTAAGTACAGGCTTGAGACAATGCAACCAATATACAAGAGAATGATGAGAATCCCATCATATGCAAAACCTAAACCCCGCCTTCTCTCAAAACCCTAATGCACTTGGCCAAATTAATCAAGAAGTACACAATTGTGTAGAGGAGATCAAGGGAAGTAGGATAATGGATTGGAAAGTCAAGAAATCCCACTATAATTTCTAATTTTGAAGGTAACTTCCCCGATATGTAGACACGACGGCAAGGAGAATGGTTGGAGACCCAGACCTGAGACGGAACATACGGAGCAACAGGTGGTTACATTGGAATTGATTTTGAATGTCATAAATTAAAATTGAAATTCAACGAAAGAATTAGGCACCATTTCTTAAAATTCAAAGCAACGTACTCACATTACAACTTTAGCATATAATCTAGCTTGCATTACGCTCCTTGTACACGTGCTCCAAGGCTTGCAATAGTCATTCAACCAAAGAGAAACGAACAATGTCCTCACCAAGGCATAACCAATGCAAGAAGCATTAGTGATTAGTTGTTGGACATTTTGCATGTATAGAGTGAAACTGATTAGGAAAATGTGTGGGAATGATAAAGAGAAAGTAGAGGCTCGAGGCAATGCAACCAATATGCAAGGGAATGATGAGAATCCAATCATATGCACAAGAACTTTACCCTAAACCCCCTCTTCTCTCAAAACCCTGGTGCACTTGGCCAAATTGATCAAGAAATGCACAATTGTGTAGAGGAGATCAAGGATGAAGGATTATGGATTGAAAAGTCAAGAAATCCCACTATATCTCCTAATTTTGAAGGTAACTGCCTTGATATACAGAGGCAATGGCAAGGAGAATGGTTGGAGACCCAAGGTCCGAGATGGAACATAGGAAGCAACAGGTGGTTACATTGGAATTGATTTTGGATGTCATAAATTAAAATTAAAATTCAACGGAAGAATGAGGCACCATTTCTAAACTCCCCCTTCTTTTTGGGGTCTCCTTTGCCATGCCCTGCTGGATTTTTTTGTTTGCTCAAAGAAACTCGCTTAGAGGACAATAGAACTCGCTCTCAACATGCTAGAAAGTTTTAGTGCCTGTTTGAAATGAACTTATACAATTTGATTTAGAATCCAGCAATGTGAAGCGAGTAGAGTGCTTGATTTCTTACAATTCAAAGCATGTAGTCACATTACAACTTTAGCATGTAATTAAGCTTGCATTATGCTCCTTGTACACTTGCTCCAAGGCTTGCAATAGTCATCCAACCAAAGAGAAATGAACAATGCCCTCACCAAGGCAAGAAGCATTAGTGATTAATTGTTGGATTTTTTGCATGTATAGAGTAAAACTCATTAGGAGAATGTGTGGGAATGATAATAAGAAAGTGGAGGCTCGATGCAATGCAACCAATATGGAAGGCAATGATGAGAATCCCATCATATGCATAAGAATTTTACCCTAAATCCCGTCTTCTCTCAAAACCCTAATGCACTTGGCCAAATTGATCAAGAAATGCACAATTGTATGGAGGAGATCAAGGGAAGAAGGATTATGGATTGAAAAGTCAAGAAGTCCCACAATAATTCCTAATTTTGAAGGTAACTTCCCCGATATACATAGGCGATGGCAAGGAGAATGGTTGGAGACCCAGTCTGAGAGGGAACATACGGAGAAACAGGTGGTTACATTGGAATTGATTTTGGATGTCATAAATTAAAATTGAAATTCAACGGAAGAATGAGGCACCATTTCCAAACTCGCCCTTCTTTTTGGGGTCTCCTTTGCCACGCTCTAGTAGATTTTTTTGTTTGCTCAAAGGAACTCGCAGAGAGGAAAATAGAACTTGATCTCAACATGCTAGATTCTAGTGCTTGTTTAAAAAGAACTTATGCAATTTGATTGAGAATCCAGCAATGTGAAGAGAGTAGAGTGTTTGATTTCTTACAATTCAAAGCATGTACTCACATTACAACTTTAGCATATAATCAAGCTTACATTATGCTCCTTGTACACTTTCTCCAAGGCTTGCAATAGTCATCCAACCAAATAGAAACGAACAATGCCCTCACGAAGGCATAACCAATGCAAGAAGCATTAGTGATTAATTGTTGGATTTTTTGCATGTATGGAGTAAAACTGATTAGGAAAATGTGTGGGAATGATAAAGAGAAAGTAGAGGCTCGAGGCAATGCAACCAATATGCAAGGTAATGATGAGAATCCCATCATATGCACAATACTTTTACCCTGAATCCCATAACCCTAATGCACTTGGCCAAATAATTCAAGAAATGCACAATTGTGTAGCGGAGATCAAGGGAAGAAGGATTATGGATTGAAAAGTCAAGAAATCCAACAATAATTCCTAGTTTTGAAGGTAACTTCCCCGATATACAGAGGTGATGGCAGGAGAATGGTTGAAGACCCAAGGTCTGACACATAATGTAAGGAGCAACAGGTGGTTACATTGGAATTGACTTTGGATGTCATAAATTAAAATTGAAATTCAACACAAAAATGAGGCACCATTTCTAAGCTCCCCCTTGTTTTTGGGGTCTCCTTTGCCATGCCCTGCTAGTTTTTTTTTTTGCTCAAAGGAACTCGCTCAGAGGACAATAGAACTCCCTCTCAACATGCTAGATTCTAGTGCTTGTTTAGAATAGACTTATACAATTTGATTGAGAATCCAGCAATAGGAAGAGAGTAGAGTGTTTGATTTCTTACAATTCAAAGCATGTACTCACATTACAACTTTAGCATGTAATCAAGCTTGCATTCTCGAGAGAGATCTGTCCCCGGATGGCAAGATTCCCTCCACTGGTTAACATCCAATCCAACCTGGTGAATTTAATAACTAGCGTTTGTGATTAATTGTTGGACTGTTTGCATGTATAGAGTAAAACTGAATAGGAGAATGTGTGGGAATGATAAAGAGAAAGTAGAGGCTCGAGGCAATGCAACCAATATGCAAGGGAATGATGATAATCCCATCATATGCACAAGAATTCTACCCTAAACCCGGTCTTCTGTGAAAACCGCTTATGCACTTGGCCAAATTGATCAATAAATGCACAATTGTGTAGAGGAGGTCAAGGGAAGAGGGATTATGAATTGAAAAGTCAAGAAATCCCACAATAAGTCCTAATTTTGAAGGTAACTTCCCCGATATACAGAGGCGATGGCAAGGAGAATGGTTGGAGACCCAAGGTCTGAGATGGAACATACGGAGAAACAGGTGGTTACATTGGAATTGATTTTGGATGTCATAAATTAAAATTGAAATTCAACGGAAGAATGAGGCACCATTTCCAAACTCGCCCTTCTTTTTGGGGTCTCCTTTGCCACGCTCTAGTAGATTTTTTTCTTTGCTCAAAGAAACTCGCTCAGAGGAGAATAGAACTCCCTCTCAACATGCTAGATTCTAGTGCTTGTTTAGAATAAACATATGCAATTTGATTGAGAATCCAGTAATGTGAAGAGAGTAGAGTGTTTGATTTTTTACAATTGAAAGCATGTACTCACATTATTACAACTTTAGCATGTAATCAAGCTTGCATTATGCTCCTTGTACAGCTTCTCCAAGGCTTGCAATAGTCATCCAACCAAAGAGAAACGAATAATGCCCTCACCAAGGCGGCATAAACAATGCAAGAAGCGTTAGTGATTAATTGTTAGATGTTTTGCATGTATAGAGCAATATTGATTAAGAAAATGTGTGGGAATGATAAAGAGAAAGTAGAGGCTTGAGGCAATGCAACCAATATGCAAGGGAATGATGACAATCCCATCATATGCACAAGAACTTTACCCTAAACCCCGTCTTCTCTCAAAACCCTAATGCACTCGGCCAAATTGATCAAGAAATGCACAATTGTGTAGAGGAGATCAAGGGAAGGATTATGGATTGAAAAGTTAGGAAATCCAACAATAATATCTAATTTTGAACATAACTTCCCTGATATGCAGAGGCGATGGCAAGGAGAATGGTTGGAGACCCAAGGTCTGAGAAGAAGGAACATACAGAGCGACACGTGGTTACATTGGAATTGATTCTGGATGTCATAAATTAAAATTGAAATTCAACGTAAGAATGAGGGACCATTTCTAAACTCCCTCTTCTTTTTGCGGTCTACTTTGCCACGCCCTGCTAGATCTTTTGTTTGCTCAAAGCAAGTTTCTCAGAGGACAATAGAACTCCCTCTCAACATGCTCGATTCTACTGCTTGTTTAAAATAAACTTATACAATTTAATTGAGAATCCAGCAATGTGAAGAGAGTAGAGTGTTTGATTTCTTATAATTCAAAGCATATACTCACAATATAACTTTAGCATGTAATCAAGCTTGCATTATGCTCCGTGTACACTTGCTCCAAGGCTTGGAAGAGTCATCCAACCAAACAGAAATAAACAATGCCCTCACCAAGGCCTAATGCAAGAAGCATTAGTGATTAATTGTTGGATTTTTTGCATGTATAGAGTAAAATTGATTAGGAAAATGTGTGGGAATAAAAAAGATTAAGTAGAGGCTTGTGGCAATGCAACGAATATGCAAGAGAATGATGAGAATCCCATCATATGCATAACCTAAACCCCGCCTTCTCTCAAAACCCTAATGCACTTGGCCAAATTAATCAAGAAATACACAATTGTGTAGAGGAGATCAAGGGAAGTAGGATAATGGATTGGAAAGTCAAGAAATCCCACAATAATTTCTAATTTTGAAGGTAGCTTCCCCGATATGTAGACACGACGGCAAGGAGAATGGTTGGAAACCCAGACCTGAGACAGAACATACGGAGCAACAGGTGGTTACATTGGAATTGATTTTGAATGTCATAAATTAAAATTGAAATTCAATGAAAGAATGAGGCACCATTTCTTAAAATTCAAAGCAATGTACTCACATTACAACTTTAGCAGATAATCCAGCTTGCATTACGCTCCTTGTACATGTGCTCCAAGGCTTGCAATAGTCATTCAACCAAAGAGAAACGAACAATGTCCTCACCAAGGCATAACCAATGCAAGAAGCATTAGTGATTAGTTGTTGGACATTTTGCATGTATAGAGTGAAACTGATTAGGAAAATGTGTGGGAATGATAAAGAGAAAGTAGAGGCTCGAGGCAATGCAACCAATATGCAAGGGAATGATGAGAATCCAATCATATGCACAAGAACTTTACCCTAAACCCCCTCTTCTCTCAAAACCCTGGTGCACTTGGCCAAATTGATCAAGAAATGCACAATTGTGTAGAGGAGATCAAGGATGAAGGATTATGGATTGAAAAGTCGAGAAATCCCACTATATCTCCTAATTTTGAAGGTAACTGCCTTGATATACAGAGGCAATGGCAAGGAGAATGGTTGGAGACCCAAGGTCTGAGATGGAACATAGGAAGCAACAGGTGGTTACATTGGAATTGATTTTGGATGTCATAAATTAAAATTAAAATTCAACGGAAGAATGAGGCACCATTTCTAAACTCCCCCTTCTTTTTGGGGTCTCCTTTGCCATGCCCTGCTGGATTTTTTTGTTTGCTCAAAGAAACTCGCTTAGAGGACAATAGAACTCGCTCTCAACATGCTAGAAAGTTTTAGTGCCTGTTTGAAATGAACTTATACAATTTGATTTAGAATCCAGCAATGTGAAGCGAGTAGAGTGTTTGATTTCTTACAATTCAAAGCATGTACTCACATTACAACTTTAGCATGTAATTAAGCTTGCATTATGCTCCTTGTACACTTGCTCCAAGGCTTGCAATAGTCATCCAACCAAAGAGAAATGAACAATGCCCTCACCAAGGCAAGAAGCATTAGTGATTAATTGTTGGATTTTTTGCATGTATAGAGTAAAACTCATTAGGAGAATGTGTGGGAATGATAATAAGAAAGTGGAGGCCCGATGCAATGCAACCAATATGGAAGGCAATGATGAGAATCCCATCATATGCATAAAAATTTTACCCTAAATCCCGTCTTCTCTCAAAACCCTAATGCACTTGGCCAAATTGATCAAGAAATGCACAATTGTATGGAGGAGATCAAGGGAAGAAGGATTATGGATTGAAAAGTTAAGAAGTCCCACAATAATTCCTAATTTTGAAGGTAACTTCCCCCATATACATAGGCGATGGCAAGGAGAATGGTTGGAGACCCAGTCTGAGAGGGAACATACGGAGAAACAGGTGGTTACATTGGAATTGATTTTGGATGTCATAAATTAAAATTGAAATTCAACGGAAGAATGAGGCACCATTTCCAAACTCGCCCTTCTTTTTGGGGTCTCCTTTGCCACGCTCTAGTAGATTTTTTTGTTTGCTCAAAGGAACTCGCAGAGAGGAAAATAGAACTTGATCTCAACATGCTAGATTCTAGTGCTTGTTTAAAAAGAACTTATGCAATTTGATTGAGAATCCAGCAATGTGAAGAGAGTAGAGTGTTTGATTTCTTACAATTCAAAGCATGTACTCACATTACAACTTTAGCATATAATCAAGCTTACATTATGCTCCTTGTACACTTTCTCCAAGGCTTGCAATAGTCATCCAACCAAAGAGAAACGAACATTAATGCCCTCACGAAGGCATAACCAATGCAAGAAGCATTAGTGATTAATTGTTGGATTTTTTGCATGTATGGAGTAAAACTGATTAGGAAAATGTGTGGGAATGATAAAGAGAAAGTAGAGGCTCGAGGCAATGCAACCAATATGCAAGGTAATGATGAGAATCCCATCATATGCACAAGAATTTTACCCTAAACCCCATAACCCTAATGTACTTGGCCAAATAGATCAAGAAATGCACAATTGTGTAGCGGAGATGAAGGGAAGAAGGATTATGGATTGAAAAGTCAAGAAATCCAACAATAATTCCTAATTTTGAAGGTAACTTCCCCGATATACAGAGGTGATGGCAAGAGAATGGTTGGAGACCCAAGGTCTGACACATAATGTAAGGAGCAACAGGTGGTTACATTGGAATTGACTTTGGATGTCATAAATTAAAATTGAAATTCAACACAAAAATGAGGCACCATTTCTAAACTCCCCCTTCTTTTTGGGGTCTCCTTTGCCATGCCCTGCTAGTTTTTTTCTTTGCTCAAAGGAACTCGCTCAGAGGACAATAAAACTCCCTCTCAACATGCTAGATTCTAGTGCTTGTTTAGAATAGACTTATACAATTTGATTGAGAATCCAGCAATAGGAAGAGAGTAGAGTGTTTGATTTCTTACAATTCAAAGCATGGCTAAATTGATCAATAAATGCACAATTGTGTAGAGGAGATCAAGGGAAGAGGGATTATGAATTGAAAAGTCAAGAAATCCCACAATAAGTCTTAAATTTGAAGGTAACTTCCCCGATATACAGAGGCGATGGAAAGGAGAATGGTTGGAGACCCAAGGTCTGAGATGGAACATACGGAGCAACAGGTGGTTACATTGGAATTGATTTTTGATGTCATAAATTAAAATTGAAATTCAACGGAAGAATGAGGCACCATTTTTAAACTCCCCCTTCTTTTTGGGGTCTCCTTTGCCACGCTTGCTAGATTTTTTTCTTTGCTCAAAGGAACTCGCTCAGAGTACAATAGAACTCCCTCTCAACATGCTAGATTCTAGTGCTTGTTTAGAATAAACATATGCAATTTGATTGAGAATCCAGTAATGTGAAGAGAGTAGAGTGTTTGATTTTTTACAATTGAAAGCATGTACTCACATTATTACAACTTTAGCATGTAATCAAGCTTGCATTATGCTCCTTGTACAGCTTCTCCAAGGCTTGCAATAGTCATCCAACCAAAGAGAAACGAACAATTCCCTCATCAAGGCGGTATAAACAATGCAAGAAGCATTAGTGATTAATTGTTAGATGTTTTGCATGTATAGAGCAAAATTGATTAAGAAAATGTGTGGGAATGATAAAGAGAAAGTAGAGGCTTGAGGCAATGCAACCAATATGCAAGGGAATGATGACAATCCCATCATATGCACAAGAACTTTACCCTAAACCCCGTCTTCTCTCAAAACCCTAATGCACTCGGCCAAATTGATCAAGAAATGCACAATTGTGTAGAGGAGATCAAGGGAAGGATTATGGATTGAAAAGTTAGGAAATCCAACAATAATATCTAATTTTGAACATAACTTCCCTGATATGCAGAGGCGATGGCAAGGAGAATGGTTGGATACCCAAGGTCTGAGAAGAAGGAACATACAGAGCGACACGTGGTTACATTGGAATTGATTCTGGATGTCATAAATTAAAATTGAAATTCAACGTAAGAATGAGGGACCATTTCTAAACTCCCTCTTCTTTTTGCGGTCTACTTTGCCACGCCCTGCTAGATCTTTTGTTTGCTCAAAGCAAGTTTCTCAGAGGACAATAGAACTCCCTCTCAACATGCTCGATTCTAGTGCTTGTTTAAAATAAACTTATACAATTTAATTGAGAATCCAGCAATGTGAAGAGAGTAGAGTGTTTGATTTCTTATAATTCAAAGCACAAGCTTGCATTATGCTCCGTGTACACTTGCTCCAAGGCTTGGAAGAGTCATCCAACCAAACAGAAATAAACAATGCCCTCACCAAGGCATAACCAATGCAAGAAGCATTAGTGATTAATTGTTGGATTTTTTGCATGTATAGAGTAAAATTGATTAGGAAAATGTGTGGGAATAATAAAGAGTAAGTAGAGGCTTGAGACAATGCAACCAATATGCAAGAGAATGATGAGAATCCCATCATATGCAAAACCTAAACCCCGCCTTCTCTCAAAACCCTAATGCACTTGGCCAAATTAATCAAGAAATACACAATTGTGTAGAGGAGATCAAGGGAAGTAGGATAATGGATTGGAAAGTCAAGAAATCCCACAATAATTTCTAATTTTGAAGGTAACTTCCCCGATATGTAGACACGACGGCAAGGAGAATGGTTGGAGACCCAGACCTGAGACGGAACATACGGAGCAACAGGTGGTTACATTGGAATTGATTTTGAATGTCATAAATTAAAATTGAAATTCAACGAAAGAATGAGGCACCATTTCTTCAAATTCAAAGCAACGTACTCACATTACAACTTTAGTATATAATCTAGCTTGCATTACGCTCCTTGTACACGTGCTCCAAGGCTTGCAATAGTCATTCAACCAAAGAGAAACGAACAATGTCCTCACCAAGGCATAACCAATGCAAGAGGCATTAGTGATTAGTTGTTGGACATTTTGCATGTATACAGTGAAACTGATTAGGAAAATGTGTGGGAATGATAAAGAGAAAGTAGAGGCTCGAGGCAATGCAACCAATATGCAAGGGAATGATGAGAATCCAATCATATGCACAAGAACTTTACCCTAAACCCCCTCTTCTCTCAAAACCCTGGTGCACTTGGCCAAATTGATCAAGAAATGCACAATTGTGTAGAGGAGATCAAGGATGAAGGATTATGGATTGAAAAGTCGAGAAATCCCACTATATCTCCTAATTTTGAAGGTAACTGCCTTGATATACAGAGGCAATGGCAAGGAGAATGGTTGGAGACCCAAGGTCCGAGATGGAACATAGGAAGCAACAGGTGGTTACATTGGAATTGATTTTGGATGTCATAAATTACAATTAAAATTCAACGAAAGAATGAGGCACCATTTCTAAACTCCCCCTTCTTTTTGGGGTCTCCTTTGCCATGCCCTGCTGGATTTTTTTGTTTGCTCAAAGAAACTCGCTTAGAGGACAATAGAACTCGCTCTCAACATGCTAGAAAGTTTTAGTGCCTGTTTGAAATGAACTTATACAATTTGATTTAGAATCCAGCAATGTGAAGCGAGTAGAGTGTTTGATTTCTTACAATTCAAAGCATGTACTCACATTACAACTTTAGCATGTAATTAAGCTTGCATTATGCTCCTTGTACACTTGCTCCAAGGCTTGCAATAGTCATCCAACCAAAGAGAAATGAACAATGCCCTCACCAAGGCAAGAAGCATTAGTGATTAATTGTTGGATTTTTTGCATGTATAGAGTAAAACTCATTAGGAGAATGTGTGGGAATGATAATAAGAAAGTGGAGGCTCGATGCAATGCAACCAATATGGAAGGCAATGATGAGAATCCCATCATATGCATAAGAATTTTACCCTAAATCCCGTCTTCTCTCAAAACCCTAATGCACTTGGCCAAATTGATCAAGAAATGCACAATTGTATGGAGGAGATCAAGGGAAGAAGGATTATGGATTGAAAAGTTAAGAAGTCCCACAATAATTCCTAATTTTGAAGGTAACTTCCCCCATATACATAGGCGATGGCAAGGAGAATGGTTGGAGACCCAGTCTGAGAGGGAACATACGGAGAAACAGGTGGTTACATTGGAATTGATTTTGGATGTCATAAATTAAAATTGAAATTCAACGGAAGAATGAGGCACCATTTCCAAACTCGCCCTTCTTTTTGGGGTCTCCTTTGCCACGCTCTAGTAGATTTTTTTGTTTGCTCAAAGGAACTCGCAGAGAGGAAAATAGAACTTGATCTCAACATGCTAGATTCTAGTGCTTGTTTAAAAAGAACTTATGCAATTTGATTGAGAATCCAGCAATGTGAAGAGAGTAGAGTGTTTGATTTCTTACAATTCAAAGCATGTACTCACATTACAACTTTAGCATATAATCAAGCTTACATTATGCTCCTTGTACACTTTCTCCAAGGCTTGCAATAGTCATCCAACCAAATAGAAACGAACAATGCCCTCACGAAGGCATAACCAATGCAAGAAGCATTAGTGATTAATTGTTGGATTTTTTGCATGTATGGAGTAAAACTGATTAGGAAAATGTGTGGGAATGATAAAGAGAAAGTAGAGGCTCGAGGCAATGCAACCAATATGCAAGGTAATGATGAGAATCCCATCATATGCACAATACTTTTACCCTGAATCCCATAACCCTAATGCACTTGGCCAAATAATTCAAGAAATGCACAATTGTGTAGCGGAGATCAAGGGAAGAAGGATTATGGATTGAAAAGTCAAGAAATCCAACAATAATTCCTAATTTTGAAGGTAACTTCCCCGATATACAGAGGTGATGGCAGGAGAATGGTTGAAGACCCAAGGTCTGACACATAATGTAAGGAGCAACAGGTGGTTACATTGGAATTGACTTTGGATGTCATAAATTAAAATTGAAATTCAACACAAAAATGAGGCACCATTTCTAAGCTCCCCCTTGTTTTTGGGGTCTCCTTTGCCATGCCCTGCTAGTTTTTTTTTTTGCTCAAAGGAACTCGCTCAGAGGACAATAGAACTCCCTCTCAACATGCTAGATTCTAGTGCTTGTTTAGAATAGACTTATACAATTTGATTGAGAATCCAGCAATAGGAAGAGAGTAGAGTGTTTGATTTCTTACAATTCAAAGCATGTACTCACATTACAACTTTAGCATGTAATCAAGCTTGCATTCTCGAGAGAGATCTGTCCCCGGATGGCAAGATTCCCTCCACTGGTTAACATCCAATCCAACCTGGTGAATTTAATAACTAGCGTTTGTGATTAATTGTTGGACTGTTTGCATGTATAGAGTAAAACTGAATAGGAGAATGTGTGGGAATGATAAAGAGAAAGTAGAGGCTCGAGGCAATGCAACCAATATGCAAGGGAATGATGATAATCCCATCATATGCACAAGAATTCTACCCTAAACCCGGTCTTCTGTGAAAACCGCTTATGCACTTGGCCAAATTGATCAATAAATGCACAATTGTGTAGAGGAGGTCAAGGGAAGAGGGATTATGAATTGAAAAGTCAAGAAATCCCACAATAAGTCCTAATTTTGAAGGTAACTTCCCCGATATACAGAGGCGATGGCAAGGAGAATGGTTGGAGACCCAAGGTCTGAGATGGAACATACGGAGAAACAGGTGGTTACATTGGAATTGATTTTGGATGTCATAAATTAAAATTGAAATTCAACGGAAGAATGAGGCACCATTTCCAAACTCGCCCTTCTTTTTGGGGTCTCCTTTGCCACGCTCTAGTAGATTTTTTTCTTTGCTCAAAGAAACTCGCTCAGAGGAGAATAGAACTCCCTCTCAACATGCTAGATTCTAGTGCTTGTTTAGAATAAACATATGCAATTTGATTGAGAATCCAGTAATGTGAAGAGAGTAGAGTGTTTGATTTTTTACAATTGAAAGCATGTACTCACATTATTACAACTTTAGCATGTAATCAAGCTTGCATTATGCTCCTTGTACAGCTTCTCCAAGGCTTGCAATAGTCATCCAACCAAAGAGAAACGAATAATGCCCTCACCAAGGCGGCATAAACAATGCAAGAAGCGTTAGTGATTAATTGTTAGATGTTTTGCATGTATAGAGCAATATTGATTAAGAAAATGTGTGGGAATGATAAAGAGAAAGTAGAGGCTTGAGGCAATGCAACCAATATGCAAGGGAATGATGACAATCCCATCATATGCACAAGAACTTTACCCTAAACCCCGTCTTCTCTCAAAACCCTAATGCACTCGGCCAAATTGATCAAGAAATGCACAATTGTGTAGAGGAGATCAAGGGAAGGATTATGGATTGAAAAGTTAGGAAATCCAACAATAATATCTAATTTTGAATATAACTTCCCTGATATGCAGAGGCGATGGCAAGGAGAATGGTTGGAGACCCAAGGTCTGAGAAGAAGGAACATACAGAGCGACACGTGGTTACATTGGAATTGATTCTGGATGTCATAAATTAAAATTGAAATTCAACGTAAGAATGAGGGACCATTTCTAAACTCCCTCTTCTTTTTGCGGTCTACTTTGCCACGCCCTGCTAGATCTTTTGTTTGCTCAAAGCAAGTTTCTCAGAGGACAATAGAACTCCCTCTCAACATGCTCGATTCTACTGCTTGTTTAAAATAAACTTATACAATTTAATTGAGAATCCAGCAATGTGAAGAGAGTAGAGTGTTTGATTTCTTATAATTCAAAGCATATACTCACAATATAACTTTAGCATGTAATCAAGCTTGCATTATGCTCCGTGTACACTTGCTCCAAGGCTTGGAAGAGTCATCCAACCAAACAGAAATAAACAATGCCCTCACCAAGGCCTAATGCAAGAAGCATTAGTGATTAATTGTTGGATTTTTTGCATGTATAGAGTAAAATTGATTAGGAAAATGTGTGGGAATAAAAAAGATTAAGTAGAGGCTTGTGGCAATGCAACGAATATGCAAGAGAATGATGAGAATCCCATCATATGCATAACCTAAACCCCGCCTTCTCTCAAAACCCTAATGCACTTGGCCAAATTAATCAAGAAATACACAATTGTGTAGAGGAGATCAAGGGAAGTAGGATAATGGATTGGAAAGTCAAGAAATCCCACAATAATTTCTAATTTTGAAGGTAGCTTCCCCGATATGTAGACACGACGGCAAGGAGAATGGTTGGAAACCCAGACCTGAGACAGAACATACGGAGCAACAGGTGGTTACATTGGAATTGATTTTGAATGTCATAAATTAAAATTGAAATTCAATGAAAGAATGAGGCACCATTTCTTAAAATTCAAAGCAATGTACTCACATTACAACTTTAGCAGATAATCCAGCTTGCATTACGCTCCTTGTACATGTGCTCCAAGGCTTGCAATAGTCATTCAACCAAAGAGAAACGAACAATGTCCTCACCAAGGCATAACCAATGCAAGAAGCATTAGTGATTAGTTGTTGGACATTTTGCATGTATAGAGTGAAACTGATTAGGAAAATGTGTGGGAATGATAAAGAGAAAGTAGAGGCTCGAGGCAATGCAACCAATATGCAAGGGAATGATGAGAATCCAATCATATGCACAAGAACTTTACCCTAAACCCCCTCTTCTCTCAAAACCCTGGTGCACTTGGCCAAATTGATCAAGAAATGCACAATTGTGTAGAGGAGATCAAGGATGAAGGATTATGGATTGAAAAGTCGAGAAATCCCACTATATCTCCTAATTTTGAAGGTAACTGCCTTGATATACAGAGGCAATGGCAAGGAGAATGGTTGGAGACCCAAGGTCTGAGATGGAACATAGGAAGCAACAGGTGGTTACATTGGAATTGATTTTGGATGTCATAAATTAAAATTAAAATTCAACGGAAGAATGAGGCACCATTTCTAAACTCCCCCTTCTTTTTGGGGTCTCCTTTGCCATGCCCTGCTGGATTTTTTTGTTTGCTCAAAGAAACTCGCTTAGAGGACAATAGAACTCGCTCTCAACATGCTAGAAAGTTTTAGTGCCTGTTTGAAATGAACTTATACAATTTGATTTAGAATCCAGCAATGTGAAGCGAGTAGAGTGTTTGATTTCTTACAATTCAAAGCATGTACTCACATTACAACTTTAGCATGTAATTAAGCTTGCATTATGCTCCTTGTACACTTGCTCCAAGGCTTGCAATAGTCATCCAACCAAAGAGAAATGAACAATGCCCTCACCAAGGCAAGAAGCATTAGTGATTAATTGTTGGATTTTTTGCATGTATAGAGTAAAACTCATTAGGAGAATGTGTGGGAATGATAATAAGAAAGTGGAGGCTCGATGCAATGCAACCAATATGGAAGGCAATGATGAGAATCCCATCATATGCATAAGAATTTTACCCTAAATCCCGTCTTCTCTCAAAACCCTAATGCACTTGGCCAAATTGATCAAGAAATGCACAATTGTATGGAGGAGATCAAGGGAAGAAGGATTATGGATTGAAAAGTCAAGAAGTCCCACAATAATTCCTAATTTTGAAGGTAACTTCCCCGATATACATAGGCGATGGCAAGGAGAATGGTTGGAGACCCAGTCTGAGAGGGAACATACGGAGAAACAGGTGGTTACATTGGAATTGATTTTGGATGTCATAAATTAAAATTGAAATTCAACGGAAGAATGAGGCACCATTTCCAAACTCGCCCTTCTTTTTGGGGTCTCCTTTGCCACGCTCTAGTAGATTTTTTTCTTTGCTCAAAGAAACTCGCTCAGAGGAGAATAGAACTCCCTCTCAACATGCTAGATTCTAGTGCTTGTTTAGAATAAACATATGCAATTTGATTGAGAATCCAGTAATGTGAAGAGAGTAGAGTGTTTGATTTTTTACAATTGAAAGCATGTACTCACATTATTACAACTTTAGCATGTAATCAAGCTTGCATTATGCTCCTTGTACAGCTTCTCCAAGGCTTGCAATAGTCATCCAACCAAAGAGAAACGAATAATGCCCTCACCAAGGCGGCATAAACAATGCAAGAAGCGTTAGTGATTAATTGTTAGATGTTTTGCATGTATAGAGCAAAATTGATTAAGAAAATGTGTGGGAATGATAAAGAGAAAGTAGAGGCTTGAGGCAATGCAACCAATATGCAAGGGAATGATGACAATCCCATCATATGCACAAGAACTTTACCCTAAACCCCGTCTTCTCTCAAAACCCTAATGCACTCGACCAAATTGATCAAGAAATGCACAATTGTGTAGAGGAGATCAAGGGAAGGATTATGGATTGAAAAGTTAGGAAATCCAACAATAATATAATTTTGAACATAACTTCCCTGATATGCAGAGGTGATGGCAAGGAGAATGGTTGGAGACCCAAGGTCGGAGAAGAAGGAACATACAGAGCGACACGTGGTTACATTGGAATTGATTCTGGATGTCATAAATTAAAATTGAAATTCAACGTAAGAATGAGGGACCATTTCTAAACTCCCTCTTCTTTTTGCGGTCTACTTTGCCACGCCCTGCTAGATCTTTTGTTTGCTCAAAGCAACTTTCTCAGAGGACAATAGAACTCCCTCTCAACATGCTCGATTCTAGTGCTTGTTTAAAATAAACTTATACAATTTAATTGAGAATCCAGCAATGTGAAGAGAGTAGAGTGTTTGATTTCTTATAATTCAAAGCATATACTCACAATATAACTTTAGCATGTAATCAAGCTTGCATTATGCTCCGTGTACACTTGCTCCAAGGCTTGGAAGAGTCATCCAACCAAACAGAAATAAACAATGCCCTCACCAAGGCATAACCAATGCAAGAAGCATTAGTGATTAATTGTTGGATTTTTTGCATGTATAGAGTAAAATTGATTAGGAAAATGTGTGGGAATAATAAAGAGTAAGTACAGGCTTGAGGCAATGCAACGAATATGCAAGAGAATGATGAGAATCCCATCATATGCAAAACCTAAACCCCGCCTTCTCTCAAAACCCTAATGCACTTGGCCAAATTAATCAAGAAGTACACAATTGTGTAGAGGAGATCAAGGGAAGTAGGATAATGGATTGGAAAGTCAAGAAATCCCACAATAATTTCTAATTTTGAAGGTAACTTCCCCGATATGTAGACACGACGGCAAGGAGAATGGTTGGAGACCCAGACCTGAGACGGAACATACGGAGCAACAGGTGGTTACATTGGAATTGATTTTGAATGTCATAAATTAAAATTGAAATTCAACGAAAGAATGAGGCACCATTTCTTCAAATTCAAAGCAACGTACTCACATTACAACTTTAGCATATAATCTAGCTTGCATTACGCTCCTTGTACACGTGCTCCAAGGCTTGCAATAGTCATTCAACCAAAGAGAAACGAACAATGTCCTCACCAAGGCATAACCAATGCAAGAAGCATTAGTGATTAGTTGTTGGACATTTTGCATGTATAGAGTGAAACTGATTAGGAAAATGTGTGGGAATGATAAAGAGAAAGTAGAGGCTCGAGGCAATGCAACCAATATGCAAGGGAATGATGAGAATCCAATCATATGCACAAGAACTTTACCCTAAACCCCCTCTTCTCTCAAAACCCTGGTGCACTTGGCCAAATTGATCAAGAAATGCACAATTGTGTAGAGGAGATCAAGGATGAAGGATTATGGATTGAAAAGTCAAGAAATCCCACTATATCTCCTAATTTTGAAGGTAACTGCCTTGATATACAGAGGCAATGGCAAGGAGAATGGTTGGAGACCCAAGGTCTGAGATGGAACATAGGAAGCAACAGGTGGTTACATTGGAATTGATTTTGGATGTCATAAATTAAAATTAAAATTCAACGGAAGAATGAGGCACCATTTCTAAACTCCCCCTTCTTTTTGGGGTCTCCTTTGCCATGCCCTGCTGGATTTTTTTGTTTGCTCAAAGAAACTCGCTTAGAGGACAATAGAACTCGCTCTCAACATGCTAGAAAGTTTTAGTGCCTGTTTGAAATGAACTTATACAATTTGATTTAGAATCCAGCAATGTGAAGCGAGTAGAGTGCTTGATTTCTTACAATTCAAAGCATGTAGTCACATTACAACTTTAGCATGTAATTAAGCTTGCATTATGCTCCTTGTACACTTGCTCCAAGGCTTGCAATAGTCATCCAACCAAAGAGAAATGAACAATGCCCTCACCAAGGCAAGAAGCATTAGTGATTAATTGTTGGATTTTTTGCATGTATAGAGTAAAACTCATTAGGAGAATGTGTGGGAATGATAATAAGAAAGTGGAGGCTCGATGCAATGCAACCAATATGGAAGGCAATGATGAGAATCCCATCATATGCATAAGAAGTTTACCCTAAATCCCGTCTTCTCTCAAAACCCTAATGCACTTGGCCAAATTGATCAAGAAATGCACAATTGTATGGAGGAGATCAAGGGAAGAAGGATTATGGATTGAAAAGTCAAGAAGTCCCACAATAATTCCTAATTTTGAAGGTAACTTCCCCGATATACATAGGCGATGGCAAGGAGAATGGTTGGAGACCCAGTCTGAGAGGGAACATACGAAGAAACAGGTGGTTACATTGGAATTGATTTTGGATGTCATAAATTAAAATTGAAATTCAACGGAAGAATGAGGCACCATTTCCAAACTCGCCCTTCTTTTTGGGGTCTCCTTTGCCACGCTCTAGTAGATTTTTTTGTTTGCTCAAAGGAACTCGCAGAGAGGAAAATAGAACTTGATCTCAACATGCTAGATTCTAGTGCTTGTTTAAAAAGAACTTATGCAATTTGATTGAGAATCCAGCAATGTGAAGAGAGTAGAGTGTTTGATTTCTTACAATTCAAAGCATGTACTCACATTACAACTTTAGCATATAATCAAGCTTACATTATGCTCCTTGTACACTTTCTCCAAGGCTTGCAATAGTCATCCAACCAAATAGAAACGAACAATGCCCTCACGAAGGCATAACCAATGCAAGAAGCATTAGTGATTAATTGTTGGATTTTTTGCATGTATGGAGTAAAACTGATTAGGAAAATGTGTGGGAATGATAAAGAGAAAGTAGAGGCTCGAGGCAATGCAACCAATATGCAAGGTAATGATGAGAATCCCATCATATGCACAATACTTTTACCCTGAATCCCATAACCCTAATGCACTTGGCCAAATAATTCAAGAAATGCACAATTGTGTAGCGGAGATCAAGGGAAGAAGGATTATGGATTGAAAAGTCAAGAAATCCAACAATAATTCCTAATTTTGAAGGTAACTTCCCCGATATACAGAGGTGATGGCAGGAGAATGGTTGAAGACCCAAGGTCTGACACATAATGTAAGGAGCAACAGGTGGTTACATTGGAATTGACTTTGGATGTCATAAATTAAAATTGAAATTCAACACAAAAATGAGGCACCATTTCTAAGCTCCCCCTTGTTTTTGGGGTCTCCTTTGCCATGCCCTGCTAGTTTTTTTTTTTGCTCAAAGGAACTCGCTCAGAGGACAATAGAACTCCCTCTCAACATGCTAGATTCTAGTGCTTGTTTAGAATAGACTTATACAATTTGATTGAGAATCCAGCAATAGGAAGAGAGTAGAGTGTTTGATTTCTTACAATTCAAAGCATGTACTCACATTACAACTTTAGCATGTAATCAAGCTTGCATTCTCGAGAGAGATCTGTCCCCGGATGGCAAGATTCCCTCCACTGGTTAACATCCAATCCAACCTGGTGAATTTAATAACTAGCGTTTGTGATTAATTGTTGGACTGTTTGCATGTATAGAGTAAAACTGAATAGGAGAATGTGTGGGAATGATAAAGAGAAAGTAGAGGCTCGAGGCAATGCAACCAATATGCAAGGGAATGATGATAATCCCATCATATGCACAAGAATTCTACCCTAAACCCGGTCTTCTGTGAAAACCGCTTATGCACTTGGCCAAATTGATCAATAAATGCACAATTGTGTAGAGGAGGTCAAGGGAAGAGGGATTATGAATTGAAAAGTCAAGAAATCCCACAATAAGTCCTAATTTTGAAGGTAACTTCCCCGATATACAGAGGCGATGGCAAGGAGAATGGTTGGAGACCCAAGGTCTGAGATGGAACATACGGAGAAACAGGTGGTTACATTGGAATTGATTTTGGATGTCATAAATTAAAATTGAAATTCAACGGAAGAATGAGGCACCATTTCCAAACTCGCCCTTCTTTTTGGGGTCTCCTTTGCCACGCTCTAGTAGATTTTTTTCTTTGCTCAAAGAAACTCGCTCAGAGGAGAATAGAACTCCCTCTCAACATGCTAGATTCTAGTGCTTGTTTAGAATAAACATATGCAATTTGATTGAGAATCCAGTAATGTGAAGAGAGTAGAGTGTTTGATTTTTTACAATTGAAAGCATGTACTCACATTATTACAACTTTAGCATGTAATCAAGCTTGCATTATGCTCCTTGTACAGCTTCTCCAAGGCTTGCAATAGTCATCCAACCAAAGAGAAACGAATAATGCCCTCACCAAGGCGGCATAAACAATGCAAGAAGCGTTAGTGATTAATTGTTAGATGTTTTGCATGTATAGAGCAATATTGATTAAGAAAATGTGTGGGAATGATAAAGAGAAAGTAGAGGCTTGAGGCAATGCAACCAATATGCAAGGGAATGATGACAATCCCATCATATGCACAAGAACTTTACCCTAAACCCCGTCTTCTCTCAAAACCCTAATGCACTCGGCCAAATTGATCAAGAAATGCACAATTGTGTAGAGGAGATCAAGGGAAGGATTATGGATTGAAAAGTTAGGAAATCCAACAATAATATCTAATTTTGAACATAACTTCCCTGATATGCAGAGGCGTTGGCAAGGAGAATGGTTGGAGACCCAAGGTCTGAGAAGAAGGAACATACAGAGCGACACGTGGTTACATTGGAATTGATTCTGGATGTCATAAATTAAAATTGAAATTCAACGTAAGAATGAGGGACCATTTCTAAACTCCCTCTTCTTTTTGCGGTCTACTTTGCCACGCCCTGCTAGATCTTTTGTTTGCTCAAAGCAACTTTCTCAGAGGACAATAGAACTCCCTCTCAACATGCTCGATTCTACTGCTTGTTTAAAATAAACTTATACAATTTAATTGAGAATCCAGCAATGTGAAGAGAGTAGAGTGTTTGATTTCTTATAATTCAAAGCATATACTCACAATATAACTTTAGCATGTAATCAAGCTTGCATTATGCTCCGTGTACACTTGCTCCAAGGCTTGGAAGAGTCATCCAACCAAACAGAAATAAACAATGCCCTCACAAAGGCATAACCAATGCAAGAAGCATTAGTGATTAATTGTTGGATTTTTTGCATGTATAGAGTAAAATTGATTAGGAAAATGTGTGGGAATAATAAAGAGTAAGTAGAGGCTTGAGACAATGCAACCAATATGCAAGAGAATGATGAGAATCCCATCATATGCAAAACCTAAACCCCGCCTTCTCTCAAAACCCTAATGCACTTGGCCAAATTAATCAAGAAATACACAATTGTGTAGAGGAGATCAAGGGAAGTAGGATAATGGATTGGAAAGTCAAGAAATCCCACAATAATTTCTAATTTTGAAGGTAACTTCCCCGATATGTACACACGACGGCAAGGAGAATGGTTGGAGACCCAGACCTGAGATGGAACATACGGAGCAACAGGTGGTTACATTGGAATTGATTTTGAATGTCATAAATTAAAATTGAAATTCAACGAAAGAATGAGGCAACATTTCTTCAAATTCAAAGCAATGTACTCACATTATAACTTTAGCATATAATCTAGCTTGCATTACGCTCCTTGTACACGTGCTCCAAGGCTTGCAATAGTCATTCAACCAAAGAGAAACGAACAATGTCCTCACCAATGCAAGAAGCATTAGTGATTAGTTGTTGGAAATTTTGCATGTATAGAGTGAAACTGATTAGGAAAATGTGTGGGAATGATAAAGAGAAAGTAGAGGCTCGAGGCAATGCAACCAATATGCAAGGGAATGATGAGAATCCAATCATATGCACAAGAACTTTACCCTAAACCCCCTCTTCTCTCAAAACCCTGGTGCACTTGGCCAAATTGATCAAGAAATGCACAATTGTGTAGAGGAGATCAAGGATGAAGGATTATGGATTGAAAAGTCGAGAAATCCCACTATATCTCCTAATTTTGAAGGTAACTGCCTTGATATACAGAGGCAATGGCAAGGAGAATGGTTGGAGACCCAAGGTCTGAGATGGAACATAGGAAGCAACAGGTGGTTACATTGGAATTGATTTTGGATGCATAAATTAAAATTAAAATTCAACGGAAGAATGAGGCACCATTTCTAAACTCCCCCTTCTTTTTGGGGTCTCCTTTGCCATGCCCTGCTGGATTTTTTTGTTTGCTCAAAGAAACTCGCTTAGAGGACAATAGAACTCGCTCTCAACATGCTAGAAAGTTTTAGTGCCTGTTTGAAATGAACTTATACAATTTGATTTAGAATCCAGCAATGTGAAGCGAGTAGAGTGTTTGATTTCTTACAATTCAAAGCATGTACTCACATTACAACTTTAGCATGTAATTAAGCTTGCATTATGCTCCTTGTACACTTGCTCCAAGGCTTGCAATAGTCATCCAACCAAAGAGAAATGAACAATGCCCTCACCAAGGCAAGAAGCATTAGTGATTAATTGTTGGATTTTTTGCATGTATAGAGTAAAACTCATTAGGAGAATGTGTGGGAATGATAATAAGAAAGTGGAGGCTCGATGCAATGCAACCAATATGGAAGGCAATGATGAGAATCCCATCACATGCATAAGAATTTTACCCTAAATCCCGTCTTCTCTCAAAACCCTAATGCACTTGGCCAAATTGATCAAAAAATGCACAATTGTATGGAGGAGATCAAGGGAAGAAGGATTATGGATTGAAAAGTCAAGAAGTCCCACAATAATTCCTAATTTTGAAGGTAACTTCCCCGATATACATAGGCGATGGCAAGGAGAATGGTTGGAGACCCAGTCTGAGAGGAAACATACGGAGAAACAGGTGGTTACATTGGAATTGATTTTGGATGTCATAAATTAAAATTGAAATTCAGAGGAAGAATGAGGCACCATTTCCAAACTCGCCCTTCTTTTTGGGGTCTCCTTTGCCACGCTCTAGTAGATTTTTTTGTTTGCTCAAAGGAACTCAGAGGAAAATAGAACTTGATCTCAACATGCTAGATTCTAGTGCTTGTTTAAAAAGAACTTATGCAATTTGATTGAGAATCCAGCAATGTGAAGAGAGTAGAGTGTTTGATTTCTTACAATTCAAACCATGTACTCACATTACAACTTTAGCATATAATCAAGCTTACATTATGCTCCTTGTACACTTTCTCCAAGGCTTGCAATAGTCATCCAACCAAAGAGAAACGAACAATGCCCTCACGAAGGCATAACCAATGCAAGAAGCATTAGTGATTAATTGTTGGATTTTTTGCATGTATGGAGTAAAACTGATTAGGAAAATGTGTGGGAATGATAATGAGAAAGTAGAGGCTCGAGGCAATGCAACCAATATGCAAGGTAATGATGAGAATCCCATCATATGCACAAGAATTTTACCCTAAACCCCATAACCCTAATGCACTTGGCCAAATAGATCAAGAAATGCACAATTGTGTAGCGGAGATCAAGGGAAGAAGGATTATGGATTGAGAAGTCAAGAAATCCAACAATAGTTCCTAATTTTGAAGGTAACTTCCCCCATATACAGAGGTGATGGCAGGAGAATGGTTGGAGACCCAAGGTCTGACACATAATGTAAGAAGCAACAGGTGGTTACATTGGAATTGACTTTGGATGTCATAAATTAAAATTGAAATTCAAGACAAAAATGAGGCACCATTTCTAAACTCCCCCTTCTTTTTGGGGTCTCCTTTGCCATGCCCTGCTAGTTTTTTTTTTTTGCTCAAAGGAACTCGCTCAGAGGACAATAGAACTCCCTCTCAACATGCTAGATTCTAGTGCTTGTTTAGAATAGACTTATACAATTTGATTGAGAATCCAGCAATAGGAAGAGAGTAGAGTGTTTGATTTCTTACAATTCAAAGCATGTACTCACATTACAACTTTAGCATGTAATCAAGCTTGCATTCTCGAGAGAGATCTGTCCCCGGATGGCAAGATTCCCTCCACTAGTTAACATCCAATCCAACCTGGTGAATTTAATAACTAGCGTTTGTGATTAATTGTTGGACTGTTTGCATGTATAGAGTAAAACTGAATAGGAGAATGTGTGGGAATGATAAAGAGAAAGTAGAGGCTCGAGGCAATGCAACCAATATGCAAGGGAATGATGATAATCCCATCATATGCACAAGAATTTTACCCTAACCCCGGTCTTCTGTGAAAACCTCAATGATGATAATCCCATCATATGCACAAGAATTTTACCCTAAACCCGGTCTTCTGTGAAAACCTCTTATGCACTTGGCCAACTTGATCAATAAATGCACAATTGTGTAGAGGAGATCAAGGGAAGAGGGATTATGAATTGAAAAGTCAAGAAATCCCACAATAAGTCTTAATTTTGAAGGTAACTTCCCCGATATACAGAGGCGATGGCAAGGAGAATGGTTGGAGACCCAAGGTCTGAGATGGAACATACGGAGCAACAGGTGGTTACATTGGAATTGATTTTTGATGTCATAAATTAAAATTGAAATTCAACGGAAGAATGAGGCACCATTTTTAAACTCCCCCTTCTTTTTGGGGTCTCCTTTGCCACGCTTGCTAGATTTTTTTCTTTGCTCAAAGGAACTCGCGCAGAGGACAATAGAACTCCCTCTCAACATGCTAGATTCTAGTGCTTGTTTAGAATAAACATATGCAATTTGATTGAGAATCCAGTAATGTGAAGAGAGTAGAGTGTTTGATTTTTTACAATTGAAAGCATGTACTCACATTATTACAACTTTAGCATGTAATCAAGCTTGCATTATGCTCCTTGTACAGCTTCTCCAAGGCTTGCAATAGTCATCCAACCAAAGAGAAACGAACAATTCCCTCATCAAGGCGGTATAAACAATGCAAGAAGCATTAGTGATTAATTGTTAGATGTTTTGCATGTATAGAGCAAAATTGATTAAGAAAATGTGTGGGAATGATAAAGAGAAAGTAGAGGCTTGAGGCAAGGCAACCAATATGCAAGGGAATGATGACAATCCCATCATATGCACAAGAACTTTACCCTAAACCCTGTCTTCTCTCAAAACCCTAATGCACTCGGCCAAATTGATCAAGAAATGCACAATTGTGTAGAGGAGATCAAGGGAAGGATTATGGATTGAAAAGTTAGGAAATCCAACAATAATATCTAATTTTGAACATAACTTCCGTGATATGCAGAGGCGATGGCAAGGAGAATGGTTGGAGACCCAAGGTCTGAGAAGAAGGAACATACAGAGCGACACGTGGTTACATTGGAATTGATTCTGGATGTCATAAATTAAAATTGAAATTTAACGTAAGAATGAGGGACCATTTGTAAACTCCCTCTTCTTTTTGCGGTCTACTTTGCCACGCCCTGCTAGATCTTTTGTTTGCTCAAAGAAACTTTCTCAGAGGACAATAGAACTCCCTCTCAACATGCTCGATTCTAGTGCTTGTTTAAAATAAACTTATACAATTTAATTGAGAATCCAGCAATATGAAGAGAGTAGAGTGTTTGATTTCTTATAATTCAAAGCATATACTCACAATATAACTTTAGAATGTAATCAAGCTTGCATTATGCTCCATGTACACTTGCTCCAAGGCTTGGAAGAGTCATCCAACCAAACAGAAATAAACAATGCCCTCACCAAGGCATAACCAATGCAAGAAGCATTAGTGATTAATTGTTGGATTTTTTGCATGTATAGAGTAAAAGTGATTAGGAAAATGTGTGGGAATAATAAAGAGTAAGTAGAGGCTTGAGACAATGCAACCAATATGCAAGAGAATGATGAGAATCTCATCATATGCAAAACCTAAACCCCGCCTTCTCTCAAAACCCTAATGCACTTGGCCAAATTAATCAAGAAATACACAATTGTGTAGAGGAGATCAAGGGAAGTAGGATAATGGATTGGAAAGTCAAGAAATCCCACAATAATTTCTAATTTTGAAGGTAACTTCCCCGATATGTAGACACGACGGTAAGGAGAATGGTTGGAGACCCAGACCTGAGGCGGAACATACGGAGCAACAGGTGGTTACATTGGAATTGATTTTGAATGTCATAAATTAAAATTGAAATTCAACGAAAGAATGAGGCAACATTTCTTAAAATTCAAAGCAATGTACTCACATTACAACTTTAGCATATAATCTAGCTTGCATTACGCTCCTTGTACACGTGCTCCAAGGCTTGCAATAGTCATTCAACCAAAGAGAAACGAACAATGTCCTCACCAAGGCATAACCAATGCAAGAAGCATTAGTGATTAGTTGTTGGACATTTTGCATGTATAGAGTGAAACTGATTAGGAAAATGTGTGGGAATGATAAAGAGAAGGTAGAGGCTCGAGGCAATGCAACCAATATGCAAGGGAATGATGAGAATCCAATCATATGCACAAGAACTTTACCCTAAACCCCCTCTTCTCTCAAAACCCTGGTGCACTTGGCCAAATTGATCAAGAAATGCACAATTGTGTAGAGGAGATCAAGGATGAAGGATTATGGATTGAAAAGTCGAGAAATCCCACTATATCTCCTAATTTTGAAGGTAACTGCCTTGATATACAGAGGCAATGGCAAGGAGAATGGTTGGAGACCCAAGGTCTGAGATGGAACATAGGAAGCAACAGGTGGTTACATTGGACTTGATTTTGGATGTCATAAATTAAAATTAAAATTCAACGGAAGAATGAGGCACCATTTCTAAACTCCCCCTTCTTTTTGGGGTCTCCTTTGCCATGCCCTGCTGGATTTTTTTGTTTGCTCAAAGAAACTCGCTTAGAGGACAATAGAACTCGCTCTCAACATGCTAGAAAGTTTTAGTGCCTGTTTGAAATGAACTTATACAATTTGATTTAGAATCCAGCAATGTGAAGCGAGTAGAGTGTTTGATTTCTTACAATTCAAAGCATGTACTCACATTACAACTTTAGCATGTAATTAAGCTTGCATTATGCTCCTTGTACATTTGCTCCAAGGCTTGCAATAGTCATCCAACCAAAGAGAAATGAACAATGCCCTCACCAAGGCAAGAAGCATTACTGATTAATTGTTGGATTTTTTGCATGTATAGAGTAAAACTCATTAGGAGAATGTGTGGGAATGATAATAAGAAAGTGGAGGCTCGACGCAATGCAACCAATATGGAAGGCAATGATGAGAATCCCATCATATGCATAAGAATTTTACCCTAAATCCCGTCTTCTCTCAAAACCCTAATGCACTTGGCCAAATTGATCAAGAAATGCACAATTGTATGGAGGAGATCAAGGGAAGAAGGATTATGGATTGAAAAGTCAAGAAGTCCCACAATAATTCCTAATTTTGAAGGTAACTTCCCCGATATACATAGGCGATGGCAAGGAGAATGGTTGGAGACCCAGTCTGAGAGGGAACATACGGAGAAACAGGTGGTTACATTGGAATTGATTTTGGATGTCATAAATTAAAATTGAAATTCAACGGAAGAATGAGGCACCATTTCCAAACTCGCCCTTCTTTTTGGGGTCTCCTTTGCCACGCTCTAGTAGATTTTTTTGTTTGCTCAAAGGAACTCGCTCAGAGGAAAATAGAACTTGATCTCAACATGCTAGATTCTAGTGCTTGTTTAAAAAGAACTTATGCAATTTGATTGAGAATCCAGCAATGTGAAGAGAGTAGAGTGTTTGATTTCTTACAATTCAAAGCATGTACTCACATTACAACTTTAGCATATAATCAAGCTTACATTATGCTCCTTGTACACTTTCTCCAAGGCTTGCAATAGTCATCCAACCAAAGAGAAACGAACAATGCCCTCACGAAGGCATAACCAATGCAAGAAGCATTAGTGATTAACTGTTGGATTTTTTGCATGTATGGAGTAAAACTGATTAGGAAAATGTGTGGGAATGATAAAGAGAAAGTAGAGGCTCGAGGCAATGCAACCAATATGCAAGGTAATGATGAGAATCCCATCATATGCACAAGGATTTTACCCTAAACCCCATAACCCTAATGCACTTGGCCAAATAGATCAAGAAATGCACAATTGTGTAGCGGAGATCAAGGGAAGAAGGATTATGGATTGAAAAGTCAAGAAATCCAACAATAATTCCTAATTTTGAAGGTAACTTCCCCGATATACAGAGGTGATGGCAGAAGAATGGTTGGAGACCCAAGGTCTGACACATAATGTAAGGAGCAACAGGTGGTTACATTGGAATTGACTTTGGATGTCATAAATTAAAATTGAAATTCAACACAAAAATGAGGCACCATTTCTAAACTCCCCCTTCTTTTTGGGGTCTCCTTTGCCATGCCCTGCTAGTTTTCTTTTTTGCTCAAAGGAACTCGCTCAGAGGACAATAGAACTCCCTCTCAACATGCTAGATTCTAGTGCTTGTTTAGAATAGACTTATACAATTTGATTGAGAATCCAGCAATAGGAAGAGAGTAGAGTGTTTGATTTCTTACAATTCAAAGCATGTACTCACATTACAATTCAAAGCATGTAATCAAGCTTGCATTCTCGAGAGAGATCTGTCCCCGGATGGCAAGATTCCCTCCACTAGTTAACATCCAATCCAACCTGGTGAATTTAATAACTAGCATTTGTGATTAATTGTTGGACTGTTTGCATGTATAGAGTAAAACTGAATAGGAGAATGTGTGGGAATGATAAAGAGAAAGTAGAGGCTCGAGGCAATGCAACCAATATGCAAGGGAATGATGATAATCCCATCATATGCACAAGAATTTTACCCTAAACTCGGTCTTCTGTGAAAACCTCTTATGCACTTGGCCAAATTGATCAATAAATGCACAATTGTGTAGAGGAGGTCAAGGAAAGAGGGATTATGAATTGAAAAGTCAAGAAATCCCACAATAAGTCTTAATTTTGAAGGTAACTTCCCCGATATACAGAGGCGATGGCAAGGAGAATGGTTGGAGACCCAAGGTCTGAGATGGAACATACGGAGCAACAGGTGGTTACATTGGAATTGATTTTTGATGTCATAAATTAAAATTGAAATTCAACGGAAGAATGAGGCACCATTTTTAAACTCCCCCTTCTTTTTGGGGTCTCCTTTGCCACGCTTGCTAGATTTTTTTCTTTGCTCAAAGAAACTCGCTCAGAGGACAATAGAACTCCCTCTCAACATGCTAGATTCTAGTGCTTGTTTAGAATAAACATATGCAATTTGATTAAGAATCCAATAATGTGAAGAGAGTAGAGTGTTTGATTTTTTACAATTGAAAGCATGTACTCACATTATTACAACTTCAGCATGTAATCAAGCTTGCATTATGCTCCTTGTACAGCTTCTCCAAGGCTTGCAATAGTCATCCAACCAAAGAGAAACGAACAATGCCCTCACCAAGGCGGTATAAACAATGCAAGAAGCATTAGTGATTAATTGTTAGATGTTTTGCATGTATAGAGCAAAATTGATTAAGAAAATGTGTGGGAATGATAAAGAGAAAGTAGAGGCTTGAGGCAATGCAACCAATATGCAAGGGAATGATGACAATCCCATCATATGCACAAGAACTTTACCCTAAACCCCGTCTTCTCTCAAAACCCTAATGCACTCGGCCAAATTGATCAAGAAATGCACAATTGTGTAGAGGAGATCAAGGGAAGGATTATGGATTGAAAAGTTAGGAAATCCAACAATAATATCTAATTTTGAACATAACTTCCCTGATATGCAGAGGCGATGGCAAGGAGAATGGTTGGAGACCCAAGGTCTGAGAAGAAGGAACATACAGAGTGACACGTGGTTACATTGGAATTGATTCTGGATGTCATAAATTAAAATTGAAATTCAACGTAAGAATGAGGGACCATTTCTAAACTCCCTCTTCTTTTTGCGGTCGACTTTGCCATGCCCTGCTAGATCTTTTGTTTGCTCAAAGCAACTTTCTCAGAGGACAATAGAACTCCCTCTCAACATGCTCGATTCTAGTGCTTGTTTAAAATAAACTTATACAATTTAATTGAGAATCCAGCAATGTGAAGAGAGTAGAGTGTTTGATTTCTTATAATTCAAAGCATATACTCACAATATAAATTTAGCATGTAATCAAGCTTGCATTATGCTCCGTGTACACTTGCTCCAAGGCTTGGAAGAGTCATCCAACCAAACAGAAATAAACAATGCCCTCACCAAGGCATAACCAATGCAAGAAGCATTAGTGATTAATTGTTGGATTTTTTGCATGTATAGAGTAAAATTGATTAGGAAAATGTGTGGGAATAATAAAGAGTAAGTAGAGGCTTGAGACAATGCAACCAATATGCAAGAGAATGATGAGAATCCCATCATATGCAAAACCTAAACCCCGCCTTCTCTCAAAACCCTAATGCACTTGGCCAAATTAATCAAGAAATACACAATTGTGTAGAGGAGATCAAGGGAAGTAGGATAATGGATTGGAAAGTCAAGAAATCCCACAATAATTTCTAATTTTAAAGGTAACTTCCCCGATATGTAGACACGACGGCAAGGAGAATGGTTGGAGACCCAGACCTGAGACGGAACATACGGAGCAACAGGTGGTTACATTGGAATTGATTTTGAATGTCATGAATTAAAATTGAAATTCAATAAAAGAATGAGGCACCATTTCTTAAAATTCAAAGCAATGTACTCACATTACAACTTTAGCATATAATCTAGCTTGCATTACGCTCCTTGTACACGTGCTCCAAGGCTTGCAATAGTCATTCAACCAAAGAGAAACGAACAATGTCCTCACCAAGGCATAACCAATGCAAGAAGAATTAGTGATTAGTTGTTGGACATTTTGCATGTATAGAGTGAAACTGATTAGGAAAATGTGTGGGAATGATAAAGAGAAAGTAGAGGCTCGAGGCAATGCAACCAATATGCAAGGGAATGATGAGAATCCAATCATATGCACAAGAACTTTACCCTAAACCCCCTCTTCTCTCAAAACCCTGGTGCACTTGGCCAAATTGATCAAGAAATGCACAATTGTGTAGAGGAGATCAAGGATGAAGGATTATGGATTGAAAAGTCGAGAAATCCCACTATATCTCCTAATTTTGAAGGTAACTGCCTTGATATACAGAGGCAATGGCAAGGAGAATGGTTGGAGACCCAAGGTCTGAGATGGAACATAGGAAGCAACAGGTGGTTACATTGGAATTGATTTTGGATGCATAAATTAAAATTAAAATTCAACGGAAGAATGAGGCACCATTTCTAAACTCCCCCTTCTTTTTGGGGTCTCCTTTGCCATGCCCTGCTGGATTTTTTTGTTTGCTCAAAGAAACTCGCTTAGAGGACAATAGAACTCGCTCTCAACATGCTAGAAAGTTTTAGTGCCTGTTTGAAATGAACTTATACAATTTGATTTAGAATCCAGCAATGTGAAGCGAGTAGAGTGTTTGATTTCTTACAATTCAAAGCATGTACTCACATTACAACTTTAGCATGTAATTAAGCTTGCATTATGCTCCTTGTACACTTGCTCCAAGGCTTGCAATAGTCATCCAACCAAAGAGAAATGAACAATGCCCTCACCAAGGCAAGAAGCATTACTGATTAATTGTTGGATTTTTTGCATGTATAGAGTAAAACTCATTAGGAGAATGTGTGGGAATGATAATAAGAAAGTGGAGGCTCGACGCAATGCAACCAATATGGAAGGCAATGATGAGAATCCCATCACATGCATAAGAATTTTACCCTAAATCCCGTCTTCTCTCAAAACCCTAATGCACTTGGCCAAATTGATCAAAAAATGCACAATTGTATGGAGGAGATCAAGGGAAGAAGGATTATGGATTGAAAAGTCAAGAAGTCCCACAATAAGTCTTAATTTTGAAGGTAACTTCCCCGATATACATAGGCGATGGCAAGGAGAATGGTTGGAGACCGAGTCTGAGAGGAAACATACGGAGAAACAGGTGGTTACATTGGAATTGATTTTGGATGTCATAAATTAAAATTGAAATTCAACGGAAGAATGAGGCACCATTTCCAAACTCGCCCTTCTTTTTGGGGTCTCCTTTGCCACGCTCTAGTAGATTTTTTTGTTTGCTCAAAGGAACTCACTCAAAGGAAAATAGAACTTGATCTCAACATGCTAGATTCTAGTGCTTGTTTAAAAAGAACTCATGCAATTTGATTGAGAATCCAGCAATGTGAAGAGAGTAGAGTGTTTGATTTCTTACAATTCAAATCATGTACTCACATTACAACTTTAGCATATAATCAAGCTTACATTATGCTCCTTGTACACTTTCTCCAAGGCTTGCAATAGTCATCCAACCAAAGAGAAACGAACAATGCCCTCACGAAGGCATAACCAATGCAAGAAGCATTAGTGATTAATTGTTGGATTTTTTGCATGTATGGAGTAAAACTGATTAGGAAAATGTGTGGGAATGATAAAGAGAAAGTAGAGGCTCGAGGCAATGCAACCAATATGCAAGGTAATGATATGAATCCCATCATATGCACAAGAATTTTACCCTAAACCCCATAACCCTAATGCACTTGGCCAAATAGATCAAGAAATGCACAATTGTGTAGCGGAGATCAAGGGAAGAAGGATTATGGATTGAAAAGTCAAGAAATCCAACAATAATTCCTAATTTTGAAGGTAAATTCCCCGATATACAGAGGTGATGGCAGGAGAATGGTTGGAGACCCAACGTCTGACACATAATGTAAGGAGAAACAGGTGGTTACATTGGAATTGACTTTGGATGTCATAAATTAAAATTGAAATTCAACACAAAAATGAGGCACCATTTCTAAACTCCCCCTTCTTTTTGGGGTCTCCTTTGCCATGCCCTGCTAGTTTTTTTTTTTGCTCAAAGGAACTCGCTCAGAGGACAATAGAACTCCCTCTCAACATGCTAGATTCTAGTGCTTGTTTAGAATAGACTTATACAATTTGATTGAGAATCCAGCAATAGGAAGAGAGTAGAGTGTTTGATTTCTTACAATTTAAAGCATGTACTCACATTACAACTTTAGCATGTAATCAAGCTTGCATTCTCGAGAGAGATCTGTCCCCGGATGGCAAGATTCCCTCCACTGGTTAACATCCAATCCAACCTGGTGAATTTAATAACTAGCCTTTGTGATTAATTGTTGGACTGTTTGCATGTATAGAGTAAAACTGAATAGGAGAATGTGTGGGAATGATAAAGAGAAAGTAGAGGCTCGAGGCAATGCAACCAATATGCAAGGGAATGATGATAATCCCATCATATGCACAAGAATTTTACCCTAAACTCGGTCTTCTGTGAAAACCTCTTATGCACTTGGCCAAATTGATCAATAAATGCACAATTGTGTAGAGGAGATCAAGGGAAGAGGGATTATGAATTGAAAAGTCAAGAAATCCCACAATAAGTCTTAATTTTGAAGGTAACTTCCCCGATATACAGAGGCGATGGCAAGGAGAATGGTTGGAGACCCAAGGTCTGAGATGGAACATACGGAGCAACAGGTGGTTACATTGGAATTGATTTTTGATGTCATAAATTAAAATTGAAATTCAACGGAAGAATGAGGCACCATCTTTAAACTCCCCCTTCTTTTTGGGGTCTCCTTTGCCACGCTTGCTAGATTTTTTCCTTTGCTCAAAGGAACTCGCTCAGAGGACAATAGAACTCCCTCTCAACATGCTAGATTCTAGTGCTTGTTTAGAATAAACATATGCAATTTGATTGAGAATCCAGTAATGTGAAGAGAGTAGAGTGTTTGATTTTTTACAATTAAAAGCATGTACTCACATTATTACAACTTTAGCATGTAATCAAGCTTGCATTATGCTCCTTGTACAGCTTCTCCAAGGCTTGCAATAGTCATCCAACCAAAGAGAAACGAACAATGCCCTCACCAAGGCGGCATAAACAATGCAAGAAGCATTAGTGATTAATTGTTAGATGTTTTGCATGTATAGAGCAAAATTGATTAAGAAAATGTGTGGGAATGATAAAGAGAAAGTAGAGGCTTGAGGCAATGCAACCAATATCCAAGGGAATGATGACAATCCCATCATATGCACAAGAACTTTACCCTAAACCCCGTCTTCTCTCAAAACCCTAATGCACTCGGCCAAATTGATCAAGAAATGCACAATTGTGTAGAGGAGATCAAGGGAAGGATTATGGATTGAGAAGTTAGGAAATCCAACAATAATATCTAATTTTGAACATAACTTCCCTGATATGCAGAGGCGATGGCAAGGAGAATGGTTGGAGCCCAAGGTCTAAAAAGAAGGAACATACAGAGCGACACGTGGTTACATTGGAATTGATTCTGGATGTCATAAATTAAAATTGAAATTCAACGTAAGAATGAGGGACCATTTCTAAACTCCCTCTTCTTTTTGCTGTTTACTTTGCCACGCCCTGCTAGATCTTTTGTTTGCTCAAAGCAACTTTCTCAAAGGACAATAGAACTCCCTCTCAACATGCTCGATTCTAGTGCTTGTTTAAAATAAACTAATACAATTTAATTGAGAATCCAGCAATGTGAAGAGAGTAGAGTGTTTGATTTCTTATAATTCAAAGCATATACTCACAATATAACTTTAGCATGTAATCAAGCTTGCGTTATGCTCCGTGTACACTTGCTCCAAGGCTTGGAAGAGTCATCCAACCAAACAGAAATAAACAATGCCCTCACCAAGGCATAACCAATGCAAGAAGCATTAGTGATTAATTGTTGGATTTTTTGCATGTATAGAGTAAAATTGATTAGGAAAATGTGTGGGAATAATAAAGAGTAAGTAGAGGCTTGAGGCAATGCAACCAATATGCAAGAGAATGATGAGAATCCCATCATATGCATAACCTAAACCCCGCCTTCTCTCAAAACCCTAATGCACTTGGCCAAATTAATCAAGAAATACACAATTGTGTAGAGGAGATCAAGGGAAGTAGGATAATGGATTGGAAAGTCAAGAAATCCCACAATAATTTCTAATTTTGAAGGTAACTTCCCTAATATGTAGACACGACGGCAAGGAGAATGGTTGGAGACCCAGACCTGAGACGGAACATACGGAGCAACAGGTGGTTGCATTGGAATTGATTTTGAATGTCATAAATTAAAATTGAAATTCCACGAAAGAATGAGGCACCATTTCTTAAAATTCAAAGCAATGTACTCACATTACAACTTTAGCATATAATCTAGCTTGCATTACGCTCCTTGTACACGTGCTCCAAGGCTTGCAATAGTCATTCAACCAAAGAGAAACAAACAATGTCCTCACCAAGGCATAACCAATGCAAGAAGCATTAGTGATTAGTTGTTGGACATTTTGCATGTATAGAGTGAAACTGATTAGGAAAATGTGTGGGAATGATAAAGAGAAAGTAGAGGCTCGAGGCAATGCAACCAATATGCAAGGGAATGATGAGAATCCAATCATATGCACAAGAACTTTACCCTAAACCCCCTCTTCTCTCAAAACCCTCGTGCACTTGGCCAAATTGATCAAGAAATGCACAATTGTTAGAGGAGATCAAGGATGAAGGATTATGGATTGAAAAGTCAAGAAATCCCACTATATCTCCTAATTTTGAAAGTAACTGCCTTGATATACAGAGGCAATGGCAAGGAGAATGGTTGGAGACCCAAGGTCTGAGATGGAACATAGGAAGCAACAGGTGGTTACATTGGACTTGATTTTGGATGTCATAAATTAAAATTAAAATTCAACGGAAGAATGAGGCACCATTTCTAAACTCCCCCTTCTTTTTGGGGTCTCCTTTGCCATGCCCTGCTGGATTTTTTTGTTTGCTCAAAGAAACTCGCTTAGAGGACAATAGAACTCGCTCTCAACATGCTAGAAAGTTTTAGTGCCTGTTTGAAATGAACTTATACAATTTGATTTAGAATCCAGCAATGTGAAGCGAGTAGAGTGTTTGATTTGTTACAATTCAAAGCATGTACTCACATTACAACTTTAGCATGTAATTAAGCTTGCATTATGCTCCTTGTACACTTGCTCCAAGGCTTGCAATAGTCATCCAACCAAAGAGAAATGAACAATGCCCTCACCAAGGCAAGAAGCATTAGTGATTAATTGTTGGATTTTTTGCAAATATAGAGTAAAACTCATTAGGAGAATGTGTGGGAATGATAATAAGAAAGTGGAGGCTCGACGCAATGCAACCAATATGGAAGGCAATGATGAGAATCCCATCATATGCATAAGAATTTTACCCTAAATCCCGTCTTCTCTCAAAACCCTAATGCACTTGGCCAAATTGATCAAGAAATGCACAATTGTATGGAGGAGATCAAGGGAAGAAGGATTATGGAGTGAAAAGTCAAGAAGTCCCACAATAATTCCTAATTTTGAAGGTAACTTCCCCGATATACATAGGCGATGGCAAGGAGAATGGTTGGAGACCCAGTCTGAGAGGGAACATACGGAGAAACAGGTGGTTACATTGGAATTGATTTTGGATGTCATAAATTAAAATTGAAATTCAACGGAAGAATGAGGCACCATTTCCAAAGTCGCCCTTCTTTTTGGGGTCTCCTTTGCCACGCTCTAGTAGATTTTTTTGTTTGCTCAAAGGAACTCGCTCAGAGGAAAATAGAACTTGATCTCAACATGCTAGATTCTAGTGCTTGTTTAAAAAGAACTTATGCAATTTGATTGAGAATCCAGCAATGTGAAGAGAGTAGAGTGTTTGATTTCTTACAATTCAAAGCATGTACTCACATTACAACTTTAGCATATAATCAAGCTTACATTATGCTCCTTGTACACTTTCTCCAAGGCTTGCAATAGTCATCCAACCAAAGAGAAACGAACAATGCCCTCACCAAGGCATAACCAATGCAAGAAGCATTAGTGATTAATTGTTGGGTTTTTTGCATGTATGGAGTAAAACTGATTAGGAAAATGTGTGGGAATGATAAAGAGAAAGTAGAGGCTCGAGGAAATGCAACCAATATGCAAGGTAATGATGAGAATCCCATCATATGCACAAGAATTTTACCCTAAACCCCATAACCCTAATGCACTTGGCCAAATAGATCAAGAAATGCACAATTGTGTAGCGGAGATCAAGGGAAGAAGGATTATGGATTGAAAAGTCAAGAAATCCAACAATAATTCCTAATTTTGAAGGTAACTTCCCCGATATACAGAGGTGCTGGCAGGAGAATGGTTGGAGACCCAAGGTCTGACACATAATGTAAGGAGCAACAGGTGGTTACATTGGAATTGACTTTGGATGTCATAAATTAAAATTGAAATTCAACACAAAAATGAGGCACCATTTCTAAACTCCCCCTTCTTTTTGGGGTCTCCTTTGCCATGCCCTGCTAGTTTTTTTTTTTCTCAAAGGAACTCGCTCAGAGGACAATAGAACTCCCTCTCAACATGCTAGATTCTAGTGCTTGTTTAGAATAGACTTATACAATTTGATTGAGAATCCAGCAATAGGAAGAGAGTAGAGTGTTTGATTTCTTACAATTCAAAGCATGTACTAACATTACAACTTTAGCATGTAATCAAGCTTGCATTCTCGAGAGAGATCTGTCCCTGGATGGCAAGATTCCCTCCACTGGTTAACATCCAATCCAACCTGGTGAATTTAATAACTAGCGTTTGTGATTAATTGTTGGACTGTTTGCATGTATAGAGTAAAACTAAATAGGAGAATGTGTGGGAATGATAAAGAGAAAGTAGAGGCTCGAGGCAATGCAACCAATATGCAAGGGAATGATGATAATCCCATCATATGCACAAGAATTTTACCCTAAACCCGGTCTTCTATGAAAACCTCTTATGCACTTGGCCAAATTGATCAATAAATGCACAATTGTGTAGAGGAGATCAAGGGAAGAGGAATTATGAATTGAAAAGTCAAGAAATCCCACAATAAGTCTTAATTTTGAAGGTAACTTCCCCGATATACAGAGGCGATGGCAAGGAGAATGGTTGGAGACCCAAGGTCTGAGATGGAACATACGGAGCAACAGGTGGTTACATTGGAATTGATTTTTGATGTCATAAATTAAAATTGAAATTCAACGGAAGAATGAGGCACCATTTTTAAACTCCCCCTTCTTTTTGGGGTCTCCTTTGCCACGCTTGCTAGATTTTTTTCTTTGCTCAAAGGAACTCGCTCAGAGGACAATAGAACTCCCTCTCAACATGCTAGATTCTAGTGCTTGTTTAGAATAAACATATGCAATTTGATTGAGAATCCAGTAATGTGAAGAGAGTAGAGTGTTTGATTTTTTACAATTAAAAGCATGTACTCACATTATTACAACTTTAGCATGTAATCAAGCTTGCATTATGCTCCTTGTACAGCTTCTCCAAGGCTTGCAATAGTCATCCAACCAAAGAGAAACGAACAATGCCCTCACCAAGGTGGCATAAACAATGCAAGAAGCATTAGTGATTAATTGTTAGATGTTTTGCATGTATAGAGCAAAATTGATTAAGAAAATGTGTGGGAATGATAAAGAGAAAGTAGAGGCTTGAGGCAATGCAACCAATATGCAAGGGAATGATGACAATCCCATCATATGCACAAGAACTTTACCCTAAACCCCGTCTTCTCTCAAAACCCTAATGCACTCGGCCAAATTGATCAAGAAATGCACAATTGTGTAGAGGAGATCAAGGGAAGGATTATGGATTGAGAAGTTAGGAAATCCAACAATAATATCTAATTTTGAACATAACTTCCCTGATATGCAGAGGCGATGGCAAGGAGAATGGTTGGAGACCCAAGGTCTAAGAAGAAGGAACATACAGAGCGACACGTGGTTACATTGGAATTGATTCTGGATGTCATAAATTAAAATTGAAATTCAACGTAAGAATGAGGGACCATTTCTAAACTCCCTCTTCTTTTTGCTGTTTACTTTGCCACGCCCTGCTAGATCTTTTGTTTGCTCAAAGCAACTTTCTCAAAGGACAATAGAACTCCCTCTCAACATGCTCGATTCTAGTGCTTGTTTAAAATAAACTAATACAATTTAATTGAGAATCCAGCAATGTGAAGAGAGTAGAGTGTTTGATTTCTTATAATTCAAAGCATATACTCACAATATAACTTTAGCATGTAATCAAGCTTGCGTTATGCTCCGTGTACACTTGCTCCAAGGCTTGGAAGAGTCATCCAACCAAACAGAAATAAACAATGCCCTCACCAAGGCATAACCAATGCAAGAAGCATTAGTGATTAATTGTTGGATTTTTTGCATGTATAGAGTAAAATTGATTAGGAAAATGTGTGGGAATAATAAAGAGTAAGTAGAGGCTTGAGGCAATGCAACCAATATGCAAGAGAATGATGAGAATCCCATCATATGCATAACCTAAACCCCGCCTTCTCTCAAAACCCTAATGCACTTGGCCAAATTAATCAAGAAATACACAATTGTGTAGAGGAGATCAAGGGAAGTAGGATAATGGATTGGAAAGTCAAGAAATCCCACAATAATTTCTAATTTTGAAGGTAACTTCCCTAATATGTAGACACGACGGCAAGGAGAATGGTTGGAGACCCAGACCTGAGACGGAACATACGGAGCAACAGGTGGTTGCATTGGAATTGATTTTGAATGTCATAAATTAAAATTGAAATTCCACGAAAGAATGAGGCACCATTTCTTAAAATTCAAAGCAATGTACTCACATTACAACTTTAGCATATAATCTAGCTTGCATTACGCTCCTTGTACACGTGCTCCAAGGCTTGCAATAGTCATTCAACCAAAGAGAAACAAACAATGTCCTCACCAAGGCATAACCAATGCAAGAAGCATTAGTGATTAGTTGTTGGACATTTTGCATGTATAGAGTGAAACTGATTAGGAAAATGTGTGGGAATGATAAAGAGAAAGTAGAGGCTCGAGGCAATGCAACCAATATGCAAGGGAATGATGAGAATCCAATCATATGCACAAGAACTTTACCCTAAACCCCCTCTTCTCTCAAAACCCTCGTGCACTTGGCCAAATTGATCAAGAAATGCACAATTGTTAGAGGAGATCAAGGATGAAGGATTATGGATTGAAAAGTCAAGAAATCCCACTATATCTCCTAATTTTGAAGGTAACTGCCTTGATATACAGAGGCAATGGCAAGGAGAATGGTTGGAGACCCAAGGTCTGAGATGGAACATAGGAAGCAGCAGGTGGTTACATTGGAATTGATTTTGGATGTCATAAATTAAAATTAAAATTCAACGGAAGAATGAGGCACCATTTCTAAACTCCCCCTTCTTTTTGGGGTCTCCTTTGCCATGCCCTGCTGGATTTTTTTGTTTGCTCAAAGAAACTCGCTTAGAGGACAATAGAACTCGCTCTCAACATGCTAGAAAGTTTTAGTGCCTGTTTGAAATGAACTTATACAATTTGATTTAGAATCCAGCAATGTGAAGCGAGTAGAGTGTTTGATTTCTTACAATTCAAAGCATGTACTCACATTACAACTTTAGCATGTAATTAAGCTTGCATTATGCTCCTTGTACACTTGCTCCAAGGCTTGCAATAGTCATCTAACCAAAGAGAAATGAACAATGCCCTCACCAAGGCAAGAAGCATTAGTGATTAGTTGTTGGATTTTTTGCATGTATAGAGTAAAACTCATTAGGAGAATGTGTGGGAATGATAATAAGAAAGTGGAGGCTCGACGCAATGCAACCAATATGGAAGGCAATGATGAGAATCCCATCATATGCATAAGAATTTTACCCTAAATCCCGTCTTCTCTCAAAACCCTAATGCACTTGGCCAAATTGATCAAGAAATGCACAATTGTATGGAGGAGATCAAGGGAAGAAGGATTATGGAGTGAAAAGTCAAGAAGTCCCACAATAATTCCTAATTTTGAAGGTAACTTCCCCGATATACATAGGCGATGGCAAGGAGAATGGTTGGAGACCCAGTCTGAGAGGGAACATACGGAGAAACAGGTGGTTACATTGGAATTGATTTTGGATGTCATAAATTAAAATTGAAATTCAACGGAAGAATGAGGCACCATTTCCAAACTCGCCCTTCTTTTTGGGGTCTCCTTTGCCACGCTCTAGTAGATTTTTTTGTTTGCTCAAAGGAACTCGCTCAGAGGAAAATAGAACTTGATCTCGAGTTTGGAACATTGCTCGCTCGCTGAAGCTCCCGCCCCCCCTGCTCTGCGCACCTTCGATCCCCCCCCCCCTCCTCGCGCCCCTTCTCGCCTCTGCCCCCCGTTTGTCCCCTCTGCTCGCCACTGCGCCCCCCCCTTCCTCGCTGCTGCGCCGCCCCCCCCTCCTTCAGCGCTTCTGCGCCTCCACCCCCCCCTCTTCGCCAGGTCGCCCCCCTCCCCGCTGCCGCCTTTCGCCCTCCCTCCCTGCTGCCGCCATTCCGCCCCCCCCCCCGCCTCTTCGCTTCTTCATTCTCGCCGCCTTTCAGCAGCGGCCCCCCCCTTCCCTCTCGCGTTGTCGCCGCCTTCCCCCCCTCTGGGCCTCTCCTCCAATTTCCGCCCCCCCTTCCCTCCTCTGTCGTGCTGCTTCTTCCCTTAGGGGTTTTTTGTTTTTTTTCCTTATCGTCACCCGTCCTTCCGCCTCTTGGTGTGCAGCCCGCTTCTTGCAGGGGTTTTCCGCTTTCGCCTCGCCTTCGCTTGAGCTTCAGACTCTGATGGAGACTCCTCCCGCCTCGCCTCAGAGGGACTCTTCTGCAGCCCCCTCGCTCGCCCCCGAGGTCATCCCCATCAGGCTTTCTCTTTCGCCGGAAGAGGAAGCGAGCCTCACCGCAGAGGTGGAGCGCCTTCAGGCTCACTCCACCATCTGCCGTATAGTCGGCACTCGCCCCAGCAGAGGGGAGATCAGGGATCTTCTTCAGGCCCGCCTTCTTGCAGATGTGGGCAAGATCCTGGATGTACAGCTCTTGGGCCGGGGACATTATCAGATCGAGTTCGAGGCCGCCCAGAGCGTTGCCAAGGTCCTTGCCATGAGTCCTCTGGATATCAGGGGTGCTCGGGCTTTCTTCAGGCCTTGGCAGCATGGATTTGACCCAGCAGCGGCGGAGCAGGGAGAGCGCCTCTTCCATATTACAGTTTGTTTCCCTAGTCTCCGCCGGGAGTATCTTCCGCTCCTCCCCAGGCTCGGAGCTTTGGTGGGCTCGGTTCTTGAGACGGGCCCCTCAGCAGCTTCAGTGGTGGCCAGAGCAGCTGGGTTACCTTCGGTCAGAGTGTTGGTATCTGACATCTCCTCCCTTCCTAAGGTCATTCAGCTACCTAGGATAGGGGGGGGGTGGATAGATCAGAGAGTGGAGTTCTCGGGGCTCCCAAACCAGTGCTTCATTTGTAGGCAGGTCGGCCATTTGGCCAAGGCCTGCCCTCGCAGGAGACCTCGGCCCTCACCACAGCAGCAGGCCACGGATGGCCCGCCCGCAGATTCGGCCCGGCAGGCTGCCTCAGGGACACCTGCTCAGGCCACAGAGACCTCGGAGTGGCAGCCAGGATAGGGGCGCCGTCGAGGGAGACAGCCTCAGCAGCGCGCCCAGGTACCGCTGCAGCAGCAGCCACAGCCTCAGCCTCACTGGGTTCCCGTGAGGAACAGATTTGCTCCCCTTCAGGAGGAGACCCCTGCAGCGACCGAGGACCAGGAGATGCCAGCTCCCCCTCCTTCACCTCCCCCACACCCACCCCCTCCCACCGCCTCGCGTCCACCATCGCCTCCTCCCGCCCCCGCTCCGGTCTCGGCAGCGGCTCCCTCTCCTCCTCCCTCGCCTCCCCCTCCTCCCCCTCCGCCCGCCTCGCCTTCCCGGGAGGTCCTGGCAGTTCCCTGGCGCTCACCTGCAGTCCGGAGGGCGCTGAGCACTGACCTCGCTCGAGCATCACAGAGGAGACCTATGCCGATTAGGGCTTCACGGATTTCATCTATCCGCAGTCGGCTGAGTCGCCTCGGCATTCGTCAGCGCTCGGAGGCGTTTGATTATACCTTTACACGGCTTTTTGGAGCCGAGGGCCCCCATGAGCCAGCACCCATCCGAGTGCATGTAGTGATACCTCCGGCCCGCGGGGAGGAGGCACTAGACTCAGCGGTGGCCTTCTCATTCCCTCTTTGTGGACCTTGTGACCGGGAGTGGACTCTAGAGCTCGCTCTCAGCACGTTGAAGACTCAGGCAGTTGAGTTTTCTCATCACATGAGCGATTTGGAGGTTACAGATGTGATAGGCTGACTTTGGGAGTTGGCTCATTTTTTCTTGGATCTCGGGAGTGTGGATACATCCGGGATTCGGCATTTGGTCGTGCGCATAGTTGCAGATTTGGCACGCGACCCAGGATATGTGAGTATACACGAGGTTACTATGTCAGAGCAGGAGGCAGTCGCCATGGGTCACAGCCATTGGCGCCTGATCCGGGATTCTTGCAGTACACCGGGTGGGCAGACTCGCAGCCGTTCGGATGGGGACTACTCTCCATCCAAGCCGCTTGCGAAGGCTCGCCGCACGGCTGAGACAGCATCCACCTCAGTAGGACATCCATGAGGATCATCTCATGGAATGTTCAGGGCCTTGGCGGAGCACACTTTATACGTTATCGAGGCTGCTTGAGGCAGGAGCTACAGAGATGCCTGGTTGGTGGCAGCATAGACATTCTGATGATGCAGGAGCACCACTTGGGTGAGAGCAGGATCCGGAGATATGGTTCGGTGATGCCTGGTAGATGGGACACTTTCTGGTCTGCAGGGTTTGGTCCTTTGGGTGGACAGGGAGGAGTATGCATGGTTATTGCAGATGCATGGCGGCAGGCCATTGTGGATCGAGGGATCATTGTGCCTGGCAGAGCACAGTATGTCATTCTGAGGATGCATGATGAGCTATTGGGTGTGCTCAACATCTATGCGCCCAATCATGCTAGTGCCAGAGCAGAGTTTTGGACTCAGGTTACAGATGCATTGCCAGAGGCCGCACATTGGTGTGTTGGGGGAGACTTCAACATGCTTGAGGACCCGGCAGATAGGGTGGGAGGCAGTCATGTTACAGTGCACGGCACGGAGCTTGCAGCTTGGGACCGGTTTTGCATGTCACTGAGGATCACTGATGCATGGCAGCATGGGGCTTTCTCCCGGTCTCAGGACAGTCTTAGTTTCTCTCGGTCGGATCGCCGACAGGGAGGGACTAATCTATCTCGGATTGATCGCTTTTATGTGGGCGATTGGTTGGGGGAGCGAGGGGGCTCCGTCGGCATTCTTGCTGGCACCTCATTTTCAGATCATGCGCCAGTTATATTGACTTTGGAGGAGGGGACTCGGGAGCCCAGCTTGCAGTTGAGGATCCCAGAGCGGGTACTTGCAGACCCCAGTCTCGCTGAGGACATTGAGAGGATCTGGCAGGATAGTCAGTGCTCTGACCAGGATGCAGCGGGCCAGTGTGCCCAGGGACTCATTGATCTTAGCTCTTTTCTGCACGCTGCAGCTTTGACACGACTGGGAGAGATTCGAGAGCGGGAGCAACGGCTGAGACGTAGCCTTGCTTCGCTACAGCGACTTCAGGAGCAGCAGCCAGCATGTGAGTGGGTGGCGTCCCAGCTGAGCCAGGCCCGCCAGGAGGTTAGAGAGGCAGCGGAGCAGAGACATGAGTTTTACTATCGTCGTCAGGCCTCTCAGTGGACGCAGCTTGGTGATAGAGTGACTGGGGAGTTTTTTGAGATCACTGGACCCCGTCATGCGCGAGCAGGGGTTCGCCAGCTTGGTAGACCGGATGGATCGATAGCTACTGAGCTCGGGGAGATCAGAGACATTGCCACAGCTTTTTATAGTGACTTGCTTTCAGCGGAGCCAGCCACTGAGGATCGGGATGTATGCAGACAGACTGTGTGGGCCCATGTGCAGAGGAGGGTCACAGACCATATGCGCACAGTTTTAGGTGCGCCTCTGTCAGAGACTGAGCTTGCCGAGGCCTTGAGGGTCCTGCCGCGACATAGTTGCCCAGGGGAGGACGGACTGACGCCGGCCTTCTTTATGCGCTACTGGGACCTTTTGGGGCCAGGCCTCCGCAGGGGCTTTCAGCATGTTTTGGACACTGGGATGATGCCGCAGAGCTTTTCAGAGGGCTTGATCTATCTTATCCCCAAGGGGGAGGGAGTATCAGATGATATTCGGCATTGGAGGCCTATTACGATCCTCAATACTGTCTACAAGGTCTTGGCAAAGGCCTTGAGTTTGAGGATCCAGCCCTTCCTGGGGGAGTTGATTCATGCTACTCAGACCGGATTTGTCAAGGAGCGCAGTATCCTTGACAACATCTTTACTTTCTGGGAGGCGACGGCCCGAGCCAGGTTTCTTGGTGAGGACTTGGTCGTGATGCTTCTCGATTTTGAGAAGGCATACGATAGAGTCGATTGGGGATTCTTAGAGGGCACTATGCTACGCCTGGGCTTTGAGCCAGGATGGATCAGAGGGGTGGCAGCTTTGTATTCCACAGCTCGCAGCCAGGTGCTGATTGCAGGAGGTCGGGGGCCGAGTTTTGAGCTGACCAGATCAGTCCGTCAGGGGTGCCCTCTCGCTCCTTTCCTTTTTCTCTTCTTTGCGGAGGCTATGAGTATGTATTTGTCGGCAGAGGAGGTTGGTTTGAGAGGACTTCAGCTCCCAGTCCGGGGGGAGGATTTGCTTGATGCTGAGTTTGCAGACGACACGGGCTTATTTTTGCATGGCCAAGAGGCCAATCTTATTCGGGCAGAGCAGTCGCTCCAGGTTTTTAGTGCAGCTTCGGGAGCATTGATCAATTGGCGCAAGACAGTGGCCTTTTGGATCAGTAGTGCTCCCACTCCGGCATGGAGTCCGGACCCCGGTTTTAGATGGATTCCTCCCGGCACAGCAGTGCGGTATTTGGGATGCCAGCTCGGCCTCGATTTGTCACCTGAGCAGCAGATTTCCCCGCTTCTTCTGAGCATTCGGAAGAAGCTATTGTATTGGAGTACAGCTCGACTATCCTTGGCTGGTAGGGTGGTGGTGGCAAATCAGGTGCTGTTAGCGACTATGTGGTACATTACGTCTTGCTGGATTTTCTCGAGCTCTTGCATCAGCCAGGTACAGAGGCTGATCAGGAACTTTCTGTGGTTTGGGCGGGACGGTCAGCCAGCTCGGGCAAAGGTTGCATGGGCAGTTATTACACTTCCGCTGGCTCAGTGCGGTTTGGGCATTATAGATCCAGTCGATCAGAGTAGAGCCTTATTGGGGAAGCTTATTGTTCGGGGGTTGCTTCCAGGCGCTGAGCCTTGGAAAGAGCTCCTCTTGCAGCGACTGCAGGCCCGGGCGCCTCCTGCAGGGGATACTTGGGCACCAGAGATTCGCTGGATCTTCATAGAGATGAGGAGGACAGGCCTCAGTAGAGGATGGGAGGACAGATTTGCTTTGAGTATCCTGCGAGCTTGGGAGCTGTTGAGACCAGGGCTCTCTCAGCGGCCTCCTTCTTGTGTTGAGGAGCGGGCCAGGCAGCCGCTCATCTGGAGCCCAGCGGTTCGTACAGAGCAGGGTCATATGCTGGGTTCTCGGCCTCGTCTAGCCTGGGGACCTTTAGCGGCAGGCCCGGCTCGTAGTTTTGGAGACTGGCAGGCTTTCTGCAGTCTACCAGAGGAGACCCAGGTGGAGAGGCTGAGTCACTTCAGAGGGGGATTGATTATGAGGGATGATATTCAGGAGGCACTTTCAGAGGAGTGGTTCACACCTCTCGAGCCAGTGGCCCCACGGTGGATGGGAGCCTTTACACAGTTGGAGATCCTGATTGCTGTCAGAGCTAGCACTGAGGATGGCAGATGCCTCTATTATGAGATTCAGGATGAGGGCAGACTCCAGAGAGTGGAGGTGGAGTCGCCTTTGGTTGCAGAGTGCACCTTTCAGAGGATTCGGGTAGTGGCTGCCGCTTCTCGGAAGTGGCATATTGACCCCGACCCTGCGGCGGACGTGCTCCCGGATTGGCGCATCTGGGCATATGCAGCGCGCCCCTTGGCTCGGCTGCAGTGGGACCCCGGAGAGTACGAGTGGCATGATCCTTATGCATCCCTTGAGGCCACAGAGATCACATTTTTCCAGTATACTGTTAGGCTGGGACGGCATATCTTGATGGCGAGGAGGACGGTGTCTCCAGCGGCAGCGGGGCATTGGCGATTGCAGGGACTATCACAGGAGTTCCTGGAGGATTTCTGGGCTCGGCTCTGGGCTAGTCGACAGGCCCGCAGGATCTCGGCTTTTCAGTGGCTGGTCGCCCACAGGGGCTCAGCAGTTGGCACTTGGCTTGTTTACAACGGTCTTCCGGCGGCCTGCGTCCGATGCGACCACCCTATGGAGACACAGAGACATTGCCTGTGGGACTGCCCTCAGGCACAGCAGATTTGGCTGCGGATGCTGCGTATTCTGGCCCCCCTCTCTCCAGAGGGTATGTTTACGTGGGGTGCCGCTGCTTGGTCGACTTCGTCAGGGCCTGCTATGGGCTATGAGATGGAGCAGGGCAGTCAGGCCATCAGATTTATTAGGGGCCAGCCTCGCCTGGTTCCGGCACCGGATTTCTCGTCCGCCAGCTGGACACAGGAGAGGGATTTACGATGGGAGCTCCTCAGCAGCCTCACCATCTGGTTCACCTGGAGGGCCCGGTGCTTCACGGCCTTTGAGGGGAGATTGGAGCCACCAGCAGAGACTGTTCGGGGGATTTGGCAGGAGTTGATCCACACCCTGCGAGGACAGTACGACCGCATCCGGGGAGACTCGGATGAGGCGATCTTACGGCGCCAGGCCTTTCATACCACTTGGCGCTGCGGCCCGTTCTATACCCTACACACGGGATCCCCCCGTTGGCACTACAGGCCACCTGTTTGGCTCTTTCCCCCCCCCATTGTATGATTTAGCCGCTCAGTCCTTTAGGCTGATGCTTGTATTTTGCAGCACCTAGGGAGAGTCTCCCGGGCTGCCATGATGTATTCACTGCTCTTCTCTCTGGTAGGAGCAGGAGAGATCTCTTTTGTAGCCCTCCGGGCGTTTTTTACATAACTAATGAAAGGATCTTTTCTCGAAAAAAAAAAAATAGAACTTGATCTCAACATGCTAGATTCTAGTGCTTGTTTAAAAAGAACTTATGCAATTTGATTGAGAATCCAGCAATGTGAAGAGAGTAGAGTGTTTGATTTCTTACAATTCAAAGAATGTACTCACATTACAACTTTAGCATATAATCAAGCTTACATTATGCTCCTTGTACACTTTCTCCAAGGCTTGCAATAGTCATCCAACCAAAGAGAAACGAACAATGCCCTCACCAAGGCATAACCAATGCAAGAAGCATTAGTGATTAATTGTTGGGTTTTTTGCATGTATGGAGTAAAACTGATTAGGAAAATGTGTGGGAATGATAAAGAGAAAGTAGAGGCTCGAGGCAATGCAACCAATATGCAAGGTAATTATGAGAATCCCATCATATGCACAAGAATTTTACCCTAAACCCCATAACCCTAATGCACTTGGCCAAATAGATCAAGAAATGCACAATTGTGTAGCGGAGATCAAGGGAAGAAGGATTATGGATTGAAAAGTCAATAAATCCAACAATAATTCCTAATTTTGAAGGTAACTTCCCCGATATACAGAGGTGCTGGCAGGAGAATGGTTGGAGACCCAAGGTCTGACACATAATGTAAGGAGCAACAGGTGGTTACATTGGAATTGACTTTGGATGTCATAAATTAAAATTGAAATTCAACACAAAAATGAGGCACCATTTCTAAACTCCCCCTTCTTTTTGGGGTCTCCTTTGCCATGCCCTGCTAGTTTTTTTTTTTGCTCAAAGGAACTCGCTCAGAGGACAATAGAACTCCCTCTCAACATGCTAGATTCTAGTGCTTGTTTAGAATAGACTTATACAATTTGATTGAGAATCCAGCAATAGGAAGAGAGTAGAGTGTTTGATTTCTTACAATTCAAAGCATGTACTCACATTACAACTTTAGCATGTAATCAAGCTTGCATTCTCGAGAGAGATCTGTCCCCGGATGGCAAGATTCCCTCCACTGGTTAACATCCAATCCAACCTGGTGAATTTAATAACTAGCGTTTGTGATTAATTGTTGGACTTTTGCATGTATAGAGTAAAACTAAATAGGAGAATGTGTGGGAATGATAAAGAGAAAGTAGAGGCTCGAGGCAATGCAACCAATATGCAAGGGAATGATGATAATCCCATCATATGCACAAGAATTTTACCCTAAACCCGGTCTTCTGTGAAAACCTCTTATGCACTTTGCCAAATTGATCAATAAATGCACAATTGTGTAGAGGAGATCAAGGGAAGAGGGATTATGAATTGAAAAGTCAAGAAATCCCACAATAAGTCTTAATTTTGAAGGTAACTTCCCCGATATACAGAGGCGATGGCAAGGAGAATGGTTGGAGACCCAAGGTCTGAGATGGAACATACGGAGCAACAGGTGGTTACATTGGAATTGATTTTTGATGTCATAAATTAAAATTGAAATTCAACGGAAGAATGAGGCACCATTTTTAAACTCCCCCTTCTTTTTGGGGTCTCCTTTGCCACGCTTGCTAGATTTTTTTCTTTGCTCAAAGGAACTCGCTCAGAGGACAATAGAACTCCCTCTCAACATGCTTGATTCTAGTGCTTGTTTAGAATAAACATATGCAGTTTGATTGAGAATCCAGTAATGTGAAGAGAGTAGAGTGTTTGATTCTTTACAATTGAAAGCATGTACTCACATTATTATAACTTTAGCATGTAATCAAGCTTGCATTATGCTCCTTGTACAGCTTCTCCAAGGCTTGTAATAGTCATCCAACCAAAGAGAAACGAACAATGCCCTCACCAAGGCGGCATAAACAATGCAAGAAACATTAGTGATTAATTGTTAGATGTTTTGCATGTATAGAGCAAAATTGATTAAGAAAATGTGTGGGAATGATAAAGAGAAAGTAGAGGCTTGAGGCAATGCAACCAATATGCAAGGGAATGATGACAATCCCATCATATGCACAAGAACTTTACCCTAAACCCCGTCTTCTCTCAAAACCCTAATGCACTCGGCCAAATTGATCAAGAAATGCACAATTGTGTAGAGGAGATCAAGGGAAGGATTATGGATTGAAAAGTTAGGAAATCCAACAATAATATCTAATTTTGAATATAACTTCCCTGATATGCAGAGGCGATGGCAAGGAGAATGGTTGGAGACCCAAGGTCTGAGAAGAAGGAACATACAGAGCGACACGTGGTTACATTGGAATTGATTCTGGATGTCATAAATTAAAATTAAAATTCAACGTAAGAATGAGGGACCATTTCTAAACTCCCTCTTCTTTTTGCGGTCTACTTTGCCACGCCCTGCTAGATCTTTTGTTTGCTCAAAGCAACTTTCTCAGAGGACAATAGAACTCCCTCTCAACATGCTCGATTCTAGTGCTTGTTTAAAATAAACTTATACAATTTAATTGAGAATCCAGCAATGTGAAGAGAGTAGAGTGTTTGATTTCTTATAATTCAAAGAATATACTCACAATATAACTTTAGCATGTAATCAAGCTTGCGTTATGCTCCGTGTACACTTGCTCCAAGGCTTGGAAGAGTCATCCAACCAAACAGAAATAAACAATGCCCTCACCAAGGCATAACCAATGCAAGAAGCATTAGTGATTAATTGTTGGATTTTTTGCATGTATAGAGTAAAATTGATTAGGAAAATGTGTGGGAATAATAAAGAGTAAGTAGAGGCTTGAGGCATTGCAACCAATATGCAAGAGAATGATGAGAATCCCATCATATGCATAACCTAAACCCCGCCTTCTCTCAAAACCCTAATGCACTTGGCCAAATTAATCAAGAAATACACAATTGTGTAGAGGAGATCAAGGGAAGTAGGATAATGGATTGGAAAGTCAAGAAATCCCACAATAATTTCTAATTTTGAAGGTAACTTCCCCGATATGTAGACACGACGGCAAGGAGAATGGTTGGAGACCCAGACCTGAGACGGAACATACGGAGCAACAGGTGGTTACATTGGAATTGATTTTGAATGTCATAAATTAAAATTGAAATTCCACGAAAGAATGAGGCACCATTTCTTAAAATTCAAAGCAATGTACTCACATTACAACTTTAGCATATAATCTAGCTTGCAGTACGCTCCTTGTACACGTGCTCCAAGGCTTGCAATAGTCATTCAACCAAAGAGAAACGAATAATGTCCTCACCAAGGCATAACCAATGCAAGAAGCATTAGTGATTAGTTGTTGGACATTTTGCATGTATAGAGTGAAACTGATTAGGAAAATGTGTGGGAATGATAAAGAGAAAGTAGAGGCTCGAGGCAATGCAACCAATATGCAAGGGAATGATGAGGATCCAATCATATGCACAAGAACTTTACCCTAAACCCCCTCTTCTCTCAAAACCCTAGTGCACTTGGCCGAATTGATCAAGAAATGCACAACTGTTAGAGGAGATCAAGGATGAAGGATTATGGATTGAAAAGTCAAGAAATCCCACTATATCTCCTAATTTTGAAGGTAACTGCCTTGATATACAGAGGCAATGGCAAGGAGAATGGTTGGAGACCCAAGGTCTGAGATGGAACATAGGAAGCAACAGGTGGTTACATTGGAATTGATTTTGGATGTCATAAATTAAAATTAAAATTCAACGGAAGAATGAGGCACCATTTCTAAACTCCCCCTTCTTTTTGGGGTCTCCTTTGCCATGCCCTGCTGGATTTTTTTGTTTGCTCAAAGAAACTCGCTTAGAGGACAATAGAACTCGCTCTCAACATGCTAGAAAGTTTTAGTGCCTGTTTGAAATGAACTTATACAATTTGATTTAGAATCCAGCAATGTGAAGCGAGTAGAGTGTTTGATTTCTTACAATTCAAAGCATGTACTCACATTACAACTTTAGCATGTAATTAAGCTTGCATTATGCTCCTTGTACACTTGCTCCAAGGCTTGCAATAGTCATCCAACCAAAGAGAAATGAACAATGCCCTCACCAAGGCAAGAAGCATTAGTGATTAATTGTTGGATTTTTTGCATGTATGGAGTAAAACTCATTAGGAGAATGTGTGGGAATGATAATAAGAAAGTGGAGGCTCGACGCAATGCAACCAATATGGAAGGCAATGATGAGAATCCCATCATATGCATAAGAATTTTACCCTAAATCCCGTCTTCTCTCAAAACCCTAATGCACTTGGCCAAATTGATCAAGAAATGCACAATTGTATGGAGGAGATCAAGGGAAGAAGGATTATGGATTGAAAAGTCAAGAAGTCCCACAATAATTCCTAATTTTGAAGGTAACTTCCCCGATATACATAGGCGATGGCAAGGAGAATGGTTGGAGACCCAATCTGAGAGGGAACATACGGAGAAACAGGTACATTGGAATTGATTTTGGATGTCATAAATTAAAATTGAAATTCAACGGAAGAATGAGGCACCATTTCCAAACTCGCCCTTCTTTTTGGGGTCTCCTTTGCCACGCTCTAGTAGATTTTTTTGTTTGCTCAAAGGAACTCGCTCAGAGGAAAATAGAACTTGATCTCAACATGCTAGATTCTAGTGCTTGTTTAAAAAGAACTTATGCAATTTGATTAAGAATCCAGCAATGTGAAGAGAGTAGAGTGTTTGATTTCTTACAATTCAAAGCATGTACTCACATTACAACTTTAGCATATAATCAAGCTTACATTATGCTCCTTGTACACTTTCTCCAAGGCTTGCAATAGTCATCCAACCAAAGAGAAACGAACAATGCCCTCACCAAGGCATAACCAATGCAAGAAGCATTAGTGATTAATTGTTGGGTTTTTTGCATGTATGGAGTAAAACTGATTAGGAAAATGTGTGGGAATGATAAAGAGAAAGTAGAGGCTCGAGGCAATGCAACCAATATGCAAGGTAATGATGAGAATCCCATCATATGCACAAGAATTTTACCCTAAACCCCATAACCCTAATGCACTTGGCCTAATAGATCAAGAAATGCACAATTGTGTAGCGGAGATCAAGGGAAGAAGGATTATGGATTGAAAAGTCAAGAAATCCAACAATAATTCCTAATTTTGAAGGTAACTTCCCGGATATACAGAGGTGATGGCAGGAGAATGGTTGGAGACCCAAGGTTTGACACATAATGTAAGGAGCAACAGGTGGTTACATTGGAATTGACTTTGGATGTCATAAATGAAAATTGAAATTCAACACAAAAATGAGGCACCATTTCTAAACTCCCCCTTCTTTTTGGGGTCTCCTTTGCCATGCCCTGCTAGTTTTTTTTTTTGCTCAAAGGAACTCACTCAGAGGACAATAGAACTCCCTCTCAACATGCTAGATTCTAGTGCTTGTTTAGAATAGACTTATACAATTTGATTGAGAATCCAGCAAGAGAGTAGAGTGTTTGATTTCTTACAATTCAAAGCATGTACTCACATTACAACTTTAGCATGTAATCAAGCTTGCATTCTTGAGAGAGATCTGTCCCCGGATGGCAAGATTCCCTCCACTGGTTAACATCCAATCCAACCTGGTGAATTTAATAGCTAGCGTTTGTGATTAATTGTTGGACTGTTTGCATGTATAGAGTAAAACTAAATAGGAGAATGTGTGGGAATGATAAAGAGAAAGTAGAGGCTTGAGGCAATGCAACCAATATGCAAGGGAATGATGATAATCCCATCATATGTACAAGAATTTTACCCTAAACCCGGTCTTCTCTGAAAATCTCTTATGCACTTGGCCAAATTGATCAATAAATGCACAATTGTGTAGAGGGGATCAAGGGAAGAGGGATTATGAATTGAAAAGTCAAGAAATCCCACAATAAGTCCTAATTTTGAAGGTAACTTCCCCGATATACGGAGGCGATGGCAAGGAGAATGGTTGGAGACCCAAGGTCTGAGATGGAACATACGGAGCAACAGGTGGTTACATTGGAATTGATTTTTGATGTCATAAATTAAAATTGAAATTCAACGGAAGAATGAGGCACCATTTTTAAACTCCCCCTTCTTTTTGGGGTCTCCTTTGCCACGCTTGCTAGATTTTTTTCTTTGCTCAAAGGAACTCGCTCAGAGGACAATAGAACTCCCTCTCAACATGCTAGATTCTAGTGCTTGTTTAGAATAAACATATGCAATTTGATTGAGAATCCAGTAATGTGAAGAGAGTAGAGTGTTTGATTTTTTACAATTGAAAGCATGCACTCACATTATTACAACTTTAGCATGTAATCAAGCTTGCATTATGCTCCTTGTACAGCTTCTCCAAGGCTTGCAATAGTCATCCAACCAAAGAGAAACGAACAATGCCCTCACCAAGGCGGCATAAACAATGCAAGAAGCATTAGTGATTAATTGTTAGATGTTTTGCATGTATAGAGCAAAATTGATTAAGAAAATGTGTGGGAATGATAAAGAGAAAGTAGAGGCTGGAGGCAATGCAACCAATATGCAAGGGAATGATGACAATCCCATCATATGCACAAGAACTTTACCCTAAACCCCGTCTTCTCTCAAAACCCTAATGCACTCGGCCAAATTGATCAAGAAATGCACAATTGTGTAGAGGAGATCAAGGGAAGGATTATGGATTGAAAAGTTAGGAAATCCAATAATAATATCTAATTTTGAACATAACTTCCCTGATATGCAGAGGCGATGGCAAGGAGAATGGTTGGAGACCCAAGGTCTAAGAAGAAGGAACATACAGAGCGACACGTGGTTACATTGGAATTGATTCTGGATGTCATAAATTAAAATTGAAATTCAACGTAAGAATGAGGGACCATTTCTAAACTCCCTCTTCTTTTTGCGGTCTACTTTGCCATGCCCTGCTCGATTCTAGTGCTTGTTTAAAATAAACTTATACAATTTAATTGAGAATCCAGCAATGTGAAGAGAGTAGAGTGTTTGATTTCTTATAATTCAAAGCATATACTCACAATATAACTTTAGCATGTAATCAAGCTTCCGTTATTCTCCGTGTACACTTGCTTCAAGGCTTGGAAGAGTCATCCAACCAAACAGAAATAAACAATGCCCTCACCAAGGCATAACCAATGCAAGAATCATTAGTGATTAATTGTTGGATTTTTTGCATGTATAGAGTAAAATTGATTAGGAAAATGTGTGGGAATAATAAAGAGTAAGTAGAGGCTTGAGGCAATGCAACCAATATGCAAGAGAATGATGAGAATCCCATCATATGCATAACCTAAACCTCGCCTTCTCTCAAAACCCTAATGCACTTGGCCAAATTAACCAAGAAATACACAATTGTGTAGAGGAGATCAAGGGAAGTAGGATAATGGATTGGAAAGTCAAGAAATCCCACAATAATTTCTAATTTGAAAGGTAAATTCCCCGATATGTAGACACGACGGCAAGGAGAATGGTTGGAGACCCAGACCTGAGACGGAACATACGGAGCAACAGGTGGTTACATTGGAATTGATTTTGAATGTCATAAATTAAAATTGAAATTCCACGAAAGAATGAGGCACCATTTCTTAAAATTCAAAGCAATGTACTCACATTACAACTTTAGCATATAATCTAGCTTGCATTACGCTCCTTGTACACGTGTGCTCCAAGGCTTGCAATAGTCATTCAACCAAAGAGAAACGAATAATGTCCTCACCAAGGCATAACCAATGCAAGAAGCATTAGTGATTAGTTGTTGGACATTTTGCATGTATAGAGTGAAACTGATTAGGAAAATGTGTGGGAATGATAAAGAGAAAGTAGAGGCTCGAGGCAATGCAACCAATATGCAAGGGAATGATGAGAATCCAATCATATGCACAAGAACTTTACCCTAAACCCCCTCTTCTCTCAAAACCCTAGTGCACTTGGCCAAATTGATCAGGAAATGCACAATTGTTAGAGGAGATCAAGGATGAAGGATTATGGATTGAAAAGTCAAGAAATCCCACTATATCTCCTAATTTTGAAGGTAACTGCCTTGATATACAGAGGCAATGGCAAGGAGAATGGTTGGAGACCCAAGGTCTGAGATGGAACATAGGAAGCAACAGGTGGTTACATTGGAATTGATTTTGGATGTCATAAATTAAAATTAAAATTCAACGGAAGAATGAGGCACCATTTCTAAACTCCCCCTTCTTTTTGGGGTCTCCTTTGCCATGCCCTGCTGGATTTTTTTGTTTGCTCAAAGAAACTCGCTTAGAGGACAATAGAACTCGCTCTCAACATGCTAGAAAGTTTTAGTGCCTGTTTGAAATGAACTTATACAATTTGATTTAGAATCCAGCAATGTGAAGCGAGTAGAGTGTTTGATTTCTTACAATTCAAAGCATGTACTCACATTACAACTTTAGCATGTAATTAAGCTTGCATTATGCTCCTTGTACACTTGCTCCAAGGCTTGCAATAGTCATCCAACCAAAGAGAAATGAACAATGCCCTCACCAAGGCAAGAAGCATTAGTGATTAATTGTTGGAATTGTTTCATGTATAGAGTAAAACTCATTAGGAGAATGTGTGAGAATGATAATAAGAAAGTGGAGGCTTGACGCAATGCAACCAATATGGAAGGCAATGATGAGAATCCCATCATATGCATAAGAATTTTACCCTAAATCCCGTCTTCTCTCAAAACCCTAATGCACTTGGCCAAATTGATCAAGAAATGCACAATTGTATGGAGGAGATCAAGGGAAGAAGGATTATGGATTGAAAAGTCAAGAAGTCCCACAATAATTCCTAATTTTGAAGGTAACTTCCCCGATATACATAGGCGATGGCAAGGAGAATGGTTGGAGACCCAGTCTGAGAGGGAACATACGGAGAAATAGGTGGTTACATTGGAATTGATTTTGGATGTCATAAATAAAAATTGAAATTCAACGGAAGAATGAGGCACCATTTCCAAACTCGCCCTTCTTTTTGGGGTCTCCTTTGCCACGCTCTAGTAGATTTTTTTGTTTGCTCAAAGGAACTCGCTCAGAGGAAAATAGAACTTGATCTCAACATGCTAGATTCTAGTGCTTGTTTAAAAAGAACTTATGCAATTTGATTGAGAATCCAGCAATGTGAAGAGAGTAGAGTGTTTGATTTCTTACAATTCAAAGCATGTACTCACATTACAACTTTAGCATATAATCAAGCTTACATTATGCTCCTTGTACACTTTCTCCAAGGCTTGCAATAGTCATCCAACCAAAGAGAAACAAACAATGCCCTCACCAAGGCATAACCAATGCAAGAAGCATTAGTGATTAATTGTTGGGTTTTTTGCATGTATGGAGTAAAACTGATTAGGAAAATGTGTGGGAATGATAAAGAGAAAGTAGAGGCTCGAGGCAATGCAACCAATATGCAAGGTAATGATGAGAATCCCATCATATGCACAAGAATTTTACCCTAAACCCCATAACCCTAATGCACTTGGCCAAATAGATCAAGAAATGCACAATTGTGTAGCGGAGATCAAGGGAAGAAGGATTAAGGATTGAAAAGTCAAGAAATCCAACAATAATTCCTAATTTTGAAGGTAACTTCCCCGATATACAGAGGTGATGGCAGGAGAATGGTTGGAGACCCAAGGTCTGACACATAATGTAAGGAGCAACAGGTGGTTACATTGGAATTGATTTTTGATGTCATAAATTAAAATTGAAATTCAACGGAAGAATGAGGCACCATTTTTAAACTCCCCCTTCTTTTTGGGGTCTCCTTTGCCACGCTTGCTAGATTTTTTTCTTTGCTCAAAGGAACTCGCTCAGAGGACAATAGAACTCCCTCTCAACATGCTTGATTCTAGTGCTTGTTTAGAATAGACTTATACAATTTGATTGAGAATCCAGCAATAGGAAGAGAGTAGAGTGTTTGATTTCTTACAATTCAAAGCATGTACTCACATTACAACTTTAGCATGTAATCAAGCTTGCATTCTCGAGAGAGATCTGTCCCCGGATGGCAAGATTCCCTCCACTGGTTAACATCCAATCCAACCTGGTGAATTTAATAACTAGCGTTTGTGATTAATTGTTGGACTGTTTGCATGTATAGAGTAAAACTGAATAGGAGAATGTGTGGGAATGATAAAGAGAAAGTAGAGGCTCGAGGCAATGCAACCAGTATGCAAGGGAATGATGATAATCCCATCATATGCACAAGAATTTTACCCTAAACCCGGTCTTCTGTGAAAACCTCTTATGCACTTGGCCAAATTGATCAATAAATGCACAATTGTGTAGAGGAGATCAAGGGAAGAGGGATTATGAATTGAAAAGTCAAGAAATCCCACAATAAGTCTTAATTTTGAAGGTAACTTCCCTGATATACAGAGGCGATGGCAAGGAGAATGGTTGGAGACCCAAGGTCTGAGATGGAACATACGGAGCAACAGGTGGTTACATTGGAATTGATTTTTGATGTCATAAATTAAAATTGAAATTCAACGGAAGAATGAGGCACCATTTTTAAACTCCCCCTTCTTTTTGGGGTCTCCTTTGCCACGCTTGCTAGATTTTTTTCTTTGCTCAAAGGAACTCGCTCAGAGGACAATAGAACTCCCTCTCAACATGCTAGATTCTAGTGCTTGTTTAGAATAAACATATGCAATTTGATTGAGAATCCAGTAATGTGAAGAGAGTAGAGTGTTTGATTCTTTACAATTGAAAGCATGTACTCACATTATTATAACTTTAGCATGTAATCAAGCTTGCATTATGCTCCTTGTACAGCTTCTCCAAGGCTTGCAATAGTCATCCAATCAAAGAGAAACGAACAATGCCCTCACCAAGGCGGCATAAACAATGCAAGAAACATTAGTGATTAATTGTTAGATGTTTTGCATGTATAGAGCAAAATTGATTAAGAAAATGTGTGGGAATGATAAAGAGAAAGTAGAGGCTTGAGGCAATGCAACCAATATGCAAGGGAATGATGACAATCCCATCATATGCACAAGAACTTTACCCTAAACCCCGTCTTCTCTCAAAACCCTAATGCACTCGGCCAAATTGATCAAGAAATGCACAATTGTGTAGAGGAGATCAAGGGAAGGATTATGGATTGAAAAGTTAGGAAATCCAACAATAATATCTAATTTTGAACATAACTTCCCTGATATGCAGAGGCGATGGCAAGGAGAATGGTTGGAGACCCAAGGTCTAAGAAGAAGGAACATACAGAGCGACACGTGGTTACATTGGAATTGATTCTGGATGTCATAAATTAAAATTGAAATTCAACGTAAGAATGAGGGACCATTTCTAAACTCCCTCTTCTTTTTGCGGTCTACTTTGCCACGCCCTGCTAGATCTTTTGTTTGCTCAAAGCAACTTTCTCAGAGGACAATAGAACTCCCTCTCAACATGCTCGATTCTAGTGCTTGTTTAAAATAAACTTATACAATTTAATTGAGAATCCAGCAATGTGAAGAGAGTAGAGTGTTTGATTTCTTATAATTCAAAGCATATACTCACAATATAACTTTAGCATGTAATCAAGCTTGTGTTATGCTCCGTGTACACTTGCTCCAAGGCTTGGAAGAGTCATCCAACTAAACAGAAATAAACAATGCCCTCACCAAGGCATAACCAATGCAAGAAGCATTAGTGATTAATTGTTGGATTTTTTGCATGTATAGAGTAAAATTGATTAGGAAAATGTGTGGGAATAATAAAGAGTAAGTAGAGGCTTGAGGCAATGCAACCAATATGCAAGAGAATGATGAGAATCCCATCATATGCATAACCTAAATCTCGCCTTCTCTCAAAACCCTAATGCACTTGGCCAAATTAATCAAGAAATACACAATTGTGTAGAGGAGATCAAGGGAAGTAGGATAATGGATTGGAAAGTCAAGAAATCCCACAATAATTTCTAATTTTGAAGGTAACTTCCCCGATATGTAGACACGACGGCAAGGAGAATGGTTGGAGACCCAAACCTGAGACGGAACATACGGAGCAACAGGTGGTTACATTGGAATTGATTTTGAATGTCATAAATTAAAATTGAAATTCCACGAAAGAATGAGGCACCATTTCTTAAAATTCAAAGCAATGTACTCACATTACAACTTTAGCATATAATCTAGCTTGCATTACGCTCCTTGTACACGTGTGCTCCAAGGCTTGCAATAGTCATTCAACCAAAGAGAGACGAACAATGTCCTCACCAAGGCATAACCAATGCAAGAAGCATTAGTGATTAGTTGTTGGACATTTTGCATGTATAGAGTGAAATTGATTAGGAAAATGTGTGGGAATGATAAAGAGAAAGTAGAGGCTCGAGGCAATGCAACCAATATGCAAGGGAATGATGAGAATCCAATCATATGCACAAGAACTTTACCCTAAACCCCCTCTTCTCTCAAAACCCTAGTGCACTTGGCCAAATTGATCAAGAAATGCACAATTGTTAGAGGAGATCAAGGATGAAGGAGAATGGTTGGAGACCCAAGATCTGAGATGGAACATAGGAAGCAACAGGTGGTTACATTGGAATTGATTTTGGATGTCATAAATTAAAATTAAAATTCAACGGAAGAATGAGGCACCATTTCTAAACTCCCTCTTTTTTTTGGGGTCTCCTTTGCCATGCCCTGCTGGATTTTTTTGTTTGCTCAAAGAAACTCGCTTAGAGGACAATGGAACTCGCTCTCAACATGCTAGAAAGTTTTAGTGCCTGTTTGAAATGAACTTATACAATTTGATTTAGAATCCAGCAATGTGAAGCGAGTAGAGTGTTTGATTTCTTACAATTCAAAGCATGTACTCACATTACAACTTTAGCATGTAATTAAGCTTGCATTATGCTCCTTGTACACTTGCTCCAAGGCTTGCAATAGTCATCCAACCAAAGAGAAATGATCAATGCCCTCACCAAGGCAAGAAGCATTAGTGATTAATTGTTGGATTTTTTGCATGTATAGAGTAAAACTCATTAGGAGAATGTGTGGGAATGATAATAAGAAAGTGGAGGCTCGACGCAATGCAACCAATATGGAAGGCAATGATGAGAATCCCATCATATGCATAAGAATTTTACCCTAAATCCCGTCTTCTCTCAAAACCCTAATGCACTTGGCCAAATTGATCAAGAAATGCACAATTGTATGGAGGAGATCAAGGGAAGAAGGATTATGGATTGAAAAGTCAAGAAGTCCCACAATAATTCCTAATTTTGAAGGTAACTTCCCCGATATACATAGGCGATGGCAAGGAGAATGGTTGGAGACCCAGTCTGCGAGGGAACATACGGAGAAACAGGTACATTGGAATTGATTTTGGATGTCATAAATTAAAATTGAAATTCAACGGAAGAATGAGGCACCATTTCCAAACTCGCCCTTGTTTTTGGGGTCTCCTTTGCCATGCTCTAGTAGATTTTTTTGTTTGCTCAAAGGAACTCGCTCAGAGGAAAATAGAACTTGATCTCAACATGCTAGATTCTAGTGCTTGTTTAAAAAGAACTTATGCAATTTGATTGAGAATCCAGCAATGTGAAGAGAGTAGAGTGTTTGATTTCTTACAATTCAAAGCATGTACTCACATTACAACTTTAGCATGTAATCAAGCTTGCATTCTCGAGAGAGATCCGTCCCCGGATGGCAAGATTCCCTCCACTGGTTAACATCCAATCCAACCTGGTGAATTTAATAACTAGCGTTTGTGATTAATTGTTGGACTGTTTGCATGTATAGAGTAATACTGTTTGCATGTACAAATTCTCCAAGGCTTGCAATTTACATCCAACCAAAGAGAAATGAACAATGCCCTCACCAAGGCATAACCAATGCAAGAAGCATTAGTGATTAATTGTTGGGTTTTTTGCATGTATGCAGTAAAACTGATTAGGAAAATGTGTGGGAATGATAAAGAGAAAGTAGAGGCTCGAGGCAACGCAACCAATATGCAAGGTAATGATTAGAATCCCATCATATGGACAAGAATTTTACCCTAAACCCCATAACCCTAATGCACTTGGCCAAATAGATCAAGAAATGCACAATTGTGTAGCGGAGATCAAGGGAAGAAGGATTATAGATTGAAAAGTCAAGAATTCCAACAATAATTCCTAATTTTGAAGGTAACTTCCCCGATATACAGAGGTGATGGCAGGAGAATGGTTGGAGACCCAAGGTCTGACACATAATGTAAGGAGCAACAGGTGGTTACATTGGAATTGACTTTGGATCTCATAAATGAAAATTGAAATTCAACACAAAGATGAGGCACCATTTCTAAACTCCCCCTTCTTTTTGGGGTCTCCTTTGCCATGCCTTGCTAGTTTTTTTTTTTGCTCAAAGGAACTCGCTCAGAGGACAATAGAACTCCCTCTCAACATGCTAGATTCTAGTGCTTGTTTAGAATAGACTTATACAATTTGATTGAGAATCTAGCAATAGGAAGAGAGTAGAGTGTTTGATTTCTTACAATTCAAAGCATGTACTCACATTACAACTTTAGCATGTAATCAAGCTTGCATTCTCGAGAGAGATCTGTCCCCAGATGGCAAGATTCCCTCCACTGGTTAACATCCAATCCAACCTGGTGAATTTAATAACTAGCGTTTGTGATTAATTGTTGGACTGTTTGCATGTATAGCGTTTGTGATTAATTGTTAGATGTTTTGCAATGTCCTCACCAAGGCATAACCAATGCAAGAAGCATTAGTGATTAGTTGTTGGACATTTTGCATGTATAAAGTGAAACTGATTAGGAAAATGTGTGGGAATGATAAAGAGAAAGTAGAGGCTCGAGGCAATGCAACCAATATGCAAGGGAATGATGAGAATCCAATCATATGCACAAGAACTTTACCCTAAACCCCCTCTTCTCTCAAAACCCTAGTGCACTTGGCCAAATTGATCAATAAATGCACAATTGTGTAGAGGAGATCAAGGATGAAGAATTTTGGATTGAAAAGTCAAGAAATCCCACTATATCTCCTAATTTTGAAGGTAACTGCCTTGATATACAGAGGCAATGGCAAGGAGAATGGTTGGAGACCCAAGGTCTGAGATGGAACATAGGAAGCAACAGGTGGGTACATTGGAATTGATTTTGGATGTCATAAATTAAAATTAAAATTCAACAGAAGAATGAGGCACCATTTCTAAACTCCCCCTTCTTTTTGGGGTCTCCTTTGCCATGCCCTGCTGGATTTTTTTGTTTGCTCAAAGAAACTCGCTTAGAGGACAATAGAACTCACTCTCAACATGCTAGAAAGTTTTAGTGCCTGTTTGAAATGAACTTATACAATTTGATTTAGAATCCAGCAATGTGAAGCGAGTAGAGTGTTTGATTTCTTACAATTCAAAGCATGTACTCACATTACAACTTTAGCACGTAATTAAGCTTGCATTATGCTCCTTGTACACTTGCTCCAAGGCTTGCAATAGTCATCCAACCAAAGAGAAATGAACAATGCCCTCACCAAGGCAAGAAGCATTAGTGATTAATTGTTGGATTTTTTGTATGTATAGAGTAAAACTCATTAGGAGAATGTGTGGGAATGATAATAAGAAAGTGGAGGCTCGACGCAATGCAACCAATATGGAAGGCAATGATGAGAATCCCATCATATGCATAAGAATTTCACCCTAAATCCCGTCTTCTCTCAAAACCCTAATGCACTTGGCCAAATTGATCAAGAAATGCACAATTGTATGGAGGAGATTAAGGGAAGAAGGATTATGGATTGAAAAGTCAAGAAGTCCCACAATAATTCCTAATTTTGAAGGTAACTTCCCCGATATACATAGGCGATGGTGGCAAGGAGAATGGTTGGAGACACAGTCTGAGAGGGAACATACGGAGAAACACGTGGTTACATTGGAACTGATTTTGGATGTCATAAATTAAAATTGAAATTCAACGGAAGAATGAGGCACCATTTCCAAACTCGCCCTTCTTTTTAGGGTCTCCTTTGCCACGCTCTAGTAGATTTTTTTGTTTGCTCAAAGGAACTCGCTCAGAGGAAAATAGAACTTGATCTCAACATGCTAGATTCTAGTGCTTGTTTAAAAAGAACTTATGGAATTTGATTGAGAATCCAGCAATGTGAAGAGAGTAGAGTGTTTGATTTCTTACAATTCAAAGCATGTACTCACATTACAACTTTAGCATATAATCAAGCTTACATTATGCTCCTTGTACACTTTCTCCAAGGCTTGCAATAGTCATCCAACCAAAGAGAAACAAACAATGCCCTCACGAAGGCATAACCAATGCAAGAAGCATTAGTGATTAATTGTTGGGTTTTTTGCATGTATGGAGTAAAACTGATTAGGAAAATGTGTGGGAATGATAAAGAGAAAGTAGAGGCTTGAGGCAATGCAACCAATATGCAAGGTAATGATAAGAAAGTTTTAGTGCCTGTTTGAAATGAACTTATACAATTTGATTTAGAATCCAGCAATGTGAAGCGAGTAGAGTGCTTGATTTCTTACAATTCAAAGCATGTAGTCACATTACAACTTTAGCATGTAATTAAGCTTGCATTATGCTCCTTGTACACTTGCTCCAAGGCTTGCAATAGTCATTCAACCAAAGAGAAACGAACAATGTCCTCACCAAGGCATAACCAATGCAAGAAGCATTAGTGATTAGTTGTTGGACATTTTGCATGTATAGAGTGAAACTGATTAGGAAGATGTGTGGGAATGATAAAGAGAAAGAAGAGGCTCGAGGTAATGCAACCAATATGCAAGGGAATGATGAGAATCCAATCATATGCACAAGAACTTTACCCTAAACCCCCTCTTCTCTCAAAACCCTAGTGCACTTGGCCAAATTGATCAAGAAATGCACAATTGTGTAGAGGAGATCAAGGATGAAGGATTATGGATTGAAAAGTCAAGAAATCCCACTATATCTCCTAATTTTGAAGGTAACTGCCTTGATATACAGAGGCAATGGCAAGGAGAATGGTTGGAGACCCAAGGTCTGAGATGGAACATAGGAAGCAACAGGTGGTTACATTGGAATTGATTTTGGATGTCATAAATTAAAATTGAAATTCAACGGAAGAATGAGGCACCATTTCCAAACTCGCCCTTCTTTTTGGGGTCTCCTTTGCCACGCTCTAGTAGATTTTTTTGTTTGCTCAAAGGAACTCGCTCAGAGGAAAATAGAACTTGATCTCAACATGCTAGATTCTAGTGCTTGTTTAAAAAGAACTTATGCAATTTGATTGAGAATCCAGCAATGTGAAGAGAGTAGAGTGTTTGATTTCTTACAATTCAAAGCATGTACTCACATTACAACTTTAGCATATAATCAAGCTTACATTATGCTCCTTGTACACTTTCTCCAAGGCTTGCAATAGTCATCCAACCAAAGAGAAACGAACAATGCCCTCACGAAGGTATAACCAATGCAAGAAGCATTAGTGATTAATTGTTGGATTTTTTGCATGTATGGAGTAAAACTGATTAGCAAAATGTGTGGGAATGATAGAGAGAAAGTAGAGACTCGAGGAAATGCAACCAATATGCAAGGGAATGATGAGAATCCAATCATATGCACAAGAATTTTACCCTAAACCCCATAACCCTAATGCACTTGGCCAAATAGATCAAGAAATGCACAATTGTGTAGCGGACATCAAGGGAAGAAGGATTATGGATTGAAAAGTCAAGAAATCCAACAATAATTCCTAATTTTGAAGGTAACTTCCGCGATATACAAAGGTGATGGCAGCAGAATGGTTGGAGACCCAAGGTCTGACACATAATGTAAGGAGCAATAGGTGGTTACATTGGAATTGACTTTGGATGTCATAAATTAAAATTGAAATTCAACACAAAAATTAGGCACCATTTCTAAACTCCCCCTTCTTTTTGGGGTCTCCTTTGCCATGCCCTGCTAGTTTTTTTTTTTTGCTCAAAGGAACTCGCTCAGAGGACAATAGAACTCCCTCTCAACATGCTAGAGTCTAGTGCTTGTTTAGAATAGACTTATACAATTTGATTGAGAATCCAACAATAGGAAGAGAGTAGAGTGTTTGATTTCTTACAATTCAAAGCATGTACTCACATTACAACTTTAGCATGTAATCAAGCTTGCATTCTCGAGAGAGATCTGTCCCCGGATGGCAAGATTCCCTCCACTGGTTAACATCCAATCCAACCTGGTGAATTTAATAACTAGCGTTTGTGATTAATTGTTGGACTGTTTGCATGTATAGAGTAAAACTGAATAGGAGAATGTGTGGGAATGATAAAGAGAAAGCAGAGGCTCGAGGCAATGCAACCAATATGCAAGGGAATGATGATAATCCCATCATATGTACAAGAATTTTACCCTAAACCCTGTCTTCTCTGAAAACCTCTTATGCACTTGGCCAAATTGATCAATAAATGCACAATTGTCTTCTCTAAACCCTGTCTTCTCTGAAAACCTCTTATGCACTTGGCCAAATTGATCAATAAATGCACAATTGTGTAGAGGAGATTAAGGGAAGAGGGATTATGAATTGAAAAGTCAAGAAATCCCACAATAAGTCCTAATTTTGAAGGTAACTTCCCCGATATACAGAGGCGATGGCAAGGAGAATGGTTGGAGACCCAAGGTCTGAGATGGAACATACAGAGCAACAGGTGGTTACATTGGAATTGATTTTTGATGTCATAAATTAAAATTGAAATTCAACGAAAGAATGAGGCACCATTTTTAAACTCCCCCTTCTTTTTGGGGTCTCCTTTGCCACGCTTGCTAGATTTTTTTCTTTGCTCAAAGGAACTCGCTCAGAGGACAATAGAACTCCCTCTCAACATGCTAGATTCTAGTGCTTGTTTAGAATAAACATATGCAATTTGATTGAGAATCCAGTAATGTGAAGAGAGTAGAGTGTTTGATTTTTTACAATTGAAAGCATGTACTCACATTATTACAACTTTAGCATGTAATCAATCTTGCATTATGCTCCTTGTACACCTTCTCCAAGGCTTGCAATAGTCAACCAAAGAGAAACGAACAATGCCATCACCAAGGCGGCATAAACAATGCAAGAAGCATTAGTGATTAATTGTTAGATGTTTTGCATGTATAGAGAAAAATTGATTAAGAAAATAAGTGGGAATGATAAAGAGAAAGTAGAGGCTTGAGGCAATGCAACCAATATGCAAGGGAATGATGACAATCCCATCATATGCACAAGAACTTTACCCTAAACCTCGTCTTCTCTCAAAACCCTAATGCACTCGGCCAAATTGATCAAGAAATGCACAATTGTGTAGAGGAGATCAAGGGAAGGATTATGGATTGAAAAGTTAGGAAATCCAACAATAATATCTAATTTTGAACATAACTTCCCTGATATGCAGAGGCGATGGCAAGGAGAATGGTTGGAGACCCAAGGTCTGAGAAGAAGGAACATACAGAGCGACACGTGGTTACATTGGAATTGATTCTGGATGTCATAAATTAAAATTGAAATTCGACGTAAGAATGAGGGACCATTTCTAAACTCCCTCTTCTTTTTGCGGTCTACTTTGCCATGCCCTGCTAGATCTTTTGTTTGCTCAAAGAAACTTTCTCAGAGGACAATAGAACTCCCTCTCAACATGCTACATTCTAGTGCTTGTTTAAAATAAACTTATACAATTTAATTGAGAATCCAGCAATGTGAAGAGAGTAGAGTGTTTGATTTCTTATAATTCAAAGCATATACTCACAATATAACTTTAGCATGTAATCAAGCTTGCGTTATGCTCCGTGTACACTTGCTCCAAGGCTTGGAAGAGTCATCCAACCAAACAGAAATAAACAATGCCCTCACCAAGGCATAACCAATGCAAGAAGCATTAGTGATTAATTGTTGGATTTTTTGCATGTATAGAGTAAAATTGATTAGGAAAATGTGTGGGAATAATAAAGAGTAAGTAGAGGCTTGAGGCAATGCAACCAATATGCAAGAGAATGATGAGAATCCCATCATATGCATAACCTAAACCCCGCCTTCTCTCAAAACCCTAATGCACTTGGCCAAATTAATCAAGAAATACACAATTGTGTAGAGGAGATCAAGGGAAGTAGGATAATGGATTGGAAAGTCAAGAAATCCCACAATAATTTCTAATTTTGAAGGTAACTTCCCCGATATGTAGACACGACGGTAAGGAGAATGGTTGGAGACCCAGACCTGAGATGGAACATACGGAGCAACAGGTGGTTACATTGGAATTGATTTTGAATGTCATAAATTAAAATTGAAATTCAACGAAAGAATGAGGCACCATTTCTTAAAATTTAAAGCAATGTACTCACATTACAACTTTAGCATATAATCTAGCTTGCATTACGCTCCTTGTACACGTGCTCCAAGGCTTGCAATAGTCATTCAACCAAAGAGAAACGAACAATGTCCTCACCAAGGCATAACCAATGCAAGAAGCATTAGTGATTAGTTGTTGGACATTTTGCATGTATAGAGTGAAACTGATAAGGAAAATGTGTGGGAATGATAAAGAGAAAGTAGAGGCTCGAGGCAATGCAACCAATATGCAAGGGAATGATGAGAATCCAATCATATGCACAAGAACTTTACCCTAAACCCCCTCTTCTCTCAAAACCCTAGTGCACTTGGCCAAATTGATCAAGAAATGCACAATTGTGTAGAGGAGATCAAGGATGAAGGATTATGGATTGAAAAGTCAAGAAATCCCACTATATCTCCTAATTTTGAAGGTAACTGCCTTGATACACAGAGGCAATGGCAAGGAGAATGGTTGGAGACCCAAGGTCTGAGATGGAACATAGGAAGCAACAGGTGGTTACATTGGAATTGATTTTGGATGTCATAAATTAAAATTAAAATTCAACGGAAGAATGAGGCACCATTTCTAAACTCCCCCTTCTTTTTGGGGTCTCCTTTGCCATGCCCTGCTGGATTTTTTTGTTTGCTCAAAGAAACTCGCTTAGAGAACAATAGAACTCGCTCTCAACATGCTAGAAAGTTTTAGTGCCTGTTTGAAATGAACTTATACAATTTGGTTTAGAATCCAGCAATGTAAAGCGAGTAGAGTGTTTGATTTCTTACAATTCAAAGCATGTACTCACATTACAACTTTAGCATGTAATTAAGCTTGCATTATGCTCCTTGTACACTTGCTCCAAGGCTTGCAATAGTCATCCAACCAAAGAGAAATGAACAATGCCCTCACCAAGGCAAGAAGCATTAGTGATTAATTGTTGGTTTTTTTGCATGTATAGAGTAAAACTCATTAGGAGAATGTGTGGGAATGATAATAAGAAAGTGGAGGCTCGACGCAATGCAACCAATATGGAAGACAATGATGAGAATCCCATCATATGCATAAGAATTTTACCCTAAATCTCGTCTTCTCTCAAAACCCTAATGCACTTGGCCAAATTGATCAAGAAATGCACAATTGTATGGAGGAGATCAAGGGAAGAAGGATTATGGGTTGAAAAGTCAAGAAGTCCCACAATAATTCCTAATTTTGAAGGTAACTTCCCCGATATACATAGGCGATGGCAAGGAGAATGGTTGGAGACCCAGCCTGAGAGGGAACATACGGAGAAATAGGTGGTTACATTGGAATTGATTTTGGATGTCATAAATTAAAATTGAAATTCAACGGAAGAATGAGGCACCATTTCCAAACTCGCCCTTCTTTTTGGGGTCTCCTTTGCCACGCTCTAGTAGATTTTTTTGTTTGCTCAAAGGAACTCGCTCAGAGGAAAATAGAACTTGATCTCAACATGCTAGATTCTAGTGCTTTTTTTAAAAAGACTTATGCAATTTGGTTGAGAATCCAGCAATGTGAAGAGAGTAGAGTGTTTGACTTCTTACAATTCAAAGCATGTACTCACATTACAACTTTAGCATATAATCAAGCTTGCATTATGCTCCTTGTACACTTTCTCCAAGGCTTGCAATAGTCATCCAACCAAAGAGAAACGAACAATGCCCTCACGAAGGCATAACCAATGCAAGAAGCATTAGTGATTAATTGTTGGATTTTTTGCATGTATGGAGTAAAACTGATTAGGAAAATGTGTGGGAATGATAAAGAGAAAGTAGAGGCTCGAGGCAATGCAACCAATATGCAAGGGAATGATGAGAATCCAATCATATGCACAAGAATTTTACCCTAAACCCCATAACCCTAATGCACTTGGCCAAATAGATCAAGAAATGCACAATTGTGTAGCGGAGATCAAGGGAAGAAGGATTATGGATTGAAAAGTCAAGAAATCCAACAATAATTCCTAATTTTGAAGGTAACTTCCCCGATATACATAGGTGATGGTAGGAGAATGGTTGGAGACCCAAGGTCTGACACATAATGTAAGGAGCAACAGGTGGTTACATTGGAATTGACTTTGGATGTCATAAATTAAAATTGAAATTCAACACAAAAATGAGGCACCATTTCTAAACTCCCCCTTCTTTTTGGGGTCTCCTTTGCCATGCCCTGCTAGTTTTTTTTTTGCTCAAAGGAACTCGCTCGGAGGACAATAGAACTCCCTCTCAACATGCTAGATTCTAGTGCTTGTTTAGAATAGACTTATATAATTTGATTGAGAATGCAGCAATAGGAAGAGAGTAGAGTGTTTGATTTCTTACAATTCAAAGCATGTACTCACATTACAACTGAAACACGTAATCAAGCTTGCATTCTCGAGAGAGATCTGTCCCTGGATGGCAAGATTCCCTCCACTGGTTAACATCCAATCCAACCTGGTGAATTTAATAACTAGCGTTTGTGATTAATTGTTGGACTGTTTGCATGTATAGAGTAAAACTGAATAGGAGAATGTGTGGGAATGATAAAGAGAAAGTAGAGGCTTGAGGCAATGCAACCAATATGCAAGGGAATGATGATAATCCCATCATATGTACAAGAATTTTACCCTAAACCCTGTCTTCTCTGAAAACCTCTTATGCACTTGGCCAAATTGATCAATAAATGCACAATTGTGTAGAGGAGATTAAGGGAAGAGGGATTATGAATTGAAAAGTCAAGAAATCCCACAATAAGTCCTAATTTTGAAGGTAACTTCCCCGATATACAGAGGCGATGGCAAGGAGAATGGTTGGAGACCCAAGGTCTGAGATGGAACATACGGAGCAACAGGTGGTTACATTGGAATTGATTTTTGATGTCATAAATTAAAATTGAAATTCAACGAAAGAATGAGGCACCATTTTAAACTCCCCCTTCTTTTTGGGGTCTCCTTTGCCATGCTTGCTAGATTTTTTTCTTTGCTCAAAGGAACTCGCTCAGAGGACAATAGAACTCCCTCTCAACATGCTAGATTCTAGTGCTTGTTTAGAATAAACATATGCAATTTGATTGAGAATCCAGTAATGTGAAGAGAGTAGAGTGTTTGATTTTTTATAATTGAAAGCATGTACTCACATTATTACAACTTTAGCATGTAATCAAGCTTGCATTATGCTCCTTGTACACCTTCTCCAAGGCTTGCAATAGTCATCCAACCAAAGAGAAACGAACAATGCCCTCACCAAGGCGGCATAAACAATGCAAGAAGCATTAGTGATTAATTGTTAGATGTTTTGCATGTATAGAGCAAAATTGATTAAGAAAATGTGTGGGAATGATAAAGAGAAAGTAGAGGCTTGAGGCAATGCAACCAATATGCAAGGGAATGATGACAATCCCATCATATGCACAAGAACTTTACTCTAAATCCTGTCTTCTCTCAAAACCCGTAATGCACTCGGCCAAATTGATCAAGAAATGCACAATTGTGTAGAGGAGATCAAGGGAAGGATTATGGATTGAAAAGTTAGGAAATCCAACAATAATATCTAATTTTAAACATAACTTCCCTGATATGCAGAGGCGATGGCAAGGAGAATGGTTGGAGACCCAAGGTCTGAGAAGAAGGAACATACAGAGTGACACGTGGTTACATTGGAATTGATTCTGGATGTCATAAATTAAAATTTAAATTCAACGTAAGAATGAGGGACCATTTCTAAACTCCCTCTTCTTTTTGCGGTCTACTTTGCCACGCCCTACTAGATCTTTTGTTTGCTCAAAGCAACTTTCTCAGAGGACAATAGAACTCCCTCTCAACATGCTAGATTCTAGTGCTTGTTTAAATTAAACTTATACAATTTAATTGAGAATCCAGCAATGTGAAGAGAGTAGAGTGTTTGATTTCTTATAATTCAAAGCATATACTCACAATATAACTTTAGCATGTAATCAAGCTTGCGTTATGCTCCGTGTACACTTGCTCCAAGGCTTGGAAGAGTCATCCAACCAAACAGAAATAAACAATGCCCTCACCAAGGCATAACCAATGCAAGAAGCATTAGTGATTAATTGTTGGATTTTTTGCATGTATAGAGTAAAATTGATTAGGAAAATGTGTGGGAATAATAAAGAGTAAGTAGAGGCTTGAGGCAATGCAACCAATATGCAAGAGAATGATGAGAATCCCATCATATGCATAACCTAAACCCCGCCTTCTCTCAAAACCCTAATGCACTTGGCCAAATTAATCAAGAAATACACAATTGTGTAGAGGAGATCAAGGGAAGTAGGATAATGGATTGGAAAGTCAAGAAATCCCACAATAATTTCTAATTTTGAAGGTAACTTCCCCGATATGTAGACACGACGGCAAGGAGAATGGTTGGAGACCCAGACCTGAGATGGAACATACGGAGCAACAGGTGGTTACATTGGAATTGATTTTGAATGTCATAAATTAAAATTGAAATTCAACGAAAGAATGAGGCACCATTTCTTAAAATTCAAAGCAATGTACTCACATTACAACTTTAGCATATAATCTAGCTTGCATTACGCTCCTTGTACACGTGCTCCAAGGCTTGCAATAGTCATTCAACCAAAGAGAAACGAACAATGTCCTCACCAAGGCATAACCAATGCAAGAAGCATTAGTGATTAGTTGTTGGACATTTTGCATGTATAGAGTGAAACTGATTAGGAAAATGTGTGGGAATGATAAAGAGAAAGTAGAGGCTCGAGGCAATGCAACCAATATGCAAGGGAATGATGAGAATCCAATCATATGCACAAGAACTTTACCCTAAACCCCCTCTTCTCTCAAAACCCTAGTGCACTTGGCCAAATTGATCAAGAAATGCACAATTGTGTAGAGGAGATTGTAACATACCCATTGTAAATAACAATGTACTTGCTTCAGAGTTGAAAAATATAACTTAGTTTGTCATTTTTACGATCAAAAAACTTCTATTTTTGGAAAATGAGCCATTTTTGCTTAGAAATTTGTAATTCTGAATCCAAATTTGGAATCTACGCGTAATTTTACGCTTAAAATAGTTTTTTCTAAACTAAAAACGGGTACCCGGAATGGGTTTAATTAAGCTTTTAAGCCCTTAAATCTGCGAACTTCCGACCAAAAATAGTAACTATCCAGGCGTCTAATCAACGAACGGAACACGCCCCCATGGTCACGGGGCAAGGCCGGACATTTTCGTCAAATAAAATTTTTTGACCCCCCCGGGGCGGCGGGCGGCCGGCGTGGGCCCCACCACGGGCGCCGCCCGTGAAAAAAAAACCGACAATCCGCCCGGGACACCCAAGCGTGTACACGACCTAGACGCACCCTCCAGCACACCCCTACACGTACCCCCTCCTCCCAGAACCCTCTATCCACAGGTGTCGCGCTCTCTCTCTCTTGGGGACACCTCCACCCCCATGTGTCACACTTTCTCTCTCCTCGAGACACCTCCACCCCCAGGTGTCTCACGCCCACACCTCTCCCGGACACCTACACCACCCAGGTGTCACCCTCCCGTACCCGGACGTCCACCCTCCAGCACCTATAAAAGGACCCTCCCAGCCCCCTTCTCCAGACAAGCCCCCAGCAAGCCTCTACGCGCAAGCTCTCTCTCTCAAGCTCTAGGACATGTCCTACACTCTTCTCCCCCCCCCCCCCGTGTGAATAGACTTTAAGTGTGCCTCTCCTTCAACCCTTGCCTTGCTCTTCCCTAGGCCTCCCTAGACGTACACTCTTCTCAAGAGCTCTCCAGGTTAAGGACACCCCTCTCAATTCCCCCCCCCCCCCCCCCCCCCCCATATGCGGCGACTTAAACTTAGGCTAAGAGGTCGTTCCTGCCCATAAGCCCAACAAGCTTTTCCTACCCCAAACGGACTCCGTTTTCGAATCCGTTTGAACCAGTAGAATTCTCTCTTTTCTCTCCACGCTCCCAACCTCTTATATTCACCTCGTTTTCTCTTTATCCTCTTAAAACTCTAGTGCTCCTATGGCGCCGAAACGCCGCCGAATTGAAGAACCGCGCGCTGCCCAAGGAGGGAATGAAGCAAATCGCGTCCCTGCAATCGACTTCGCCCCTCTTGAAGTGGATAGGCATGAAAATGATAACCAGGTTGGTCATTTAACAAGTTTTAAGTAAAATTCTCTCTTATCAAGTTTAATGCAAAGATTCTCGAAATAATAAGAAAGGAACCAAGGTTAAACCCTAGTATAGATGGCCTAAAGTACCTTATGGTTACTCTTAAGTAAAGTTATAGGAAAGTAATCTTGCTTTCGAATCATTGTCTTTCCGAAACGATGGTTTTTGTTAATGCGTGAATTCATTGAATTAAGGCTATGTCTCTTTTTATTGGATATACTGTTGGTTTATTGCTAACATGCAGGTACAGCTTCTCCCCCCCCTTAGCTAACTCCGTGCTTGCCTGTGTAGCCGGGCGGAGGATATAGCGAGGCCGGGAGTCGGCCCAGGGCAATCCCCTCCTATGCCACTGGGAATTGGTTTTCACCATCAGGGTGATGTATATATGCTGCCTAGTTCTGTGGGTCCAGGCTAGTGCGGTGACTTAACCCCCACCTCATGAGGAGACGTCCCCTCCGAAGAGCGAGAGGGTTTGGTACAAGCGTCAGTACCTGAGGGGGTGACAGGACGGCTTGGCCCTCATCGTCTGGCTGACGACGAGGGGAGACGGTCCGTGAGGTTTACCCAGCTGGTTGAGGCTGGAAGATCGAATTCTAGATTATCGATGTAGTTGTGGTTATGGTTATGGTTTGGACATGAGTTTGGATTGGAATATCGGCCCGGTTTCAGGATCTTTGTAAATATTTTTCACTGTAAGTATGCTCGTTGATTTCAATGTTGTGCTAAGAAAGACTTTCTTTAAGGAATCAAGTGTAATTAATTAACAAAGGAAATTGTTTTTAAGTGTTTCACAGTGTGGTAGGACTTAATTAGGAAACAATTGAACGGGTGAGTGTGTGGAAAGTGGGAGAATGGATGCCCTGACGGTACCATTCTAAGGATGGGTGGACCCGATCAGTCGGGTAGCTTTCTACTAGTCGTAACCTACGATACTTAGGGAATAGTAGAGTCACGAACAAGACTTGTTTTAGGGGACCGAGCCAGCGGCCGTGCCTCATGAATACGGGGGAAAAAGGCGTTGGCTTCCTTGAACCAAGTGTGGGTCTTGTTCCATCTCCACGCACATCTCGTGCTGGGGATTAGAATTTCCTTTAGGATGACTACGTTTCCCCTGCGAGATAGAGTTAGGTCCGTCCGTTTGCTCGTAACCTCGTATTTCTACGAGATCGAGGTGTCGTCGATCGGAAAATAACACGAGACTTGACCGCCTATCAAAAGGATTCCCCCGCCCTTCGGGACGGGGGCCTTACACGTGGTATCAGAGCGCGTTTAGACTTGGGAGATTTTATATTGTATTCTCTTGTTGCTCTAGGAATTCTTGTTAAACTAATCTAGTTACTGCTGGATGCAGGAGGACGAGATGGATCCCTATTCTCGCTTCCTGGTATTCCAATGCATGTTCATGACTGCTTGTCGCTCTTCCGAATTCGAGTTCCGTGACACTATGATGCACATTGTAGACAAGCTAACCCTTCCTCTTTACACTCGCATCGAAAGGGGATGGAACAGAACTGAGTATTGGCATCGTCGATCTACCTACTTCATCATTCGAGCTGAGCACGTCGGCAATCTCACCAACGACTTGAGGCGGATCCGATATGCCGAGATGTTGCGGATGGTTCGCCTGTTCTGGTTTATTGGCACTCCTCGTAACACCTATGTCACTATCGATGGGAATCGCATGCTGCAGAATCGTTGGGTTTATGATAAGGTGACTCAAGTTGTACCCCCTGATAGAGTAGCCGTTACCCGTCTTTCTAGACGAGGTTTACCTCCCCTACCAGAGACTTATCGGGTTCTTGAAACCATGGGAGAACCCCCCTACTTTTTCAATGCTACCACCGCAGATCTTTATTAGGTTTCCTAGAGGACTACCATGTAAATAAATAAGATTGGATTTAGTCCAATCCTTGTAAATGGCTTGGTTTACTTGTAAATGGCTTGGTTTACTTGTAAATATTAAAGCTTGGAATAAAAAGTTTTGATTTTCACACTCATTGTCTTATGTGTATTAAACCGCCTAAGCGTCATAATTCTAAATTTAGCTTCTTATTGATAACCAGGATCGTCAACTTCTTGCTCCCAATGCATTATATACAGATACACAGGAGAAGAAGCTTCTCCTCAAACAAATGCAACCTCCCTCATTTAATGGGGCAGGTTCAAAGATTGAAAGGGATGCAGAAGTTTGGATAGAAGCCATGGACGATTACTTTTCGGCCGCTGGTACAGGAATTGGGAATCAATCTATGCTTGCCAGATTCCGTCTTACCGGGGACGCCAAACTTTGGTGGAAGCAATGGTGCCGAGATAAGGGCGTCACTGAAGATACCCAAACCTGGAGTGACATTAAGCAAGCTGTGAAGGGCCGTTATCTTCCCCCATCTCATGAATCTATTAAGATGAACGAGTTCTTCAGCCTCAAGCAGCTTAGCTTAACCTTGGAGGAATACTACTCAAAATTTGTCACACTTGGCAAATATGCTCCACCTATGTCGATCACTCAACAAGTGGCCCGATTTTGCCAAGGGCTGAATGAACCTTTGGATTCTCGCCTTGAAGCAATGAGGCCAACTACCTTACAAGATGCTCTTACTCGAGCCAAACCTCTGGCTAAAGAAGTAAAGAGTGGTCAAGCAAAGAAGAGAGTCTATCCTGAGTCTAACCCAAGGGGGCGCCTTCAGAGGAATTACCAATCGAATTTCCGCCACAATACTATTGGTCAGTACCCCAATAATTTTGTCCCCCGCAGTTATGCTAATTCCACTTCAGAATCCTATGGGGACCAAAGGTGCTTTTATTGCAATGAAGTTGGCCACTTCCGGAATGAATGCCCCAAACTTGCAAGATCCTCTCTCAATCCTAATGTCATTCCTGCTCCACAAGGCGGCCGGGGAGTTCAAGGTCGTGGGACTCCTAATAACCGCCAGGCTGGACGAGGTGGTGGTGGACGTGGTAGAGGTCGTGGAGTGACTGCCCGTGTCTGCTCTATGATTGGTGAACCGACTTTAGAGATGGAAGAAGAAGAGCAAGCCACCATTCATGCAGCTATAGAACATCAAGGACCTAATCAGCAGTTTTCTGTTATCCAAGCTCCGGCCACTTATCAAGGTAGATCTTTCCAGCTTTTGGTTGATTGTGGTAGTACGCATTCGTTTCTTTCTCCAAAATGCTTGCGTAAGCTACAGTTAGATCAAAAACCAGCCCAAGCAATGATTGTTGAGTTAGCTAGTGGAAAAGAAGAAGTATCCCGACATTGTGTGGGAGATCTTGAATTTGAATTGGATGGTGAATCAACCCATGGGTATTTTAGAAGCTTACCATTAGGGATTTATGATGGAATCCTTGGTATGGATTGGTTAATTGCAAACAATGCTGACATTCACTGTGCTGAAGGAAGCATCACCTTTAAGAATAGTCAAGGACAGGTAGTATCAGCCCAGGGAAAAACAGGTAAACCCAAATTTCATTTGGTCAAAGCTAATCGTCTTCTTAAGGGAGTGCGCAAGGGCCAACAGATCTTCCTTGTCAAACTCAACAAGGTAGAAGAAAGCAACCCAGATTTAGAACCCTCTTGGCTCCAGGAGTTTTCAGATATCTTTCCAGAGGAACTTACAAAACTACCCCCATCTCGAGAAGTAGATCATGGGATTGAGTTAATCCCTGGTGCTGAATCAGTTTCAAGGAGACCTTACAAAATGTCTCTTCCCGAAGCCATAGAGCTCAAGGAACAACTTAGGCAGCTTATTGAGCAAGGATTCATTCGCCCTAGTAATTCCCCATGGGGAGCGCCTGTTCTTTTCCAGAGAAAGAAGGATGGCTCGCTTCGGCTTTGTATTGACTACCGAGGCCTAAACAAGGTCACTGTCAAAAACAAATACCCCATTCCTCGCATCGACGAACTTCTTGACAGACTTTATGGATCCAAAGTTTTCTCCAAGATGGATTTAAGGTCTGGCTACTATCAAATTAGGATCAAGGAATCAGATATCTCTAAAACCGCTTTCAATACCCGCTATGGCCACTATGAATTTACAGTCATGCCATTCGGATTAACCAATGCTCCCGCCACCTTCAACCGCCTGATGCAGGATATCTTCCGACCCTACTTGGATGAATTTGTCCTTGTCTTCTTCGATGACATCTTGGTCTATTCTCAGTCAAAAGAGGAACATGAGGAGCATGTACGCAAAGTATTGCAAATACTGCGCGAACATAAGCTCTATGCCAAGAAAAGCAAATGTACCTTCTTCACTTCCCAAATTGAATATCTAGGGTTCATTGTCTCCTCAAAGGGCATCTCAGTAGACCCTGCCAAAGTCAAGGATATATTGGAATGGCCACCCCCTAGGACAGTCAAAGAAATCCGTGGGTTTCTAGGCATCACAGGATGGTATAGGATATTCATCAAGGATTATGCCAAGATAGCCGCACCCTTAACTGATCTCCTCAAGAAGGAATGTAAGATAGTATGGCTACCAATCCACCAAATCAGTTTTAGCCAACTTAAAGCTATCCTCACCTCAGCACCAGTTCTGAAGCTCCCTGACTTCACCAAAGAGTTTGAGGTTGTCACTGATGCTAGTGGCCTTGCACTTGGTGGTGTCTTAATTCAAGAAGGAAGGCCTGTGGCTTACACTTCTCGTAAGCTTAAATCCTATGAAGTCAATTATGCCACCCATGATTTGGAACTCCTTGCAGTTGTTCATTGTTTCAAGTTATGGAGACACTATCTCCTAGGCCGTAAGTTTCTGCTTGTAACTGACCACCAGAGCTTAAAGTGGATCTTCACCCAGCCCAATCTCAACATGAGGCAAAGGAGGTGGATTGAGATTCTGCAAGAGTTTGATTTTGATATCAAATTTCGTCCTGGAAAGGATAATGTTGTAGCAGATGCCCTCAGTCGCAAATCCTTCCTAAGTGCAATCTCTATGCCAAATAACCCCATCCTAGAGAAGGTAAAGCAGGTTTCACTTCATGACCCTGATTACCAAAAGCTAGTAAGCCTGGTTCACAAGGAGGCACCCACAGAAAAGGAAAATATATTGATCAAGGGATACACCCTCGATGATGAATGCCTCTACTTCATGCATAGGTTATGTATTCCCAAAGATCTTGCACTAAAGAAGATGATCTTGTATGAAGCTCATGATAGCCCAGTAGCAGGACATCCAGGTTATGCAAAAACCTTGAATGCCTTAAGGAGAAGTTATTTTTGGCCTGGAATGAAGAGAGATATCCTTCAATACATCAGACAATGCCTTTCATGTCAAAGGATTAAAGCTGAAAGAATCAAAATGCCCGGGAAACTCCAACCTCTGGACATTCCTCAGATGAAGTGGGAATGTATCAGTATGGATTTTGTCACAAGTCTTCCCACAACACAAGGAGGGTATGATTCTATATTAGTAGTTGTGGATATGCTTACCAAAGTCACTCATATTATCCCAGTAAAGAAGACATTTAAATCTTCTGATATTGCCCGCCTTTTCATCAAGGAAATCTTTAGGCTTCATGGATTGCCAAAAAGAATAGTCAGTGACCGGGACTCTGACTTCACTTCAAAGTTCTGGACATCATTATTCCAGGCTATTGGAACACAACTTTGTTTCAGTACAGCTTACCACCCAGAAACAGATGGTCAAACTGAGAGAGTTAATCAGGTTATAGAAGACATCCTGAGAGCCTATTGTGGGCGTGAACCAAAGAAGTGGATTCAGTATCTCCCTCTAGTGGAATTCTCTTACAATACATCCTATCACCAAAGCATAGGGATGTCACCATTCAAAGCTCTTTATGGTCAGGAATGTTTGTCTCCCTTAAATTTCTCTGACCCCACACTAAAGGTTGAAGCCTCCAGGATAATGCTTGAAGAAATGGAAGAACAAACCAAAGCTATTCGTAAGGATATTAAAGCCGCCCAGGATCGACAGAAGCATTATGCTGATACCAAAAGATCTGACAGAATTTTTCAGCAAGGAGACAAAGTTTTTCTTCGAGTGCGGCCAAAGAGAAGTTCTCTATCTCTTGGAAAATTTAGGAAACTGAGTCCAAGGTATTGTGGGCCTTATGAAGTCATCAAATGTTTGGGGAAACATGCCTACAAACTTCGCCTCCCAACCCACCTCAAGATCCATGATGTATTCCATGTAAGCTTACTAAAGCCATATGTGCCTCATCCTGATCATGTTCTTGATGATGAACAAATTGTAATGCCAACTCAGGGAGTCCTTGAAATGAGACCTAATAGAATCATCGACTCTAGAGAAAGAGTGCTTCGCAATAGAATCCTTAGGGAACATTTAGTGGAATGGAAAGATTACCCTGAGGAGGATGCCACTTGGGAGGAAGAGTCAACCCTCCAAAAGAATTACCCAGAGTTCGTGCCGAGATGAGGACATCTCGAGTTCTTTTAGTAGGGAAGGATGTAACATACCCATTGTAAATAACAATGTACTTGCTTCAGAGTTGAAAAATATAACTTAGTTTGTCATTTTTACGATCAAAAAACTTCTATTTTTGGAAAATGAGCCATTTTTGCTTAGAAATTTGTAATTCTGAATCCAAATTTGGAATCTACGCGTAATTTTACGCTTAAAATAGTTTTTTCTAAACTAAAAACGGGTACCCGGAATGGGTTTAATTAAGCTTTTAAGCCCTTAAATCTGCGAACTTCCGACCAAAAATAGTAACTATCCAGGCGTCTAATCAACGAACGGAACACGCCCCCATGGTCACGGGGCAAGGCCGGACATTTTCGTCAAATAAAATTTTTTGACCCCCCCGGGGCGGCGGGCGGCCGGCGTGGGCCCCACCACGGGCGCCGCCCGTGAAAAAAAAACCGACAATCCGCCCGGGACACCCAAGCGTGTACACGACCTAGACGCACCCTCCAGCACACCCCTACACGTACCCCCTCCTCCCAGAACCCTCTATCCACAGGTGTCGCGCTCTCTCTCTCTTGGGGACACCTCCACCCCCATGTGTCACACTTTCTCTCTCCTCGAGACACCTCCACCCCCAGGTGTCTCACGCCCACACCTCTCCCGGACACCTACACCACCCAGGTGTCACCCTCCCGTACCCGGACGTCCACCCTCCAGCACCTATAAAAGGACCCTCCCAGCCCCCTTCTCCAGACAAGCCCCCAGCAAGCCTCTACGCGCAAGCTCTCTCTCTCAAGCTCTAGGACATGTCCTACACTCTTCTCCCCCCCCCCCCGTGTGAATAGACTTTAAGTGTGCCTCTCCTTCAACCCTTGCCTTGCTCTTCCCTAGGCCTCCCTAGACGTACACTCTTCTCAAGAGCTCTCCAGGTTAAGGACACCCCTCTCAATTCCCCCCCCCCCCCCCCCCCATATGCGGCGACTTAAACTTAGGCTAAGAGGTCGTTCCTGCCCATAAGCCCAACAAGCTTTTCCTACCCCAAACGGACTCCGTTTTCGAATCCGTTTGAACCAGTAGAATTCTCTCTTTTCTCTCCACGCTCCCAACCTCTTATATTCACCTCGTTTTCTCTTTATCCTCTTAAAACTCTAGTGCTCCTATGGCGCCGAAACGCCGCCGAATTGAAGAACCGCGCGCTGCCCAAGGAGGGAATGAAGCAAATCGCGTCCCTGCAATCGACTTCGCCCCTCTTGAAGTGGATAGGCATGAAAATGATAACCAGGTTGGTCATTTAACAAGTTTTAAGTAAAATTCTCTCTTATCAAGTTTAATGCAAAGATTCTCGAAATAATAAGAAAGGAACCAAGGTTAAACCCTAGTATAGATGGCCTAAAGTACCTTATGGTTACTCTTAAGTAAAGTTATAGGAAAGTAATCTTGCTTTCGAATCATTGTCTTTCCGAAACGATGGTTTTTGTTAATGCGTGAATTCATTGAATTAAGGCTATGTCTCTTTTTATTGGATATACTGTTGGTTTATTGCTAACATGCAGGTACAGCTTCTCCCCCCCCTTAGCTAACTCCGTGCTTGCCTGTGTAGCCGGGCGGAGGATATAGCGAGGCCGGGAGTCGGCCCAGGGCAATCCCCTCCTATGCCACTGGGAATTGGTTTTCACCATCAGGGTGATGTATATATGCTGCCTAGTTCTGTGGGTCCAGGCTAGTGCGGTGACTTAACCCCCACCTCATGAGGAGACGTCCCCTCCGAAGAGCGAGAGGGTTTGGTACAAGCGTCAGTACCTGAGGGGGTGACAGGACGGCTTGGCCCTCATCGTCTGGCTGACGACGAGGGGAGACGGTCCGTGAGGTTTACCCAGCTGGTTGAGGCTGGAAGATCGAATTCTAGATTATCGATGTAGTTGTGGTTATGGTTATGGTTTGGACATGAGTTTGGATTGGAATATCGGCCCGGTTTCAGGATCTTTGTAAATATTTTTCACTGTAAGTATGCTCGTTGATTTCAATGTTGTGCTAAGAAAGACTTTCTTTAAGGAATCAAGTGTAATTAATTAACAAAGGAAATTGTTTTTAAGTGTTTCACAGTGTGGTAGGACTTAATTAGGAAACAATTGAACGGGTGAGTGTGTGGAAAGTGGGAGAATGGATGCCCTGACGGTACCATTCTAAGGATGGGTGGACCCGATCAGTCGGGTAGCTTTCTACTAGTCGTAACCTACGATACTTAGGGAATAGTAGAGTCACGAACAAGACTTGTTTTAGGGGACCGAGCCAGCGGCCGTGCCTCATGAATACGGGGGAAAAAGGCGTTGGCTTCCTTGAACCAAGTGTGGGTCTTGTTCCATCTCCACGCACATCTCGTGCTGGGGATTAGAATTTCCTTTAGGATGACTACGTTTCCCCTGCGAGATAGAGTTAGGTCCGTCCGTTTGCTCGTAACCTCGTATTTCTACGAGATCGAGGTGTCGTCGATCGGAAAATAACACGAGACTTGACCGCCTATCAAAAGGATTCCCCCGCCCTTCGGGACGGGGGCCTTACAGAGATCAAGGATGAAGGATTATGGATTGAAAAGTCAAGAAATCCCACTATATCTCCTAATTTTGAAGGTAACTGCCTTGATATAGAGAGGCAATGGCAAGGAGAATGGTTGGAGACCCAAGGTCTGAGATGGAACATAGGAAGCAACAGGTGGTTACATTGGAATTGATTTTGGATGTCATAAATTAAAATTAAAATTCAACGGAAGAATGAGGCACCATTTCTAAACTCCCCCTTCTTTTTGGGGTCTCCTTTGCCATGCCCTGCTGGATTTTTTTGTTTGCTCAAAGAAACTCGCTTAGAGAACAATAGAACTCGCTCTCAACATGCTAGAAAGTTTTAGTGCCTGTTAAAAATGAACTTATACAATTTGATTTAGAATCCAGCAATGTGAAGCGAGTAGAGTGTTTGATTTCTTACAATTCAAAGCATGTACTCACATTACAACTTTAGCATGTAATTAAGCTTGCATTATGCTCCTTGTACACTTGCTCCAAGGCTTGCAATAGTCATCCAACCAAAGAGAAATGAACAATGCCCTCACCAAGGCAAGAAGCATTAGTGATTAATTGTTGGATTTTTTGCATGTATAGAGTAAAACTCATTAGGAGAATGTGTGGGAATGATAATAAGAAAGTGGAGGCTCGACGCAATGCAACCAATATGGAAGACAATGATGAGAATCCCATCATATGCATAAGAATTTTACCCTAAATCTCGTCTTCTCTCAAAACCCTAATGCACTTGGCCAAATTGATCAAGAAATGCACAATTGTATGGAGGAGATCAAGGGAAGAAGGATTATGGATTGAAAAGTCAAGAAGTCCCACAATAATTCCTAATTTTGAAGGTAACTTCCCCGATATACATAGGCGATGGCAAGGAGAATGGTTGGAGACCCAGCGTGAGAGGGAATATACGGAGAAACAGGTAGTTACACTGGAACTGATTGTGGATGTCATAAATTAAAATTGAAATTCAACGGAAGAATGAGGCACCATTTCCAAACTCGCCCTTCTTTTTGGGGTCTCCTTTGCCATGCTCTAGTAGATTTTTTTGTTTGCTCAAAGAAACTCGCTCAGAGGAAAATAGAACTTGATCTCAACATGCTAGATTCTAGTGCTTGTTTAAAAAGAACTTATGCAATTTGATTGAGAATCCAGCAATGTGAAGAGAGTAGAGTGTTTGATTTCTTACAATTCAAAGCATGTACTCACATTACAACTTTAGCATATAATCAAGCTTGCATTATGCTCCTTGTACACTTTCTCCAAGGCTTGCAATAGTCATCCAACCAAAGAGAAACGAACAATGCCCTCACGAAGGCATAACCAATGCAAGAAGCATTAGTGATTAATTATTGGATTTTTTGCATGTATGGCGTAAAACTGATTAGGAAAATGTGTGGGAATGATAAAGAGAAAGTAGAGGCTCGAGGCAATGCAACCAATATGCAAGGTAATGATGAGAATCCAATCATATGCACAAGAATTTTACCCTAAACCCCATAACCCTAATGCACTTGGCCAAATAGATCAAGAAATGCACAATTGTGTAGCGGAGATCAAGGGAAGAAGGATTATGGATTGAAAAGTCAAGAAATCCAACAATAATTCCTAATTTTGAAGGTAACTTCCCCGATATACAGAGGTGATGGCAGCAGAATGGTTGGAGACCCAAGGTCTGACACATAATGTAAGGAGCAACAGGTGGTTACATTGGAATTGACTTTGGATGTCATAAATTAAAATTGAAATTCAACACAAAAATGAGGCACCATTTCTAAACTCCCCCTTCTTTTTGGGGTCTCCTTTGCCATGCCCTGCTAGTTTTTTTTTTTGCTCAAAGGAACTCGCTCAGAGGACAATAGAACTCCCTCTCAACATGCTAGATTCTAGTGCTTGTTTAGAATAGACTTATACAATTTGATTGAGAATCCAGCAATAGGAAGAGAGTAGAGTGTTTGATTTCTTACAATTCAAAGCATGTACTCACATTACAACTTTAGCATGTAATCAAGCTTGCATTCTCGAGAGAGATCTGTCCCCGGATGGCAAGATTCCCTCCACTGGTTAACATCCAATCCCACCTGGTGAATTTAATAACTAGCCTTTGTGATTAATTGTTGGACTGTTTGCATGTATAGAGTAAAACTTAATAGGAGAATATGTGGGAATGATAAAGAGAAAGTAGAGGCTCGAGGCAATGCAACCAATATGCAAGGGAATGATGATAATCCCATCATATGTACAAGAATTTTACCCTAAACCCTGTCTTCTCTGAAAACCTCTTATGCACTTGGCCAAATTGATCAATAAATGCACAATTGTGTAGAGGAGATTAAGGGAAGAGGGATTATGAATTGAAAAGTCAAGAAATCCCACAATAAGTCCTAATTTTGAAGCTAACTTCCCCGATATACAGAGGCAATGGCAAGGAGAATGGTTGGAGACCCAAGGTCTGAGATGGAACATACGGAGCAATAGGTGGTTACATTGGAATTGATTTTTGATGTCATAAATTAAAATTGAAATTCAACGGAAGAATGAGGCACCATTTTAAACTCCCCCTTCTTTTTGGGGTCTCCTTTGCCACGCTTGCTAGATTTTTTTCTTTGCTCAAAGGAACTCGCTCATCAGAGGACAATAGAACTCCCTCTCAACATGCTAGATTCTAGTGCTTGTTTAGAATAAACATATGCAATTTGATTGAGAATCCAGTAATGTGAAGAGAGTAGAGTGTTTGATTTTTTGCAATTGAAAGCATGTACTCACATTATTACAACTTTAGCATGTAATCAAGCTTGCATTATGCTCCTTGTACACCTTCTCCAAGGCTTGTAATAGTCATCCAACCAAAGAGAAACGAATAATGCCCTCACCAAGGCGGCATAAACAATGCAAGAAGCATTAGTGATTAATTGTTAGATGTTTTGCATGTATAGAGCAAAATTGATTAAGAAAATGTGTGGGAATGATAAAGAGAAAGTAGAGGCTTGAGGCAATGCAACCAATATGCAAGGGAATGATGACAATCCCATCATATGCACAAGAACTTTACCCTAAATCCCGTCTTCTCTCAAAACCCGTAATGCAATCGGCCAAATTGATCAAGAAATGCACAATTGTGTAGAGGAGATCAAGGGAAGGATTATGGATTGAAAAGTTAGGAAATCCAACAATAATATCTAATTTTAAACATAACTTCCCTGATATGCAGAGGCGATGGCAAGGAGAATGGTTGGAGACCCAAGGTCTGAGAAGAAGGAACATACAGAGTGACACGTGGTTACATTGGAATTGATTCTGGATGTCATAAATTAAAATTTAAATTCAACGTAAGAATGAGGGACCATTTCTAAACTCCCTCTTCTTTTTGCGGTCTACTTTGCCACGCCCTACTAGATCTTTTGTTTACTCAAAGCAACTTTCTCAGAGGACAATAGAACTCCCTCTCAACATGCTAGATTCTAGTGCTTGTTTAAAATAAACTTATACAATTTAATTGAGAATCCAGCAATGTGAAGAGAGTAGAGTGTTTGATTTCTTATAATTCAAAGCATATACTCACAATATAACTTTAGCATGTAATCAAGCTTGCGTTATGCTCCGTGTACACTTGCTCCAAGGCTTGGAAGAGTCATCCAACCAAACAGAAAGAAACAATGCCCTCACCAAGGCATAATAAAGAGTAAAATTGATTAGGAAAATTTGTGGGAATAATAAAGAGTAAGTAGAGGCTTGAGGCAATGCAACCAATATGCAAGAGAATGATGAGAATCCCATCATATGCATAACCTAAACCCCGCCTTCTCTCAAAACCCTAATGCACTTGGCCAAATTAATCAAGAAATACACAATTGTGTAGAGGAGATCAAGGGAAGTAGGATAATGGATTGGAAAGTCAAGAAATCCCACAATAATTTCTAATTTTGAAGGTAACTTCCCCGATATGTAGACACGACGGCAAGGAGAATGGTTGGAGACCAAGACCTGAGACGGAACATATGGAGCAACAGGTGGTTACATTGGAATTGATTTTGAATGTCATAAATTAAAATTGAAATTCAACGAAAGAATGAGGCACCATTTCTTAAAATTCAAAGCAATGTACTCACATTACAACTTTAGCATATAATCTAGCTTGCATTACACTCCTTGTACACGTGCTCCAAGGCTTGCAATAGTCATTCAACCAAAGAGAAACGAACAATGTCCTCACCAAGGCATAACCAATGCAAGTAGCATTAGTGATTAGTTGTTGGACATTTTGCATGTATAGAGTGAAACTGATTAGGAAAATGTGTGGGAATGATAAAGAGAAAGTAGAGGCTCGAGGCAATGCAACCAATATGCAAGGGAATGATGAGAATCCAATCATATGCACAAGAACTTTACCCTAAACCCCCTCTTCTCTCAAAACCCTAGTGCACTTGGCCAAATTGATCAAGAAATGCACAATTGTGTAGAGGAGATCAAGGATGAAGGATTATGGATTGAAAAGTCAAGAAATCCCACTATATCTCCTAATTTTGAAGGTAACTGCCTTGATATACAGAGGCAATGGCAAGGAGAATGGTTGGAGACCCAATGTCTAAGATGGAACATAGGAAGCAACAGGTGGTTACATTAGAATTGATTTTGGATGTCATAAATTAAAATTAAAATTCAACGGAAGAATGAGGCACCATTTCTAAACTCCCCCTTCTTTTTGGGGTCTCCTTTGCCATGCCCTGCTGGATTTTTTTGTTTGCTCAAAGAAACTCGCTTAGAGGACAATAGAACTCGCTCTCAACATGCTAGAAAGTTTTAGTGCCTGTTTGAAATGAACTTATACAATTTGATTTAGAATCCAGCAATGTGAAGCGAGTAGAGTGTTTGATTTCTTACAATTCAAGGCATGTACTCACATTACAACTTTAGCATGTAATTAAGCTTGCATTATGCTCCTTGTACACTTGCTCCAAGGCTTGCAATAGTCATCCAACCAAAGAGAAATGAACAATGCCCTCACCAAGGCAAGAAGCATTAGTGATTAATTGTTGGATTTTCTGCATGTATAGAGTAAAACTCATTAGGAGAATGTGTGGGAATGATAATAAGAAAGTGGAGGCTCGACGCAATGCAACCAATATGGAAGGCAATGATGAGAATCCCATCATATGCATAAGAATTTTACCCTAAATCCCGTCTTCTCTCAAAACCCTAATGCACTTGGCCAAATTGATCAAGAAATGCACAATTGTATGGAGGAGATCAAGGGAAGAAGGATTATGGATTGAAAAGTCAAGAAGTCCCCCAATAATTCCTAATTTTGAAGGTAACTTCCCCGATATACATAGGCGACGGCAAGGAGAATGGTTGGAGACCCAGCCTGAGAGGGAACATACGGAGAAACAGGTGGTTACATTGGAATTGCTTTTGGATGTCATAAATTAAAATTGAAATTCAACGGAAAAATGAGGCACCATTTCCAAACTCGCCCTTCTTTTTGGGGTCTCCTTTGCCACGCTCTAGTAGATTTTTTTGTTTGCTCAAAGGAACTCGCTCAGAGGAAAATAGAACTTGATCTCAACATGCTAGATTCTAGTGCTTGTTTAAAAAGAACTTATGCAATTTGATTGAGAATCCAGCAATGTGAAGAGAGTATAGTGTTTGATTTCTTACAATTCAAAGCATGTACTCACATTACAACTTTAGCATATAATGAAGCTTACATTATGCTCCTTGTACACTTTCTCCAAGGCTTGCAATAGTCATCCAACCAAAGAGAAACGAACAATGCCCTCACGAAGGCATAACCAATGCAAGAAGCATTAGTGATTAATTGTTGGATTTTTTGCATGTATGGAGTAAAACTGATTAGGAAAATGTGTGGGAATGATAAAGAGAAAGTACAGGCTCGAGGCAATGCAACCAATATGCAAGGTAATGATGAGAATCCCATCATATGCACAAGAATTTTACCCTCAACCCCAGAACCCTAATGCACTTGGCCAAATAGATCAAGAAATGCACAATTGTGTAGCGGAGATCAAGGGAAGAAGGATTATGGATTGAAAAGTCAAGAAATCCAACAATAATTCCTAATTTTGAAGGTAACTTCCCCGATATACAGAGGTGATGGCAGGAGAATGGTTGGAGACCCAAGGTCTGACACATAATGTAAGGAGCAACAGGTGGTTACATTGGAATTGACTTTGGATGTCATAAATTAAAATTGAAATTCAACACAAAAATGAGGCACCATTTCTAAACTCCCCCTTCTTTTTGGGGTCTCCTTTGCCATGCCCTGCTTTGCTCAAAGGAACTCGCTCAGAGGACAATAGAACTCCCTCTCAACATGCTAGAGTCTAGTGCTTGTTTAGAATAGACTTATACAATTTGATTGAGAATCCAGCAATAGGAAGAGAGTAGAGTGTTTGATTTCTTACAATTCAAAGCATGTACTCACATTACAACTTTAGCATGTAATCAAGCTTGCATTCTCGAGAGAGATCTGTCCCCGGCGGATGGCAAGATTCCCTCCACTGGTTAACATCCAATCCAACCTGGTGAATTTAATAACTAGCGTTTGTGATTAATTGTTGGACTGTTTGCATGTATAGAGTAAAACTTAATAGGAGAATGTGTGGGAATGATAAAGAGAAAGTAGAGGCTCGAGGCAATGCAACCAATATGCAAGGGAATGATGATAATCCCATCATATGTACAAGAATTTTACCCTAAACCCTGTCTTCTCTGAAAACCTCTTATGCACTTGGCCAAATTGATCAATAAATGCACAATTGTGTAGAGGAGATTAAGGGAAGAGGGATTATGAATTGAAAAGTCAAGAAATCCCACAATAAGTCCTAATTTTGAAGGTAACTTCCCCGATATACGGAGGCGATGGCAAGGAGAATGGTTTGAGACCCAAGGTCTGAGATGGAACATACGGAGCAACAGGTGGTTACATTGGAATTGATTTTTGATGTCATAAATTAAAATTGAAATTCAACGGAAGAATGAGGCACCATTTTAAACTCCCCCTTCTTTTTGGGGTCTCCTTTGCCACGCTTGCTAGATTTTTTTCTTTGCTCAAAGGAACTCGCTCAGAGGACAATAGAACTCCCTCTCAACATGCTAGATTCTAGTGCTTGTTTAGAATAAACATATGCAATTTGATTGAGAATCCAGTAATGTGAAGAGAGTAGAGTGTTTGATTTTTTACAATTGAAAGCATGTACTCACATTATTACAACTTTAGCATGTAATCAAGCTTGCATTATGCTCCTTGTACACCTTCTCCAAGGCTTGCAATAGTCATCCAACCAAAGAGAAACGAACAATGCCCTCACCAAGGCGGCATAAACAATGCAAGAAGCATTAGTGATTAATTGTTAGATGTTTTGCATGTATAGAGCAAAATTGATTAAGAAAATGTGTGGGAATGATAAAGAGAAAGTAGAGGCTTGAGGCAATGCAACCAATATGCAAGGGAATGATGACAATCCCATCATATGCACAAGAACTTTACCCTAAACCCCGTCTTCTCTCAAAACCCTAATGCACTCGGCCAAATTGATCAAGAAATGCACAATTGTGTAGAGGAGATCAAGGGAAGGATTGTGGATTGAAAAGTTAGGAAATCCAACAATAATATCTAATTTTGAACATAACTTCCCTGATATGCAGAGGCGATGGCAAGGAGAATGGTTGGAGACCCAAGGTCTGAGAAGAAGGAACATACAGAGCGACACGTGGTTACATTGGAATTGATTCTGGATGTCATAAATTAAAATTGAAATTCAACGTAAGAATGAGGGACCATTTCTAAACTCCCTCTTCTTTTTGCGGTCTACTTTGCCACGCCCTGCTAGATCTTTTGTTTGCTCAAAGCAACTTTCTCAGAGGACAATAGAACTCCCTCTCAACATGCTAGATTCTAGTGCTTGTTTAAAATAAACTTATACAATTTAATTGAGAATCCAGCAATGTGAAGAGAGTAGAGTGTTTGATTTCTTATAATTCAAAGCATATACTCATAATATAACTTTAGCATGTAATCAAGCTTGCGTTATGCTCCGTGTACACTTGCTCCAAGGCTTGGAAGAGTCATCTAACCAAACTGAAATAAACAATGCCCTCACCAAGGCATAACCAATGCAAGAAGCATTAGTGATTAATTGTTGGATTTTTTGCATGTATAGAGTTAAATTGATTAGGAAAATGTGTGGGAATAATAAAGAGTAAGTAGAGGCTTGAGGCAATGCAACCAATATGCAAGAGAATGATGAGAATCCCATCATATGCATAACCTAAACCCCGCCTTCTCTCAAAACCCTAATGCACTTGGCCAAATTAATCAAGAAATACACAATTGTGTAGAGGAGATCAAGGGAAGTAGGATAATGGATTGGAAAGTCAAGAAATCCCACAATAATTTCTAATTTTGAAGGTAACTTCCCCGATATGTAGACACGACGGCAAGGAGAATGGTTGGAGACCAAGACCTGAGACGGAACATACGGAGCAACAGGTGGTTACATTGGAATTGATTTTGAATGTCATAAATTAAAATTGAAATTCAACGAAAGAATGAGGCACCATTTCTTAAAATTCAAAGCAATGTACTCACATTACAACTTTAGCATATAATCTAGCTTGCATTACGCTCCTTGTACACGTGCTCCAAGGCTTGCAATAGTCATTCAACCAAAGAGAAACGAACAATGTCCTCACCAAGGCATAACCAATGCAAGAAGCATTAGTGATTAGTTGTTGGACATTTTGCATGTATAGAGTGAAACTGATTAGGAAAATGTGTGGGAATGATAAAGAGAAAGTAGAGGCTCGAGGCAATGCAACCAATATGCAAGGGAATGATGAGAATCCAATCATATGCACAAGAACTTTACCCTAAACCCCCTCTTCTCTCAAAACCCTAGTGCACTTGGCCAAATTGATCAAGAAATGCACAATTGTGTAGAGGAGATCAAGGATGAAGGATTATGGATTGAAAAGTCAAGAAATCCCACTGTATCTCCTAATTTTGAAGGTAACTGCCTTGATATACAGAGGCAATGGCAAGGAGAATGGTTGGAGACCCAAGGTCTGAGATGGAACATAGGAAGCACGGCTTCCAAAATCCCAGCAAGGAAACATAATATATATCTCTTCAAGGAGAACCACCAGGAGAAGCTGGAACCATCACTCCCCCTTCTTTTTGGGATCTCCTTTGCCATGCCCTGCTGGATTTTTTTGATAATTGTAGAAGAGGATAGTTGTAGACGACAGCTGCAGAGAATAGAGTAGAAGATAGTTGTAGAAGACGATAGCTGCAGAGGATAGTCGTAGAAAATGGTTGTAGAAGATAGTTGCACGAGTGTACCTTTCCTTCCTGCCGTTGCAGAGGAGTGAAATCCTTTTTGGGAAAAGGTTTTTTCGAGCACTTTGTTATTAATGATTAGGAATTTACAGCCTTGATTAATCCGTATACTTTGTGCCAACCCGAGATTATTTTCAACCTTGAATAATCCGTATATTTTGTGCCAACCCTGCCAACCCATGATTATACAACCTTAAACAATCCGTATACTTTGTGCCAACCCATGCCAACCCATGATTATACTACCTAGAATAATTCGTGTAGTTTACTTTACTTTTTGTGGGAAGAGTTATATCTTTGAAAATGGACACCAACTCCCAACGTTATGTGACTAGATCTTCTTGTTCTCAAAAAGATTGTTGTTTTGCTGGTATGGATTCCTTACTACCTCATTCTAAACGCTCCAAAAAATTACAGGCAAGAACAACCGAGAGGGTGTCTCGAGGATTGTTTGATGAGGAAGTTCAGAGTCAAGGCCAAGTGTTGATGGAGAATGATAGACATGAGAATAAGAGAGACAGGGATGACAGACAAGAAGAGGATGAGAGACAGAATTATAGAGAGGATGAGAGACAAGAGGATGAGAGAGAGGATGATGATAGAGAGGAAGATAGACAGGAGGATGAGAGAGAGGATGATGACAGAGAGGATGATAGAGAGGATGATAGAGAGGAGGATGAGAGAGAGCATGATGATAGAGAGGATGATAGACAGGAGGATGAGAGAGAGGGTGATGATAGACAAGAAGATGGGAATGATAGAGAGGATGATAATGAAGAAGAAGAAGGTGGAGACACATTGACAACTGAGACAAGAAAAATAGAGAGCATCAAAGCAGAAATTTTCGGAAAGATCCTTAAAACCTCTACTCCAACTGCATTCATCGATCGAATTAGAGTTAGATTCAGCACCCCCCCCCCAAGATCCCCTTGTGTAGGCTTCTTCCAACAGAGGCCATAAGGAGACTATGCCCCAGTACTGATAAGAACCTTGGTCAAGCATTCAAGAACCTTGGTGGGTATCTTGAAAGCAAGGGGGCGTTCACGGTGTCCATGTTTGATTTGGATGGAGAGGAGACTCCTCTGACTGAAGAAACAACATTGTCATGGAGTTCAACATGGAGGGATGTGAATGGAACTTTTGAAGAGTCTCTCAGAAATATGCCAGAATGGGGACCGTTCATCCAGGGTAAAATGATACATGTACTGGATGGAAACAACCGCTATGAATCTTGGATGGATTTGATTGCTTAAGGTGAGGGTGATTTGAAATGTTTTTATCTATTTATACAATTTTATGTATGCATCTAATATAATTTTATCATCTTCTTTCCTTTTACTCAGAATTTCCAAATGACATCTCTAAGCATTGTCTGTTGGCCTGTGACTTTCTACAATTCGAGAAGGCTGACGTTGGAGAGCTGATGTTTTCTCTTTCCAGATTGAATAAGTATATGTTTTATTATTTTTCTCTTTTTTGCTCTTGGCATTGATTGCATGATGTTGCTTCAACTCTCTGCATTGGTTTTACTAGGATGCATGACTATGCCTTTGTACCAACAACTTTTGGGGATAGGCTCTTCCAAATAAGGAGAATTGGTGAGTCCGATAAGACTACCCTCCTTGCAGAGCTCGATGATGAGGACAAGGCTTGGATGGAGAATGAAATGAAAAAGTGCCCCACTCGTGGCAAAAAAAGCTGGTTTTCTGTTCCAATAAATATATTGGCATGGCTTGTGTTTAAGGTATGCAAGATATTAAAGGTGTGCAAGATCTACTTAATTATGCGAAATATGTTTAATGTATGCAAGAGTAATTTTGTAATTAAATGGACTCTGTAGGACGATATGGAGATGAAAATTGAGGTCAAGGCTAAGGACATGGATGTAGACGGAAGGGCTAAGGTGATAAGAGAGGTAGAAATTCTGTATAAGAATAGGGTGGGAAAGTTTGCCCGCATAGCAGACCCTGCCAATGGAGAATACTTTTGGCGTGCTGTTTTGTCACTTCCTTGGCATGCAGCAGGGACCCATATTGCGACAGAAGAGAAACTGAACATGATTGGGGCTGCACAAGTTAGGGATGAAGATAAGGCATTCTTAGTTCGAATGTTGGATAATTCAAAAGCTAGCATTCGAGAGATAGAGTACTTGCCTAAAGACAAAGCAAAAGCTAGAGAGTGGCTACATTCATTTGTGTTCTGGCTACAAATAAGTTCTTATGGCTCCAAGCTTCTGGAGGAGATTGAAAATTGTGATAGAATCTCCTTACCTTCCATTAATTCCTTTATAAACTATGTCGTCTTTCATCGACGAAAGTATTTCAAAAAAGCTTTCAGAGTTCATCAGGGGGATATAAAATTTAGCAATGATATGGACACACAAAAAGGGCTACGCTCTGCAACACATCGAGTTGTTTATAGGTTAAAAAAAAAACTTGGTCAATTTTATTTCTTCTCCTTATGCTTCTTATATAGCCTATTGACTTTAGTTTTCCTTTCCATTTGGAATTTAGATGGCTGCTGAAAGAGGTGGATAGTGGTGTAGTACAGGCCATACCACCTCTTGTGTTGTTATGGATTTGCGAGGATACTCCACGATATATATATGCGGATCTGCACCTTGGGAGAGTAAGTGTTTTCTGTAATCATGGTCATGATGATAAAATGTATGTATGATGATAAAACGTATGTTATCTATTTTTGAAATGCATGGTTAGCCTCTATCAAGTGTTGAAAAGACAAGATGCCCCTGGTGGCTAGACATGGAGAGGTTTGTTGTGCCAGATGAAGAAATTCAATTACATGATCAACACTTAGCTATATTGGCTAAGATGACCATAGTGGAGGGTTCTGATGAGGTAACCATAAGTTGTCTCTGATTTTTGCACGATGATAAAGTTTTTTGATGAGGTAATTTATAACCATAAGTTGTCTTTGTGCAGAGTATACCATTGACTGCAGTACGTGGCTGCTCTACGAGCTCTCATGCCACATCTATAGCCTCTACATCTAGAATGCACCCTCTACCAGTTAACCTAGGGAGGGATATAGTGAGTCAAGCATTGGATGCAAATAGGAGACAAAGAGAAGTACATCAAACAACAAGTACTTCGGGCAATGTACATGTAGCCTCGTCTATGATCCAACCAGCACCTTTCAAAGGTGATATCATGCCGTTAACAGTAGTGTATGTTTATTGGGGTGATAAATATTTTTCTCTTACTAATCAATCTTCTTCGGTGTTTCTTCTTGCATTGTGGGAATTCGCAGGCATGGTATATGCATTCAATACCTCCATCAAGGACCTTGCAAGGGACTGTAAGAACATAGAAGGGCCATCCCCTCTATTCAAACATGTTTTGGAAGCCATGAATGTGCTTTGTAATAAAGGAAAAGTCCATGGGAAAAGGACTGACTATTGTGTGGAGATGGTGTTTGTAGACTTCCCCTCAAACCTCGTTGTTGAGGGTTGTTTGGGACACAGAGTGCCACCTTGGAATGTGGTTAGCGAAAGTCTATATGAGGCAACTTTTCAATTTGTAGACTTTTGTCTTAATGATCATGGCTTCATAACATGCCTTTATACAATGGAAGAAGGAGTGAAGATAGAGCATGAGGCAACATCTAGAGGATTTGTGGTCTTTCATCGACAAGTGGTCAAATGCACTCCACCAGTGGGAAAGAAGATGGGACAACTTGTAACAAAGGTAGCTGCACACTTCTCTTCTACAAAAATTCTTATGTCTATGTCTATTTCAACTTATAGCCTAAGGAATTCACTACTATTTGAATGGATTTCATTACAGGTTGCATGTCTTATTCTATCTATTTTTGTACGCTCAAGTACACCAAGGCAGTATTTACGGATGTATGGAGATAAGGTGGAAGAGCAAAATCTTGGGAGTGAATTAGATCTGGAACAAGACCTCATTCAAGATATGTAAGGGATCGACTCTGGATCTGTGATTAAAAACAATGTGTATGTATTTAGGGTTTAGGTTTTTGGGTCTCTCATCTCTGTGTTTATGTAGTGTTCCTGAAGAGGATATGGTAAAACGAAAGGGAAAGCCTTGGAGAGGTGGTTGCCAAAGAGGGCAGAGGCTATGCAAGTACATAGTATCTCTCTTTTCAAAGACAGGGGATACTATTGTTGACTTGTTTGCTGGGACTGGAACTCTTGGACTTATTGCAGCGGTCATGGAACGTAATGTTATTATCTTTGAAAAGGACCATCGCATATATAATAAGCTATTGGAGCCATATTCTACAAAGGTAATTCCCAAATTAATAAGACAAGGCACTGTTAATACCCCATAATCCTCTATAAATGCAATGTTCATTAATTTCTTACTTTTTTGCAGTTTGAAGAAGACTAAAGACATTTTGGATCTTAGCATTTTTTGTGAAGACAGAAGACATTTTGGATATTAGCATTTTTGGTGGATGTAGCGTGATATTTGAACTTTTTTTTAAAGACATTTAAAGACAGTTTCGATGTAGCATTTTTGGTGGATACAGAAGACATTTTATATATTAGCATTTTTGGTGGATGTAGCGTGATATTTGAACTTTTATTTAAAGACAATTTGGATGTAGCATTTTTGGTGGATGTAGTAAGCCTGCTTTTATTTTGTGTCTTGAATACATTGTCTTGAAGGTGGTATGTCTTGAAGGTGGTATGGCATGTCATGTAGTAAGCCTGCTTTTTTTTTTGGTATGTCATGTGTCATTCTTGCTCACTTTCAATGGATACATGACAAGAAACTGCTCGCATCTCGTATTGATTTGAAAATAATTTGCAAATTGGCTCGCTGCAATGGGCTCGCTCCGTGGCCACCCTCTTGGAAGAGTCATCCAACCAAACAGAAATAAACAATGCTCTCACCAAGGCATAACCAATGCAAGAAGCATTAGTGATTAATTGTTGGATTTTTTGCATGTATAGAGTAAAATTGATTAGGAAAATGTGTGGGAATAATAAAGAGTAAGTAGAGGCTTGAGGCAATTCAACCAATATGCAAGAGAATGATGAGAATCCCATCATATGCATAACCTAAACCCCGCCTTCTCTCAAAACCCTAATGCACTTGGCCAAATTAATCAAGAAATACACAATTGTGTAGAGGAGATCAAGGGAAGTAGGATAATGGATTGGAAAGTCAAGAAATCCCACAATAATTTCTAATTTTGAAGGTAACTTCCCCGATATGTAGACACGACGGCAAGGAGAATGGTTGGAGACCAAGACGTGAGACGGAACATACGGAGAAACAGGTGGTTACATTGAAATTGATTTTGAATGTCATAAATTAAAATTGAAATTCAACGAAAGAATGAGGCACCATTTCTTAAAATTCAAAGCAATGTACTCACATTACAACTTTAGCATATAATCTAGCTTGCATTACGCTCCTTGTACACGTGCTCCAAGGCTTGCAATAGTCATTCAACCAAAGAGAAACGAACAATGTCCTCACCAAGGCATAACCAATGCAAGAAGCATTAGTGATTAGTTGTTGGACATTTTGCATGTATAGAGTGAAACTGATTAGGAAAATGTGTGGGAATGATAAAGAGAAAGTAGAGGCTCGAGGCAATGCAACCAATATGCAAGGGAATGATGAGAATCCAATCATATGCACAAGAACTTTACCCTAAACCCCCTCTTCTCTCAAAACCCTAGTGCACTTGGCCAAATTGATCAAGAAATGCACAATTGTGTAGAGGAGATCAAGGATGAAGGATTATGGATTGAAAATTCAAGAAATCCCACTATATCTCCTAATTTTGAAGGTAACTACCTTGATATACAGAGGCAATGGCAAGGAGAATGGTTGGAGACCCAAGGTCTGAGATGGAACATAGGAAGCAACAGGTGGTTACATTGGAATTGATTTTGGATGTCATAAATTAAAATTCAAATTCAACGGAAGAATGAGACACCATTTCTAAAGTCCCCCTTCTTTTTGGGGTCTCCTTTGCCATGCCCTACTGGATTTTTTTGTTTGCTCAAAGAAACTCACTTAGAGGACAATAGAACTCGCTCTCAACATGCTAGAAAGTTTTAGTGCCTGTTTGAAATGAACTTATACAACTTGATTTAGAATCCAGCAATGTGAAGCGAGTAGAGTGTTTGATTTCTTACAATTCAAAGCATGTACTCACATTACAACTTTAGCATGTAATTAAGCTTGCATTATGCTCCTTGTACACTTGCTCCAAGGCTTGCAATAGTCATCCAACCAAAGAGAAATGGACAATGCCCTCACCAAGGCAAGAAGCATTAGTGATTAATTGTTGGATTTTTTGCATGTATAGAGTAAAACTCATTAGGAGAATGTGTGGGAATGATAATAAGAAAGTGGAGGCTCGACGCAATGCAACCAATATGGAAGGCAATGATGAGAATCCCATCATATGCATAAGAATTTTACCCTAAATTCCGTCTTCTCTCAAAACCCTAATGCACTTGGCCAAATTGATCAAGAAATGCACAATTGTATGGAGGAGATCAAGGGAAGAAGGATTATGGATTGAAAAGTCAAGAAGTCCCACAATAATTCCTAATTTTGAAGGTAACTTCCCCGATATACATAGGCGATGGCAAGGAGAATGGTTGGAGACCCAGCCTGAGAGGGAACATACGGAGAAACAGGTGGTTACATTGGAATGTATTTTGGATGTCATAAATTAAAATTGAAATTCAACGGAAGAATGAGGCACCATTTCCAAACTCGCCCTTCTTTTCGGGGTCTCCTTTGCCACGCTCTAGTAGATCTTTTTGTTTGCTCAAAGGAACTCGCTCAGAGGAAAATAGAACTTGATCTCAACATGCTAGATTCTAGTGCTTGTTTAAAAAGAACTTATGCAATTTGATTGAGAATCCAGCAATGTGAAGAGAGTAGAGTGTTTGATTTGTTACAATTCAAAGCATGTACTCACATTACAACTTTAGCATATAATCAAGCTTACATTATGCTCCTTGTACACTTTCTCCAAGGCTTGCAATAGTCATCCAACCAAAGAGAAACGAACAATGCCCTCACGAAGGCATAACCAATGCAAGAAGCATTAGTGACTAATTGTTGGATTTTTTGCATGTATGGAGTAAAACTGATTAGGAAAATGTGTGGGAATGATAAAGAGAATGTAGAGGCTCGAGGCAATGCAACCAATATGCAAGGTAATGATGAGAATCCCATCATATGCACAAGAATTTTACCCTAAACCCCGTCTTCTCTCAAAACCCTAATGCACTTTGCCAAATAGATCAAGAAATGCACAATTGTGTAGAGGAGATCAAGGGAAGAAGGATTATGGATTGAAAAGTCAAGAAATCCAACAATAATTCCTAAATTTGAAGGTAACTTCCCCGATATACAGAGGTGATGACAGGAGAATGGTTGGAGACCCAAGGTCTGACACATAATGTAAGGAGCAATAGGTGGTTACATTGGAATTGACTTTGGATGTCATAAATTAAAATTGAAATTCAACACAAAAATGAGGCACCATTTCTAAACTCCCCCTTCTTCTTGGGGTCTCCTTTGCCATGCCCTGCTAGTTTTTTTTTTTGCTCAAAGGAACTCGCTCAGAGGACAATAGAACTCCCTCTCAACATGCTAGAGTCTAGTGCTTGTTTAGAATAGACTTATACAATTTGATTGAGAATCCAGCAATAGGAAGAGAGTAGAGTGTTTGATTTCTTACAATTCAAAGCATGTACTCACATTACAACTTTAGCATGTAATCAAGCTTGCATTCTCGAGAGAGATCTGTCCCCGGATGGCAAGATTCCCTCCACTGGTTAACATCCAATCCAACCTGGTGAATTTATAACTAGCGTTTGTGATTAATTGTTGGACTGTTTGCATGTATAGAGTAAAACTGAATAGGAGAATGTGTGGGAATGATAAAGAGAAAGTAGAGGCTCGAGGCAATGCAACCAATATGCAAGGGAATGATGATAATCCCATCATATGTACAAGAATTTTACCCTAAACCCTGTCTTCTCTGAAAACCTCTTATGCACTTGGCCAAATTGATCAATAAATGCACAATTGTGTAGAGGAGATTAAGGGAAGAGGGATTATGAATTGAAAATTCAAGAAAAACCATAATAAGTCCTAATTTTGAAGGTAACTTCCCGGATATACAGAGGCGATGGCAAGGAGAATGGTTGGAGACCCAAGGTCTGAGATGGAACATACGGAGCAACAGGTGGTTACATTGGAATTGATTTTTGATGTCATAAATTAAAATTGAATTTCAACGGAAGAATGAGGCACCATTTTAAACTCCCCCTTCTTTTTGGGGTCTCCTTTGCCACGCTTGCTAGATTTTTTTCTTTGCTCAAAGGAACTCGCTCAGAGGACAATAGAACTCCCTCTCAACATGCTAGATTCTAGTGCTTGTTTAAAATAAACATATGCAATTTGATTGAGAATCCAGTAATGTGAAGAGAGTAGAGTGTTTGATTTTTTACAATTGAAAGCATGTACTCACATTATTACAACTTTAGCATGTAATCAAGCTTGCATTATGCTCCTTGTACACCTTCTCCAAGGCTTGCAATAGTCATCCAACCAAAGAGAAACGAACAATGCCCTCACCAAGGCGGCATAAACAATGCAAGAAGCATTAGTGATTAATTGTTAGATGTTTTGCATGTATAGAGCAAAATTGATTAAGAAAATGTGTGGGAATGATAAAGAGAAAGTAGAGGCTTGAGGCAATGCAACCAATATGCAAGGGAATGATGACAATCCCATCATATGCACAAGAACTTTACCCTAAACCCCGTCTTCTCTCAAAACCCTAATGCACTCGGCCAAATTGATCAAGAAATGCACAATTGTGTAGAGGAGATCAAGGGAAGGATTATGGATTGAAAAGTTAGAAAATCCAACAATAATATCTAATTTTGAACATAACTTCCCTGATATGCAGAGGCGATGGCAAGGAGAATGGTTGGAGACCCAAGGTCTGAGAAGAAGGAACATACAGAGCGACACGTGGTTACATTGGAATTGATTCTGGATGTCATAAATTAAAATTGAAATTCAACGTAAGAATGAGGGACCATTTCTAAACTCCCTCTTCTTTTTGCGGTCTACTTTGCCACGCCCTGCTAGATCTTTTGTTTGCTCAAAGCAACTTTCTCAGAGGACAATAGAACTCCCTCTCAACATGCTAGATTCTAGTGCTTGTTTAAAATAAACTTATACAATTTAATTGAGAATCCAGCAATGTGAAGAGAGTAGAGTGTTTGATTTCTTATAATTCAAAGCATATACTCACAATATAACTTTAGCATGTAATCAAGCTTGCGTTATGCTCCGTGTACACTTGCTCCAAGGCTTGGAAGAGTCATCCAACCAAACAGAAATAAACAATGCCCTCACCAAGGCATAACCAATGCAAGAAGCATTAGTGATTAATTGTTGGACTTTTTGCATGTATAGAGTAAAATTGATTAGGAAAATGTGTGGGAATAATAAAGAGTAAGTAGAGGCTTGAGGCAATGCAACCAATATGCAAGAGAATGATGAGAATCCCATCATATGCATAACCTAAACCCCGCCTTCTCTCAAAACCCTAATGCACTTGGCCAAATTAATCAAGAAATACACAATTGTGTAGAGGAGATCAAGGGAAGTAGGATAATGGATTGGAAAGTCAAGAAATCCCACAATAATTTCTAATTTTGAAGGTAACTTCCCCGATATGTAGACACGACGGCAAGGAGAATGGTTGGAGACCAAGACCTGAGACGGAACATACGGAGCAACAGGTGGTTACATTGGAATTGATTTTGAATGTCATAAATTAAAATTGAAATTCAACGAAAGAATGAGGCACCATTTCTTAAAATTCAAAGCAATGTACTCACATTACAACTTTAGCATATAATCTAGCTTGCATTACGCTCCTTGTACACGTGCTCCAAGGCTTGCAATAGTCATTCAACCAAAGAGAAACGAACAATGTCCTCACCAAGGCATAACCAATGCAAGAAGCATTAGTGATTAGTTGTTGGACATTTTGCATGTATAGAGTGAAACTGATTAGGAAAATGTGTGGGAATGATAAAGAGAAAGTAGAGGCTCGAGGCAATGCAACCAATATGCAAGGGAATGATGAGAATCCAATCATATGCACAAGAACTTTACCCTTAACCCCCTCTTCTCTCAAAACCCTAGTGCACTTGGCCAAATTGATCAAGAAATGCACAATTGTGTAGAGGAGATCAAGGATGAAGGATTATGGATTGAAAAGTCAAGAAATCCCACTATATCTCCTAATTTTGAAGGTAACTGCCTTGATATACAGAGGCAATGGCAAGGAAAATGGTTGGAGACCCAAGGTCTGAGATGGAACATAGGAAGCAACAGGTGGTTACATTGGAATTGATTTTGGATGTCATAAATTAAAATTAAAATTCAACGGAAGAATGAGGCACCATTTCTAAACTCCCCCTTCTTTTTGGGATCTCCTTTGCCATGCCCTGCTGGATTTTTTTGTTTGCTCAAAGAAACTCGCTTAGAGGACAATAGAACTCGCTCTCAACATGCTAGAAAGTTTTAGTGCCTGTTTGAAATGAACTTATACAATTTGATTTAGAATCCAGCAATGTGAAGCGAGTAGAGTGTTTGATTTCTTACAATTCAAAGCATGTACTCACATTACAACTTTAGCATGTAATTAAGCTTGCATTATGCTCCTTGTACACTTGCTCCAAGGCTTGCAATAGTCATCCAACCAAAGAGAAATGAACAATGCCCTCACCAAGGCAAGAAGCATTAGTGATTAATTGTTGGATTTTTTGCATGTATAGAGTAAAACTCATTAGGAGAATGTGTGGGAATGATAATAAGAAAGTGGAGGCTCGACGCAAAGCAACCAATATGGAAGGCAATGATGAGAATCCCATCATATGCATAAGAATTTTATCCTAAACCCCGTCTTCTTTCAAAACTCTAATGCACTTCGCCAAATTGATCAAGAAATGCATAATTGTATGGAGGAGATCAAGGGAAGAAGGATTATGGATTGAAAAGTCAAGAAGTCCCACAATAATTCCTAATTTTGAAGGTAACTTTCTCGATATACATAGGCGATGGCAAGGAGAATGGTTGGAGACCCAGCCTGAGAGGGAACATACGGAGAAACAGGTGGTTACATTGGAATTGATTTTGGATGTCATAAATTAAAATTGAAATTCAACGGAAGAATGAGGCACCATTTCCAAACTCGCCCTTCTTTTTGGGGTCTCCTTTGCCACGCTCTAGTAGATTTTTTTGTTTGCTCAAAGGAACTCGCTCAGAGGAAAATAGAACTTGATCTCAACATGCTAGATTCTAGTGCTTGTTTAAAAAGAACTTATGCAATTTGATTGAGAATCTAGCAATGTGAAGAGAGTAGAGTGTTTGATTTCTTACAATTCAAAGCATGTACTCACATTACAACTTTAGCATATAATCAAGCTTACATTATGCTCCTTGTACACTTTCTCCAAGGCTTGCAATAGTCATCCAACCAAAGAGAAACGAACAATGCCCTCACGAAGGCATAACCAATGCAAGAAGCATTAGTGATTAATTGTTGGATTTTTTGCATGTATGGAGTAAAACTGATTAGGAAAATGTGTGGGAATGATAAAGAGAAAGTAGAGGCTCGAGGCAATGCAACCAATATGCAAGGTAATGATGAGAATCCCATCATATGCATAAGAATTTTACCCTAAACCCCGTCTTCTCTCAAAACCCTAATGCACTTTCCCAAATAGATCAAGAAATGCACAATTGTGTAGAGAAGATCAAGGGAAGAAGGATTATGGATTGAAAAGTCAAGAAATCCAACAATAATTCCTAATTTTGAAGGTAACTTCCCCGATATACAGAGGTGATGGTAGGAGAATGGTTGGAGACCCAAGGTCTGACACATAATATAAGGAGCAACAGGTGGTTACATTGGAATTGATTTTGGATGTCATAAATTAAAATTGAAATTCAACACAAAAATGAGGCACCATTTCTAAACTCCCCCTTCTTTTTGGGGTCTCCTTTGCCATGCCCTGCTAGTTTTTTTTTTGCTCCAAGGAACTCGCTCAGAGGACAATAGAACTCCCTCTCAACATGCTAGATTCTAGCACTTCTTTAGAATAGACTTATACAATTTGATTGAGAATCCAGCAAAATAGGAAGAGAGTAGAGTGTTTGATTTCTTACAATTCAAAGCATGTACTCACATTACAACTTTAGCATGTAATCAAGCTTGCATTCTCGAGAGAGATCTGTCCCCGGATGGCAAGATTCCCTCCACTGGTTAACATGCAATCCAACCTGGTGAATTTAATAACTAGCGTTTGTGATTAATTGTTGGACTGTTTGCATGTATAGAGTAAAACTGAATAGGAGAATGTGTGGGAATGATAAAGAGAAAGTAGAGGCTCGAGGCAATGCAACCAATATGCAAGGGAATGATGATAATCCCATCATATGTACAAGAATTTTACCCTAAACCCTGTCTTCTCTGAAAACCTCCTATGCACTTGGCCAAATTGATCAATAAATGCACAATTGTGTAGAGGAGATTAAGGGAAGAGGGATTATGAATTAAAAAGTCAAGAAATCCCACAATAAGTCCTAATTTTGAAGGTAACTTCCCCGATATACAGAGGCGATGGCAAGGAGAATGGTTGGAGACCCAAGGTCTGAGATGGAACATACGGAGCAACAGGTGGTTACATTGGAATTGATTTTTGATGTCATAAATTAAAATTGAAATTCAACGGAAGAATGAGGCACCATTTTAAACGCCCCCTTCTTTTTGGGGTCTCCTTTGCCACGCTTGCTAGATTTTTTTCTTTGCTCAAAGGAACTCGCTCAGAGGACAATAGAACTCCCTCTCAACATGCTAGATTCTAGTGCTTGTTTAGAATAAACATATGCAATTTGATTGAGAATCCAGTAATGTGAAGAGAGTAGAGTGTTTGATTTTTTACAATTGAAAGCATGTACTCACATTATTACAACTTTAGCATGTAATCAAGCTTGCATTATGCTCCTTGTACACCTTCTCCAAGGCTTGCAATAGTCATCCAACCAAAGAGAAACGAACAATGCCCTCACCAAGGCGGCATAAACAATGCAAGAAGCATTAGTGATTAATTGTTAGATGTTTTTCATGTATAGAGCAAAATTGATTAAGAAAATGTGTGGGAATGATAAAGAGAAAGTAGAGGCTTGAGGCAATGCAACCAATATGCAAGGGAATGATGACAATCCCATCATATGCACAAGAACTTTACCCTAAACCCCGTCTTCTCTCAAAACCCTAATGCACTCGGCCAAATTGATCAAGAAATGCACAATTGTGTAGAGGAGATCAAGGGAAGGATTATGGATTGAAAAGTTAGGAAATCCAACAATAATATCAAATTTTGAACATAACTTCCCTGATATGCAGAGGCGATGGCAAGGAGAATGATTGGAGACCCAAGGTTTGAGAAGAAGGAACATACAGAGCGACACGTGGTTACATTGGAATTGATTCTGGATGTCATAAATTAAAATTGAAATTCAACGTAAGAATGAGGGACCATTTCTAAACTCCCTCTTCTTTTTGCGGTCTACTTTGCCACGCCCTGCTAGATCTTTTGTTTGCTCAAAGCAACTTTCTCAGAGGACAATAGAACTCCCTCTCAACATGCTAGATTCTAGTGCTTGTTTAAAATAAACTTATACAATTTAATTGAGAATCCAGCAATGTGAAGAGAGTAGAGTGTTTGATTTCTTATAATTCAAAGCATATACTCACAATATAACTTTAGCATGTAATCAAGCTTGCGTTATGCTCCGTGTACACTTGCTCCAAGGCTTGGAAGAGTCATCCAACCAAACAGAAATAAACAATGCCCTCACCAAGGCATAACCAATGCAAGAAGCATTAGTGATTAATTGTTGGATTTTTTGCATGTATAGAGTAAAATTGATTAGGAAAATGTGTGGGAATAATAAAGAGTAAGTAGAGGCTTGAGGCAATGCAACCAATATGCAAGAGAATGATGAGAATCCCATCATATGCATAACCTAAACCCCGCCTTCTCTCAAAACCCTAATGCACTTGGCCAAATTAATCAAGAAATACACAATTGTGTAGAGGAGATCAATGGAAGTAGGATAATGGATTGGAAAGTCAAGAAATCCCACAATAATTTCTAATTTTGAAGGTAACTAACGTCCCCGATATACATAGGCGATGGCAAGGAGAATGGTTGGAGACCCAGCCTGAGAGGGAACATACGGAGAAACAGGTGGTTACATTGGAATTGATTTTGGATGTCATAAATTAAAATTGAAATTCAACGGAAGAATGAGGCACCATTTCCAAACTCGCCCTTCTTTTTGGGGTCTCCTTTGCCACGCTCTAGTAGATTTTTTTGTTTGCTCAAAGGAACTCGCTCAGAGGCAAATAGAACTTGATCTCAACATGCTAGATTCTAGTGCTTGTTTAAAAAGAACTTATGCAATTTGATTGAGAATCCAGCAATGTGAAGAGAGTAGAGTGTTTGATTTCTTACAATTCAAAGCATGTACTTACATTACAACTTTAGCATATAATCAAGCTTACATTATGCTCCTTGTACACTTTCTCCAAGGCTTGCAATAGTCATCCAACCAAAGAGAAACGAACAATGCCCTCACGAAGGCATAACCAATGCAAGAAGCATTAGTGATTAATTGTTGGATTTTTTGCATGTATGGAGTAAAACTGATTAGGAAAATGTGTGGGAATGATAAAGAGAAAGTAGAGGCTCGAGGCAATGCAACCAATATGCAAGGTAATGATGAGAATCCCATCATATGCACAAGAATTTTACCCTAAACCCCGTCTTCTCTCAAAACCCTAATGCACTTTGCCAAATAGATCAAGAAATGCACAATTGTGTAGAGGAGATCAAGGGAAGAAGGATTATGGATTGAAAAGTCAAGGAATCCAACAATAATTCCTAATTTTGAAGGTAACTTCCCCGATATACAGAGGTGATGGCAGGAGAATGGTTGGAGACCCAAGGTCTGACACATAATATAAGGAGCAACAGGTGGTTACATTGGAATTGATTTTGGATGTCATAAATTAAAATTGAAATTCAACACAAAAATGAGGCACCATTTCTAAACTCCCCCTTCTTTTTGGGGTCTCCTTTGCCATGCCCTGCTAGTTTTTTTTTTTACTCAAAGGAACTCGCTCAGAGGACAATAGAACTCCCTCTCAACATGCTAGATTCTAGTGCTTGTTTAGAATAGACTTATACAATTTGATTGAGAATCCAGCAATAGGAAGAGAGTAGAGTGTTTGATTTATTACAATTCAAAGCATGTACTCACATTACAACTTTAGCACGTAATCAAGCTTGCATTCTCGAGAGCGATCTGTCCCCGGATGGCAAGATTCCCTCCACTGGTTAACATCCAATCCAACCTGTAGAATTAAATAACTAGCGTTTGTGATTAATTGTTGGACTGTTTGCATGTATAGAGTAAAGCTGAATAGGAGAATGTGTGGGAATGATAAAGAGAAAGTAGAGGCTCGAGGCAATGCAACCAATATGCAAGGGAATGATGATAATCCCATCATATGTACAAGAATTTTACCCTAAACCCTGTCTTCTCTGAAAGCCTCTTATGCACTTGGCCAAATTGATCAATAAATGCACAATTGTGTAGAGGAGATTAAGGGAAGAGGGATTATGAATTGAAAAGTCAAGAAATCCCACAATAAGTCCTAATTTTGAAGGTAACTTCCCCGATATACAGAGGCGATGGCAAGGAGAATGGTTGGAGACCCAAGGTCTGAGATGGAACATACGGAGCAACAGGTGGTTACATTGGAATTGATTTTTGATGTCATAAATTAAAATTGAAATTCAACGGAAGAATGAGGCACCATTTTAAACTCCCCTTCTTTTTGGGGTCTCCTTTGCCACGCTTGCTAGATTTTTTTCTTTGCTCAAAGGAACTCACTCAGAGGACAATAGAACTCCCTCTCAACATGCTAGATTCTAGTGCTTGTTTAGAATAAACATATGCAATTTGATTGAGAATCCAGTAATGTGAAGAGAGTAGAGTGTTTGATTTTTTACAATTGAAAGCATGTACTCACATTATTACAACTTTAGCATGTAATCAAGCTTGCATTATGCTCCTTGTACACCTTCTCCAAGGCTTGCAATAGTCATCCAACCAAAGAGAAACGAACAATGCCCTCACCAAGGTGGCATAAACAATGCAAGAAGCATTAGTGATTAATTGTTAGATGTTTTGCATGTATAGAGCAAAATTGATTAAGAAAATGTGTGGGAATGATAAAGAGAAAGTAGAGGCTTGAGGCAATGCAACCAATATGCAAAGGAATGATGACAATCCCATCATATGCACAAGAACTTTACCCTAAACCCCGTCTTCTCTCAAAACCCTAATGCACTCGGCCAAATTGATCAAGAAATGCACAATTGTGTAGAGGAGATCAAGGGAAGGATTATGGATTGAAAAGTTAGGAAATCCAACAATAATATCTAATTTTGAACATAACTTCCCTGATATGCAGAGGCGATGGCAAGGAGAATGGTTGGAGACCCAAGGTCTGAGAAGAAGGAACATACAGAGCGACACGTGGTTACATTGGAATTGATTCTGGATGTCATAAATTAAAATTGAAATTCAACGTAAGAATGAGGGACCATTTCTAAACTCCCTCTTCTTTTTGCGGTCTACTTTGCCACGCCCTGCTAGATCTTTTGTTTGCTCAAAGCAACTTTCTCAGAGGACAATAGAACTCCCTCTCAACATGCTAGATTCTAGTGCTTGTTTAAAATAAACTTATACAATTTAATTGAGAATCCAGCAATGTGAAGAGAGTAGAGTGTTTGATTTCTTATAATTCAAAGCATATACTCACAATATAACTTTAGCATGTAATCAAGCTTGCGTTATGCTCCGTGTACACTTGCTCCAAGGCTTGGAAGAGTCATCCAACCAAACAGAAATAAATAATGCCCTCACCAAGGCATAACCAATGCAAGAAGCATTAGTGATTAATTGTTGGATTTTTTGCATGTATAGAGTAAAATTGATTAGGAAAATGTGTGGGAATAATAAAGAGTAAGTAGAGGCTTGAGGCAATGCAACCAATATGCAAGAGAATGATGAGAATCCCATCATATGCATAGCCTAAACCCCGCCTTCTCTCAAAACCCTAATGCACTTGGCCAAATTAATCAAGAAATACACAATTGTGTAGAGGAGATCAAGGGAAGTAGGATAATGGATTGGAAAGTCAAGAAATCCCACAATAATTTCTAATTTTGAAGGTAACTTCCCTGATATGTAGACACGACGGCAAGGAGAATGGTTGGAGACCAAGACCTGAGACGGAACATACGGAGCAATAGGTGGTTACATTGGAATTGATTTTGAATGTCATAAATTAAAATTGAAATTCAACGAAAGAATGAGGCACCATTTCTTAAAATTCAAAGCAATGTACTCACATTACAACTTTAGCATATAATCTAGCTTGCATTACGCTCCTTGTACACGTGCTCCAAGGCTTGCAATAGTCATTCAACCAAAGAGAAACGAACAATGTCCTCACCAAGGCATAACCAATGCAAGAAGCATTAGTGATTAGTTGTTGGACATTTTGCATGTATAGAGTGAAACTGATTAGGAAAATGTGTGGGAATGATAAAGAGAAAGTAGAGGCTCGAGGCAATGCAACCAATATGCAAGGGAATGATGAGAATCCAATCATATGCACAAGAACTTTACCCTAAACCCCCTCTTCTCTCAAAACCCTAGTGCACTTGGCCAAATTGATCAAGAAATGCACAATTGTGTAGAGGAGATCAAGGATGAAGGATTATGGATTGAAAAGTCAAGAAATCCCACTATATTTCCCAATTTTGAAGGTAACTGCCTTGATATACAGAGGCAATGGCAAGGAGAATGGTTGGAGACCCAAGGTCTGAGATGGAACATAGGAAGCAACAGGTGGTTACATTGGAATTGATTTTGGATGCCATAAATTAAAATTAAAATTCAACGGAAGAATGAGGCACCATTTCTAAACTCCCCCTTCTTTTTGGGATCTCCTTTGCCATGCCCTGCTGGATTTTTTTGTTTGCTCAAAGAAACTCGCTTAGAGGACAATAGAACTCGCTCTCAACATGCTAGAAAGTTTTAGTGCCTGTTTGAAATGAACTTATACAATTTGATTTAGAATCCAGCAATGTGAAGCGAGTAGAGTGTTTGATTTCTTACAATTCAAAGCATGTACTCACATTACAACTTTAGCATGTAATTGAAGGTAACTTCCCCGATATACATAGGCGATGGCAAGGAGAATGGTTGGAGACCCAGCCTGAGAGGGAACATACGGAGAAACAGGTGGTTACATTGGAATTGATTTTGGATGTCATAAATTAAAATTGAAATTCAACGGAAGAATGAGGCACCATTTCCAAACTCGATCTTCTTTTTGGGGTCTCCTTTGCCACGCTCTAGTAGATTTTTTTGTTTGCTCAAAGGAACTCGCTCAGAGGAAAATAGAACTTGATCTCAACATGCTAGATTCTAGTGCTTGTTTAAAAAGAACTTATGCAATTTGATTGAGAATCCAGCAATGTGAAGAGAGTAGAGTGTTTGATTTCTTACAATTCAAAGCATGTACTCACATTACAACTTTAGCATATAATCAAGCTTACATTATGATCCTTGTACACTTTCTCCAAGGCTTGCAATAGTCATCCAACCAAAGAGAAACGAACAATGCCCTCACGAAGGCATAACCAATGCAAGAAGCATTAGTGATTAATTGTTGGATTTTTGCATGTATGGAGTAAAACTGATTAGGAAAATGTGTGGGAATGTTAAAGAGAAAGTAGAGGCTCGAGGCAAAGCAACCAATATGCAAGGTAATGATGAGAATCCCATCATATGCACAAGAATTTTACCCTAAACCCCGTCTTCTCTCAAAACCCTAATGCACTTTGCCAAATAGATCAAGAAGTGCACAATTGTGTAGAGGAGATCAAGGGAAGAAGGATTATGGATTGAAAAGTCAAGAAATCCAACAATAATTCCTAATTTTGAAGGTAACTTCCCCGATATACAGAGGTGATGGCAGGAGAATGGTTGGAGACCCAAGGTCTGACACATAATATAAGGAGCAACAGGTGGTTACATTGGAATTGATTTTGGATGTCATAAATTAAAATTGAAATTCAACACAAAAATGAGGCACCATTTCTAAACTCCCCCTTCTTTTTGGGGTCTCCTTTGCCATGCCCTGCTAGTTTTTTTTTTTGCTCAAAGGAACTCGCTCAGAGGACAATAGAACTCCCTCTCAACATGCTAGATTCTAGTGCTTGTTTAGAATAGACTTATACAATTTGATTGAGAATCCAGCAATAGGAAGAGAGTAGAGTGTTTGATTTCTTACAATTCAAAGCATGTACTCACATTACAACTTTAGCATGTAATCAAGCTTGCATTCTCGAGAGAGATCTGTCCCCGGATGGCAAGATTCCCTCCACTGGTTAACATCCAATCCAACCTGGTGAATTTAATAACTAGCGTTTGTGATTAATTGTTGGATTGTTTGCATGTATAGAGTAAAACTGAATAGGAGAATGTGTGGGAATGATAAAGAGAAAGTAGAGGCTCGAGGCAATGCAACCAATTTGCTAGGGAATGATGATAATCCCATCATATGTACAAGAATTTTACCCTAAACCCTGTCTTCTCTGAAAACCTCTTATGCACTTGGCCAAATTGATTAATAAATGCACAATTGTGTAGAGGAGATTAAGGGAAGAGGGATTATGAATTGAAAAGTCAAGAAATCCCACAATAAGTCCTAATTTTGAAGGTAACTTCCCCGATATACAGAGGCGATGGCAAGGAGAATGGTTGGAGACCCAAGGTCTGAGATGGAACATACGGAGCAACAGGTGGTTACATTGGAATTGATTTTTGATGTCATAAATTAAAATTGAAATTCAACGGAAGAATGAGGCACCATTTTAAACGCCCCCTTCTTTTTGGGGTCTCCTTTGCCACGCTTGCTAGATTTTTTTCTTTGCTCAAAGGAACTCGCTCAGAGGACAATAGAACTCCCTCTCAACATGCTAGATTCTAGTGCTTGTTTAGAATAAACATATGCAATTTGATTGAGAATCCACTAATGTGAAGAGAGTAGAGTGTTTGATTTTTTACAATTGAAAGCATGTACTCACATTATTACAACTTTAGCATGTAATCAAGCTTGCATTATGCTCCTTGTACACCTTCTCCAAGGCTTGCAATAGTCATCCAACCAAAGAGAAACGAACAATGCCCTCACCAAGGCGGCATAAACAATGCAAGAAGCATTAGTGATTAATTGTTAGATGTTTTGCATGTATAGAGCAAAATTGATTAAGAAAATGTGTGGGAATGATAAAGAGAAAGTAGAGGCTTGAGGCAATGCAACCAATATGCAAGGGAATGATGACAATCCCATCATATGCACAAGAACTTTACCCTAAACCCCGTCTTCTCTCAAAACCCTAATGCACTCGGCCAAATTGATCAAGAAATGCACAATTGTGTAGAGGAGATCAAGGGAAGGATTATGGATTGAAAAGTTAGGAAATCCAACAATAATATCAAATTTTGAACATAACTTCCCTCATATGCAGAGGCGATGGCAAGGAGAATGGTTGGAGACCCAAGGTCTGAGAAGAAGAAACAAACAGAGCGACACGTGGTTACATTGGAATTGATTCTGGATGTCATAAATTAAAATTGAAATTCAACGTAAGAATGAGGGACCATTTCTAAACTCCCTCTTCTTTTTGCGGTCTACTTTGCCACGCCCTGCTAGATCTTTTGTTTGCTCAAAGCAACTTTCTCAGAGGACAATAGAACTGCCTCTCAACATGCTAGATTCTAGTGCTTGTTTAAAATAAACTTATACAATTTAATTGAGAATCCAGCAATGTGAAGAGAGTAGAGTGTTTGATTTCTTATAATTCAAAGCATATACTCACAATATAACTTTAGCATGTAATCAAGCTTGCGTTATGCTCCGTGTACACTTGCTCCAAGGCTTGGAAGAGTCATCCAACCAAACAGAAATAAACAATGCCCTCACCAAGGCATAACCAATGCAAGAAGCATTAGTGATTAATTGTTGGATTTTTTGCATGTATAGAGTAAAATTGATTAGGAAAATGTGTGGGAATAATAAAGAGTAAGTAGAGGCTTGAGGCAATGCAACCAATATGCAAGAGAATGATGAGAATCCCATCATATGCATAACCTAAACCCCGCCTTCTCTCAAAACCCTAATGCACTTGGCCAAATTAATCAAGAAATACACAATTGTGTAGAGGAGATCAAGGGAAGTAGGATAATGGATTGGAAAGTCAAGAAATCCCACAATAATTTCTAATTTTGAAGGTAACTTCCCCGATATGTAGACACGACGGCAAGGAGAATGGTTGGAGACCAAGACCTGAGACGGAACATACGGAGCAACAGGTGGTTACATTGGAATTGATTTTGAATGTCAAAAATTAAAATTGAAATTCAACGAAAGAATGAGGCACCATTTCTTAAAATTCAAAGCAATGTACTCACATTACAACTTTAGCATATAATCTAGCTTGCATTACGCTCCTTGTACACGTGCTCCAAGGCTTGCAATAGTCATTCAACCAAAGAGAAACGAACAATGTCCTCACCAAGGCATAACCAATGCAAGAAGAATTAGTGATTAGTTGTTGGACATTTTGCATGTATAGAGTGAAACTGATTAGGAAAATGTGTGGAAATGATAAAGAGAAAGTAGAGGCTCGAGGCAATGCAACCAATATGCAAGGGAATGATGAGAATCCAATCATATGCACAAGAACTTTACTCTAAATCCCCTCTTCTCTCAAAACCCTAGTGCACTTGGCCAAATTGATCAAGAAATGCACAATTGTGTAGAGAAGATCAAGGATGAAGGATTATGGATTGAAAAGTCAAGAAATCCCACTATATCTCCTAATTTTGAAGGTAACTACCTTGATATACAGAGGCAATGGCAAGGAGAATGGTTGGAGACCCAAGGTCTGAGATGGAACATAGGAAGCAACAGGTGGTTACATTGGAATTGATTTTGGATGTTTTAAATTAAAATTAAAATTCAACGGAAGAATGAGGCACCATTTCTAAACTCCCCCTTCTTTTTGGGATCTCCTTTGCCATGCCCTGCTGGATTTTTTTGTTTGCTCAAAGAAACTCGCTTAGAGGACAATAGAACTCGCTCTCAACATGCTAGAAAGTTTTAGTGCCTGTTTGAAATGAACTTATACAATTTGATTTAGAATCCAGCAATGTGAAGCGAGTAGAGTGTTTGATTTCTTACAATTCAAAGCATGTACTCACATTACAACTTTAGCATGTAATTAAGCTTGCATTATGCTCCTTGTACACTTGCTCCAAGGCTTGCAATAGTCATCCAACCAAAGAGAAATGAACAATGCCCTCACCAAGGCAAGAAGCATTAGTGATTAATTGTTGGATTTTTTGCATGTATAGAGTAAAACTCATTAGGAGAATGTGTGGGAATGATAATAAGAAAGTGGAGGCTCGACGCAAAGCAACCAATATGGAAGGCAATGATGAGAATCCCATCATATGCATAAGAATTTTACCCTAAATCCCGTCTTCTCTCAAAACCCTAATGCACTTGGCCAAATTCATCAAGAAATGCACAATTGTATGGAGGAGATCAAGGGAAGAAGGATTATGGATTGAAAAGTCAAGAAGTCCCACAATAATTCCTAATTTTGAACGTAACTTCCCCCATATACATAGGCGATGGCAAGGAGAATGGTTGGAGACCCAGCCTGAGAGGGAACATACGGAGAAACAGGTGGTTACATTGGAATTGATTTTGGATGTCATAAATTAAAATTGAAATTCAACGGAAGAATGAGGCACCATTTCCAAACTCGACCTTCTTTTTGGGGTCTCCTTTGCCACGCTCTAGTAGATTTTTTTGTTTGCTCAAAGGAACTCGCTCAGAGGAAAATAGAACTTGATCTCAACATGCTAGATTCTAGTGCTTGTTTAAAAAGAACTTATGCAATTTGATTGAGAATCCAGCAATGTGAAGAGAGTAGAGTGTTTGATTTCTTACAATTCAAAGCATGTACTCACATTACAACTTTAGTATATAATCAAGCTTACATTATGCTCCTTGTACACTTTCTCCAAGGCTTGCAATAGTCATCCAACCAAAGAGAAACGAACAATGCCCTCACCAAGGCATAACCAATGCAAGAAGCATTAGTGATTAATTGTTGGATTTTTTGCATGTATGGAGTAAAACTGATTAGGAAAATGTGTGGGAATGATAAAGAGAAAGTAGAGGCTCGAGGCAATGCAACCAATATGCAAGGTAATGATGAGAATCCCATCATATGCACAAGAATTTTACCCTAAACCCCGTCTTCTCTCAAAACCCTAATGCACTTTGCCAAATAGATCAAGAAATGCACAATTGTGTAGAGGAGATCAAGGGAAGAAGGATTATGGATTGAAAAGTCAAGAAATCCAACAATAATTCCTAATTTTGAAGGTAACTTCCCCGATATACAGAGGTGATGGCAGGAGAATGGTTGGAGACCCAAGGTCTGACACATAATATAAGGAGCAACAGGTGGTTACATTGGAATTGATTTTGGATGTCATAAATTAAAATTGAAATTCAACACAAAAATGAGGCACCATTTCTAAACTCCCCCTTCTTTTTGGGGTCTCCTTTGCCATGCCCTGCTAGTTTTCTTTTTTGCTCAAAGGAGCTCGCTCAGAGGACAATAGAACTCCCTCTCAACATGCTAGATTCTAGTGCTTGTTTAGAATAGACTTATACAATTTGATTGAGAATCCAGCAATAGGAAGAGAGTAGAGTGTTTGATTTCTTACAATTCAAAGCATGTACTCACATTACAACTTTAGCATGTAATCAAGGTTGCATTCTCGAGAGAGATCTGTCCCCGGATGGCAAGATTCCCTCCACTGGTTAACATCCAATCCAACCTGGTGAATTTAATAACAAGCGTTTGTGATTAATTGTTGGACTGTTTGCATGTATAGAGTAAAGCTGAATAGGAGAATGTGTGGGAATGATAAAGAGAAAGTAGAGGCTCGAGGCAATGCAACCAATATGCAAGGGAATGATGATAATCCCATCATATGTACAAGAATTTTACCCTAAACCCTGTCTTCTCTGAAAACCTCTTATGCACTTGGCCAAATTGATCAATAAATGCACAATTGTGTAGAGGAGATTAAGGGAAGAGGGATTATGAATTGAAAAGTCAAGAAATCCCACAATAAGTCCTAATTTTGAAGGTAACTTCCCCGATATACAGAGGCGATGGCAAGGAGAATGGTTGGAGACCCAAGGTCTGAGATGGAACATACGGAGCAACAGGTGGTTACATTGGAATTGATTTTTGATGTCATAAATTAAAATTGAAATTCAACGGAAGAATGAGGCACCATTTTAAACTCCCCCTTCTTTTTGGGGTCTCCTTTGCCACGCTTGCTAGATTTTTTTCTTTGCTCAAAGGAACTCGCTTAGAGGACAATAGAACTCCCTCTCAACATGCTAGATTCTAGTGCTTGTTTAGAATAAACATATGCAATTTGATTGAGAATCCAGTAATGTGAAGAGAGTAGAGTGTTTGATTTTTTACAATTGAAAGCATGTACTCACATTATTACAACTTTAGCATGTAACCAAGCTTGCATTATGCTCCTTGTACACCTTCTCCAAGGCTTGCAATAGTCATCCAACCAAAGAGAAACGAACAATGCCCTCACCAAGGCGGCATAAATAATGCAAGAAGCATTAGTGATTAATTGTTAGATGTTTTGCATGTATAGAGCAAAATTGATTAAGAAAATGTGTGGGAATGATAAAGAGAAAGTAGAGGCTTGAGGCAATGCAACCAATATGCAAGGGAATGATGACAATCCCATCATATGCACAAGAACTTTACCCTAAACCCCGTCTTCTCTCAAAACCCTAATGCACTCGGCCAAATTGATCAAGAAATGCACAATTGTGTAGAGGAGATCAAGGGAAGGATTATGGATTGAAAAGTTAGGAAATCCAACAATAATATCTAATTTTGAACATAACTTCCCTGATATGCAGAGGCGATGGCAAGGAGAATGGTTGGAGACCCAAGGTCTGAGAAGAAGGAACATACAGAGCGACACGTGGTTACATTGGAATTGATTCTGGATGTCATAAATTAAAATTGAAATTCAACGTAAGAATGAGGGACCATTTCTAAACTCCCTCTTCTTTTTGCGGTCTACTTTGCCACGCCTTGCTAGATCTTTTGTTTGCTCAAAGCAACTTTCTCAGAGGACAATAGAACTCCCTCTCAACATGCTAGATTCTAGTGCTTGTTTAAAATAAACTTATACAATTTAATTGAGAATCCAGCAATGTGAAGAGAGTAGAGTGTTTGATTTCTTATAATTCAAAGCATATACTCACAATATAACTTTAGCATGTAATCAAGCTTGCGTTATGCTCCGTGTACACTTGCTCCAAGGCTTGGAAGAGTCATCCAACCAAACAGAAATAAACAATGCCCTCACCAAGGCATAACCAATGCAAGAAGCATTAGTGATTAATTGTTGGATTTTTTGCATGTATAGAGTAAAATTGATTAGGAAAATGTGTGGGAATAATAAAGAGTAAGTAGAGGCTTGAGGCAATGCAACCAATATGCAAGAGAATGATGAGAATCCCATCATATGCATAACCTAAACCCCGCCTTCTCTCAAAACCCTAATGCACTTGGCCAAATTAATCAAGAAATACACAATTGTGTAGAGGAGATCAAGGGAAGTAGGATAATGGATTGGAAAGTCAAGAAATCCCACAATAATTTCTAATTTTGAAGGTAACTTCCCCGATATGTAGACACGACGGCAAGGAGAATGGTTGGAGACCAAGACCTGAGACGGAACATACGGAGCAACAGGTGGTTACATTGGAATTGATTTTGAATGTCATAAATTAAAATTGAAATTCAACGAAAGAATGAGGCACCATTTCTTAAAATTCAAAGCAATGTACTCACATTACAACTTTAGCATATAATCTAGCTTGCATTACGCTCCTTGTACACGTGCTCCAAGGCTTGCAATAGTCATTCAACCAAAGAGAAACGAACAATGTCCTCACCAAGGCATAACCAATGCAAGAAGCATTAGTGATTAGTTGTTGGACATTTTGCATGTATAGAGTGAAACTGATTAGGAAAATGTGTGGGAATGATAAAGAGAAAGTAGAGGCTCGAGGCAATGCAACCAATATGCAAGGGAATGATGAGAATCCAATCATATGCACAAGAACTTTACCCTAAACCCCCTCTTCTCTCAAAACCCTAGTGCACTTGGCCAAATTGATCAAGAAATGCACAATTGTGTAGAGGAGATCAAGGATGAAGGATTATGGATTGAAAAGTCAAGAAATCCCACTATATCTCCTAATTTTGAAGGTAACTGCCTTGATATACAGAGGCAATGGCAAGGAGAATGGTTGGAGACCCAAGGTCTGAGATGGAACATAGGAAGCAACAGGTGGTTACATTGGAATTGATTTTGGATGTCATAAATTAAAATTAAAATTCAACAGAAGAATGAGGCACCATTTCTAAACTCCCCCTTCTTTTTGGGATCTCCTTTGCCATGCCCTGCTGTATTTTTTTGTTTGCTCAAAGAAACTCGCTTAGAGGACAATCGAACTCGCTCTCAACATGCTAGAAAGTTTTAGTGCCTGTTTGAAATGAACTTATACAACTTGATTTAGAATCCAGCAATGTGAAGCGAGTAGAGTGTTTGATTTCTTACAATTCAAAGCATGTACTCACATTACAACTTTAGCATGTAATTAAGCTTGCATTATGCTCCTTGTACACTTGCTCCAAGGCTTGCAATAGTCATCCAACCAAAGAGAAATGAACAATACCCTCACCAAGGCAAGAAGCATTAGTGATTAATTGTTGGATTTTTTGCATGTATAGAGTAAAACTCATTAGGAGAATGTGTGGGAATGATAATAAGAAAGTGGAGGCTCGACGCAAAGCAACCAATATGGAAGGCAATGATGAGAATCCCATCATATGCATAAGAATTTTACCCTAAATCCCGTCTTCTCTCAAAACCCTAATGCACTTGGCCAAATTGATCAAGAAATGCACAATCGTATGGAGGAGATCAAGGGAAGAAGGATTATGGATTGAAAAGTCAAGAAGTCCCACAATAATTCCTAATTTTGAAGGTAACTTCCCCGATATACATAGGCGATGGCAAGGAGAATGGTTGGAGGCCCAGCCTGAGAGGGAACATACGGAGAAACAGGTGGTTACATTGGAATTAATTTGGATGTCATAAATTAAAATTGAAATTCAACGGAAGAATGAGGCACCATTTCCAAACTCGACCTTCTTTTTGGGGTCTCCTTTGCCACGCTCTAGTAGATTTTTTGTTTGCTCAAAGGAACTCGCTCTGAGGAAAATAGAACTTGATCTCAACATGCTAGATTCTAGTGCTTGTTTAAAAAGAACTTATGCAATTTGATTGAGAATCCAGCAATGTGAAGAGAGTAGAGTGTTTGATTTCTTACAATTCAAAGCATGTACTCACATTACAACTTTAGCATATAATCAAGCTTACATTATGCTCCTTGTACACTTTCTCCAAGGCTTGCAATAGTCATCCAACCAAAGAGAAACGAACAATGCCCTCACGAAGGCATAACCAATGCAAGAAGCATTAGTGATTAATTGTTGGATTTTTTGCATGTATGGAGTAAAACTGATTAGGAAAATGTGTGGGAATGATAAAGAGAAAGTAGAGGCTCGAGGCAAAGCAACCAATATGCAAGGTAATGATGAGAATCCCATCATATGCACAAGAATTTTACCCTAAACCCCGTCTTCTCTCAAAACCCTAATGCACTTTGCCAAATAGATCAAGAAGTGCACAATTGTGTAGAGGAGATCAAGGGAAGAAGGATTATGGATTGAAAAGTCAAGAAATCCAACAATAATTCCTAATTTTGAAGGTAACTTCCCCGATATACAGAGGTGATGGCAGGAGAATGGTTGGAGACCCAAGGTCTGACACATAATATAAGGAGCAACAGGTGGTTACATTGGAATTGATTTTGGATGTCATAAATTAAAATTGAAATTCAACACAAAAATGAGGCACCATTTCTAAACTCCCCCTTCTTTTTGGGGTCTCCTTTGCCATGCCCTGCTAGTTTTTTTTTTTGCTCAAAGGAACTCGCTCAGAAGACAATAGAACTCCCTCTCAACATGCTAGATTCTAGTGCTTGTTTAGAATAGACTTATACAATTTGATTGAGAATCCAGCAATAGGAAGAGAGTAGAGTGTTTGATTTCTTACAATTCAAAAAATGTATTCACATTACAACTTTAGCATGTAATCAAGCTTGCATTCTCGAGAGAGATCTGTCCCCGGATGGCAAGATTCCCTCCATTGGTTAACATCCAATCCAACCTGGTAAATTTAATAACTAGCGTTTGTGATTAATTGTTGGACTGTTTGCATGTATAGAGTAAAACTGAATAGGAGAATGTGTGGGAATGATAAAGAGAAAGTAGAGGCTCGAGGCAATGCAACCAATATGCAAGGGAATGATGATAATCCCATCATATGTACAAGAATTTTACCCTAAACCCTGTCTTCTCTGAAAACCTCTTATGCACTTGGCCAAATTGATCAATAAATGCACAATTGTGTAGAGGAGATTAAGGGAAGAGGGATTATGAATTGAAAAGTCAAGAAATCCCACAATAAGTCCTAATTTTGAAGGTAACTTCCCCGATATACAGAGGCGATGGCAAGGAGAATGGTTGGAGACCCAAGGTCTGAGAGATGGAACATACGGAGCAATAGGTGGTTACATTGGAATTGATTTTTGATGTCGTAAATTAAAATTGAAATTCAACGGAAGAATGAGGCACCATTTTAAACTCCCCCTTCTTTTTGGGGTCTCCTTTGCCACGCTTGCTAGATTTTTTTCTTTGCTCAAAGGAACTCGCTCAGAGGACAATAGAACTCCCTCTCAACATGCTAGATTCTAGTGCTTGTTTAGAATAAACATATGCAATTTGATTGAGAATCCAGTAATGTGAAGAGAGTAGAGTGTTTGATTTTTTACAATTGAAAGCATGTACTCACATTATTACAACTTTAGCATGTAATCAAGCTTGCATTATGCTCCTTGTACACCTTCTCCAAGGCTTGCAATAGTCATCCAACCAAAGAGAAACGAACAATGCCCTCACCAAGGCGGCATAAACAATGCAAGAAGCATTAGTGATTAATTGTTAGATGTTTTGCATGTATAGAGCAAAATTGATTAAGAAAATGTGTGGGAATGATAAAGAGAAAGTAGAGGCTTGAGGCAATGCAACCAATATGCAAGGGAATGATGACAATCCCATCATATGCACAAGAACTTTACCCTAAACCCCGTCTTCTCTCAAAACCCTAATGCACTCGGCCAAATTGATCAAGAAATGCACAATTGTGTAGAGGAGATCAAGGGAAGGATTATGGATTGAAAAGTGAGGAAATCCAACAATAATATCTAATTTTGAACATAACTTTGCTGATATGCAGAGGCGATGGCAAGGAGAATGGTTGGAGACCCAAGGTCTGAGAAGAAGGAACATACAGAGCGACACGTGGTTACATTGGAATTGATTCTGGATGTCATAAATTAAAATTGAAATTCAACGTAAGAATGAGGGACCATTTCTAAACTCCCTCTTCTTTTTGCGGTCTACTTTGTCACGCCCTGCTAGATCTTTTGTTTGCTCAAAGCAACTTTCTCAGAGGACAATAGAACTCCCTCTCAACATGCTAGATTCTAGTGCTTGTTTAAAATAAACTTATACAATTTAATTGAGAATCCAGCAATGTGAAGAGAGTAGAGTGTTTTATTTCTTATAATTCAAAGCATATACTCACAATATAACTTTAGCATGTAATCAAGCTTGCGTTATGCTCCGTGTACACTTGCTCCAAGGCTTCGAAGAGTCATCCAACCAAACAGAAATAAACAATGCCCTCACCAAGGCATAACCAATGCAAGAAGCATTAGTGATTAATTGTTGGATTTTTTACATGTATAGAGTAAAATTGATTAGGAAAATGTGTGGGAATAATAAAGAGTAAGTAGAGGCTTGAGGCAATGCAACCAATATGCAAGAGAATGATGAGAATCCCATCATATGCATAACCTAAACCCCGCCTTCTCTCACAACCCTAATGCACTTGGCCAAATTAATCATGAAATACACAATTGTGTAGAGGAGATCAAGGGAAGTAGGATAATGGATTGGAAAGTCAAGAAATCCCACAATAATTTCTAATTTTGAAGGTAACTTTCCCGATATGTAGACACGACGGCAAGGAGAATGGTTGGAGACCAAGACCTGAGACAGAACATACGGAGCAACAGGTGGTTACATTGGAATTGATTTTGAATGTCATAAATTAAAATTGAAATTCAACGAAAGAATGAGGCACCATTTCTTAAAATTCAAAGCAATGTACTCACATTACAACTTTAGCATATAATCTAGCTTGCATTACGCTCCTTGTACACGTGCTCCAAGGCTTGCAATAGTCATTCAACCAAAGAGAAACGAACAATGTCCTCACCAAGGCATAACCAATGCAAGAAGCATTAGTGATTAGTTGTTGGACATTTTGCATGTATAGAGTGAAACTGATTAGGAAAATGTGTGGGAATGATAAAGAGAAAGTAGAGGCTCGAGGCAATGCAACCAATATGCAAGGGAATGATGAGAATCCAATCATATGCACAAGAACTTTACCCTGAACCCCCTCTTCTCTCAAAACCCTAGTGCACTTGGCCAAATTGATCAAGAAATGCACAATTGTGTAGAGGAGATCAAGGATGAAGGATTATGGATTGAAAAGTCAAGAAATCCCACTATATCTCCTAATTTTGAAGGTAACTGCCTTGATATACAGACGCAATGGCAAGGAGAATGGTTGGAGACCCAAGGTCTAAGATGGAACATAGGAAGCAACAGGTGGTTACATTGCAAGTGATTTTGGATGTCATAAATTAAAATTAAAATTCAACGGAAGAATGAGGCACCATTTCTAAACTCCCCCTTCTTTTTGGGGTCTCCTTTGCCATGCCCTGCTGGATTTTTTTGTTTGCTCAAAGAGACTCGCTTAGAGGACAACAGAACTCGCTCTCAACATGCTAGAAAGTTTTAGTTCCTGTTTGAAATGAACTTATACAATTTGATTTAGAATCCAGCAATGTGAAGCGAGTAGAGTGTTTGATTTCTTACAATTCAAAGCATGTACTCACATTACAACTTTAGCATGTAATTAAGCTTGCATTATGCTCCTTGTACACTTGCTCCAAGGCTTGCAATAGTCATCCAACCAAAGAGAAATGAACAATGCCCTCACCAAGGCAAGAAGCATTAGTGATTAATTGTTGGATTTTTTGCATGTATAGAGTAAAACTCATTAGGAGAATGTGTGGGAATGATAATAAGAAAGTGGAGGCTCGACGCAATGCAACCAATATGGAAGGCAATGATGAGAATCCCATTATCTTCCCTTGATCAAGAAATGCACAATTGTATGGAGGAGATCAAGGGAAGAAGGATTATGGATTGAAAAGTCAAGAAGTCCCACAATAATTCCTAATTTTGAAGGTAACTTCCCCGATATACATAGGCGATGGCAAGGAGAATGGTTGGAGACCCAGCCTGAGAGGGAACATACGGAGAAACAGGTGGTTACATTGGAATTGCTTTTGGATGTCATAAATTAAAATTGAATTTCAACGGAAGAATGAGGCACCATTTCCAAACTCGCCCTTCTTTTTGGGGTCTCCTTTGCCACGCTCTAGTAGATTTTTTTGTTTGCTCAAAGGAACTCGCTAAGAGGAAAATAGAACTTGATCTCAACATGCTAGATTCTAGTGCTTGTTTAAAAAGAACTTATGCAATTTGATTGAGAATCCAGCAATGTGAAGAGAGTAGAGTGTTTGATTTCTTACAATTCAAAGCATGTACTCACATTACAACTTTAGCATATAATCAAGCTTACATTATGCTCCTTGTACACTTTCTCCAAGGCTTGCAATAGTTATCCAACCAAAGAGAAACGAACAATGCCCTCACAAAGGCATAACCAATGCAAGAAGCATTAGTGATTAATTGTTGGATTTTTTGCATGTATGGAGTAAAACTGATTAGGAAAATGTGTGGGAATGATAAAGAGAAAGTAGAGGCTCGAGGCAATGCAACCAATATGCAAGGTAATGATGAGAATCCCATCATATGCACAAGAATTTTACCCTAAACCCCGTCTTCTCTCAAAACCCTAATGCACTTTGCCAAATAGATCAAGAAATGCACAATTGTGTAGAGGAGATCAAGGGAAGAAGGATTATGGATTGAAAAGTCAATAAATCCAACAATAATTCCTAATTTTGAAGGTAACTTCCCCGATATACAGAGGTGATGGCAGGAGAATGGTTGGAGACCCAAGGTCTGACACATAATATAAGGAGCAACAGGTGGTTACATTGGAATTGATTTTGGATGTCATAAATTAAAATTGAAATTCAACACAAAAATGAGGCACCATTTCTAAACTCCCCCTTCTTTTTGGGGTCTCCTTTGCCATGCCCTGCTAGTTTTTTTTTTTGCTCAAAGGAACTCGCTCAGAGGACAATAGAACTCCCTCTCAACATGCTAGATTCTAGTGCTTGTTTAGAATAGACTTATACAATTTGATTGAGAATCCAGCAATAGAAAGAGAGTAGAGTGTTTGATTTCTTACAATTCAAAGCATGTACTCACATTACAACTTTAGCACGTAATCAAGGTTGCATTCTCGAGAGAGATCTGTCCCCGGATGGCAAGATTCCCTCCACTGGTTAACATCCAATCCAACCTGGTGAATTTAATAACTAGCGTTTGTGATTAATTGTTGGACTGTTTGCATGTATAGAGTAAAGCTGAATAGGAGAATGTGTGGGAATGATAAAGAGAAAGTAGAGGCTCGAGGCAATGCAACCAATATGCAAGGGAATGATGATAATCCCATCATATGTACAAGAATTTTACCCTAAACCCTGTCTTCTCTGAAAGCCTCTTATGCACTTGGCCAAATTGATCAATAAATGCACAATTGTGTAGAGGAGATTAAGGGAAGAGGGATTATGAATTGAAAAGTCAAGAAATCCCACAATAAGTCCTAATTTTGAAGGTAACTTCCCCGATATACAGAGGCGATGGCAAGGAGAATGGTTGGAGACCCAAGGTCTGAGATGGAACATACGGAGCAACAGGTGGTTACATTGGAATTGATTTTTGATGTCATAAATTAAAATTGAAATTCAACGGAAGAATGAGGCACCATTTTAAACTCCCCCTTCTTTTTGGGGTCTCCTTTGCCACGCTTGCTAGATTTTTTTCTTTGCTCAAAGGAACTCGCTCAGAGGACAATAGAACTCCCTCTCAACATGCTAGATTCTAGTGCTTGTTTAGAATAAACATATGCAATTTGATTGAGAATCCAGTAATGTGAAGAGAGTAGAGTGTTTGATTTTTTACAATTGAAAGCATGTACTCACATTATTACAACTTTAGCATGTAATCAAGCTTGCATTATGCTCCTTGTACACCTTCTCCAAGGCTTGCAATAGTCATCCAACCAAAGAGAAACGAACAATGCCCTCACCAAGGCGGCATAAACAATGCAAGAAGCATTAGTGATTAATTGTTAGATGTTTTGCATGTATAGAGCAAAATTGATTAAGAAAATGTGTGGGAATGATAAAGAGAAAGTAGAGGCTTGAGGCAATGCAACCAATATGCAAGGGAATGATGACAATCCCATCATATGCACAAGAACTTTACCCTAAACCCCGTCTTCTCTCAAAACCCTAATGCACTCGGCCAAATTGATCAAGAAATGCACAATTGTGTAGAGGAGATCAAGGGAAGGATTATGGATTGAAAAGTTAGGAAATCCAACAATAATATCTAATTTTGAACATAACTTCCCTCATATGCAGAGGCGATGGCAAGGAGAATGGTTGGAGACCCAAGGTCTGAGAAGAAGAAACAAACAGAGCGACACGTGGTTACATTGGAATTGATTCTGGATGTCATAAATTAAAATTGAAATTCAACGTAAGAATGAGGGACCATTTCTAAACTCCCTCTTCTTTTTGCGGTCTACTTTGCCACGCCCTGCTAGATCTTTTGTTTGCTCAAAGCAACTTTCTCAGAGGACAATAGAACTGCCTCTCAACATGCTAGATTCTAGTGCTTGTTTAAAATAAACTTATACAATTTAATTGAGAATCCAGCAATGTGAAGAGAGTAGAGTGTTTGATTTCTTATAATTCAAAGCATATACTCACAATATAACTTTAGCATGTAATCAAGCTTGCGTTATGCTCCGTGTACACTTGCTCCAAGGCTTGGAAGAGTCATCCAACCAAACAGAAATAAACAATGCCCTCACCAAGGCATAACCAATGCAAGAAGCATTAGTGATTAATTGTTGGATTTTTTGCATGTATAGAGTAAAATTGATTAGGAAAATGTGTGGCAATAATAAAGAGTAAGTAGAGGCTTGAGGCAATGCAACCAATATGCAAGAGAATGATGAGAATCCCATCATATGCATAACCTAAACCCCGCCTTCTCTCAAAACCCTAATGCACTTGGCCAAATGAATCAAGAAATACACAATTGTGTAGAGGAGATCAAGGGAAGTAGGATAATGGATTGGAAAGTCAAGAAATCCCACAATAATTTCTAATTTTGAAGGTAACTTCCCCGATATGTAGACACGACGGCAAGGAGAATGGTTGGAGACCAAGACCTGAGACGGAACATACGGAGCAACAGGTGGTTACATTGGAATTGATTTTGAATGTCATAAATTAAAATTGAAATTCAACGAAAGAATGAGGCACCATTTCTTAAAATTCAAAGCAATGTACTCACATTACAACTTTAGCATATAATCTAGCTTGCATTACGCTCCTTGTACACGTGCTCCAAGGCTTGCAATAGTCATTCAACCAAAGAGAAACGAACAATGTCCTCACCAAGGCATAACCAATGCAAGAAGCATTAGTGATTAGTTGTTGGACATTTTGCATGTATAGAGTGAAACTGATTAGGAAAATGTGTGGGAATGATAAAGAGAAAGTAGAGGCTCGAGGCAATGCAACCAATATGCAAGGGAATGATGAGAATCCAATCATATGCACAAGAACTTTACCCTAAACCCCCTCTTCTCTCAAAACCCTAGTGCACTTAGCCAAATTGATCAAGAAATGCACAATTGTGTAGAGGAGATCAAGGATGAAGGATTATGGATTGAAAAGTCAAGAAATCCCACTATATCTCCTAATTTTGAAGGTAACTGCCTTGATATACAGAGGCAATGGCAAGGAGAATGGTTGGAGACCCAAGGTCTGAGATGGAACATAGGAAGCAACAGGTGGTTACATTGGAATTGATTTTGGATGTCATAAATTAAAATTAAAATTCAACAGAAGAATGAGGCACCATTTCTAAACTCCCCCTTCTTTTTGGGATCTCCTTTGCCATGCCCTGCTGGATTTTTTTGTTTGCTCAAAGAAACTCGCTTAGAGGACAATCGAACTCGCTCTCAACATGCTAGAAAGTTTTAGTGCCTGTTTGAAATGAACTTATACAATTTGATTTAGAATCCAGCAATGTGAAGCGAGTAGAGTGTTTGATTTCTTACAATTCAAAGCATGTACTCACATTACAACTTTAGCATGTAATTAAGCTTGCATTATGCTCCTTGTACACTTGCTCCAAGGCTTGCAATAGTCATCCAACCAAAGAGAAATGAACAATGCCCTCACCAAGGCAAGAAGCATTAGTGATTAATTGTTGGATTTTTTGCATGTATAGAGTAAAACTCATTAGGAGAATGTGTGGGAATGATAATAAGAAAGTGGAGGCTCAACGCAATGCAACCAATATGGAAGGCAATGATGAGAATCCCATCATATGCATAAGAATTTTACCCTAAATCCCGTCTTCTCTCAAAACCCTAATGCACTTGGCCAAATTGATCAAGAAATGCACAATTGTATGGAGGAGATCAAGGGAAGAAGGATTATGGATTGAAAAGTCAAGAAGTCCCACAATAATTCCTAATTTTGAAGGTAACTTCCCCGATATACATAGGCGATGGCAAGGAGAATGGTTGGAGACCCAGTCTGAGAGGGAACATACGGAGAAACAGGTGGTTACATTGGAATTGCTTTTGGATGTCATAAATTAAAATTGAAATTCAACGGAAGAATGAGGCACCATTTCCAAACTCGCCCTTCTTTTTGGGGTCTCCTTTGCCACGCTCTAGTAGATTTTTTTGTTTGCTCAAAGGAACTCGCTAAGAGGAAAATAGAACTTGATCTCAACATGCTAGATTCTAGTGCTTGTTTAAAAAGAACTTATGCAATTTGATTGAGAATCCAGCAATGTGAAGAGAGTAGAGTGTTTGATTTCTTACAATTCAAAGCATGTACTCACATTACAACTTTAGCATATAATCAAGCTTACATTATGCTCCTTGTACACTTTCTCCAAGGCTTGCAATAGTCATCCAACCAAAGAGAAACGAACAATGCCCTTACGAAGGCATAACCAATGCAAGAAGCATTAGTGATTAATTGTTGGATTTTTTGCATGTATGGAGTAAAACTGATTAGGAAAATGTGTGGGAATGATAAAGAGAAAGTAGAGGCTCGAGGCAATGCAACCAATATGCAAGGTAATGATGAGAATCCCATCATATGCACAAGAATTTTACCCTAAACCCCGTCTTCTCTCAAAACCCTAATGCACTTTGCCAAATAGATCAAGAAATGCACAATTGTGTAGAGGAGATCAAGGGAAGAAGGATTATGGATTGAAAAGTCAATAAATCCAACAATAATTCCTAATTTTGAAGGTAACTTCCCCGATATACAGAGGTGATGGCAGGAGAATGGTTGGAGACCCAAGGTCTGACACATAATATAAGGAGCAACAGGTGGTTACATTGGAATTGATTTTGGATGTCATAAATTAAAATTGAAATTCAACACAAAAATGAGGCACCATTTCTAAACTCCCCCTTCTTTTTGGGGTCTCCTTTGCCATGCCCTGCTAGTTTTTTTTTTTTGCTCAAAGAAACTCGCTCAGAGGACAATAGAACTCCCTCTCAACATGCTAGATTCTAGTGCTTGTTTAGAATAGACTTATACAATTTGATTGAGAATCCAGCAATAGGAAGAGAGTAGAGTGTTTGATTTTGTAAGATCCCTGTTCCCACCGAGCAACAGATTCGGGATACTAGCGGCGGAAGTAGCACTTCTCGTGCGGGACAGGGGTCCCACATTCGGGGCCTCACCCACGGATATCCGGATAAGAGACTAATCCGTCGATTGTTCCAAAACCGAACCCAGAAAAACTTCCTTTACCGGAAAGCACGGGTGATTCCACCAGGATATCTTTTTACTCTAACGTAGTCAAGATCATTTCTGATCGAGCTGATCCAATTGCATCTATAAGATACTTGGTCAGATCAAGGAAGAAACTTGCACTTGGATCATTGGGATCAACGCTTCTTTCCCCATTCAAGAGGCACAGCCGTTGATTCCTATCCATAGAACAGTTACTGTTCGGGATTTATTTTATCTATCGTAAAAACAAAAGTTTGAGTCTCGATTTACGGATCCATCAGTCCAGCCTAACCCCATCCGATCCCATGGGTTAGCCAACCGCCCAACCACTGTAGTGATGGGATCCAATTAGTAATTTGGTTAGGTTTTGTCCCGGGTACCAAGGAAAAGAGTTCCAAGGCCCCCTAGCCGGATGTTCATGCAAAATAAAACTAGTCACACCACTCACACACCCAATATGAAATTGCCTTTTCACAGATTCAACCAGTTTAAAACAATCCTTTAATAAAACCATAGTATCACTGATCACCATCTTCCAATTTATCCAGTTGATTCTTAATTTTTCCATCATTTCTTCATCAGAGTATCTATGGCATCATTGGCAACTAGGACGCTCACCACCTGTCCACTCAGGGGCCGTTTCCTAATCCCTAGCCCATAATACTCGGCAATATAATCACTTATCAAGATGGACTCTCGTTGAAGATCAGCAAGATCAACCAACAGATCCATATAAAGAGCCATGGACTCATCCATTGAAGACCAGCAAGGTCAATCAACCAGATCCATGCCCGATTTCAGAAAACAACTCCAACTCTGTTCCAATATCTTCCTCGACGCACGCGTGGGTATCCTAGGCGGCCCAGAGCCCGAGCAACGTATGGTCAGCACCCTCTAGGATCCTTCGCAGGTGACCTAGCGCTTCACTCATAGGCCGCTTCCTTGGCCCCTCATCCACCGTACCGGAAGCTCACCATTTTAATCACACCGAGGCTGGTCAAGACCTCGGCCGACCTTGCTACGCGAGACGTCCTTCATTGACTCTCCGTCAGCAGTTGCAACATTATCAGTTAGGTCTCCACGACCTTAATCACAAGATGGTCACAATGCTCCCCCAGCAATCTTGACATAAAACAGTCATTTACAAACAGCATTTTCAAATAGTTTACAATACAGTTTCTATTTTAACTTTCATTTTTCCACATTATCCCTCATCAATCCTCATTACTTATTCCATATTCCATTTATATGTATACTCATCCCATCACATCATTTTCCATCTCAACACTTCATATTCCTTCACATCGCATATCGTATATTCACATCCATACATATATTCACATCCACATCCACATTCACATCCATACATCCACATCTACATCCATACATCTATTTTCACATCCACATCTACATGCACATTCATGCATCCACATCCATACATCCACATCTACATGCACATTCACATCCATACTTCCATCTATATGCGTACATTCACATCTACATGCATACATCCACATCTCTATGCATACATCCACATCCACATTCTCCTCCATACATCTACATCTACATGCATAGATCCACCTCCACATTCACATCCACTTCTATACATCTACATCTACATGCACATTCACATCCATACATCCACATCTATATGCGTACGTTCACATCTACATGCATACATCCACATCTCTATGCATACATCCACATCCACATTCTCCTCCATACATCTACATCTACATGCATACATCCACCTCCACATTCACATCCACATCTATACATCTACATCTACATGCATACATCCACATCTCTATTTACATCCTCATCTATGCATCTACTTCTACATGCATACATCCACATCACCATTCACATCTACATCTATACATTTACATCTACATGCATACATCCACATCCACATCTATACCTCTACATCTACATGCATACATCTACATCTCCATTCACATCCACATCTATACATCTACATCTACATGCATCCATCCACATCTCTATTTACATCCTCATCTATACATCCACATCTCCATGCATACATCCACCTCCACATTCACACTCACATCGATACATCTACATCTACATGCAAACATCCACATCTCCATGCATAATAAAATTCTTTTAATTAATCTAGGATGATAGTTCCTAGAATATGGTAGGAAGTCCTCTTTTTATGTTTTGAATGAAATTATTTTATGCGTAATTTCTATAAAAATTTTGCCATAGCTTCGCTACTATGACTGATAAATCTCAATTTTTTTCTAAGGGATAAAGCTTATCATTAAGGAAATAATTAGAATGGTCTCTAATTGGATCATCAATCCATAATGGATTGAATCATCAATATGCATAAACTAAAAGCATAGAAAAAAACCATTAATTTGGCCTCAAGCATAGCTTAATCTTGGATTAAGAAAAAGCTTTATGAAAAGCTTCATTTGGATTGAGAATGGGTCATGAGTATGACCATTTCTTGAGTGAGAGAGAGAAATTGCATAAAAACCATTAGAATTTAAACATAAATGGAAATTAACTTCAATAGCATTTATTAAATTATGTAACTCTTCACTACTATTCACCAATTAACTTCAATAGCATTTAAAAAACCATACCAATTAAACTTCTCAAGCTTGAGAGGGGTTGAGAAGAGAGAATCATTGAGAAATTATAGAAAAGATCAAAATTCAATATACTTACCTTATAATTTGCTTGATTCTTTATTCATGGTAGAGGCCCCCAACCAATCAATTGGTTTAGTATGTTGATGGAGCCACCAATGGGGATTGAAGAAAGAGAGAAGTATCAAAAACTAGTGAATTATTAAAGAATTCACCGTTCTTGGCTTAGGTAGAGTAGAGTAACAATACATAAGACATTATATATTTTGGCTTAGGTGGAGTAGAGTAACAAAGCATAAGACACTATATATTTTGGCTTAGGTGGAGTAGAGTAACAAAGCATAAGACACTATATATTTTGGCTTAGGTGGAGTAGAGTAACAAAGCATAAGACACTATATATTTTGGCTTAGGTGGAGTAGAGTAACAAAGCATAAGACACTATATTTTTTTCAACAAGGAAAGGCTTCTATTTATAGGAAAATTTGAGCTCCTATCCAAACAAACCGATTCTAGAATTTTCCATGTCAGTTTGGTCACTTTTTGACCATTTTTAGGTCAGTTAAGCTAACTTTTTGGAACTAGACTTGAATGAGGAGAGAGGAGAGATAAAATATCTCAATTTTTATGAGTTTAAAACTTATTCAAGCATGTGAAATATGCACCTCCTTTAAAGAACTCTCCTTCCTTACATATGTGTCATAATGGAATCATTTTAATATTGCTCATAGTTTTTTATTAATAAACCTTGTACATTTTCAACTCTTCATCTTATGTGAAATATGCACCTCCTTTAAAGAACTCCCCTTCCTTACATATGTGTCATAATGGAATCATTTTAATATTGCTCATAGTTTTTTACTAATAAACCTTGTACATTTTCAACTCTTCATCTTATGTGAGCATTTAAGGGACTCCCCTTCCTTACATATGTGTCATAATAAAATCATTATTCCCAAAATATCTCATATTTTTAATATTGCTCATAGTTTTTTTACTAATAAACCTTGTATATTTTCAACTCTTCATCTTATGTGAGCATTTAAGGGACTCCCCTTCCTTACATATGTGTCATAATAAAATCATTATTCCCAAAATATCTCATATTTTTAATATTGCTCATAGTTTTTTACTAATAAACCTTGTACATTTTCAACTCTTCATCTTATGTGAGCATTTACTCATTTTTGGGTATCTTCTTTTTTTACAATTTGGATTTATCTCCTCCCTACACATGGATTGATGCTATTGGCCCATAGGAACCTTAATTGGACCATAATCCAAAAATTTCTAAAAATCTAGACCCTTAGACTAAGGTTCTTTATACCTATTTCTAATTAATTTCAATTGCACATTGAAAAATTCTTTTTGAATTTCTGTTTCAGGGGAACTTATTTTAATAAGATGAGTTATTTTTCTATCCAAAAATATTCATAATCTGAATATTCTCTCTCTAAACTAATTTTCTCTCTCTAGGCTAAAACAGTTAGAAGCAAGGTCTTTATATTTCTGAAGAGGGATTGATTACAGGGGAAGATACTAGACATCAAAAAGGGATTGGGGGAGGAATCTTACATTCTACCCCACTTAAAAAATGCGAGATGTCCTCATCTCGCAACTTGGGATAATTTCGCAAGATGCACCAATATGAGACTTAGAGAAAAATTTTAATCACGATTAACCACCAAGAAAAGTCTTAAAGAGAGCAAGATTCAAAATAAGAACAAGATTTAAACTTTATTCATTCACGGAACTTATACAGTAAAGATAGAAGAACTCTTTACACTTCCATAAGCCCGTCCATCATATGGTCACAAAAGCAGTCCTCACAAGCTGCACAAGTATAGGGTAACTCATCTATGGGAATGATTCTGCTGGTTATTGCCGCACCTATCTCAGTGGTATGAGGTGATCTAACAAAAGGACCTCTGAGAGGTAAGCCAAAAACGGGGTAAAGGCATATCTTCTCATGAGGAAGAAAACACGCCAGTAAGAAGACCCGCTCAGAAAATCCACGATGTCTTGATCTCAGGACGCAGTAGTATCGGGGACCCAAACCCAAAGCTTCAATAACCATGGCCAAGCGGACATTGTTACGAAAGTGCTGCTGACCCCAGGGTGTTACCCTAGTTATGTTTTGATAGGTCCGCCATTTGGTCTGAGCTACAGAAGTTCCTAGGTGAGGAAAAAGTGAGCGTTCATACTGTTCTATAAAGTCTTTCTTCACAGACTCTCTTGCATCTTGAAGGTGAGAAATCATCATGGATAAAACTAGTTCTTGTTGCCAAGCCATGAAGGAGATTAAGAAAGAAAGGAGATTGATGGGAGTAAGATTACTGTGAGCAACAAGTAAAAGTTACGACTTATATAAAGAAAGGAGCTAGCGTAACCTAGAAGCCAACGGTAACCACTGAAGTTTTACCGTCTTTCCATGATTTGTGTATTTTCTATAGAAGGCATTAAGAATTTTGAGATGAGGAGATAAAAGAAACTTGTAGGCTAAGACACCTACTTTCATTGAATTCAGATATAAGGGTCACAATATCTGGGGGATAACTTCTTATACTCCCCAAGAGATAAAGAACTTCTTTTGGGCCGTACTCGAATGAAAACCAAAACCTTGGTATCCAAAACACCGATTCTCACTCCTGAACTCATTGTTCTAAATCTTTAAAACAGGTGGGACTCCTGAGAAGTATTCTAGGGAAAGGGTCTTCCTTTTTTAAACAGAAACTTTCTTTTATTTTAGAGAGGGAATAATTATAAGATCAGAAAGGAAGATTCTTACTCCAGTATACCTCGAAGGTTGGGGAGGAATCTAACATTCTACCCCACTTAAAAAGTGCGATTTGTCCTCATCTCGCAAGGTAGAGGACAGCTCTTTTTCTTAAGATCCAATTTTATTCTAGGGTTGCTTATATTCTGGTCAACCCAACAGAACACTGGGATAAATATCCCTTATATAGAACTCATCATTACATAACAATTCATTCAGACCATATCATTCATATCTTTAACATGATAATGGTCCATTAGACCGAAAAGTTTCCTTCGGAAGATTCCTCCACGGAAATTTCAATCAAGCAAGTTCTCAATTTGACATCCCTTAACTTGATCTACCGGTCAAGTATTAACAGTAGCTGTAAGATTCCTCCCCCACCCCCTTTTTTGATGTCTAGTATCTTTCCCTGTAATCAATCCCTCTTCAGAAATATAAAGACCTTGTTTCTATCTGTTTTAGCCTAGAGAGAGAAAAATATTCTAGAGAGAGAATATTCAGATTTTGAATATTTTTGGATAGAAAAATATCTCTTCTAATTCAGATGAGTTCCCCTGAAACAGAAATTCAAAAAGAATTTTCCAATGTGCAATTGGAATTAATTGAAAATAGCTATAAAGAACCTTAGCCTAAGGGTCTAGATTTTCAGAAATCTTTAGACTATGGTCCAATTAAGGTTCCTATGGACCAATAGCATCAATCCATGTGTAGGGAGGAGATAAATCCAACTTGTAAAAAGAAAATACCCAAAAATGAGTAAATGCTCACATGAGGTGAAGAGTTGAAAATGTACAAGGTTTATTAGTAAAAAAACTATGAGCAATATTAAAAGTATGACATATGTAAGGAAGAGGAGTTCTTTAAAGGAGGTGCATATTTCACATAAGATGAAGAGTTGAAAATGTACAAGGTTTATTAGTAAAAAATTATGAGCAATATTAAAAGTATGACATATGTAAGGAAGAGGAGTTCTTTAAAGGAGGTGCATATTTCACATAAGATGAAGAGTTGAAAATGTACAAGGTTTATTAATAAAAAATTATGAGCAATATTAAAAGTATGACATATGTAAGGAAGGGGAGTTCTTTAAAGGAGGTGCATATTTCACATAAGATGAAGAGTTGAAAATGTACAAGGTTTATTAGTAAAAAAACTATGAGCAATATTAAAAATATGACATATGTAAGGAAGGGGAGTTCTTTAAAGGAGGTGCATATTTCACATGCTTGAATGAGTTTTAAACTCATAAAAATTGAGATATTTCATCTCTCCTCTCTCCTCATTCAAGTCTAGTTCCAAAAAGTTAGCTTAACTGACCTAAAAATGGTCAAATATTGACCAAACTGATTTAGAAAATTCTAGAATCAGTTTGTTTGGTTAGGAGCTCAATTTTTCCTATAAATAGAAGCCTCACCCTTGTTGAAAAATATATAGTGTTTATGCATCGTTACTCTACTCCACCTAAGCCAAGAACTGTGAATTCATTTAATAATTCACTAGTTTTTGGAGCTTCCCTCTTTCTTCAATCCCCATTAGTGGCTCCATCAACATACTTAACCAATTGATTGGTTGGGGGCCTCTACCGTGAACAAAGAATCAAGCAAGTTGTAAGGTAATTAGTGAATATTCATCTTTCTATAATTTCTCAATGTTTCTCTCTTCTCAACCCCTCTCAAGCTTGAGAAGTTTAATTGGTATGGTTTTTTTTTAAATGCTATTGAAGTTTGAATAGTAGTGAAGAGTTACATAATTTAATAAATGCTATTGAAGTTAATTTTCATTTATGTTTAAATTCTAATGATTCTTATGTAAATTCTCTCTCTCACTCAAGAAATGGTCATACTCATGACCCATTCTCAATCCAAATCAAGCTTTTCATAAAGCTTTTCCTTAACCCAAGATAAAGCTATGCTTGAGGCCAAATTAATGGCTTTTTCTTATGCTTTTAGTTTATGTATATTGATGATTCAATCCATTATGGATTGAGGATCCAATTAGAGAATCATTTTAATTATTTCCTTAATGATAAGCTTTATCCCTTAGAAAAATTGAGATTTATCAGTCATAGCAGCGGAGCTATGGCAAAATTTTTATAAAAATTATGCATAAAAAATTTTCATTCAAAGCATAAAAAGAGGACTTCCTACCATATTCTAGGAATCATCATCCTAGATTAATTGAAAGAATTTCATTATAATCATGGAGAAATTGAATTTTAATATTATGCATAAAGGATAAATTTTTATATCAAAAGTGTTATTTTTACCATTTTTATTTTCATGCATAGAAGTATGCATAATGGATAAATTTTTATATCAAAAGTGTTACTTTTATCATTTTTAATTTTCATGCATAGAAGTATGCATAAAGGAAAATTTTTATATCAAAAGTGTTACTTTTATCATTTTTAATTTTCATGCATAGAAGTATGCATAAAGGAAAAATTTTTATATCAAAAGTGTTACTTTTATCATATTGGATTTCATGCATATAGGTATGCATAAAAGATATTCTTTTTATACTAAAAGTATGATTTTCCTCATAAATGGATTTTATGCTTAACTTAGATGCATAAGAGAAATTCTTTTATTCTAAAAGTATAATTCCCTACCAAATTGAAATCATGCATAAGAAGATGCATAAAAGATTGATTTTAATTTCGAAAGTGTTAGTCTCCTTAAATGGAATTTATGTATAAATAAATGTGTAGAGAAATCTTATATCAAATAAAAGAATTCTCTTTTTTTTAAAAAAAAAAGATATGAAATGTGATAAGATGTGATAAGAGGTGTATGAGATGTGATAAGAATTGATAAGATGCGTATGGAAAGTGATAGGATGTGATAAGAGGTGTGATAAGATGCTTATGAAATAAGTTAGGATGTGATAAGATGAATTAAGATGTGTATGGGGGGATGAGGTAAGAAGTGTATGTGATAGGATAAGATGTATATGGGTTGTGATAGGGCGAGAATGGATGTGATGTAAAAGATTAGATGTGAAAGTATATGGGGTTATATAAATGGGAATGTGAAAATGGATGTATGTATGTGAATGTGGATGTAGATGTGGATGTATAGATGTGAATGTGGAATGTGGATGTGGATGTATGTATGTATGTGGATGTAGATGTGGATGTATAGATGTGAATGGGAATGGGGATGTGGATGTATGTGAATGGGAATGGGGATGTGGATGTATGTGAATGTGAATGTAGATGTGAATGTGGAATGTGGATGTATAGATGTGGATGTATGGGAATGTGGATGTGGATGTATGTGAATGTGAATGTAGATGTGGATGTATAGATGTGAATGTGGAATGTGGATGTGGATGTATGTATGTATGTGGATGTAGATGTGGATATATGGATGTGTAAGTATGAATGTGGATATGGGATGTGGATGTATAAATGAGGATGTGAAAATGGAGATAAGCATGTAGATGTGGATGTATGGATGTGAATGTGGATGTGGATGTGGATGTATGGATGTGGATATGGATGTGAATATATGATATGTGATGTGAAGGAATCTGAAGTGAAGAGATGGAAAAGGAGGTGATTGGATGAGTACACATATACATGGAATGTGGAATAAGTAATGTGGATTAATGAGGGATAATGTGGAAAAATGAGAGTTAATATAGAAACTGTATTTGTAAACTGTTTGTAAATGCTGTTTGTAAATGGTTGTTTTATGTCAAGAATGCTGGGGAAGCATTTTGACCGTCTTGTGATTAAGGTCGTGGAGACCTAACTGATAAAGTTGCAACTGCTGACGGAGAGTCAATGGAGGACGTCTCGCGTAGCAAGGTCGACCGAGGTCTTGACCAGCCTCAGTTCGATTAAAATGGTGAGCTTCCGGTACGGTGGATGAGGGACCAAGGAAGCGGCCTATGAGTGAAGCGCTAGGTCACCTGCGAAGGATCCTAGAGGGTGCTGACCATACGGTGCTCGGGCTCTGGGTCGCCTAGGATACCCACGCGTGCGTCGAGGAAGATATTGGAACAAGGAGTAAGAGTTGTTTTGTGAAACCGGGCATGGATCTGGTTGACTGACCTTGCTGGTCCTCAACGGATGAGTCCATGGCTCTTTTATATGGATCTGTTGGTTGATCTTGCTGATCTTCAACGAGAGTCCATCTTGATAAGTGATTATATTGCCGAGTATTATGGGCTAGGAACTATGGAAACGGCCTCTGTGTGGACAGGTGGTGAGCGTTCTAGTTGCCAATGATGCCATAGATACTCTGATGAAGGAATGATGGGAAATTATGAATCAACTGGATAAATTGGGAGATTGTGATCAGTGGTACTATGGTTTCATTAAAGGATTGTTTTAAAGTTAGCTGATGCTAAGAAAAAGGCAATTTTCATATTGGGTGTGTAAGTGGTGTGGCTAGTTTTATGTTTGCATGAAATTCCGGCTAGGGGGCCTTGGAACTCTTTTCCTTGGTACCCGGGACAAAACCTAATCAAATTCCAAATTGGATCCCATCACTACAGTGGTTGGGCGGTTGGCTAACCCATGGGATTGGATGGGGTTAGGCTGGACTGATGGATCCATAAATCGAGACTCAACTTTGTTTTTACGATAGATAAAGTAAATCCCGGATAGAAATTGTTCTATGGATAGGAATCAACGGCTGTGCCTCTTGATGGGGAAAAAAGCGTTGATCCCAATGATCCAAGTGCAAGTTTCTACCTTGATTTGACCAAGTACCGTTAAAGGTGCAGTCAGATCAGTTGATCCGTAATGATCTTGACTACGTTAGAGTAAAGAGTTATCCTGGTGGAATCGCCCATGCTTTCCGAGTAAAGGGAGTTTTTCCAGTTTTGGTTTTGGACAAACCGACGGATTAGTCCCTTATCCGGATATCCGTGGGCGAGGCCCCGAATGTGGGACCCCTGTCCCGCGAGAGGAGTGCTACTTCCGCTGCCAGTATCGTGAATCCGTTGCTCGGTGGGAACAGGGATCTCACAGTTGGTATCAGAGCATTTGGTTAATAAAGATCAACTGAGAAACCAAATATGTCAAAAATTTATCAAGAAGCACAAAAAAAGGTTGTAATTGTGTGATATAATTCATACAATTTGATATTCAAACTGAAATTCATAATTTGGTAATTAGGTCTTCAGATGGAAGTACCGCAATTATATAGAATCCTTGACTTGCTTGAGGCCTAGACATGATGGTATTTACCTTATAATTCCAAGGGCCGTGACTATCCGTATATACCGAGAGTATAACTGCAGCTCTTTACTGACAGTATATACGAGTAAATCTAAGACTTGAAATTATAAGCGTTAATGCTATCCAGATGATGAATTCGAATGTGGTTGATATGATTTTTAATTCTGTTTGGGAACTGATGAAATTGATTTGGATTCTGATTGAAAATGATGATTTCTGAAATTTGGTTGAAATGTAATAAGCTGAACGAAACCACAATGAGGATGAATGGGACGAGTCCCTGTGATGATATTCATAACTGGAATGATGATAGTGATTTCACCAAATCACTATGAGATTAGTGGATTGTGCTGTCAAAGTGCTACTGTTAACACTTGACTCGGTATATCAAGTTAAGGGATGACAAAATTGAAAACTTGCTTGACTGAAATTCCCGTGGAGGAATGTTCAGAAAAAGAAAAATTTTCGATCTGATGGACCATTATCGTGTTAAAGATATGAATGATATGATCTGAAATGAATTGTTATTTAATGATGAGTTCTATATAAGGGATATTTATTCCCGTATTCTGTTGGGTTGACCAGAATATAAGGAACCCTAGAATAAATTGGATCTTAAGAAAAAGAGTTGTCCTCTACTTGGCGAGATGAGGACATCTCGCACTTTTTTAAGTGGGGTAGAATGTAAGATTCCTCCCCAGCCTTAGAGGTATACAGGAGTAAGAATCTCCCTTTCTGATCTTATAATTATTCTCTCTCTAAAATAAAAGAAAGATTCTATTTAAAAAAGGAAGAACCTTTTTCCTGAATACTTCTCAAGAGTCCCACCTGTTTTAAGGATTCAGAACAACGAGTTCAGAAGTGAGAATCGATGTTTTGGATATCAAGGTTTTGGTCTCGAGTACGGCCCAAAAGAAGTTCTTTATCTCTTGGGAAGTATAAGAAGTTATCTCCCAGATATTGTGGACCAAAGAAAGTAGGTAATTTAGCTTACGAACTTCTTTTATCTCCTCATCTCAAAGTTCTGAATGCCTTCTATAGAAAAATGTGCCAAACCCAAATCATGGAAAGACGGTAAAACTTCAGTGGCAAGTTACCGTTGGCTTCTAAGTTACGCTAGCTCCTTCCTTTATATAAGTTGTAACTTTTACTTGTCGTTCACAGTAATCTTACTTCCATCGATCTTCTTTCTTTCTTAATCTCCTTCATGGCTTGGCAACAAGAATTAGTTTTATCCATGATGATTTCTCACCTTCAAGACGCAAGGGAGTCTGTGAAGAAAGATTTTATAGAGCAGTATGCGCGCTCACTTTTCCCTCACTTGGGAACTTCTGTAGCGCAGACAAAATGGCGGACCTATCAAGACATAACTAGGGTAACACCCTGGGGTCAGCAGCACTTTCGTAACAATGTCCGCTTGGCCATGGTTATTGAAGCTTTGGGTTTGGGTCCCCGATACTACTGCGTCATGAGATCAAGGCATCCTGGGTTTTCTGAGCGGGTCTTCTTACTGGCGTGTTTTCTTCCTCATGAGAAGATATGCCTTTACCCCGTTTTTGGCTTGCCTCTCAGAGGTCCTTTTCTTAGAACACCTCATACCACTGAGATAGGCGCAGCAATAACCCACAGAATCATTCCCATAGATGAGTTACCTTATACTTGTGCAGCTTGTGAGGACTGCTTTTGTGACCATATGATGGACGGGCTTATGGAAGTGTAAAGAGTTCCTCTATCTTTACTGTATAAGTTCCGAGAATGAATAAAGTTTAAATCTTGTTCGTATTTTGAATCTTGCTCTCTTTAAGACTTATCTTGGTGGTTAATCTTGATTAAATTTTTTCTCTAAGTCTCATATTCGTGCATCTTGCGAAATTATCCCAGTTTACGAGATGAGGACATCTCGCATTTTTTTAAGTGGGGTAGAATGTAAGATTCCTCCCCCACCCCCTTTTTTGATGTCTAGTATCTTTCCCTGTAATCAATCCCTCTTCAGAAATATAAAGACCTTGTTTCTATCTGTTTTAGCCTAGAGAGAGAAAAATATTCTAGAGAGAGAATATTCAGATTTTGAATATTTTTGGATAGAAAAATATCTCTTCTAATTCAGATGAGTTCCCCTGAAACAGAAATTCAAAAAGAATTTTCCAATGTGCAATTGGAATTAATTGAAAATAGCTATAAAGAACCTTAGCCTAAGGGTCTAGATTTTCAGAAATCTTTAGACTATGGTCCAATTAAGGTTCCTATGGACCAATAGCATCAATCCATGTGTAGGGAGGAGATAAATCCAACTTGTAAAAAGAAAATACCCAAAAATGAGTAAATGCTCACATGAGGTGAAGAGTTGAAAATGTACAAGGTTTATTAGTAAAAAAACTATGAGCAATATTAAAAGTATGACATATGTAAGGAAGAGGAGTTCTTTAAAGGAGGTGCATATTTCACATAAGATGAAGAGTTGAAAATGTACAAGGTTTATTAGTAAAAAATTATGAGCAATATTAAAAGTATGACATATGTAAGGAAGAGGAGTTCTTTAAAGGAGGTGCATATTTCACATAAGATGAAGAGTTGAAAATGTACAAGGTTTATTAATAAAAAATTATGAGCAATATTAAAAGTATGACATATGTAAGGAAGGGGAGTTCTTTAAAGGAGGTGCATATTTCACATAAGATGAAGAGTTGAAAATGTACAAGGTTTATTAGTAAAAAAACTATGAGCAATATTAAAAATATGACATATGTAAGGAAGGGGAGTTCTTTAAAGGAGGTGCATATTTCACATGCTTGAATGAGTTTTAAACTCATAAAAATTGAGATATTTCATCTCTCCTCTCTCCTCATTCAAGTCTAGTTCCAAAAAGTTAGCTTAACTGACCTAAAAATGGTCAAATATTGACCAAACTGATTTAGAAAATTCTAGAATCAGTTTGTTTGGTTAGGAGCTCAATTTTTCCTATAAATAGAAGCCTCACCCTTGTTGAAAAATATATAGTGTTTATGCATCGTTACTCTACTCCACCTAAGCCAAGAACTGTGAATTCATTTAATAATTCACTAGTTTTTGGAGCTTCCCTCTTTCTTCAATCCCCATTAGTGGCTCCATCAACATACTTAACCAATTGATTGGTTGGGGGCCTCTACCGTGAACAAAGAATCAAGCAAGTTGTAAGGTAATTAGTGAATATTCATCTTTCTATAATTTCTCAATGTTTCTCTCTTCTCAACCCCTCTCAAGCGTGAGAAGTTTAATTGGTATGGTTTTTTTTTAAATGCTATTGAAGTTTGAATAGTAGTGAAGAGTTACATAATTTAATAAATGCTATTGAAGTTAATTTTCATTTATGTTTAAATTCTAATGATTCTTATGTAAATTCTCTCTCTCACTCAAGAAATGGTCATACTCATGACCCATTCTCAATCCAAATCAAGCTTTTCATAAAGCTTTTCCTTAACCCAAGATAAAGCTATGCTTGAGGCCAAATTAATGGCTTTTTCTTATGCTTTTAGTTTATGTATATTGATGATTCAATCCATTATGGATTGAGGATCCAATTAGAGAATCATTTTAATTATTTCCTTAATGATAAGCTTTATCCCTTAGAAAAATTGAGATTTATCAGTCATAGCAGCGGAGCTATGGCAAAATTTTTATAAAAATTATGCATAAAAAATTTTCATTCAAAGCATAAAAAGAGGACTTCCTACCATATTCTAGGAATCATCATCCTAGATTAATTGAAAGAATTTCATTATAATCATGGAGAAATTGAATTTTAATATTATGCATAAAGGATAAATTTTTATATCAAAAGTGTTATTTTTACCATTTTTATTTTCATGCATAGAAGTATGCATAATGGATAAATTTTTATATCAAAAGTGTTACTTTTATCATTTTTAATTTTCATGCATAGAAGTATGCATAAAGGAAAATTTTTATATCAAAAGTGTTACTTTTATCATTTTTAATTTTCATGCATAGAAGTATGCATAAAGGAAAAATTTTTATATCAAAAGTGTTACTTTTATCATATTGGATTTCATGCATATAGGTATGCATAAAAGATATTCTTTTTATACTAAAAGTATGATTTTCCTCATAAATGGATTTTATGCTTAACTTAGATGCATAAGAGAAATTCTTTTATTCTAAAAGTATAATTCCCTACCAAATTGAAATCATGCATAAGAAGATGCATAAAAGATTGATTTTAATTTCGAAAGTGTTAGTCTCCTTAAATGGAATTTATGTATAAATAAATGTGTAGAGAAATCTTATATCAAATAAAAGAATTCTCTTTTTTTTTTTAAAAAAAGATATGAAATGTGATAAGATGTGATAAGAGGTGTATGAGATGTGATAAGAATTGATAAGATGCGTATGGAAAGTGATAGGATGTGATAAGAGGTGTGATAAGATGCTTATGAAATAAGTTAGGATGTGATAAGATGAATTAAGATGTGTATGGGGGGATGAGGTAAGAAGTGTATGTGATAGGATAAGATGTATATGGGTTGTGATAGGGCGAGAATGGATGTGATGTAAAAGATTAGATGTGAAAGTATATGGGGTTATATAAATGGGAATGTGAAAATGGATGTATGTATGTGAATGTGGATGTAGATGTGGATGTATAGATGTGAATGTGGAATGTGGATGTGGATGTATGTATGTATGTGGATGTAGATGTGGATGTATAGATGTGAATGGGAATGGGGATGTGGATGTATGTGAATGGGAATGGGGATGTGGATGTATGTGAATGTGAATGTAGATGTGAATGTGGAATGTGGATGTATAGATGTGGATGTATGGGAATGTGGATGTGGATGTATGTGAATGTGAATGTAGATGTGGATGTATAGATGTGAATGTGGAATGTGGATGTGGATGTATGTATGTATGTGGATGTAGATGTGGATATATGGATGTGTAAGTATGAATGTGGATATGGGATGTGGATGTATAAATGAGGATGTGAAAATGGAGATAAGCATGTAGATGTGGATGTATGGATGTGAATGTGGATGTGGATGTGGATGTATGGATGTGGATATGGATGTGAATATATGATATGTGATGTGAAGGAATCTGAAGTGAAGAGATGGAAAAGGAGGTGATTGGATGAGTACACATATACATGGAATGTGGAATAAGTAATGTGGATTAATGAGGGATAATGTGGAAAAATGAGAGTTAATATAGAAACTGTATTTGTAAACTGTTTGTAAATGCTGTTTGTAAATGGCTGTTTTATGTCAAGAATGCTGGGGAAGCATTTTGACCGTCTTGTGATTAAGGTCGTGGAGACCTAACTGATAAAGTTGCAACTGCTGACGGAGAGTCAATGGAGGACGTCTCGCGTAGCAAGGTCGACCGAGGTCTTGACCAGCCTCGGTTCGATTAAAATGGTGAGCTTCCGGTACGGTGGATGAGGGACCAAGGAAGCGGCCTATGAGTGAAGCGCTAGGTCACCTGCGAAGGATCCTAGAGGGTGCTGACCATACGGTGCTCGGGCTCTGGGTCGCCTAGGATACCCACGCGTGCGTCGAGGAAGATATTGGAACAAGGAGTAAGAGTTGTTTTGTGAAACCGGGCATGGATCTGGTTGACTGACCTTGCTGGTCCTCAACGGATGAGTCCATGGCTCTTTTATATGGATCTGTTGGTTGATCTTGCTGATCTTCAACGAGAGTCCATCTTGATAAGTGATTATATTGCCGAGTATTATGGGCTAGGAACTATGGAAACGGCCTCTGTGTGGACAGGTGGTGAGCGTTCTAGTTGCCAATGATGCCATAGATACTCTGATGAAGGAATGATGGGAAATTATGAATCAACTGGATAAATTGGGAGATTGTGATCAGTGGTACTATGGTTTCATTAAAGGATTGTTTTAAAGTTAGCTGATGCTAAGAAAAAGGCAATTTTCATATTGGGTGTGTAAGTGGTGTGGCTAGTTTTATGTTTGCATGAAATTCCGGCTAGGGGGCCTTGGGACTCTTTTCCTTGGTACCCGGGACAAAACCTAATCAAATTCCAAATTGGATCCCATCACTACAGTGGTTGGGCGGTTGGCTAACCCATGGGATTGGATGGGGTTAGGCTGGACTGATGGATCCATAAATCGAGACTCAACTTTGTTTTTACGATAGATAAAGTAAATCCCGGATAGAAATTGTTCTATGGATAGGAATCAACGGCTGTGCCTCTTGATGGGGAAAAAAGCGTTGATCCCAATGATCCAAGTGCAAGTTTCTACCTTGATTTGACCAAGTACCGTTAAAGGTGCAGTCAGATCAGTTGATCCGTAATGATCTTGACTACGTTAGAGTAAAGAGTTATCCTGGTGGAATCGCCCATGCTTTCCGAGTAAAGGGAGTTTTTCCAGTTTTGGTTTTGGACAAACCGACGGATTAGTCCCTTATCCGGATATCCGTGGGCGAGGCCCCGAATGTGGGACCCCTGTCCCGCGAGAGGAGTGCTACTTCCGCTGCCAGTATCGTGAATCCGTTGCTCGGTGGGAACAGGGATCTCACAGTAGCAATCTGACAGCACAACCCACTAATCTCATAGTGATTTGCTGAATTCGTTATCATCATTCTAGTTATGAATATCATCACAGGGACTCGTCCCATTCCTCCTCATTGTGGTTTCATTATATTTCAACTAATTTTTAAAAATCAACATTTTTCAATCAGCATTTTCAATCAGAATCCAAATCAATTCATCAATTCTCAAACAGAATTAAAAATCATATCAATCACATTTGAAATCATCATCTGGATAGCATTAACGCTTATAATTTCAAGTCTTAGATTTACTCGTATATACTGTCAGTAAAGAGCTGCAGTATAAGAGTTCTATTGTCCTTTGAGCGAGTTCCTTTGAGCATCATGCAAGCTTGATTACATGCTAAAGTTGTGTTGTGAGTATATGCTTTGAATTGTAAGAAATCAAACACTCTACTCTCTTCACATTGCTGGATTCTCGATTAAATTGTATAAGTTTATTTAAAACAAGCACTAGAATCTAGCATGTTGAGAGGGAGTTCTATTGTCCTCTGAGAAAGTTCCTTTGAGCAAAAAAAAGATCTAGCAGGGCATGGCAAAGGAGACCCCAAAAAGAAGAGAGAGTTTAGAAATGGTCCCTCATTCTTACGTTGAATTTCAATTTTAATTTATGACATCCAGAATCAATTCCAATGTCGCTCCGTATGTTCCTTCTTCTCAGACCTTGGGTCTCCCACCATTCTCCTTGCCATCGCCTCTGCATATCAGGGAAGTTACGTTCAAAATTAGAAATCATTGTTGGATTTCTTGACTTTTCAATCCATAATCCTTCTTCCCTTGATCTCCTCTACACATTTATGCATTTCTTGATCAATTTGGCCAAGTGCATTAGGGTTTTGAGAGAAGACGGGGTTTAGGGTAAAGTTCTTGTGCATATTATGGGATTGTCATCATTCCCTTGCATATTGGTTGCATTGTCTCGAGCCTCTACTTTCTCTTTATCATTCCCACACATTTTCCTAATCAATTTTGCTCTATACATGCAAAAAATCTAACAATTAATCACCAATGCTTCTTGCATTGGTAATGCCGCCTTGGTGAGGGCATTGTTCGTTTCCCTTTGGTTGGATGACGATTGTAAGCCTTGGAGAAGGTGTACAAGGAGCATAATGCAAGCTTGATTACATGCTAAAGTTGTAATAATGTGAGTACATGCTTTCAATTGTAAAAAATCAAACACTCTACTCTCTTCACATTACTGGATTCTCAATCAAATTGCATATGTTTATTCTAAACAAGCACTAGAATCTAGCATGTTGAGAGGGAGTTCTATTGTCCTCTGAGCGAGTTCCTTTGAGCAAAGAAAAAAATCTAGAAAGCGTGGCAAAGAAGACCCCAAAAAGAAGGGGGAGTTTAAAATTGGTGCCTCATTCTTCCATTGAATTTCAATTTTAATTTATGACATCAAAAATCAATTCCAATGTAACCACCTGTTGCTCCGTATGTTCCATCTCAGACCTTGGGTCTCCAACCATTCTCCTTGTCATCGCCTCTGTATATCAGGGAAGTTACCTTCAAAATTAAGACTTATTGTGGGATTTCTTGACTCTTCAATTCATAATCCCTCTTCCCTTGATCTCCTCTACACAATTGTGCATTTATTGATCAATTTGGCCAAGTGCATAAGAGGTTTTCACAGAAGACAGGGTTTAGGGTAAAATTCTTATGCATATGATGGGATTATCATCATTCCCTTGCATATTGGTTGCATTGCCTCGAGCCTCTACTTTCTCTTTATCATTCCCACACATTCTCCTATTCAGTTTTCCTATATACATGCAAACAGTCCAACAATTAATCACAAACGCTAGTTATTAAATTCATTAGGTTGGATTAGATGTTAACCAGTGGAGGAAATGCTCTATACATGCAAAACATCTAACAATTAATCTCTAATGCTTCTTGCAATGTTTATGCCGCCTTGGTGAGCGCATTATTCGTTTCTCTTTGGTTGGATGACTATTGCAAGCCTTGGAGAAGGTGTACAAGGAGCATAATGCAAGCTTGATTACATGCTAAAGTTGTAATAATGTGAGTAAATGCTTTCAATTGTAAAAAATCAAACACTCTACTCTCTTCACATTACTGGATTCTCAATCAAATTGCATATGTTTATTCTAAACAAGCACTAGAATCTAGCATGTTGAGAGGGAGTTCTATTGTCCTCTGAGCGAGTTCCTTTGAGCAAAGAAAAAAATCTAGCAAGCGTGGCAAAGGAGACCCCAAAAAGAAGGGGGAGTTTAAAAATGGTGCCTCATTCTTTCGTTGAATTTCAATTTTAATTTATGACATCAAAAATCAATTCCAATCTAACCACCTGTTGCTCCGTATGTTCCATCTCAGACCTTGGGTCTCCAACCATTCTCCTTGCCATCGCCTCTGTATATCGGGGAAGTTACCTTCAAAATTAGGACTTTTTGTGGGATTTCTTGACTTTTCAATTCATAATCCCTCTTCCCTTGATCTCCTCTACACAATTGTGCATTTATTGATCAATTTGGCCAAGTGCATAAGAGGTTTTCAGAGAAGACCGGGTTTAGGGTAAAATTCTTGTAGATATGATGGGATTATCATCATTCCCTTGCATATTGGTTGCATTGCCTCGAGCCTCTACTTTCTCTTTATCATTCCCACACATTCTCCTATTCAGTTTTACTCTATACATGCAAACAGTCCAACAATTAATCACAAACCCTAGTTATTAAATTCATTAGGCTGGATTGGGATGTTAACCAGTGGAGGGAATCTTACTATCCAGGGACAGATCTCTCTCGAGAATGCAAGCTTGATTACATGCTAAAGTTATAATGTGAGTACATGCTTTGAATTGTAAGAAATCAAACACTCTACTCTCTTCACATTGCTGGATTCTCAATCAAATTGTATAAGTTTATTTTAAACAAGCACTAGAATCTAGCATGTTGAGAGGGAGTTCTATTGTCCTTTGAGAAAGTTGCTTTGAGCAAACAAAAGATCTACCAGGGCGTGGCAAAGTAGACTGCAAAAAGAAGAGGGAGTTTAGAAATGGTCCCTCATTCTTACGTTGAATTTCAATTTTAATTTATGACATCCAGAATCAATTCCAATGTAACCACGTGTCGCTCTGTATGTTCCTTCTTCTCAGACCTTGGGTCTCCAACCATTCTCCTTGCCATCGCCTCTCCATATCAGGGAAGTTATGTTCAAAATTAGATATTATTGTTGGATTTCCTAACTTTTCAATCCATAATCCTTCCCTTGATCTCCTCTGCACAATTGTGCATTTCTTGATCAATTTGGCCGAGTGCATTAGCGTTTTGAGAGAAGACGGGGTTTAGGGTAAAGTTCTTGTGCATATGATGGGATTGTCATCATTCCCTTGCAAATTGGTTGCATTGCCTCAAGCCTCTACTTTCTCTTTATCATTCCCACACATTTTCTTAATCAATTTTGCTCTATACATGCAAAACATCTAACAATTAATCACTAATGCTTCTTGCATTGTTTATGCCGCCTTGGTGAGGGCATTGTTCGTTTCTCTTTGGTTGGATGACTATTGCAAGCCTTGGAGAAGGTGTACAAGGAGCATAATGCAAGCTTGATTACATGCTAAAGTTGTAATAATGTGAGTACATGCTTTCAATTGTAAAAAATCAAACACTCTACTCTCTTCACATTACTGGATTCTCAATCAAATTGCATATGTTTATTCTAAACAAGCACTAGAATCTAGCATGTTGAGAGGGAGTTCTATTGTCCTCTTAGCGAGTTCCTTTGAGCAAAGAAAAAAATCTAGCAAGCGTGGCAAAGAAGACCCCAAAAAGAAGGGGGAGTTTAAAATTGGTGCCTCATTCTTCCATTGAATTTCAATTTTAATTTATGACATCAAAAATCAATTCCAATGTAACCACCTGTTGCTCCGTATGTTCCATCTCAGACCTTGGGTCTCCAACCATTCTCCTTGCCATCGCCTCTGTATATCGGGGAAGTTACCTTCAAAATTAGGACTTATTGTGGGATTTCTTGACTTTTCAATTCATAATCCCTCTTCCCTTAATCTCCTCTACACAATTGTGCATTTATTGATCAATTTGGCCAAGTGCATAAGAGGTTTTCAGAGAAGACAAGGTTTAGGGTAAAATTCTTGTACATATGATGGGATTATCATCATTCCCTTGCATATTGGTTGCATTGCCTCGAGCCTCTAATTTCTCTTTATCATTCCCACACATTCTCCTATTCAGTTTTACTCTATACATGCAAACAGTCCAACAATTAATCACAAACGCTAGTTATTAAATTCACCAGGTTGGATTGGATGTTAACCAGTGGAGGGAATCTTGCCATCCGGGGACAGATCTCTCTCGAGAATGCAAGCTTGATTACATGCTAAAGTTGTAATGTGAGTACATGCTTTGAATTGTAAGAAATCAAACACTCTACCGCTTCACATTGCTAGATTCTAAATCAAATTGTATAAGTTCATTTCAAACAGGCACTAAAACTTTCTAGCATGTTGAGAGCGAGTTCTATTGTCCTCTAAGCGAGTTTCTTTGAGCAAACAAAAAAATCCAGCAGGGCATGGCAAAGGAGACCCCAAAAAGAAGGGGGAGTTTAGAAACGGTACCTCATTTTTGTGTTGAATTTCAATTTTAATTTATGACATCCAAAATCAATTCCAATGTAATCACCCGTTGCTCCTTATATTACGTGTCAGACCTTGGGTCTCCAACCATTCTCCTGTCATCACCTCTGTATATCGGGGAAGTTACCTTCAAAATTAGGAATTATTGTTGGATTTCTTGACTTTTCAATCCATAATCCTTCTTCCCTTGATCTCCTCTACACAATTGTGCATTTCTTGATCTATTTGGCAAAGTGCATTAGGGTTTTGAGAGAGAACGGGGTTTAGGGTAAAAATCTTGTGCATATGATGGGATTCTCATCATTACCTTGCATATTGGTTGCATTGCCTCGAGCCTCTACTTTCTCTTTATCATTCCCACACATTTTCCTAATCAGTTTTACTCTATACATGTAAAAAATCCAACAATTGATCACTAATGCTTCTTGCATTGGTTATGCCTTGGTGAGGGCATTGTTCGTTTCTCTTTGGTTGGATGACTATTGCAAGCCTTGGAGAAGGTGTACAAGGAGCATAATGCAAGCTTGATTACATGCTAAAGTTGTAATAATGTGAGTACATGCTTTCAATTGTAAAAAATCAAACACTCTACTCTCTTCACATTACTGGATTCTCTATCAAATTGCATATGTTTATTCTAAACAAGCACTAGAATCTAGCATGTTGAGAGGGAGTTCTATTGTCCTCTGAGCGAGTTCCTTTGAGCAAAGAAAAAAATCTAGAAAGCGTGGCAAAGAAGACCCCAAAAAGAAGGGGGAGTTTAAAATTGGTGCCTCATTCTTCCGTTGAATTTCAATTTTAATTTATGACATCAAAAATCAATTCCAATGTAACCACCTGTTGCTCTGTATGTTCCATCTCACACCTTGGGTCTCCAACCATTCTCCTTGCCATCGCCTCTGTATATCGGGGAAGTTACCTTCAAAATTAAGACTTATTGTGGGATTTCTTGACTTTTCAATTCATAATCCCTCTTCCCTTGATCTCTTCTACACAATTGTGCATTTATTGATCAATTTGGCCAAGTGCATAAGAGGTTTTCACAAAAGACCGGGTTTAGGGTAAAATTCTTGTGCATATGATGGGATTATCATCATTCCCTTGCATATTGGTTGCATTGCCTCGAGCCTCTACTTTCTCTTTATCATTCCCACACATTCTCCTGTTCAGTTTTACTCTATACATGCAAACAGTCCAACAATTAATCACAAACGCTAGTTATTAAATTCATTAGGCTAGATTGGATGTTAACCAGTGGAGGGAATCTTACTATCCGGGGACAGATCTCTCTCGAGAATGCAAGCTTGATTACATGCTAAAGTTGTAATGTGAGTACATGCTTTGAATTGTAAGAAATCAAACACTCTACTCTCTTCACATTGCTGGATTCTCAATCAAATTGTATAAGTCTATTCTAAACAAGCACTAGAATCTAGCATGTTGAGAGGGAGTTCTATTGTCCTCTAAGCGAGTTCCTTTGAGCAAAAAGAAAACTAGCAGGGCATGGCAAAGGAGACCCCAAAAAGAAGGGGGAGTTTAGAAATGGTGCCTCATTTTTGTGTTGAATTTCAATTTTAATTTATGACATCCAAAGTCAATTCCAATGTAACCACCTGTTGCTCCTTACATTATGTGTCAGACCTTGGGTCTCCAACCATTCTCCTGCCATCACCTCTGTATATCGGGGAAGTTACCTTCAAAATTAGGAATTATTGTTGGATTTCTTGACTTTTCAATCCATAATCCTTCTTCCCTTGATCTCCACTACACAATTGTGCATTTCTTGATCTATTTGGCCAAGTGCATTAGGGTTATGGGGTTTAGGGTAAAATTCTTGTGCATATGATGGGATTCTCATCATTCCCTTGCATATTGGCTGCATTGCCTCGAGCCTCTACTTTCTCTTTATCATTCCCACACATTTTCCTAATCACTTTTACTCCATACATGCAAAAAATCCAACAATTAATCACTAATGCTTCTTGCATTGGTTATGCCTTGGTGAGGGCATTGTTCGTTTCTCTTTGGTTGGATGACTATTGCAAGCCTTGGAGAAAGTGTACAAGGAGCATAATGTAAGCTTGATTATATGCTAAAGTTGTAATGTGAGTACATGCTTTGAATTGTAAGAAATCAAATACTCTACTCGCTTCACATTGTTGGATTCTAAATCAAATTGTATAAGTTCATTTCAAACAGGCACTAAAACTTTCTAGCATGTTGAGAGCGAGTTCTATTGTCCTCTAAGCGAGTTTCTTTGAGCAAACAAAAAAATCCAGCAAGGCATGGCAAAGGAGACCCCAAAAAGAAGGGGGAGTTTAGAAATGGCGCCTCATTCTTCTGTTGAATTTTAATTTTAATTTATGACATCCAAAATCAATTCCAATGTAACCACCTATTGCTTCCTATGTTCCATCTCAGACCTTGGGTCTCCAACCATTCTCCTTGCCATTGCCTCTGTATATCAAGGCAGTTACCTTCAAAATTAGGAGATATAGTGGGATTTCTTGACTTTTCAATCCATAATCCTTCATCCTTGATCTCCTCTACACAATTGTGCATTTCTTGATCAATTTGGCCAAGTGCACTAGGGTTTTGAGAGAAGAGGGGGTTTAGGGTAAAGTTCTTGTGCATATGATTGGATTCTCATCATTCCCTTGCATATTGATTGCATTGCCTTGAGCCTCTACTTTCTCTTTATCATTCCCACACATTTTCCTAATCAGTTTCACTCTATACATGCAAAATGTCCAACAATTAATCACTAATGCTTCTTGCATTGGTTATGCCTTGGTGAGGACATTGTTCGTTTCTCTTTGGTTGAATGACTATTGCAAGCCTTGGAGCACGTGTACAAGGAGCGTAATGCAAGCTAGATTATATGCTAAAGTTGTAATGTGAGTACATTGCTTTGAATTTTAAGAAATGGTGCCTCATTCTTTCGTTGAATTTCAATTTTAATTTATGACATTCAAAATCAATTCCAATGTAACCACCTGTTGCTCCGTATGTTCCGTCTCAGGTCTGGGTCTCCAACCATTCTCCTTGCCGTCGTGTCTACATATCGGGGAAGTTACCTTCAAAATTAGAAATTATTGTGGGATTTCTTGACTTTCCAATCCATTATCCTACTTCCCTTGATCTCCTCTACACAATTGTGTATTTCTTGATTAATTTGGCCAAGTGCATTAGGGTTTTGAGAGAAGACGGGGTTTAGGTTATGCATATGATGGGATTCTCATCATTCTCTTGCATATTGGTTGCATTGTCTCAAGCCTCTACTTACTCTTTATTATTCCCACACATTTTCCTAATCAATTTTACTCTATACATGCAAAAAATCCAACAATTAATCACTAATGCTTCTTGCATTGGTTATGCCTTGGTGAGGGCATTGTTTATTTCTGTTTGGTTGGATGACTCTTCCAAGCCTTGGAGCAAGTGTACACGGAGCATAATGCAAGCTTGATTACATGCTAAAGTTATATTGTGAGTATATGCTTTGAATTATAAGAAATCAAACACTCTACTCTCTTCACATTGCTGGATTCTCAATTAAATTGTATAAGTTTATTTTAAACAAGCACTAGAATCTAGCATGTTGAGAGGGAGTTCTATTGTCCTCTGAGAAAGTTGCTTTGAGCAAACAAAAGATCTAGCAGGGCGTGGCAAAGTAGACCGCAAAAAGAAGAGGGAGTTTAGAAATGGTCCCTCATTCTTACGTTGAATTTTAATTTTAATTTATGACATCCAGAATCAATTCCAATGTAACCACGTGTCGCTCTGTATGTTTCTTCTTCTCAGACCTTGGGTCTCCAACCATTCTCCTTGCCATCGCCTCTCCATATCAGGGAAGTTATGTTCAAAATTAGATATTATTGTTGGATTTCCTAACTTTTCAATCCATAATCCTTCCCTTGATCTCCTCTACACAATTGTGCATTTCTTGATCAATTTGGCCGAGTACATTAGGGTTTTGAGAGAAGACGGGGTTTAGGGTAAAGTTCCTGTGCATATGATGGGATTGTCATCATTCCCTTGCATATTGGTTGCATTGCCTCAAGCCTCTACTTTCTCTTTATCATTCCCACACATTTTCTTAATCAATTTTGCTCTATACATGCAAAACATCTAACAATTAATCACTAATGCTTCTTGCATTGTTTATGCCGCCTTGGTGAGGGCATTGTTCGTTTCTCTTTGGTTGGATGACTATTGCAAGCCTTGGAGAAGGTGTACAAGGAGGATAATGCAAGCTTGATTAATTGCTAAAGTTGTAATAATGTGAGTACCTGCTTTCAATTGTAAAAAATCAAACACTCTACTCGCTTCACATTACTGGATTCTCAATCAAATTGCATATGTTTATTCTAAACAAGCACTAGAATCTAGCATGTTGAGAGGGAGCTCTATTGTCCTCTGAGCGAGTTCCTTTGAGCAAAGAACAAAATCTAGCAAGCATGGCAAAGGAGACCCCAAAAAGAAGGGGGAGTTTAGAAATGGTGCCTCATTTTTGTGTTGAATTTCAATTTCATGACATCCAAAGTCAATTCCAATGTAACCACCTGTTGCTCCGTATGTTCCATCTCAGACCTTGGGTCTCCAACCATTCTCCTTGCCATCGCCTTTGTATATCGGGGAAGTTACCTTCAAAATTAGGACTTAATGTGGGATTTCTTGACTTTTCAATTCATAATCCCTCTTCCCTTAATCTCCTCTACACAATTGTGCATTTATTGATCAATTTGGCCAAGTGCATAAGAGGTTTTCATAGAAGACAGGGTTTAAGGTAAAATTCTTGTACATATGATGGGATTATCATCATTCCCTTGCATATTGGTTGCATTGCCTCGAGCCTCTACTTTCTCTTTATCATTCCCACACATTTTCCTAATTAGTTTTACTCCATACATGCAAAAAATCCAACAATTAATCACTAATGCTTCTTGCATTGGTTATGCCTTGGTGAGGGCATTGTTCGTTTCTCTTTGGTTGGATGACTATTGCAAGCCTTGGAGAAAGTGTACAAGGAGCATAATGTAAACTTGATTATATGCTAAAGTTGTAATGTGAGTACATGCTTTGAATTGTAAGAAATCAAACACCCTACTCGCTTCACATTGCTGAATTCTAAATCAAATTGTATAAGTTTATTTCAAACAGGCACTAAAACTTTCTAGCATGTTGAGAGCGAGTTCTATCGTCCTCTAAGCGAGTTTCTTTGAGCAAACAAAAAAATCCAGCAGGGCATGGCAAAGGAGACCCCAAAAAGAAGGGGGAGTTTAGAAATGGTGCCTCATTCTTCCGTTGAATTTTAATTTTAATTTATGACATCCAAAATCAATTCCAATGTAACCACCTGTTGCTTCCTATGTTCCATCTCAGACCTTGGGTCTCCAACCATTCTCCTTGCCATTGCCTCTGTATATCAAGGCAGTTAACTTCAAAATTAGGAGATATAGTGGGATTTCTTGACTTTTCAATCCATAATCCTTCATCCTTGATCTCCTCTACACAATTGTGCATTTCTTGATCAATTTGGCCAAGTGCACTAGGGTTTTGAGAGAAGAGGGGGTTTAGGGTAAAGTTCTTGTGCATATGATTGGATTCTCATCATTCCCTTGCATATTGGTTGCATTGCCTCGAGCCTCTACTTTCTCTTTATCATTCCCACACATTTTCCTAATCAGTTTCAGTCTATACATGCAAAATGTCCAACAATTAATCACTAATGCTTCTTGCATTGGTTATGCCTTGGTGAAAACATTGTTCGTTTCTCTTTGGTTGAATGACTATTGCAAGCCTTGGAGCACGTGTACAAGGAGCGTAATGCAAGCTAGATTATATGCTAAAGTTGTAATGTGAGTACATTGCTTTGAATTTTAAGAAATGGTGCCTCATTCTTTCGTTGAATTTCAATTTTAATTTATGACATTCAAAATCAATTCCAATGTAACCACCTGTTGCTCCGTATGTTCCATCTCAGGTCTGGGTCTCCAACCATTCTCCTTGCCGTCGTGTCTACATATCGGGGAAGTTACCTTCAAAATTAGAAATTATTGTGGGATTTCTTGACTTTCCAATCCATTATCCTACTTCCCTTGATCTCCTCTATACAATTGTGTATTTCTTGATTAATTTGGCCAAGTGCATTAGGGTTTTGAGAGAAGACGGAGTTTAGGTTATGCATATGATGGGATTCTCATCATTCTCTTGCATATTGGTTGCATTGTCTCAAGCCTCTACTTACTCTTTATTATTCCCACACATTTTCCTAATCAATTTTACTCTATACATGCAAAAAATCCAACAATTAATCACTAATGCTTCTTGCATTGGTTATGCCTTGGTGAGGGCATTGTTTATTTCTGTTTGGTTGGATGACTCTTCCAAGCCTTGGAGCAAGTGTACACGGAGCATAATGAAAGCTTGATTACATGCTAAAGTTATATTGTGAGTATATGCTTTGAATTATAAGAAATCAAACACTCTACTCTCTTGACATTGCTGGATTCTCAATTAAATTGTATAAGTTTATTTTCAACAAGCACTAGAATCTAGCATGTTGAGAGGGAGTTTTATTGTCCTCTGAGAAAGTTGCTTTGAGCAAACAAAAGATCTAGCAGGGCGTGGCAAAGTAGACCGCAAAAAGAAGAGGGAGTTTAGAAATGGTCCCTCATTCTTACGTTGAATTTCAATTTTAATCTATGACATCCAGAATCAATTCCAATGTAACCACGTGTCGCTCTGTATGTTTCTTCTTCTCAGACCTTGGGTCTCCAACCATTCTCCTTGCCATCGCCTCTGCATATCAGGGAAGTTATGTTCAAAATTAGATATTATTGTTGGATTTCCTAACTTTTCAATCCATAATCCTTCCCTTGATCTCCTCTACACAATTGTGCATTTCTTGATCAATTTGGCCGAGTACATTAGGGTTTTGAGAGAAGACGGGGTTTAGGGTAAAGTTCTTGTGCATATGATGGGATTGTCATCATTCCCTTGCATATTGGTTGCATTGCCTCAAGCCTCTACTTTCTCTTTATCATTCCCACACATTTTCTTAATCAATTTTGCTCTATACATGCAAAACATCTAACAATTAATCACTAATGCTTCTTGCATTGTTTATGCCGCCTTGGTGAGGGCATTGTTCGTTTCTCTTTGGTTGGATGACTATTGCAAGCCTTGGAGAAGGTGTACAAGGAGCATAATGCAAGCTTGATTACATGCTAAAGTTGTAATAATGTGAGTACCTGTTTTCAATTGTAAAAAATCTATTTTAAACAAGCACTAGAATCTAGCATGTTGAGAGGGAGTTCTATTGTCGTCTGAGAAAGTTGCTTTGAGCAAACAAAAGATCTAGCAGGGCGTGGCAAAGTAGACCGCAAAAAGAAGAGGGAGTTTAGAAATGGTCCCTCATTCTTACATTGAATTTCAATTTGAATTTATGACATCCAGAATCAATTCCAATGTAACCATGTGTCGCTCTGTATGTTTCTTCTTCTCAGACCTTGGGTCTCCAACCATTCTCCTTGCCATCGCCTCTGCATATCAGGGAAGTTATGTTCAAAATTAGATATTATTGTTGGATTTCCTAACTTTTCAATCCATAATCCTTCCCTTGATCTCCTGTACACAATTGTGCATTTCTTGATCAATTTGGCCGAGTGCATCAGGGTTTTGAGAGAAGACGGGGTTTAGGGTAAAGTTCTTGTGCATATGATGGGATTGTCATCATTCCCTTGCATATTGGTTGCATTGCCTCAAGCCTCTACTTTCTCTTTATCATTCCCACACATTTTCTTAATCAATTTTGCTCTATACATGCAAAACATCTAACAATTAATCACTAATGCTTCTTGCATTGTTTATGCCGCCTTGGTGAGGGCATTGTTCGTTTCTCTTTGGTTGGATGACTATTGCAAGCCTTGGAGAAGGTGTACAAGGAGCATAATGCAAGCTTGATTACATGCTAAAGTTGTAATAATGTGAGTCAGGGATTTTATATTCACGTGATCACAAGATTTTTTTTGTTAATAACACTTGTGAACATGTTATTAACATGTTCACATGTTTTCATGTTCTCAAAATAGCAGGTTACCAGTGACCTGGTAACCTGCCGAAGCCCGCCGGGCTTTTTGTTTTCCCGGCGGGCCCGCCGGGAAAATCCATTTTCCCGGCGGGAAAAAAAAGTTAAAAAAATGGTCAAAATATATTCATGTTCACAGTCATTCCTACCATTTTTGGGCCTTCTGGACTCATTTATGATGTGAAGAATTCAAAATTCTTTGTACAAAAAAAGTTATCTCTAAATTTATCACCTTAAGCTCGATTACCATCAATTAGATCTTATTATAGTTCCAATTGAGTCTAATTGACATCAATTAATATCCAATTGAGTCCAATTGGTATCAATTAAGTCTAATTGGGTGTCAATTGATCGATTGGGCTCAATTGACATCAATTGACACCCCATTGGACTCAATTGGGCTTAATTGAACTTAATTGGATTCAATCAATTGACACCCAATTGGACACAACTGGGCTTAATTGGACTCAATTGACATCGATTAACACCCAATTGATGTCAATTGAGCTCAATTGACATCAATCCTAGTCAATTGATATCCAATTGATGCCAATTGAGCCGAATTGACACCAATTGCACTCAATTGGTACCCAATTGATGTCAATTGAGTCCTCAATTAACATCAATTTGACTCAATTGACACCTAATTAGATTCAATTTTACTCAATTGACATCAATTGACACCCAATTGATATGAGCTGATGTGAATTGAGCTCAATTGCATCGAATTAGGCTCAATTGACATTGATTGATACCCAATTAATATCAATTGAGAGCAATTGATGTGAATTGATGTCAATTGAGCTCAATTGCATGGAATTAGGTTTAACTGACACCCAATTAATATCAATTGAGTGCAATTGAGCCCAATTCAGCTCAGTTGTAATCAATTGACACCCAATTGATGTCAGTTGCATCCAATTTGGCTCAATTGAAACCTAACTGATGTCAATTGAGTCCAATTGATATTAATTGGCACCCAATTGATGTCAATAAGGTTCAATTGATGTTAATTGACCCCCAATTGATGTCATTTACGTCCAATTGAGCTCAATTGACACCCAAATTATCCAATTGAAGTCAATTAGACTTAATTGACTTCAATTGTGTTAATTGAATATTAATTGATATCAATTAACACCCAATTGCTATCAATTGAGTCTAATTCGGCTCAATTGACACTCAATTTACCAATTGGGCGTGAATTGAGCTCAATTGTATCATATTAGGCTCAATTGACATTAATTGACACACAATCGATCACACAATTGAGTGCGATTGAGCCCAATTGATATCAATTGTGATCAATTGACACCCGATTGATGTTAATTGCATCCTATTGGGCTCAATTGAGCGCAATAGGATGCAATTAACACCCAATTGAGTGTCAATTAAGTGCAATTGAGCCCAATTAAGCTCAATTGATATCAATTGACACCCAATTGATGTCAACTGAGCTCAATTGAGCTTAATTGATATCAATTGACACCCAATTGATGTCAACTGAGCTCAATTGACACCAAATTGATGTCAACTAAGCTCAATTGAGCTTAATTGACATTAATTGTAATAAATTAACACCCAATTGAAGTCAATTGGGCTTAATTAATATCAATTAACATCCAATTATTATCAATTGAGTCCAATTCGACTCAATTGATACTTAGTTTACACCCAATTTTTGCAAATTTGGTGTAAATTGGGCTCAATTGCGTCGAATTAGGCACAATTGACATCAATTGACACCCAATTAATATCAATTGAGTGTAAATCAAGTGTAATTGAGTCCAATTGGGCTCAATTGAGTGCAATGATGTCATGGACAATTGAGTCAATTGATGTAAGTATAGTTAGATTTAATTGGTGTGTCAATTGAACTTAAGGCCAGCAAATTATACAAAACTTTTTTTGTGCCAATAATTTTGAACTTTTGACATCATAAATGAGTCCAGAAGGCCCAAAAATGGTAAGAATGACTGTGAACATGTTTTTTTTATTTTTTTTATTTTTTTTATTTTTTTATTTTTTTATTTTTTTATTTGCCCGCCGGAAAAACACATTTCCCGGCGGGATTACTGGCAGAGAAGGTTTTTGCAGGTCATAAAAAATGCCCGTGAATATACATTGTGATCACAAGAATTTTTATGTTAACAATAGGTTTTGTTAACGTGATCACGAAATTGTGAAGACGTTAATGAAATCCCTGATGTGAGTACATGCTTTCAATTGTAAAAAATCAAACACTCTACTCTCTTCACATTACTGGATTCTCAATCAAATTGCATATGTTTATTCTAAACAAGCACTAGAATCTAGCATGTTGAGAGGGAGTTCTATTGTCCTCTGAGCGAGTTCCTTTGAGCAAAGAAAATAATCTAGCAAGCGTGGCAAAGGAGACCCCAAAAATAAGGGGGAGTTTAAAAATGGTGCCTCATTCTTCCGTTGAATTTCAATTTTAATTTATGACATCAAAAGTCAATTCCAATGTAACCACCTGTTGCTCCGTATGTTCCATCTCAGACCTTGGGTCTCCAACCATTCTCCTTGCCATCGCCTCTGTATATCGCGGAAGTTACCTTCAAAATTAGGACTTATTGTGGGATTTCTTGACTTTTCAATTCATAATCCCTCTTCCCATAATCTCCTCTACACAATTGTGCATTTATTGATCAATTTGGCCAAGTGCATGAGGTTTTCAGAGAAGACAGGATTTAGGGTAAAATTCTTGTACATATAATGGGATTATCATCATTCCCTTGCATATTGGTTGCATTGCCTCGAGCCTCTACTTTCTCTTTATCATTCCCACACATCAGTTTTACTCCATACATGCAAAAAATCCAACAATTAATCACTAATGCTTCTTGCATTGGTTATGCCTTGGTGAGGGCATTGTTCGTTTCTCTTTGGTTGGATGACTATTGCAAGCCTTGGAGAAAGTGTACAAGGAGCATAATGTAAGCTTGATTATATGCTAAAGTTGTAATGTGAGTACATGCTTTGAATTGTAAGAAATCAAACACTCTACTCGCTTCACATTGCTGGATTCTAAATCAAATTGTATAAGTTCATTTCAAACAGGCACTAAAACTTTCTAGCATGTTGAGAGCGAGTTCTATTGTCCTCTAAGTGAGTTTCTTTGAGCAAACAAAAAAATCCAGTAGGGCATGGCAAAGGAGACCCCAAAAAGAAGGGGGAGTTTAGAAATGGTGCCTCATTCTTCCGTTGAATTTTAATTTTAATTTATGACATCCAAAATCAATTCCAATGTAACCACCTGTTGCTTCCTATGTTCCATTTGAGACCTTGGGTCTCCAACCATTCTCCTTGCCATTGCCTCTGTATATCAAGGCAGAGTTACCTGCAAAATTAGGAGATATAGTGGGATTTCTTGACTTTTCAATCCATAATCCTTCATCCTTGATCTCCTCTACACAATTGTGCATTTCTTGATCAATTTGGCCAAGTGCACTAGGGTTTTGAGAGAAGAGGGGATTTAGGGTAAAGTTCTTGTGCATATGATTGGATTCTCATCATTCCCTTGCATATTGGTTGCATTGCCTCGAGCCTCTACTTTCTCTTTATCATTCCCACACATTTTCCTAATCAGTTTCACTCTATACATGCAAAATGTCCAACAATTAATCACTAATGCTTCTTGCATTGGTTATGCCTTGGTGAGGACATTGTTCGTTTCTCTTTGGTTGAATGACTATTGCAAGCCTTGGAGCACGTGTACAAGGAGCGTAATGCAAGCTAGATTATATGCTAAAGTTGTAATGTGAGTACATTGCTTTGAATTTTAAGAAATGGTGCCTCATTCTTTCGTTGAATTTCAATTTTAATTTATGACATTCAAAATCAATTCCAATGTAACCACCTGTTGCTCCGTATGTTCCGTCTCAGGTCTGGGTCTCCAACCATTCTCCTTGCCGTCGTGTCTACATATCGGGGAAGTTACCTTCAAAATTAGAAATTATTGTGGGATTTCTTGACTTTCCAATCCATTATCCTACTTCCCTTGATCTCCTCTACATAATTGTGTATTTCTTGATTAATTTGGCCAAGTGCATTAGGGTTTTGAGAGAAGGCGGGGTTTAGGTTATGCATATGATGGGATTCTCATTATTCTCTTGCATATTGGTTGCATTACCTCAAGCCTCTACTTACTCTTTATTATTCCCACACATTTTCCTAATCAATTTTACTCTATACATGCAAAAAATCCAACAATTAATCACTAATGCTTCTTGCATTGGTTATGCCTTGGGGTGAGGGCATTGTTTATTTCTGTTTGGTTGGATGACTCTTCCAAGCCTTGGAGCAAGTGTACACGGAGCATAATGCAAGCTTGATTACATGCTAAAGTTATATTGTGAGTATATGCTTTGAATTATAAGAAATCAAACACTCTACTCTCTTCACATTGCTGGATTCTCAATTAAATTGTATAAGTTTATTTTAAACAAGCACTAGAATCTAGCATGTTGAGAGGGAGTTCTATTGTCCTCTCAAACAGTTGCTTTGAGCAAACAAAAGATCTAGCAGGGCGTGGCAAAGTAGACCGCAAAAAGAAGAGGGAGTTTAGAAATGGTCCCTCATTCTTACGTTGAATTTCAATTTTAATTTATGACATCCAGAATCAATTCCAATGTAACCACGTGTCGCTCTGTATGTTCCTTCTTCTCAGACCTTGGGTCTCCAACCATTCTCCTTGCCATCGCCTCTGCATATCAGGGAAGTTATGTTCAAAATTAGATATTATTGTTGGATTTCCTAACTTTTCAATCCATAATCCTTTCCTTGATCTCCTCTACACAATTGTGCATTTCTTGATCAATTTGGCCGAGTGCATTAGGGTTTTGAGAGAAGACGGGGTTTAGGGTAAAGTTCTTGTGCATATGATGGGATTGTCATCATTCCCTTGCATATTGGTTGCATTGCCTCAAGCCTCTACTTTCTCTTTATCATTCCCACACATTTTCTTAATCAATTTTGCTCTATACATGCAAAACATCTAACAATTAATTACTAATGCTTCTTGCATTGTTTATGCCGCCTTGGTGAGGGCATTGTTCGTTTCTCTTTGGTTGGATGACTATTGCAAGCCTTGGAGAAGGTGTACAAGGAGCATAATGCAAGCTTGATTACATGCTAAAGTTGTAATAATGTGAGTACATGCTTTCAATTGTAAAAAATCAAACACTCTACTCTCTTCACATTACTGGATTCTCAATCAAATTGCATATGTTTATTCTAAACAAGCACTAGAATCTAGCATGTTGAGAGGGAGTTCTATTGTCCTCTGAGCGAGTTCCTTTGAGCAAATAAAAAAATCTAGCAAGCGTGGCAAAGGAGACCCCAAAAAGAAGGGGGAGTTTAAAAATGGTGCCTCATACTTCCGTTGAATTTCAATTTTAATTTATGACATCAAAAATCAATTCCAATGTAACCACCTGTTGCTCCGTATGTTCCATCTCAGACCTTGGGTCTCCAACCATTCTCCTTGCCATCGCCTCTGTATATCGGGGAAGTTACCTTCAAAATTAGGACTTATTGTGGGATTTCTTGACTAATCCCTCTTCCCTTATCCTCCTCTACACAATTGTGCATTTATTGATCAATTTGGCCAAGTGCATAAGAGGTTTTCAGAGAAGACAGGGTTTAGGGTAAAATTCTTGTACATATGATGGGATTATCATCATTCCCTTGCATATTGGTTGCATTGCCTTGAGCCTCTACTTTCTCTTTATCATTCCCACACATTCTCCTATTCAGTTTTACTCTATACATGCAAACAGTCCAACAATTAATCACAAACGCTAGTTATTAAATTCACCAGGTTGGATTGGATGTTAACCAGTGGAGGGAATCTTGCCATCCAGGGACAGATCTCTCTCGAGAATGCAAGCTTGATTACATGCTAAAGTTGTAATGTGAGTACATGCTTTGAATTGTAAGAAATCAAACACTCTACTCTTTTCCTATTGTTGGATTCTCAATCAAATTGTATAAGTCTATTCTAAACAAGCACTAGAATCTAGCATGTTGAGAGGGAGTTCTATTGTCCTCTGAGTGAGTTCCTTTGAGCAAAAAAAAAAACTAGCAGGGCATGGCAAAGGAGACCCCAAAAAGAAGGGGGAGTTTAGAAATGGTGCCTCATTTTTGTGTTCAATTTCAATTTTAATTTATGACATCCAAAGTCAATTCCAATGTAACCACCTGTTGCTCCTTACATTATGTGTCAGACCTTGGGTCTCCAACCATTCTCCTGCCATCACCTCTGTATATCGGGGAAGTTACCTTCAAAATTAGGAATTATTGTTGGATTTCTTGACTTTTCAATCCATAATCCTTCTTCCCTTGATCTCCGCTACACAATTGTGCATTTCTTGATCTATTTGGCCAAGTGCATTAGGGTTATGGGGTTTAGGGTAAAGTTCTTGTGCATATGATTGGATTCTCATCATTCCCTTGCATATTGGTTGCATTGCCTCGAGCCTCTACTTTCTCTTTATCATTCCCACACATTTTCCTAATCAGTTTTACTCCATACATGCAAAATATCCAACAATTAATCACTAATGCTTCTTGCATTGGTTATGCCTTGGTGAGGGCATTGTTCGTTTCTCTTTGGTTGGATGACTATTGCAAGCCTTGGAGAAAGTGTACAAGGAGCATAATGTAAGCTTGATTATATGCTAAAGTTGTAATGTGAGTACATGCTTTGAATTGTAAGAAATCAAACACTCTACTCTCTTCACATTGCTGGATTCTCAATCAAATTGCATAAGTTCTTTTTAAACAAGCACTAGAATCTAGCATGTTGAGATCAAGTTCTATTTGCCTCTGAGCGAGTTCCTTTGAGCAAACAAAAAAATCTACTAGAGCGTGGCAAAGGAGACCCCAAAAAGAAGGGCAAGTTTGGAAATGGTGCCTCATTCTTCCGTTGAATTTCAATTTTAATTTATGACATCCAAAATCAATTCCAATGTAACCACCTGTTTCTCCGTATGTTCCCTCTCAGGCTGGGTCTCCAACCATTCTCCTTGCCATCGCCTATGTATATCGGGGAAGTTACCTTCAAAATTAGGAATTATTGTGGGACTTCTTGACTTTTCAATCCATAATCCTTCTTCCCTTGATCTCCTCCATACAATTGTGCATTTCTTGATCAATTTGGCCAAGTGCATCAGGGTTTTGAGAGAAGACGGGATTTAGGGTAAAATTCTTATGCATATGATGGGATTCTCATCATTGCCTTCCATATTGGTTGCATTGCGTCGAGCCTCCACTTTCTTATTATCATTCCCACACATTCTCCTAATGAGTTTTACTCTATACATGCAAAAAATCCAACAATTAATCACTAATGCTTCTTGCCTTGGTGAGGGCATTGTTCATTTCTCTTTGGTTGGATGACTATTGTAAGCCTTGGAGCAAGTGTACAAGGAGCATAATGCAAGCTTAATTACATGCTAAAGTTGTAATGTGAGTACATGCTTTGAATTGTAAGAAATCAAACACTCTACTTGCTTCACATTGCTGGATTCTAAATCAAATTGTATAAGTTCATTTCAAACAGACACTAAAACTTTCTAGCATGTTGAGAGCGAGTTCTATTGTCCTCTAAGCGAGTTTCTTTGAGCAAACAAAAAAATCCAGCAGGGCATGGCAAAGGAGACCCCAAAAAGAAGGGGGAGTTTAGAAATGGTGCCTCATTCTTCCGTTGAATTTTAATTTTAATTTGTGACATCCAAAATCAATTCCAATGTAACCACCTGTTGCTTCCTATGTTCCATCTCAGACCTTGGGTCTCCAACCATTCTCCTTGCCATTGCCTCTGTATATCAAGGCAGTTACCTTCAAAATTAGGAGATATAGTGGGATTTCTTGACTTTTCAATCCATAATCCTTCATCCTTGATCTCCTCTACACAATTGTGCATTTCTTGATCAATTTGGCCAAGTGCACTAGGGTTTTGAGAGAAGAGGGGGTTTAGGGTAAAGTTCTTGTGCATATGATTGGATTCTCATCATTCCCTTGCATATTGGTTGCATTGCCTGGAGCCTCTACTTTCTCTTTATCATTCCTACACATTTTCCTAATCAGTGTCACTCTATACATGCAAAATGTCCAACAACTAATCACTAATGCTTCTTGCATTGGTTATGCCTTGGTGAGGACATTGTTTGTTTCTCTTTGGTTGAATGACTATTGCAAGCCGTGGAGCACGTGTACAAGGAGCGTAATGCAAGCTAGATTATATGCTAAAGTTGTAATGTGAGTACATTGCTTTGAATTTTAAGAAATGGTGCCTCATTCTTTCGTTGAATTTCAATTTTAATTTATGACATTCAAAATCAATTCCAATGTAACCACCTGTTGCTCCGTATGTTCTATCTCAGGTCTGGGTCTCCAACCATTCTCCTTGCCGTCGTGTCTACATATCGGGGAAGTTACCTTCAAAATTAGAAATTATTGTGGGATTTCTTGACTTTCCAATCCATTATCCTACTTCCCTTGATCTCCTCGACACAATTGTGTATTTCTTGATTAATTTGGCCAAGTGCATTAGGGTTTTGAGAGAAGGCGGGGTTTAGGTTATGCATATGATGGGATTCTCATCATTCTCTTGCATATTGGTTGCATTGCCTCAAGCCTCTACTTACTCTTTATTATTCCCACACATTTTCCTAATCAATTTTACTCTATACATGCAAAAAATCCAACAATTAATCACTAATGCTTCTTGCATTCGTTATGCCTTGGTGAGGGCATTGTTTATTTCTGTTTGGTTGGATGACTCTTCCAAGCCTTGGAGCAAGTGTACACGGAGCATAACACAAGCTTGATTACATGCTAAAGTTATATTGTGAGTATATGCTTTGAATTATAAGAAATCAAACACTCTACTCTCTTCACATTGCTGGATTCTCAATTAGATTGTATAAGTTTATTTTAAACAAGCACTAGAATCTAGCATGTTGAGAGGGAGTTCTATTGTCCTCTGAGAAAGTTGCTTTGAGCCTGACCATACGGTGCTCGGGCTTTGGGTCGCCGAAGATACCCACACGTGCGTCGTGGAAGATATTGGAACAAGGAGTAAGAGTTGTTTTCTAAAACCGGGCAGGGATCTGGTTGATTGACCTTGCTGGTCTTCAATGGATGAGTCCATGGCTCTTTTTATGGATCTGTTGGTTGATCTTGCTGATCTTCAACAAGAGTCCATCTTGATTTTTATAAGTGATTATATTGCCGAGTATTATGGGCTAGGAATTATTGAAAAGGCCCTTGAGTGGACAGGTGGTGAGCGTTCTAGTTGCCAATGATGCCATAGATACTCTGATGAAGGAATGATGGGAAATTATGAATCAACCGGATAAATTGGAAGATTGTGATCAGTGGCACTATGGTTTCATTAAAGAATTGTTTTAAAGTTAGCTGATGCTAAGAAAAAGGCAATTTCATATTGGGTGTGTAAGTGGTGTGGCTAGTTTTATATTTGCATGAACTTCCGGCTAGGGGGCCTTGGAACTCTTTTCCTTGGTACCCGGGACAAAACCTAACCAAATTCCAAATTGGATCCTTTCACTACAGTGGTTGGGTGGTTGGCTAACCCATGGGATCGGATGGGGTTAGGCTGGACTGATGGATCCGTAAACCGAGACTCAATTTCTGTTACTACGATAGATAAAGTAAATCCCGGATAGTAATTGTTCTATGGATAGGAATCAACGGCTGTGCCTCTTGATGGGGAAAAAAGCGTTGATCCCAATGATCCAAGTGCAAGTTTCTTCCTTGATCTGACCAAGTATCTTTATAGATGCAGTCGGATCAGCTTGATCGGAAATGGTCTTGACTACGTTAGAGTAAAAGTTATCCTGGAGGAATCGCCCGTGCTTTTCGGGTAAAGGAGGTTTTTCCGGGTTCGGTTTTGGATAAACCGACGGATTAGTCTCTTGTCCGGATATCCGTGGGCGAGGCCCCGAGTGTGGGACCCTGCCCTCGCAAAATGTGCTACTTCCGCTGCCAGCATCCGAAACCGTTACGCAGTGCAGGGCATGGCAAAGTAGACCGCAAAAAGAAGAGGGAGTTTAGAAATGGTCCCTCATTCTTACGTTGAATCTCAATTTTAATTTATGACATCTAGAATCAATTCCAATGTAACCACGTGTCGCTCTGTATGTTCCTTCTTCTCAGACCTTGGGTCTCCAACCATTCTCCTTGCCATCTCGCCTCTGCATATCAGGGAAGTAAGGTTCAAAATTAGATATTATTGTTGGATTTCCTAACTTTTCAATCCATAATCCTTCCCTTGATCTCCTCTACACAATTGTGCATTTCTTGATCAATTTGGCCGAGTGCATTAGGGTTTTGAGAGAAGACGGGGTCTAGGGTAAAGTTCTTGTGCATATGATGGGATTGTCATCATTCCCTTGCATATTGGTTGCATTGCCTCAAGCCTCTACTTTCTCTTTATCATTCCCACACATTTTCTTAATCAATTTTGCTCTATACATGCAAAACATCTAACAATGAATCACTAATGCTTCTTGCATTGTTTATGCCGCCTTGGTGAGGGCATTGTTCGTTTCTCTTTGGTTGGATGACTATTGCAAGCCTTGGAGAAGGTGTACAAGGAGCATAATGCAAGCTTGATTACATGCTAAAGTTGTAATAATGTGAGTACATGCTTTCAATTGTAAAAAATCAAACACTCTACTCTCTTCACATTACTGGATTCTCAATCAAATTGCATATGTTTATTCTAAACAAGCACTAGAATCTAGCATGTTGAGAGGGAGTTCTATTGTCCTCTGAGCGAGTTCCTTTGAGCAAAGAAAAAAATCTAGCAAGCGTGGCAAAGGAGACCCCAAAAAGAAGGGGGAGTTTAAAAATGGTGCCTCATTCTTCCGTAGAATTTCAATTTTAATTTATGACATCAAAAATCAATTCCAATGTAACCACCTGTTGCTCCGTATGTTCCATCTCAGACCTTGGGTCTCCAACCATTCTCCTTGCCATCGCCTCTGTATATCGGGGAAGTTACCCTCAAAATTAGGACATTGTGGGATTTCTTGACTTTTGAATTCATAATCCCTCTTCCCTTAATCTCCTCTACACAATTGTGCATTTATTGATCAATTTGGACAAGTGCATAAGAGGTTTTCAGAGAAGACAGGGTTTAGGGTAAAATTCTTGTATATATGATGGGATTATCATCATTCCCTTGCATATTGGTTACATTGCCTCGAGCCTCTACTTTCTCTTTATCATTCCCACACATTCTCCTATTCAGTTTTACTCTATACATGCAAACAGTCCAACAATTAATCACAAACTCTAGTTATTAAATTCACCAGGTTGGATTGGATGTTAACCAGTGGAGGGAATCTTGCCATCCGGGGACAGATCTCTCTCGAGAATGCAAGCTTGATTACATGCTAAAGTTGTAATGTGAGTACATGCTTTGAATTGTAAGAAATCAAACACTCTACTCTCTTCCTATTGTTGGATTCTCAATCAAATTGTATAAGTCTATTCTAAACAAGCACTAGAATCTAGCATGTTGAGAGGGAGTTCTATTGTCCTCTGAGCGAGTTCCTTTGAGCAAAAAAAAAAACTAGCAGGGCATGGCAAAGGAGACCCCAAAAAGAAGGGGGAGTTGAGAAATGGTGCCTCATTTTTGTGTTCAATTTCAATTTTAATTTATGACATCCAAAGTCAATTCCAATGTAACCACCTGTTGCTCCTTACATTATGTGTCAGACCTTGGGTCTCCAACCATTCTCCTGCCATCACCTCTGTATATCGGGGAAGTTACCTCTATTGTCCTCTAAGCGAGTTTCTTTGAGCAAACAAAAAAATCCAGCAGGGCATGGCAAAGGAGACCCCAAAAAGAAGGAGGAGTTTAGAAATGGTGCCTCATTCTTCCGTTGAATTTTAATTTTAATTTATGACATCCAAAATCAATTCCAATGTAACCACCTGTTGCTTCCTATGTTCCATCTCAGACCTTGGGTCTCCAACCATTCTCCTTGCCATTGCCTCTGTATATCAAGGCAGTTACCTTCAAAATTAGGAGATATAGTGGGATTTCTTGACTTTTCAATCCATAATCCTTCATCCTTGATATCCTCTACATAATTGTGCATTTCTTGATCAATTTGGCCAAGTGCACTAGGGTTTTGAGAGAAGAGGGGGTTTAGGGTAAAGTTCTTATGCATATGATTGGATTCTCATCATTCCCTTGCATATTGGTTGCATTGCCTCGAGCCTCTACTTTCTCTTTATCATTCCCACACATTTTCCTAATCAGTTTCACTCTATACATGCAAAATGTCCAACAACTAATCACTAATGCTTCTTGCATTGGTTATGCCTTGGTGAGGACATTGTTCGTTTCTCTTTGGTTGAATGACTATTGCAAGCCTTGGAGCACGTGTACAAGGAGCCTAATGCAAGCTAGATTATATGCTAAAGTTGTAATGTGAGTACATTGCTTTGAATTTTAAGAAATGGTGCCTCATTCTTTCGTTGAATTTCAATTTTAATTTATGACATTCAAAATCAATTCCAATGTAACCACCTGTTGCTCCGTATGTTCCGTCTCAGGTCTGGGTCTCCAACCATTCTCCTTGCCGTCGTGTCTACATATCGGGGAAGTTACCTTCAAAATTAGAAATTATTGTGGGATTTCTTGACTTTCCAATCCATTATCCTACTTCCCTTGATCTCCTCTACACAATTGTGTATTTCTTGATTAATTTGGCCAAGTGCATTAGGGTTTTGAGAGAAGGCGGGGTTTAGGTTATGCATATGATGGGATTCTCATCATTCTCTTGCATATTGGTTGCATTGCCTCAAGCCTCTACTTACTCTTTATTATTCCCACACATTTTCCTAATCAATTTTACTCTATACATGCAAAAAACCCAACAATTAATCACTAATGCTTCTTGCATTGGTTATGCCTTGGTGAGGGCATTGTTTATTTCTGTTTGGTTGGATGACTCTTCCAAGCCTTGGAGCAAGTGTACACGGAGCATAACGCAAGCTTGATTACATGCTAAAGTTATATTGTGAGTATATGCTTTGAATTATAAGAAATCAAACACTCTACTCTCTTGACATTGCTGGATTCTCAATTAAATTGTATAAGTTTATTTTAAACAAGCACTAGAATCTAGCATGTTGAGAGGGAGTTCTATTGTCCTCTCAAACAGTTGCTTTGAGCAAACAAAAGATCTGGCAGAGCGTGGCAAAGTAGACCGCAAAAAGAAGAGGGAGTTTAGAAATGGTCCCTCATTCTTACGTTGAATTTCAATTTTAATTTATGACATCCAGAATCAATTCCAATGTAACCACGTGTCGCTCTGTATGTTCCTTCTTCTCAGACCTTGGGTCTCCAACCATTCTCCTTGCCATCGCCTCTGCATATCAGGGAAGTTATGTTCAAAATTAGATATTATTGTTGGATTTCCTCACTTTTCAATCCATAATCCTTCCCTTGATCTCCTCTACACAATTGTGCATTTCTTGATCAATTTGGCCGAGTGTATTAGGGTTTTGAGAGAAGATGGGGTTTAGGGTAAAGTTCTTGTGCATATGATGGGATTGTCATCATTCCCTTGCATATTGGTTGCATTGCCTCAAGCCTCTACTTTCTCTTTATCATTCCCACACATTTTCTTAATCAATTTTGTCTATACATGCAAAACATCTAACAATTAATCACTAATGCTTCTTGCATTGTTTATGCCGCCTTGGTGAGGGCATTGTTCGTTTCTCTTTGGTTGGATGACTATTGCAAGCCTTGGAGAAGGTGTACAAGGAGCATAATGCAAGCTTGATTACATGCTAAAGTTGTAATAATGTGAGTACATGCTTTCAATTGTAAAAAATCAAACACTCTACTCTCTTCACATTACTGGATTCTCAATCAAATTGCATATGTTTATTCTAAACAAGCACTAGAATCTAGCATGTTGAGAGGGAGTTCTATTGTCCTCTGAGCGAGTTCCTTTGAGCAAAGAAAAAAATCTAGCAAGCGTGGCAAAGGAGACCCCAAAAAGAAGGGGGAGTTTAAAAATGGTGCCTCATTCTTCCGTTGCATTTCAATTTTAATTTATGACATCAAAAATCAATTCCAATGTAACAACCTGTTGCTCCGTATGTTCCATCTCAGACCTTGGGTCTCCAACCATTCTCCTTGCCATCGCCTCTGTATATCGGGGAAGTTACCTTCAAAATTAGGACTTATTGTGGGATTTCTTGACTTTTCAATTCATAATCCCTCTTCCCTTAATCTCCTCTACACAATTGTGCATTTATTGATCAATTTGGCCAAGTGCATAAGAGGTTTTCAGAGAAGACAGGGTTCAGGGTAAAATTCTTGTACATATGATGGGATTATCATCATTCCCTTACATATTGGTTGCATTGCCTCGAGCCTCTACTTTCTCTTTATCATTCCCACACATTCTCCTATTCAGTTTTACTCTATACATGCAAACAGTCCAATAATTAATCACAAACGCTAGTTATTAAATTCACCAGGTTGGATTGGATGTTAACCAGTGGAGGGAATCTTGCCATCCGGGGACAGATCTCTCTCGAGAATGCAAGCTTGATTACATGCTAAAGTTGTAATGTGAGTACATGCTTTGAATTGTAAGAAATCAAACACTCTACTCTCTTCCTATTGCTGGATTCTCAATCAAATTGTATAAGTCTATTCTAAACAAGCACTAGAATCTAGCATGTTGAGAGGGAGTTCTATTGTCCTCTGAGCGAGTTTCTTTGAGCAAAAAAAAAAACTAGCAGGGCATGGCAAAGGAGACCCCAAAAAGAAGGGGGAGTTTAGAAATGGTGCCTCATTTTTGTGTTGAATTTCAATTTTAATTTATGACATCCAAAATCAATTCCAATGTAACCACCTGTTGCTCCTTATATTATGTGTCAGACCCTGGGTCTCCAACCATTCTCCTGCCATCGCATTTCTTGATCTATTTGGCAAAGTGCATTAGGGTTTTGCGAGAAGACGGGGTTTAGGGTAAAATTCTTGTGCATATGATGGGATTCTCATCATTACCTTGCATATTGGTTGCATTGCCTCGAGCCTCTACTTTCTCTTTATCATTCCCACACATTTTCCTAATCAGTTTTACTCCATACATGCAAAAAATCCAACAATTAATCACTAATGCTTCTTGCATTGGTTATGCCTTCGTGAGGGCATTGTTCGTTTCTCTTTGGTTGGATGACTATTGCAAGCCTTGGAGAAAGTGTACAAGGAGCATAATGTAAGCTTGATTATATGCTAAAGTTGTAATGTGAGTACATGCTTTGAATTGTAAGAAATCAAACACTCTACTCTCTTCACATTGCTGGATTCTAAATCAAATTGCATAAGTTCTTTTTAAACAAGCACTAGACTCTAGCATGTTGAGATCAAGTTCTATTTTCCTCTGAGCGAGTTCCTTTGAGCAAACAAAAAAATCTACTAGAGCGTGGCAAAGGAGACCCCAAAAAGAAGGGCGAGTTTGGAAATGGTGCCTCATTCTTCCGTTGAATTTCAATTTTAATTTATGACATCCAAAAGCAATTCCAATGTAACCACCTGTTTCTCCGTATGTTCCCTCTCAGGCTGGGTCTCCAACCATTCTCCTTGCCATCGCCTATGTATATCGGGGAAGTTACCTTCAAAATTAGGAATTATTGTGGGACTTCTTGACTTTTCAATCCATAATCCTTCTTCCCTTGATCTCCTCCATACAATTGTGCATTTCTTGATCAATTTGGCCAAGTGCATTAGGGTTTTGAGAGAAGACGGGATTTAGGGTAAAATTCTTATGCATATGATGGGATTCTCATCATTGCCTTCCATATTGGCCAATTGTGCATTTCTTGATCAATTTGGCCAAGTGCATTAGGGTTTTGAGAGAAGACGAGATTTAGGGTAAAATTCTTATGCATATGATGGGATTCTCATCATTGCCTTCCATATTGGTTGCATTGCGTCGAGCCTCCACTTTCTTATTATCATTCCCACACATTCTCCTAATGAGTTTTACTCTATACATGCAAAAAATCCAACAATTAATCACTAATGCTTCTTGCCTTGGTGAGGGCATTGTTCATTTCTCTTTGGTTGGATGACTATTGCAAGCCTTGGAGCAAGTGTACAAGGAGCATAATGCAAGCTTAATTACATGCTAAAGTTGTAATGTGAGTACATGCTTTGAATTGTAAGAAATCAAACACTCTACTCGCTTCACATTGCTGGATTCTAAATCAAATTGTATAAGTTCATTTCAAACAGGCACTAAAACCTTTTAGCATGTTGAGAGCGAGTTCTATTGTCCTCTAAGCGAGTTTCTTTGAGCAAACAAAAAAATCCAGCAGGGCACGGCAAAGGAGACCCCAAAAAGAAGGATGAGTTTAGAAATGGTGCCTTATTCTTCCGTTGAATTTTAATTTTAATTTATGACATCCAAAATCAATTCCAATGTAACCACCTGTTGCTTCCTATGTTCCATCTCAGACCTTGGGTCTCCAACCATTCTCCTTGCCATTGCCTTTGTATATCAAGGCAGTTACCTTCAAAATTAGGAGATATAGTGGGATTTCTTGACTTTTCAATCCATAATTCTTCATCCTTGATCTCCTCTACACAATTGTGCATTTCTTGATCAATTTGGCCAAGTGCACTAGGGTTTTGAGAGAAGAGGGGATTTAGGGTAAAGTTCTTGTGCATATGATTGGATTCTCATCATTCCCTTGCATATTGGTTGCATTGCCTCGAGCCTCTACTTTCTCTTTATCATTCCCACACATTTTCCTAATCAGTTTCACTCTATACATGCAAAATGTTCAACAACTAATCACTAATGCTTCTTGCATTGGTTATGCCTTGGTGGGGACATTGTTCGTTTCTCTTTGGTTGAATGACTATTGCAAGCCTTGGAGCACGTGTACAAGGAGCGTAATGCAAGCTAGATTATATGCTAAAGTTGTAATGTGAGTACATTGCTTTGAATTTCAAGAAATGGTGCCTCATTCTTTCGTTGAATTTCAATTTTAATTTATGACATTCAAAATCAATTCCAATGTAACCACCTGTTGCTCCGTATGTTCCGTCTCAGGTCTGGGTCTCCAACCATTCTCCTTGCCGTCGTGTCTACATATCGGGGAAGTTGCCTTCAAAATTAGAAATTATTGTGGGATTTCTTGACTTTCCAATCCATTATCCTACTTCCCTTGATCTCCTCTACACAATTGTGTATTTCTTGATTAATTTGGCCAAGTGCATTAGGGTTTTGAGAGAAGGCGGGGTTTAGGTTATGCATATGATGGGATTCTCATCATTCTCTTGCATATTGGTTGCATTGCCTCAAGCCTCTTCTTACTCTTTATTATTCCCACACATTTTCCTAATCAATTTTACTCTATACATGCAAAAAACCCAACAATTAATCACTAATGCTTCTTGCATTGGTTATGCCTTGGTGAGGGCATTGTTTATTTCTGTTTGGTTGGATGACTCTTCCAAGCCTTGGAGCAAGTGTACACGGAGCATAACGCAAGCTTGATTACATGCTAAAGTTATATTGTGAGTATATGCTTTGAATTATAAGAAATCAAACACTCTACTCTGTTCACATTGCTGGATTCTCAATTAAATTGTATAAGTTTATTTTAAACAAGCACTAGAATCTAGCATGTTGAGAGGGAGTTCTATTGTCCTCTCAAACAGTTGCTTTGAGCAAACAAAAGATCTGGCAGAGCGTGGCAAAGTAGACCGCAAAAAGAAGAGGGAGTTTAGAAATGGTCCCTCATTCTTACGTTGAATTTCAATTTTAATTTATGACATCCAGAATCAATTCCAATGTAACCACGTGTCGCTCTGTATGTTCCTTCTTCTCAGACCTTGGGTCTTCAACCATTCTCCTTGCCATCGCCTCTGCATATCAAGGAAGTTATGTTCAAAATTAGATATTATTGTTGGATTTCCTCACTTTTCAATCCATAATCCTTCCCTTGATCTCCTCTACACAATTGTGCATTTCTTGATCAATTTGGCCGAGTGTATTAGGGTTTTGAGAGAAGATGGGGTTTAGGGTAAAGTTCTTGTGCATATGATGGGATTGTCATCATTCCCTTGCATATTGGTTGCATTGCCTCAAGCCTCTACTTTCTCTTTATCATTCCCACACATTTTCTTAATCAATTTTGTCTATACATGCAAAACATCTAACAATTAATCACTAATGCTTCTTGCATTGTTTATGCCGCCTTGGTGAGGGCATTGTTCGTTTCTCTTTGGTTGGATGACTATTGCAAGCCTTGGAGAAGGTGTACAAGGAGCATAATGCAAGCTTGATTACATGCTAAAGTTGTAATAATGTGAGTACATGCTTTCAATTGTAAAAAATCAAACACTCTACTCTCTTCACATTACTGGATTCTCAATCAAATTGCATATGTTTATTCTAAACAAGCACTAGAATCTAGCATGTTGAGAGGGGGTTCTATTGTCCTCTGAGCGAGTTCCTTTGAGCAAAGAAAAAAATCTAGCAAGCGTGGCAAAGGAGACCCCAAAAAGAAGGGGGAGTTTAAAAATGGTGCCTAATTCTTCCGTTGAATTTCAATTTTAATTTATGACATCAAAAATCAATTCCAATGTAACCACCTGTTGCTCCGTATGTTCCATCTCAGACCTTGGGTCTCCAACCATTCTCCTTGCCATCGCCTCTGTATATCGGGGAAGTTACCTTCAAAATTAGGACTTATTGTGGGATTTCTTGACTTTTCAATTCATAATCCCTCTTGCCTTAATCTCCTCTACACAATTGTGCATTTATTGATCAATTTGGCCAAGTGCATAAGAGGTTTTCAGAGAAGACAGGGTTTAGGGTAAAATTCTTGTACATATGATGGGATTATCATCATTCCCTTGCATATTGGTTGCATTGCCTCGAGCCTCTACTTTCTCTTTATCATTCCCACACATTCTCCTATTCAGTTTTACTCTATACATGCAAACAGTCCAACAATTAATCACAAACGCTAGTTATTAAATTCACCAGGTTGGATTGGATGTTAACCAGTGGAGGGAATCTTGCCATCCGGGGACAGATCTCTCTCGAGAATGCAAGCTTGATTACATGCTAAAGTTGTAATGTGAGTACATGCTTTGAATTGTAAGAAATCAAACACTCTACTCTCTTCCTATTGCTGGATTCTCAATCAAATTGTATAAGTATATTCTAAACAAGCACTAGAATCTAGCATGTTGAGAGGGAGTTCTATTGTCCTCTGAGCGAGTTCCTTTAAGCAAAAAAAAAAACTAGCAGGGCATGGCAAAGGAGACCCCAAAAAGAAGGGGGAGTTTAGAAATGGTGCCTCATTTTTGTGTTGAATTTCAATTTTAATTTATGACATCCAAAATCAATTCCAATGTAACCACCTGTTGCTCCTTGTATTATGTGTCAGACCTTGGGTCTCCAACCATTCTCCTGCCATCACCTCTGTATATCGGGGAAGTTACCTTCAAAATTAGGAATTATTGTTGGATTTCTTGACTTTTCAATCCATAATCCTTCTTCCCTTGATCTCCTCTACACAATTGTGCATTTCTTGATCTATTTGGCAAAGTGCATTAGGGCTTTGAGAGAAGACGGGGTTTAGGGTAAAATTCTTGTGCATATGATGGGATTCTTATCATTACCTTGCATATTGGTTGCATTGCCTCGAGCCTCTACTTTCTCTTTATCATTCCCACACATTTTCCTAATCAGCTTTACTCCATACATGCAAAAAACCCAACAATTAATCACTAATGCTTCTTGCATTGGTTATGCCTTGGTGAGGGCATTGTTCGTTTCTCTTTGGTTGGATGACTATTGCAAGCCTTGGAGAAAGTGTACAAGGAGCATAATGTAAGCTTGATTATATGCTAAAGTTGTAATGTGAGTACATGCTTTGAATTGTAAGAAATCAAACACTCTACTCTCTTCACATTGTTGGATTCTCAATCAAATTGCATAAGTTCTTTTTAAACAAGCACTAGAATCTAGGATGTTGAGATCAAGTTCTATTTTCCTCTGAGCGAGTTCCTTTGAGCAAAAAAGAAATCTACTAGAGCCTGGCAAAGGAGACCCCAAAAAGAAGGGCGAGTATGGAAATGGTGCCTCATTCTTCCGTTGAATTTAATTTTAATTTATGACATCCAAAATCAATTCCAATGTAACCACCTGTTTCTCCGTATGTTCCCTCTCAGACTGGGTCTCCAACCATTCTCCTTGCCATCGCCTATGTATATCGGGGAAGTTACCTTCAAAATTAGGAATTATTGTGGGACTTCTTGACTTTTCAATCCATAATCCTTCTTCCCTTGATCTCCTCCATACAATTGTGCATTTCTTGATCAATTTGGCCAAGTGCATTAGGGTTTTGAGAGAAGACGGGATTTAGGGTAAAATTCTTATGCATATGATGGGATTCTCATCATTGCCTTCCATATTGGTTGCATTGCGTCGAGCCTCCACTTTCTTATTATCATTCCCACACATTCTCCTAATGAGTTTTACTCTATACATGCAAAAAATCCAACAATTAATCACTAATGCTTCTTGCCTTGGTGAGGGCATTGTTCATTTCTCTTTGGTTGGATGACTATTGCAAGCCTTGGAGCAAGTGTACAAGGAGCATAATGCAAGCTTAATTACATGCTAAAGTTGTAATGTGAGTACATGCTTTGAATTGTAAGAAATCAAACACTCTACTCGCTTCACATTGCTGGATTCTAAATCAAATTGTATAAGTTCATTTTTAACAGGCACTAAAACTTTCTAGCATGTTGAGAGCGAGTTCTATTGTCCTCTAAGCGAGTTTTTTTGAGCAAACAAAAAATCCAGCAGGGCATGGCAAAGGAGACCCCAAAAAGAAGGGGGAGTTTAGAAATGGTGCCTCATTCTTCCGTTGAATTTTAATTTTAATTTATGACATCCAAAATCAATTCCAATGTAACCACCTATTGCTTCCTATGTTCCATCTCAGATCCTTCTTCCCTTGATATCCTCTACACAATTGTGCATTTCTTGATCTATTTGGCAAAGTGCATTAGGGTTTTGAGAGAAGACGGGGTTTAGGGTAAAATTCTTGTGCATATGATGGGATTCTCATCATTACCTTGCATATTGGTTGCATTGCCTCGAGCCTTTACTTTCTCTTTATCATTCCCACACATTTTCCTAATCAGTTTTACTCCATACATGCAAAAAATCCAACAATTAATCACTAATGCTTCTTGCATTGGTTATGCCTTCGTGAGGGCATTGTTCGTTTCTCTTTGGTTGGATGACTATTGCAAGCCTTGGAGAAAGTGTACAAGGAGCATAATGTAAGCTTGATTATATGCTAAAGTTGTAATGTGAGTAAATGCTTTGAATTGTAAGAAATCAAACACTCTACTCTCTTCACATTGCTGGATTCTCAATCAAATTGCATAAGTTCTTTTTAAACAAGCACTAGAATCTAGCATGTTGAGATCAAGTTCTATTTGCCTCTGAGCGAGTTCCTTTGAGCAAACAAAAAAATCTACTAGAGCGTGGCAAAGGAGACCCCAAAAAGAAGGGCGAGTTTGGAAATGGTGCCTCATTCTTCCGTTGAATTTCAATTTTAATTTATGACATCCAAAATCAATTCCAATGTAACCACCTGTTTCTCCGTATGTTCCCTCTTAGGCTGGGTCTCCAACCATTCTCCTTGCCGTCGCCTATGTATATCGGGGAAGTTACCTTCAAAATTAGAAATTATTGTGGGACTTCTTGACTTTTCAATCCATAATCCTTCTTCCCTTGATCTCCTCCATACAATTGTGCATTTCTTGATCAATTTGGCCAAGTGCATTAGGGTTTTGAGAGAAGACGGGATTTAGGGTAAAATTCTTATGCATATGATGGGATTCTCATCATTGCCTTCCATATTGGTTGCATTGCGTCGAGCCTCCACTTTCTTATTATCATTCCCACACATTCTCCTAATGAGTTTTACTCTATACATGCAAAAAATCCAACAATTAATCACTAATGCTTCTTGCCTTGGTGAGGGCATTGTTCATTTCTCTTTGGTTGGATGACTATTGCAAGCCTTGGAGCAAGTGTACAAGGAGCATAATGCAAGCTTAATTACATGCTAAAGTTGTAATGTGAGTACATGCTTTGAATTGTAAGAAATCAAACACTCTACTCGCTTCACATTGCTGGATTCTAAATCAAATTGTATAAGTTCATTTCAAACAGGCACTAAAACTTTCTAGCATGTTGAGAGCGAGTTCTATTGTCCTCTAAGCGAGTTTCTTTGAGCAAACAAAAAAATCCAGCAGGGCATGGCAAAGGAGACCCCAAAAAGAAGGGGGAGTTTAGAAATGGTACCTCATTCTTCCGTTGAATTTTAATTTTAATTTATGACATCCAAAATCAATTCCAATGTAACCACCTGTTGCTTCCTATGTTCCATCTCAGACCTTGGGTCTCCAACCATTCTCCTTGCCATTGCCTCTGTATATCAAGGCAGTTACCTTCAAAATTAGGAGATATAGTGGGATTTCTTGACTTTTCAATCCATAATCCTTCATCCTTGATCTCCTCTAAACATTTGTGCATTTCTTGATCAATTTGGCCAAGTGCACTAGGGTTTTGAGAGAAGAGGGGTTTTAGGGTAAAGTTCTTGTGCATATGATTGGATTCTCATCATTCCCTTGCATATTGGTTGCATTGCCTCGAGCCTCTACTTTCTCTTTATCATTCCCACACATTTTCCTAATCAGTTTCACTCTATACATGCAAAATGTCCAACACCTAATCACTAATGCTTTTTGCATTGATTATGCCTTGGTGAGGACATTGTTCGTTTCTCTTTGGTTGAATGACTATTGCAAGCCTTGGAGCACGTGTACAAGGAGCGTAATGCAAGCTAGATTATATGCTAAAGTTGTAATGTGAGTACATTGCTTTGAATTTCAAGAAATGGTGCCTCATTCTTTCGTTGAATTTCAATTTTAATTTATGACATTCAAAATCAATTCCAATGTAACCACCTGTTGCTCCGTATGTTCCGTCTCAGGTCTGGGTCTCCAACCATTCTCCTTGCCGTCGTGTCTACATATCGGGGAAGTTACCTTCAAAATTAGAAATTATTGTGGGATTTCTTGACTTTCCAATCCATTATCCTACTTCCCTTGATCTCCTCTACACAATTGTGTATTTCTTGATTAATTTGGCCAAGTGCATTAGGGTTTTGAGAGAAGGCGGGGTTTAGGTTATGCATATGATGGGATTCTCATCATTCTCTTGCATATTGGTTGCATTGCCTCAAGCCTCTACTTACTCTTTATTATTCCCACACATTTTCCTAATCAATTTTACTCTATACATGCAAAAAATCCAACAATTAATCACTAATGCTTCTTGCATTGGTTATGCCTTGGTGAGGGCATTGTTTATTTCTGTTTGGTTGGATGACTCTTCCAAGCCTTGGAGCAAGTGTACACGGAGCATAACGCAAGCTTGATTACATGCTAAAGTTATATTGTGAGTATATGCTTTGAATTATAAGAAATCAAACACTCTACTCTCTTCACATTGCTGGATTCTTAATTAAATTCTATAAGTTTATTTTAAACAAGCACTAGAATCTAGCATGTTGAGAGGGAGTTCTATTGTCCTCTGAGAAAGTTGCTTTGAGCAAACAAAAGATCTAGCAGGGCGTGGCAAAGTAGACCGCAAAAAGAAGAGGGAGTTTAGAAATGGTCTCTCATTCTTACTTTGAATTTCAATTTTAATTTATGACATCCAGAATCAATTCCAATGTAACCACGTGTCGCTCTGTATGTTCCTTCTTCTCAGACCTTGGGTCTCCAACCATTCTTCTTGCCATCGCCTCTGCATATCAGGGAAGTTATGTTCAAAATTAGATATTATTGTTGGATTTCCTAACTTTTCAATCCATAATCCTTCCCTTGATCTCCTCTACACAATTGTGCATTTCTTGATAAATTTGGTCGAGTGCATCAGGGTTTTGAGAGAAGACGGGGTTTAGGGTAAAGTTCTTGTGCATATGATGGGATTGTCATCATTCCCTTGCATATTGGTTGCATTGCCTCAAGCCTCTACTTTCTCTTTATCATTCCCACACATTTTCTTAATCAATTTTGCTCTATACATGCAAAACATCTAACAATTAATCACTAATGCTTCTTGCATTGTTTATGCCGCCTTGGTGAGGGCATTGTTCGTTTCTCTTTGGTTGGATGACTATTGCAAGCCTTGGAGAAGGTGTACAAGGAGCATAATGCAAGCTTGATTACATGCTAAAGTTGTAATAATGTGAGTACATGCTTTCAATTGTAAAAAATCAAACACTCTACTCTCTTCACATTACTGGATTCTCAATCAAATTGCATATGTTTATTCTAAACAAGCACTAGAATCTAGCATGTTGAGAGGGAGTTCTATTGTCCTCTGAGCGAGTTCCTTTGAGCAAAGAAAAAAATCTAGCAAGCGTGGCAAAGGAGACCCCAAAAAGAAGGGGGAGTTTAAAAATGGTGCCTCATTCTTCCGTTGAATTTCAATTTTAATTTATGACATCAAAAATCAATTCCAATGTAACAACCTGTTGCTCCGTATGTTCCATCTCAGACCTTGGGTCTCCAACCATTCTCCTTGCCATCGCCTCTCTATATCGGGGAAGTTACCTTCAAAATTAGGACTTATTGTGGGATTTCTTGACTTTTCAATTCATAATCCCTCTTGCCTTAATCTCCTCTACACAATTGTGTATTTATTGATCAATTTGGCCAAGTGCGTAAGAGGTTTTCAGAGAAGACAGGGTTTAGGGTAAAATTCTTGTACATATGATGAGATTATCATCATTCCCTTGCATATTGGTTGCATTGCCTCGAGCCTCTACTTTCTCTTTATCATTCCCACACATTCTCCTATTCAGTTTTACTCTATACATGCAAACAGTCCAATAATTAATCACAAACGCTAGTTATTAAATTCACCAGGTTGGATTGGATGTTAACCAGTGGAGGGAATCTTGCCATCCGGGGACAGATCTCTCTCGAGAATGCAAGCTTGATTACATGCTAAAGTTGTAATGTAAGTACATGCTTTCAATTGTAAGAAATCAAACACTCTACTCTCTTCCTATTGCTGGATTCTCAATCAAATTGTATAAGTCTATTCTAAACAAGCACTAGAATCTAGCATGTTGAGAGGGAGTTCTATTGTCCTCTGAGCGAGTTTCTTTGAGCAAAAAAAAAAACTAGCAGGGCATGGCAAAGGAGACCCCAAAAAGAAGGGGGAGTTTAGAAATGGTGCCTCATTTTTGTGTTGAATTTCAATTTTAATTTATGACATCCAAAATCAATTCCAATGTAACCACCTGTTGCTCCTTATATTATCTGTCAGACCCTGGGTCTCCAACCATTCTCCTGCCATCACATTTCTTGATCTATTTGGCAAAGTGCATTAGGGTTTTGAGAGAAGACGGGGTTTAGGGTAAAATTCTTGTGCATATGATGGGATTCTCATCATTACCTTGCATATTGGTTGCATTGCCTCGAGCCTCTACTTTCTCTTTATCATTCCCACACATTTTCCTAATCAGTTTTACTCCATACATGCAAAAAATCCAACAATTAATCACTAATGCTTCTTGCATTGGTTATGCCTTCGTGAGGGCATTGTTCGTTTCTCTTTGGTTGGATGACTATTGCAAGCCTTGGAGAAAGTGTACAAGGAGCATAATGTAAGCTTGATTATATGCTAAAGTTGTAATGTGAGTACACTAATGCTTCTTGCCTTAGTGAGGGCATTGTTCATTTCTCTTTGGTTGGATGACTATTGCAAGCCTTGGAGCAAGTGTACAAGGAGCATAATGCAAGCTTAATTACATGCTAAAGTTGTAATGTGAGTACATGCTTTGAATTGTAAGAAATCAAACACTCTACTCGCTTCACATTGCTGGATTCTAAATCAAATTGTATAAGTTCATTTCAAACAGGCACTAAAACTTTCTAGCATGTTGAGAGCGAGTTCTATTGTCCTCTAAGCGAGTTTCTTTGAGCAAACAAAAAAATCCAGCAGGGCATGGCAAAGGAGACCCCAAAAAGAAGGGGGAGTTTAGAAATGGTGTCTCATTCTTCCGTTGAATTTTAATTTTAATTTATGACATCCAAAATCAATTCCAATGTAACCACCTGTTGCTTCCTATGTTCCATCTCAGACCTTGGGTCTCCAACCATTCTCCTTGCCATTGCCTCTGTATATCAAGGCAGTTACCTTCAAAATTAGGAGATATAGTGGGATTTCTTGACTTTTCAATCCATAATCCTTCATCCTTGATCTCCTCTACACAATTGTGCATTTCTTGATCAATTTGGCCAAGTGCACTAGGGTTTTGAGAGAAGAGGGGGTTTAGGGTAAAGTTCTTGTGCATATGATTGGATTCTCATCATTCCCTTGCATATTGGTTGCATTGCCTCGAGCCTCTACTTTCTCTTTATCATTCCCACACATTTTCCTAATCAGTTTCACTCTATACATGCAAAATGTCCAACAACTAATCACTAATGCTTCTTGCATTGGTTATGCCTTGGTGAGGACATTGTTCGTTTCTCTTTGGTTGAATGACTATTGCAAGCCTTGGAGCACGTGTACAAGGAGCGTAATGCAAGCTAGATTATGCTAAAGTTGTAATGTGAGTACATTGCTTTGAATTTTAAGAAATGGTGCCTCATTCTTTCGTTGAATTTCAATTTTAATTTATGACATTCAAAATCAATTCCAATGTAACCACCTGTTGCTCCGTATGTTCCGTCTCAGGTCTGGGTCTCCAACCATTCTCCTTGCCGTCGTGTCTACATATCGGGGAAGTTACCTTCAAAATTAGAAATTATTGTGGGATTTCTTGACTTTCCAATCCATTATCCTACTTCCCTTGATCTCCTCTACACAATTGTGTATTTCTTGATTAATTTGGCCAAGTGCATTAGGGTTTTGAGAGAAGGCGGGGTTTAGGTTATGCATATGATGGGATTCTCATCATTCTCTTGCATATTGGTTGCATTACCTCAAGCCTCTACTTACTCTTTATTATTCCCACACATTTTCCTAATCAATTTTACTCTATACATGCAAAAAATCCAACAATTAATCACTAATGCTTCTTGCATTGGTTATGCCTTGGTGAGGGCATTGTTTATTTCTGTTTGGTTGGATGACTCTTCCAAGCCTTGGAGCAAGTGTACACGGAGCATAACGCAAGCTTGATTACATGCTAAAGTTATATTGTGAGTATATGCTTTGAATTATAAGAAATCAAACACTCTACTCTCTTCACATTGCTGGATTCTCAATTAAATTGTATAAGTTTATTTTAAACAAGCACTAGAATCTAGCATGTTGAGAGGGAGTTCTATTGTCCTCTGAGAAAGTTGCTTTGAGCAAACAAAAGATCTAGCAGGGCGTGGCAAAGTAGACCGCAAAAAGAAGAGGGAGTTTAGAAATGGTCCCTCATTCTTACGTTGAATTTCAATTTTAATTTATGACATTCAGAATCAATTCCAATGTAACCACGTGTCGCTCTGTATGTTCCTTCTTCTTAGACCTTGGGTCTCCAACCATTCTCCTTGCCATCGCCTCTGCATATCAGGGAAGTTATGTTCAAAATTAGATATTATTGTTGGATTTCCTCACTTTTCAATCCATAATCCTTCCCTTGATCTCCTCTACACAATTGTGCATTTCTTGATAAATTTGGCCGAGTGCATCAGGGTTTTGAGAGAAGACGGGGTTTAGGGTAAAGTTCTTGTGCATATGATGGGATTGTCATCATTCCCTTGCATATTGGTTGCATTGCCTCAAGCCTCTACTTTCTCTTTATCATTCCCACACATTTTCTTAATCAATTTTGCTCTATACATGCAAAATATCTAACAATTAATCACTAATGCTTCTTGCATTGTTTATGCCACCTTGGTGAGGGCATTGTTCGTTTCTCTTTGGTTGGATGACTATTGCAAGCCTTGGAGAAGGTGTACAAGGAGCATAATGCAAGCTTGATTACATGCTAAAGTTGTAATAATGTGAGTACATGCTTTCAATTATAAAAAATCAAACACTCTACTCTCTTCACATTACTGGATTCTCAATCAAATTGCATATGTTTATTCTAAACAAGCACTAGAATCTAGCATGTTGAGAGGGAGTTCTATTGTCCTCTGAGCGAGTTCCTTTGAGCAAAGAAAAAAATCTAGCAAGCGTGGCAAAGGAGACCCCAAAAAGAAGGGGGAGTTTAAAAATGGTGCCTCATTCTTCCGTTGAATTTCAATTTTAATTTATGACATCAAAAATCAATTCCAATGTAACCACCTGTTGCTCCGTATGTTCCATCTCAGACCTTGGGTCTCCAACCATTCTCCTTGCCATCGCCTCTGTATATCGGGGAAGTTACCTTCAAAATTAGGACTTATTGTGGGATTTCTTGACTTTTCAATTCATAATCCCTCTTCCCTTAATCTCCTCTACACAATTGTGCATTTATTGATCAATTTGGCCAAGTGCATAAGAGGTTTTCAGAGAAGACAGGGTTTAGGGTAAAATTCTTGTACATATGATGGGATTATCATCATTCCCTTGCATATTGGTTGCATTGCCTCGAGCCTCTACTTTCTCTTTATCATTCCCACACATTCTCCTATTCAATTTTACTCTATACATGCAAACAGTCCAACAATTAAACACAAACGCTAGTTATTAAATTCACCAGGTTGGATTGCATGTTAACCAGTGGAGGGAATCTTGCCATCCGGGGACAGATCTCTCTCGAGAATGCAAGCTTGATTACATGCTAAAGTTGTAATGTGAGTACATGCTTTGAATTGTAAGAAATCAAACACTCTACTCTCTTCCTATTGCTGGATTCTCAATCAAATTGTATAAGTATATTCTAAACAAGCACTAGAATCTAGCATGTTGAGAGGGAGTTCTATTGTCCTCTGAGCGAGTTCCTTTAAGCAAAAAAAAAAACTAGTAGGGCATGGCAAAGGAGACCCCAAAAAGAAGGGGGAGTTTAGAAATGGTGCCTCATTTTTGTGTTCAATTTCAATTTTAATTTATGACATCCAAAATCAATTCCAATGTAACCACCTGTTGCTCCTTATATTATGTGTCAGACCTTGGGTCTCCAACCATTCTCCTGCCATCACCTCTGTATATCGGGGAAGTTACCTTTAAAATTAGGAATTATTGTTGGATTTCTTAACTTTTCAATCCATAATCCTTCTACCCTTGATCTCCTCTACACAATTGTGCATTTCTTGATCTATTTGGCAAAGTGCATTAGGGCTTTGAGAGAAGACGGGGTTTAGGGTAAAATTCTTGTGCATATGATGGGATTCTTATCATTACCTTGCATATTGGTTGCATTGCCTCGAGCCTCTACTTTCTCTTTATCATTCCCACACATTTTCCTAATCAGTTTTACTCCATACATGCAAAAAACCCAACAATTAATCACTAATGCTTCTTGCATTGGTTATGCCTTCGTGAGGGCATTGTTCGTTTCTCTTTGGTTGGATGACTATTGCAAGCCTTGGAGAAAGTGTACAAGGAGCATAATGTAAGCTTGATTATATGCTAAAATGTGAGTACATGCTTTGAATTGTAAGAAATCAAACACTCTAGTCTCTTCACATTGCTGGATTCTCAATCAAATTGCATAAGTTCTTTTTAAACAAGCACTAGAATCTAGCATGTTGAGATCAAGTTCTATTTGCCTCTGAGCGAGTTCCTTTGAGCAAACAAAAAAATCTACTAGAGCGTGGCAAAGGAGACCCCAAAAAGAAGGGCGAGTTTGGAAATGGTGCCTCATTCTTCCGTTGAATTTCAATTTTAATTTATGACATCCAAAATCAATTCCAATGTAACCACCTGTTTCTCCGTATGTTCCCTCTCAGGCTGGGTCTCCAACCATTCTCCTTGCCATCGCCTATGTATATCGGGGAAGTTACCTTCAAAATTAGGAATTATTGTGGGACTTCTTGACTTTTCAATCCATAATCCTTCTTCCCTTGATCTCCTCCATACAATTGTGCATTTCTTGATCAATTTGGCCAAGTGCATTAGGGTTTTGAGAGAAGACGGGATTTAGGGTAAAATTCTTATGCATATGATGGGATTCTCATCATTGCCTTCCATATTGGTTGCATTGCGTCGAGCCTCCACTTTCTTATTATCATTCCCACACATTCTCCTAATGAGTTTTACTCTATACATGCAAAAAATCCAACAATTAATCACTAATGCTTCTTGCCTTGGTGAGGGCATTGTTCATTTCTCTTTGGTTGGATGACTATTGCAAGCCTTGGAGCAAGTGTACAAGGAGCATAATGCAAGCTTAATTACATGCTAAAGTTGTAATGTGAGTACATGCTTTGAATTGTAAGAAATCAAACACTCTGCTCGCTTCACATTGCTGGATTCTAAATCAAATTGTATAAGTTCATTACAGGCACTAAAACTTTCTAGCATGTTGAGAGCGAGTTCTATTGTCCTCTAAGCGAGTTTCTTTGAGCAAACAAAAAAATCCAGCAGGGCATGGCAAAGGAGACCCCAAAAAGAAGGGGGAGTTTAGAAATGGTGCCTCATTCTTCCGTTGAATTTTAATTTTAATTTATGACATCCAAAATCAATTCCAATGTAACCACCTATTGCTTCCTATGTTCCATCTCAGATCCTTCTTCCCTTGATCTCCTCTACACAATTGTGCATTTCTTGATCTATTTGGCAAAGTGCATTAGGGTTTTGAGAGAAGACGGGGTTTAGGGTAAAATGCTTGTGCATATGATGGGATTCTCATCATTACCTTGCATATTGGTTGCATTGCCCCGAGCCTCTACTTTCTCTTTATCATTCCCACACATTTTCCTAATCAGTTTTACTCCATACATGCAAAAAATCCAACAATTAATCACTAATGCTTCTTGCATTGGTTATGCCTTCGTGAGGGCATTGTTCGTTTCTCTTTGGTTGGATGACTATTGCAAGCCTTGGAGAAAGTGTACAAGGAGCATAATGTAAGCTTGATTATATGCTAAAGTTGTAATGTGAGTACATGCTTTGAATTGTAAGAAATCAAACACTCTACTCTCTTCACATTGCTGGATTCTCAATCAAATTGCATAGGTTCTTTTTAAACAAGCACTAGAATCTAGCATGTTGAGATCAAGTTCTATTTTCCTCTGAGCGAGTTCCTTTGAGCAAACAAAAAAATCTACTAGAGCATGGCAAAGGAGACCCCAAAAAGAAGGGTGAGTTTGGAAATGGTGCCTCATTCTTCCGTTGAATTTCAATTTTAATTTATGACATCCAAAATCAATTCCAATGTAACCACCTGTTTCTCCGTATGTTCCCTCTCAGGCTGGGTCTCCAACCATTCTCCTTGCCATCGCCTATGTATATCGGGGAAGTTACCTTCAAAATTAGGAATTATTGTGGGACTTCTTGACTTTTCAATCCATAATCCTTCTTCCCTTGATCTCCTCCATACAATTGTGCATTTCTTGATCAATTTGGCCAAGTGCATTAGGGTTTTGAGAGAAGACAGGATTTAGGGTAAAATTCTTATGCATATGATGGGATTATCATCATTGCCTTCCATATTGGTTGCATTGCGTCGAGCCTCCACTTTCTTATTATCATTCCCACACATTCTCCTAATGAGTTTTACTCTATACATGCAAAAAATCCAACAATTAATCACTAATGCTTCTTGCCTTGGTGAGGGCATTGTTCATTTCTCTTTGGTTGGATGACTATTGCAAGCCTTGGAGCAAGTGTACAAGGAGCATAATGCAAGCTTAATTACATGCTAAAGTTGTAATGTGAGTACATGCTTTGAATTGTAAGAAATCAAACACTCTACTCGCTTCACATTGCTGGATTCTAAATCAAATTGTATAAGTTCATTTCAAACAGGCACTAAAACTTTCTAGCATGTTGAGAGCGAGTTCTATTGTCCTCTAAGCGAGTTTCTTTGAGCAAACAAAAAAATCCAGCAGGGCATGGCAAAGGAGACCCCAAAAAGAAGGGGGAGTTTAGAAATGGTGCCTCATTCTTCCGTTGAATTTTAATTTTAATTTATGACATCCAAAATCAATTCCAATGTAACCACCTGTTGCTTCCTATGTTCCGTCTCAGACCTTGGGTCTCCAACCATTCTCCTTGCCATTGCCTCTGTATATCAAGGCAGTTACCTTCAAAATTAGGAGATATAGTGGGATTTCTTGACTTTTCAATCCATAATTCTTCATCCTTGATCTCCTCTACACAATTGTGCATTTCTTGATCAATTTGGCCAAGTGCACTAGGGTTTTGAGAGAAGAGGGGGTTTAGGGTAAAGTTCTTGTGCATATGATTGGATTCTCATCATTCCCTTGCATATTGGTTGCATTGCCTCGAGCCTCTACTTTCTCTTTATCATTCCCACACATTTTCCTAATCAGTTTCACTCTATACATGCAAAATGTCCAACAACTAATCACTAATGCTTCTTGCATTGGTTATGCCTTGGTGAGGACATTGTTCGTTTCTCTTTGGTTGAATGACTATTGCAAGCCTTGGAGCACGTGTACAAGGAGCGTAATGCAAGCTAGATTATATGCTAAAGTTGTAATGTGAGTACATTGCTTTGAATTTTAAGAAATGGTGCCTCATTCTTTCGTTGAATTTCAATTTTAATTTATGACATTCAAAATCAATTCCAATGTAACCACCTGTTGCTCCGTATGTTCCGTCTCAGGTCTGGGTCTCCAACCATTCTCCTTGCCGTTGTGTCTACATATCGGGGAAGTTACCTTCAAAATTAGAAATTATTGTGGGATTTCTTGACTTTCCAATCCATTATCCTACTTCCCTTGATCTCCTCTACACAATTGTGTATTTCTTGATTAATTTGGCCAAGTGCATTAGGGTTTTGAGAGAAGGCGGGGTTTAGGTTATGCATATGATGGGATTCTCATCATTCTCTTGCATATTGGTTGCATTGCCTCAAGCCTCTACTTACTCTTTATTATTCCCACACATTTTCCTAATCAATTTTACTCTATACATGCAAAAAATCCAACAATTAATCACTAATGCTTCTTGCATTGGTTATGCCTTGGTGAGGGCATTGTTTATTTCTGTTTGGTTGGATGACTCTTCCAAGCCTTGGACCAAGTGTACACGGAGCATAACGCAAGCTTGATTACATGCTAAATTTATATTGTGAGTATATGCTTTGAATTATAAGAAATCAAACACTCTACTCTCTTCACATTGCTGGATTCTCAATTAAATTATATAAGTTTATTTTAAACAAGCACTAGAATCTAGCATGTTGAGAGGGAGTTCTATTGTCCTCTGAGAAAGTTGCTTTGAGCAAACAAAAGATCTAGCAGGGCGTGGCAAAGTAGACCGCAAAAAGAAGAGGGAGTTTAGAAATGGTCCCTCATTCTTACGTTGAATTTCAATTTTAATTTATGAAATCGAGAATCAATTCCAATGTAACCACGTGTCGCTCTGTATGTTCCTTCTTCTCAGACCTTGGGTCTCCAACCATTCTCCTTGCCATCGCCTCTGCATATCAGGGAAGTTATGTTCAAAATTAGATATTATTGTTGGATTTCCTAACTTTTCAATCCATAATCCTTCCCTTGATCTCCTCTACACAATTGTGCATTTCTTGATAAATTTGGCCGAGTGCATTAGGGTTTTGAGAGAAGACGGGGTTTAGGGTAAAGTTCTTGTGCATATGATGGGATTGTCATCATTCTCTTGGATATTGGTTGCATTGCCTCAAGCCTCTACATTCTCTTTATCATTCCCACACATTTTCTTAATCAATTTTGCTCTATACATGCAAAACATCTAACAATTAATCACTAATGCTTCTTGCATTGTTTATGCTGCCTTGGTGAGGGCATTGTTCGTTTCTCTTTGGTTGGATGACTATTGCAAGCCTTGGAGAAGGTGTACAAGGAGCATAATGTAATGTGAGTACATGCTTTCAATTGTAAAAAATCAAACACTCTACTCTCTTCACATTACTGGATTCTCAATCAAATTGCATATGTTTATTCTAAACAAGCACTAGAATCTAGCATGTTGAGAGGGAGTTCTATTGTCCTCTGAGCGAGTTCCTTTGAGCAAAGAAAAAAATCTAGCAAGCGTGGCAAAGGAGACCCCAAAAAGAAGGGGGAGTTTAAAAATGGTGCCTCATTCTTCCGTTGAATTTTAATTTTAATTTATGACATCAAAAATCAATTCCAATGTAACCACCTGTTGCTCCGTATGTTCCATCTCAGACCTTGGGTCTCCAACCATTCTCCTTGCCATCGCCTCTGTATATTGGGGAAGTTACCTTCAAAATTAGGACTTATTGTGGGATTTCTTGACTTTTCAATTCATAATCCCTCTTCCCTTAATCTCCTCTACACAATTGTGCATTTATTGATCAATTTGGCCAAGTGCATAAGAGGTTTTCAGAGAAGACAGGGTTTAGGGTAAAATTCTTGTACATATGATGGGATTATCATCATTCCCTTGCATATTGGTTGCATTGCCTCGAGCCTCTACTTTCTCTTTATCATTCCCACACATTCTCCTATTCAGTTTTACTCTATACATGCAAACAGTCCAACAATTAATCACAAACGCTAGTTATTAAATTCACCAGGTTGGATTGGATGTTAACCACTGGAGGGAATCTTGCCATCCGGGGACAGATCTCTCTCGAGAATGCAAGCTTGATTACATGCTAAAGTTGTAATGTGAGTACATGCTTTGAATTATAAGAAATCTGTAATATTCCTCCCCCAATCTCTTTTTGATGTCTAGTATTTTTCCCTGTAATCAATCCCTCTTCAGAAATATAAAGACCTTGCTTCTAACTGTTTTAGCCTAGAGAGAGAAAATTATTTTAGAGAGAGAATATTCAGATTATGAATATTTTTGGATAGAAAAATAACTCATCTTATTAAAATAAGTTCCCCTGAAACAGAAATTCAAAAAGAATTTTTCAATGTGCAATTGAAATTAATTAGAAATAGGTATAAAGAACCTTAGTCTAAGGGTCTAGATTTTTAGAAATTTTGGATTATGGTCCAATTAAGGTTCCTATGGGCCAATAGCATCAATCCATGTGTAGGGAGGAGATAAATCCAAATTGTAAAAAAAGAAGATACCCAAAAATGAGTAAATGCTCACATAAGATGAAGAGTTGAAAATGTACAAGGTTTATTAGTAAAAAACTATGAGCAATATTAAAAATATGAGATATTTTGGGAATAATGATTTTATTATGACACATATGTAAGGAAGGGGAGTCCCTTAAATGATCACATAAGATGAAGAGTTGAAAATGTACAAGGTTTATTAGTAAAAAACTATGAGCAATATTAAAAATATGAGATATTTTGGGAATAATGATTTTATTATGACACATATGTAAGGAAGGGGAGTCCCTTAAATGCTCACATAAGATGAAGAGTTGAAAATGTACAAGGTTTATTAGTAAAAAACTATGAGCAATATTAAAATGATTCCATTATGACACATATGTAAGGAAGGGGAGTTCTTTAAAGGAGGTGCATATTTCACATAAGTGAAGAGTTGAAAATGTACAAGGTTTATTAATAAAAAACTATGAGCAATATTAAAATGATTCCATTATGATACATATGTAAGGAAGGAGAGTTCTTTAAAGGAGGTGCATATTTCACATGCTTGAATAAGTTTTAAACTCATAAAAATTGAGATATTTTATCTCTCCTCTCTCCTCATTCAAGTCTAGAGCCACTTAGCAGGGAGAAGTTTGAGTACTTCCCGACTATGTTGGGAGTACATGGGATGAGCTTGAGGGGGAGTGTTGAGAGTCTTGATATCCCAAGCTCATCTACATCTTCATCGGCAGTACATCATGAGCTTGAGAGGGGCTGTTGAGATTCAAGGTCGATGTCAGTATGAGCCAGCTATGCTATGTGCTGGCAGATTAGGTAGGAACATGTGTGAGACATAAATGACCGCGTGTCCAGCTGGTCATAGTGTGTGGACATTAGCTAGGGTTAGTAGAGTGTGGACACAACTCATTGTGTGTTGTGTGGATTATGGATTAGTGCATTATGCTTTGTGTGAGAGTGGACATGGCTTCCCTCTATGGTCAGGGTTTGCAATATACATTAGGGTTTGCTCCTGTGTGTGTGTCTCCTCCTCCTCTACCGTTCTTTCAACAGTACTCACATTACAACTTTAGCATGTAATCAAGCTTGCATTCTCGAGAGAGATCTGTCCCCGGATGGCAAGATTCCCTCCACTGGTTAACATCCAATCCAACCTGGTGAATTTAATAACTAGCGTTTGTGATTAATTGTTGGACTGTTTGCATGTATAGAGTAAAACTGAATAGGAGAATGTGTGGGAATGATAAAGAGAAAGTAGAGGCTCGAGGCAATGCAACCAATATGCAAGGGAATGATGATAATCCCATCATATGTACAAGAATTTTACCCTAAACCCTGTCTTCTCTGAAAACCTCTTATGCACTTGGCCAAATTGATCAATAAATGCACAATTATGTAGAGGAGATTAAGGGAAGAGGGATTATGAATTGAAAAGTCAAGAAATCCCACAATAAGTCCTAATTTTGAAGGTAACTTCCCCGATATACAGAGGTGATGGCAAGGAGAATGGTTGGAGACCCAAGGTCTGAGATGGAACATACGGAGCAACAGGTGGTTACATTGGAATTGATTTTTGATGTCATAAATTAAAATTGAAATTCAACGGAAGAATGAGGCACCATTTTTAAACTCCCCCTTCTTTTTGGGGTCTCCTTTGCCACGCTTGCTAGATTTTTTTCTTTGCTCAAAGGAACTCGCTTAGAGGACAGTAGAACTCCCTCTCAACATGCTAGATTCTAGTGCTTGTTTAGAATAAACATATGCAATTTGATTGAGAATCCAGTAATGTGAAGAGAGTAGAGTGTTTGATTTTTTACAATTGAAAGCATGTACTCACATTATTACAACTTTAGCATGTAATCAAGCTTGCATTATGCTCCTTGTACACCTTCTCCAAGGCTTGCAATAGTCATCCAACCAAAGAAAAACGAACAATGCCCTCACCAAGGCGGCATAAACAATGCAAGAAGCATTAGTGATTAATTGTTAGATGTATAGAGCAAAATTGATTAAGAAAATGTGTGGGAATGATAAAGAGAAAGTAGAGGCTTGAGGCAATGCAACCAATATGCAAGGGAATGATGACAATCCCATCATATGCACAAGAACCTTACCCTAAATCCCGTCTTCTCTCAAAACCCTAATGCACTCGGCCAAATTGATCAAGAAATGCACAATTGTGTAGAGGAGATCAAGGGAAGGATTATGGATTGAAAAGTTAGGAAATCCAACAATAATATCTAATTTTGAACATAACTTCCCTGATATGCAGAGGCGATGGCAAGGAGAATGGTTGGAGACCCAAGGTTTGAGAAGAAGGAACATACAGAGCGACACGTGGTTACATTGGAATTGACTTTGGATGTCATAAATTAAAATTGAAATTCAACACAAAAATGAGGCACCATTTCTAAACTCCCCCTTCTTTTTGGGGTCTCCTTTGCCATGCCCTGCTAGTTTCTTTTTTGCTCAAAGGAACTCGCTCAGAGGACAATAGAACTCCCTCTCAACATGCTAGATTCTAGTGCTTGTTTAGAATAGACTTATACAATTTGATTGAGAATCCAGCAATGTGAAGAGAGTAGAGTGTTTGATTTCTTACAATTCAAAGCATGTACTCACATTACAACTTTAGCATGTAATCAAGCTTGCATTCTCGAGAGAGATCTGTCCCCGAATAGTAAGATTCCCTCCATTGGTTAACATCCAACCTAGCCTAATGAATTTAATAACTAGCGTTTGTGATTAATTATTGGACTGTTTGCATGTATAGAGTAAAACTGAATAGGAGAATGTGTGGGAATGATAAAGAGAAAGTAGAGCCTCGAGGCAATGCAACCAATATGCAAGGGAATGATGATAATCCCATCATATGAACAAGAATTTTACCCTAAACCCGGTCTTCTGTGAAAACCTCTTATGCACTTGGCCAAATTGATCAATAAATGCACAATTGTGTAGAGGACATCAAGGGAAGAGGGATTATGAATTGAAAAGTCAAGAAATCCCACAATAAGTCTTAATTTTGAAGGTAACTTCCCCGATATACAGAGGCGATGGCAAGGAGAATGGTTGGAGACCCAAGGTCTGAGATGGAACATACGGAGCAACAGGTGGTTACATTGGAATTGATTTTTGATGTCATAAATTAAAATTGAAATTCAACGGAAGAATGAGGCACCATTTTTAAACTCCCCCTTCTTTTTGGGGTCTCCTTTGCCACGCTTGCTCGATTTTTTTCTTTGCTCAAAGGAACTCGCTCAGACGACAATAGAACTCCCTCTCAACATGCTAGATTCTAGTGCTTGTTTAGAATAAACATATGCAATTTGATTGAGAATCCAGTAATGTGAAGAGAGTAGAGTGTTTGATTTTTTACAATTGAAAGCATGTACTCACATTATTAAAACTTTAGCATGTAATCAAGCTTGCATTATGCTCCTTGTACACCTTCTCCAAGGCTTGCAATAGTCATCCAACCAAAGAGAAACGAACAATGCCCTCACCAAGGCGGCATAAACAATGCAAGAAGCATTAGTGATTAATTGTTAGATGTATAGAGGAAAATTGATTAAGAAAATGTGTGGGAATGATAAAGAGAAAGTAGAGGCTTGAGGCAATGCAACCAATATGCAAGGGAATGATGACAATCCCATCATATGCACAAGAACTTTACCCTAAACCCCGTCTTCTCTCAAAACCCTAATGCACTCGGCCAAATTGATCAAGAAATGCACAATTGTGTAGAGGAGATCAAGGGAAGGATTATGGATTGAAAAGTTAGAAAATCCAACAATAATATCTAATTTTGAACATAACTTCCCTGATATGCAGAGGCGATGGCAAGGAGAATGGTTGGAGACCCAAGGTGTGAGAAGAAGGAACATACAGAGCGACACGTGGTTACATTGGAATTGACTTTGGATGTCATAAAGTAAAATTGAAATTCAACACAAAAATGAGGCACCATTTCTAAACTCCCCCTTCTTTTTGGGGTCTCCTTTGCCATACCCTGCTAGTTTTTTTTTTGCTCAAAGGAACTCGCTCAGAGGACAATAGAACTCCCTCTCAACATGCTAGATTCTAGTGCTTGTTTAGAATAGACTTATACAATTTGATTGAGAATCCAGCAATGTGAAGAGAGTAGAGTGTTTGATTTCTTACAATTCAAAGCATGTACTCACATTACAACTTTAGCATGTAATCAAGCTAGCATTCTCGAGAGAGATCTGTCCCCGGATAGTAAGATTCCCTCCATTGGTTAACATCCAATCCAGCCTAATGAATTTCATAACTAGTGTTTGTGATTAATTGTTGGACTGTTTGCATGTATAGAGTAAAACTGAATAGGAGAATGTGTGGGAATGATAAAGAGAAAGTAGAGGCTCGAGGCAATGCAACCAATATGCAAGGGAATGATGATAATCCCATCATATGCACAAGAATTTTACCCTAAACCCGGTCTTCTGTGAAAACCTCTTATGCACTTGGCCAAATTGATCAATAAATGCACAATTGTGTAGAGGAGATCAAGGGAAGAGGGATTATGAATTGAAAAGTCAAGAAATCCCACAATAAGTCTTAATTTTGAATGTAACTTCCCCGATATACAGAGGCGATGGCAAGGAGAATGGTTGGAGACCCAAGGTCTGAGATGGAACATACGGAGCAACAGGTGGTTACATTGGAACTGATTTTTGATGTCATAAATTAAAATTGAAATTCAACGGAAGAATGAGGCACCATTTTAAAACTCCCCCTTCTTTTTGGGGTCTCCTTTGCCACGCTTGCTAGATTTTTTTCTTTGCTCAAAGGAACTCGCTCAGAGGACAATAGAACTCCCTCTCAACATGCTAGATTCTAGTGCTTGTTTAGAATAAACATATGCAATTTGATTGAGAATCCAGTAATGTGAAGAGAGTAGAGTGTTTGATTTTTTACAATTGAAAGCATGTACTCACATTATTACAACTTTAGCATGTAATCAAGCTTGCATTATGCTCCTTGTACACCTTCTCCAAGGCTTGCAATAGTCATCCAACCAAAGAGAAACGAACAATGCCCTCACCAAGGCGGCGTAAACAATGCAAGAAGCATTAGTGATTAATTGTTAGATGTATAGAGCAAAATTGATTAAAAAAATGTGTGGGAATGATAAAGAGAAAGTAGAGGCTTGAGGTAATGCAACCAATATGCAAGGGAATGATGACAATCCCATCATATGCACAAGAACTTTACCCTAAACCTCGTCTTCTCTCAAAACCCTAATGCACTCGGCCAAATTGATCAAGAAATGCACAATTGTGTAGAGGAGATCAAGGGAAGGATTATGGATTGAAAAGTTAGGAAATCCAACAATAATATCTATTTTTGAACATAACTTCCCTGATATGCAGAGGCGATGGCAAGGAGAATGGTTGGAGACCCAAGGTCTGAGAAGAAGGAACATACAGAGCGACACGTGGTTACATTGGAATTGATTCTGGATATCATAAATTAAAATTGAAATTCAACGTAAGAATGAGGGACCATTTCTAAACTCCCTCTTCTTTTTGCGGTCTACTTTGCCATGCCCTACTAGATCTTTTGTTTGCTCAAAGCAACTTTCTCAGAGGACAATAGAACTCCCTCTCAACATGCTAGATTCTAGTGCTTGTTTAAAATAAACTTATACAATTTAATTGAGAATCCAGCAATGTGAAGAGAGTAGAGTGTTTGATTTCTTATAATTCAAAGCATATACTCACAATATAACTTTAGCATGTAATCAAGCTTGCGTTATGCTCCGTGTACACTTGCTCCAAGGCTTGGAAGAGTCATCCAACCAAACAGAAATAAACAATGCCCTCACCAAGGCATAACCAATGCAAGAAGCATTAGTGATTAATTGTTGGATTTTTTGCATGTATAGAGTAAAATTGATTAGGAAATGTGTGGGAATAATAAAGAGTAAGTAGAGGCTTGAGGCAATGCAACCAATATGCAAGATAATGATGAGAATCCCATCATATGCATAACCTAAACCCCGCCTTCTCTCAAAACCCTAATGCACTTGGCCAAATTAATCAAGAAATACACAATTGTGTAGAGGAGATCAAGGGAAGTAGGATAATGGATTGGAAAGTCAAGAAATCCCACAATAATTTCTAATTTTGAAGGTAACTTCCCCGATATGTAGACACGACGGCAAGGAGAATGGTTGGAGACCCAGACCTGAGACGGAACATACGGAGCAACAGGTGGTTACATTGGAATTGATTTTGAATGTCATAAATTAAAATTGAAATTCAACGAAAGAATGAGGCACCATTTCTTAAAATTCAAAGCAATGTACTCACATTACAACTTTAGCATATAATCCAGCTTGCATTACGCTCCTTGTACACGTGCTCCAAGGCTTGCAATAGTCATTCAACCAAAGAGAAACGAACAATGTCCTCACGAAGGCATAACCAATGCAAGAAGCATTAGTGATAAATTGTTGGACATTTTGCATGTATAGAGTGAAACTGATTAGGAAAATGTGTGGGAATGATAAAGAGAAAGTAGAGGCTCGAGGCAATGCAACCAATATGCAAGGGAATGATGAGAATCCAATCATATGCACAAGAACTTTACCCTAAACCCCCTCTTCTCTCAAAACCCTAGTGCACTTGGCCATATTGATCAAGAAATGCACAATTGTGTAGAGGAGATCAAGGATGAAGGATTATGGATTGAAAAGTCAAGAAATCCCACTATATCTCCTAATTTTGAAGGTAACTGCCTTGATATACAGAGGCAATGGCAAGGAGAATGTTTGGAGACCCAAGGTCTGAGATGGAACATAGGAAGCAACAGGTGGTTACATTGGAATTGATTTTGGATGTCATAAATTAAAATTAAAATTCAACGGAAGAATGAGGCACCATTTCTAAACTCCCCCTTCTTTTTGGGGTCTCCTTTGCCATGCCCTGCTGGATTTTTCTATTTGTTCAAAGAAACTCGCTTAGAGGACAATAGAACGCGCTCTCAACATGCTAGAAAGTTTTAGTGCCTGTTTGAAATGAACTTATACAATTTGATTTAGAATCCAGCAATGTGAAGCGAGTAGAGTGTTTGATTTCTTACAATTCAAAGCATGTACTCACATTACAACTTTAGCATGTAATTAAGCTTGCATTATGCTCCTTGTACACTTGCTCCAAGGCTTGCAATAGTCATCCAACCAAAGAGAAATGAACAATGCCCTCACCAAGGCAAGAAGCATTAGTGATTAATTGTTGGATTTTTTGCATGTATAGAGTAAAACTCATTAGGAGAATGTGTGGGAATGATAATAAGAAAGTGGAGGCTCGACGCAATGCAACCAATATGGAAGGCAATGATGAGAATCCCATCATATGCATAAGAATTTTACCCTAAATCCCGTCTTCTCTCAAAACCCTAATGCACTTGGCCAAGTTGATCAAGAAATGCACAATTATATGGAGGAGATCAAGGGAAGAAGGATTATGGATTGAAAAGTCAAGAAGTCCCACAATAATTCCTAATTTTGAAGGTAACTTCCCCGATATACATAGGCGATGGCAAGGAGAATGGTTGGAGACCCAGCCTGAGAGGGAACATACGGAGAAACAAGTGGTTACATTGGAATTGATTTTGGATGTCATAAATTAAAATTGAAATTCAACGGAAGAATGAGGCACCATTTCCAAACTCGCCCTTCTTTTTGGGGTCTCCTTTGCCACGCTCTAGTAGATTTTTTTGTTTGCTCAAAGGAACTCGCTCAGAGGAAAATAGAACTTGATCTCAACATGCTAGATTCTAGTGCTTGTTTAAAAAAACCTTATGCAATTTGATTGAGAATCCAGCAATGTGAAGAGAGTAGAGTGTTTGATTTCTTACAATTCAAAGCATGTACTCACATTACAACTTTAGCATGTAATCAAGCTTGCATTCTCGAGAGAGATTTGTCCCCGGATGGCAAGATTCCCTCCACTGGTTAACATCCAATCCAACCTGGTAAATTTAATAACTAGCGTTTGTGATTAATTGTTGGACTGTTTGCACGTATAGAGTAAAACTGAATAGGAGAATGTGTGGGAATGATAAAGAGAAAGTAGAGGCTCGAGGCAATGCAACCAATATGCAAGGGAATGATGATAATCGCATCATATGCACAAGAATTTTACCCTAAACCCGGTCTTCTGTGAAAACCTCTTATGCACTTGGCCAAATTGATCAATAAATGCAAAATTGTGTAGAGGAGAGCAAGGGAAGAAGGATTATGAACTGAAAAGTCAAGAAATCCCACAATAAGTCTTAATTTTGAAGGTAACTTCCCCGATATACAGAGGCGATGGCAAGGAGAATGGTTGGAGACCCAAGGTCTGAGATGGAACATACAGAGCAACAGGTGGTTACATTGGAATTGATTTTTGATGTCATAAATTAAAATTGAAATTCAACGGAAGAATGAGGCACCATTTTTAAACTCCCCCTTCTTTTTGGGGTCTCCTTTGCCACGCTTGCTAGATTTTTTTCTTTGCTCAAAGGAACTCGCTTAGAGGACAGTAGAACTCCCTCTCAACATGCTAGATTCTAGTGCTTGTTTAGAATAAACATATGCAATTTGATTGAGAATCCAGTAATGTGAAGAGAGTAGAGTGTTTGATTTTTTACAATTGAAAGCATGTACTCACATTATTACAACTTTAGCATGTAATCAAGCTTGCATTATGCTCCTTGTACACCTTCTCCAAGGCTTGCAATAGTCATCCAACCAAAGAAAAACGAACAATGCCCTCACCAAGGCGGCATAAACAATGCAAGAAGCATTAGTGATTAATTGTTAGATGTATAGAGCAAAATTGATTAAGAAAATGTGTGGGAATGATAAAGAGAAAGTAGAGGCTTGAGGCAATGCAACCAATATGCAAGGGAATGATAACAATCCCATCATATGCACAAGAACTTTACCCTAAACCCCGTCTTCTCTCAAAACCCTAATGCACTCGGCCAAATTGATCAAGAAATGCACAATAGTGTAGAGGAGATCAAGGGAAGGATTATGGATTGAAAAGTTAGGAAATCCAACAATAATATCTAATTTTGAACATAACTTCCCTGATATGCAGAGGCGATGGCAAGGACAATGGTTGGAGACCCAAGGTCTGAGAAGAAGGAACATACAGAGCGACACGTGGTTACATTGGAATTGATTCTGGATGTCATAAATTAAAATTGAAATTCAACGTAAGAATGAGGGACCATTTCTAAACTCCCTCTTCTTTTTGCGGTCTACTTTGCCACGCCGTGCTAGATCTTTTGTTTGCTCAAAGCAACTTTCTCAGAGGACAATAGAACTCCCTCTCAACATGCTAGATTCTAGTGCTTGTTTAAAATAAACTTATACAATTTGATTGAGAATCCAGCAATGTGACGAGAGTAGAGTGTTTGATTTCTTATAATTCAAAGCATATACTCACAATATAACTTTAGCATGTAATCAAGCTTGCGTTATGCTCCGTGTACACTTGCTCCAAGGCTTGGAAGAGTCATCCAACCAAACAGAAATAAACAATGCCCTCACCAAGGCATAACCAATGCAAGAAGCATTAGTGATTAATTGTTGGATTTTTTGCATGTATAGAGTAAAATTGATTAGGAAAATGTGTGGGGATAATAAAGAGTAAGTAGAGGCTTGAGGCAATGCAACCAATATGCAAGAGAATGATGAGAATCCCATCATATGCATAACCTAAACCCCGCCTTCTCTCAAAACCCGAATGCACTTGGCCAAATTAATCAAGAAATACACAATTGTGTAGAGGAGATCAAGGGAAGTAGGATAATGGATTGGAAAGTCAAGAAATCCCACAATAATTTCTAATTTTGAAGGTAACTTCCCCGATATGTAGACACGACGGCAAGGAGAATGGTTGGAGACCCAGACCTGAGACGGAACATACGGAGCAACAGGTGGTTACATTGGAATTGATTTTGAATGTCATAAATTAAAATTGAAATTCAACGAAAGAATGAGGCACCATTTCTTAAAATTCAAAGCAATGTACTCACATTACAACTTTAGCATATAATCCAGCTTGCATTACGCTCCTTGTACACGTGCTCCAAGGCTTGCAATAGTCATTCAATCAAAGAGAAACGAACAATGTCCTCACCAAGGCATAACCAATGCAAGAAGCATTAGTGATGAATTGTTGGACATTTTGCATATATAGAGTGAAACTGATTAGGAAAATGTGTGGGAATGATAAAGAGAAAGTAGAGGCTCGAGGCAATGCAACCAATATGCAAGGGAATGATGAGAATCCAATCATATGCACAAGAACTTTACCCTAAACCCCCTCTTCTATCAAAACCCTAGTGCACTTGGCCAAATTGATCAAGAAATGCACAATTGTGTAGAGGAGATCAAGGATGAAGGATTATGGATTGAAAAGTCAAGAAATCCCACTATATCTCCTAATTTTGAAGGTAACTACCTTGATATACAGAGGCAATGGCAAGGAGAATGGTTGGAGACCCAAGGTCTGAGATGGAACATAGGAAGCAACAGGTGGTTACATTGGAATTGATTTTGGATGTCATAAATTAAAATTAAAATTCAACGGAAGAATGAGGCACCATTTCTAAACTCCCCCTTCTTTTTGGGGTCTCCTTTGCCATGCCCTGCTGGATTTTTTTGTTTGCTCAAAGAAACTCGCTTAGAGGACAATAGAACTCGCTCTCAACATGCTAGAAAGTTTTAGTACCTGTTTGAAATGAACTTATACAATTTGATTTAGAATCCAGCAATGTGAAGCGAGTAGAGTGTTTGATTTCTTACAATTCAAAGCATGTACTCACATTACAACTTTAGCATGTAATTAAGCTTGCATTATGCTCCTTGTACACTTGCTCCAAGGCTTGCAATAGTCATCCAACCAAAGAGAAATGAACAATGCCCTCACCAAGGCAAGAAGCATTAGTGATTAATTGTTGGATTTTTTGCATGTATAGAGTAAAACTCATTAGGAGAATGTGTGGAAATGATAATAAGAAAGTGGAGGCTCGACGCAATGCAACCAATATAGAAGGCAATGATGAGAATCCCATCATATGCATAAGAATTTTACCCTAAATCCCGTCTTCTCTCAAGACCCTAATGCACTTGGCCAAATTGATCAAGAAATGCACAATTGTATGGAGGAGATCAAGGGAAGAAGGATTATGGATTGAAAAGTCAAGAAGTCCCACAATAATTCCTAATTTTGAAGGCAACTTCCCCGATATACATAGGCAATGGCAAGGAGAATGGTTGGAGACCAGCCTAAGAGGGAACATACGGAGAAACAGGTGGTTACATTGGAATTGATTTTGGATGTCATAAATTAAAATTGAAATTCAAGGGAAGAATGAGGCACCATTTCCAAACTCGCCCTTCTTTTTGGGGTCTCCTTTGCCACGCTCTAGTAGATTTTTTTGTTTGCTCAAAGGAAGTTGCTCAGAGGAAAATAGAACTTGATCTCAACATGCTAGATTCTAGTGCTTGTTAAAAAAAAACTTATGCAATTTGATTGAGAATCCAGCAATGTGAAGAGAGTAGAGTGTTTGATTTCTTACAATTCAAAGCATGTACTCACATTACAACTTTAGCATATAATCAAGCTTACATTATGCTCCTTGTACACTTTCTCCAAGGCTTGCAATAGTCATCCAACCAAAGAGAAACGAACAATGCCCTCACCAAGGCATAACCAATGCAAGAAGCATTAGTGATTAATTGTTGGATTTTTTGCATGTATGGAGTAAAACTGATTAGGAAAATGTGTGGGAATGATAAAGAGAAAGTAGAGGCTCGAGGCAATGCAACCAATATGCAAGGGAATGATGAGAATCCAAACATATGCACAAGAATTTTACCCTAAACCCCATAACCCTAATGCACTTGGCAAAATAGATCAAGAAATGCACAATTGTGTAGCGGAGATCAAGGGAAGAAGGATTATGGATTGAAAAGTCAAGAAATCCAACAATAATTCCTAATTTTGAAGGTAAATTCCCTGATATACAGAGGTGATGGCAGGAGAATGGTTGGAGACCCAAGGTCTGACACATAATGTAAGGAGCAACAGGTGGTTACATTGGAATTGACTTTGGATGTCATAAATTAAAATTGAAATTCAACACAAAAATGAGGCACCATTTCTAAACTCCCCCTTCTTTTTGGGGCCTCCTTTGCCATGCCCTGCTAGTTTTTTTTTTTGCTCAAAGGAACTCGCTCAGAAACAAAAGAACTCCCTCTCAACATGCTAGATTCTAGTGCTTGTTTAGAATAGACTTATACAATTTGATTGAGAATCCAGCAATGTGAAGAGAGTAGAGTGTTTGATTTCTTACAATTCAAAGCATGTACTCACATTACAACTTTAGCATGTAATCAAGCTTGCATTCTCGAGAGAGATCTGTCCCCGGATAGTAAGATTCCCTCCACTGCCCAATCCAGCCTAATGAATTTAATAACTAGCATTTGTGATTAATTGTTGGACTGTTTGCATGTATAGAGTAAAACTGAATAGGAGAATGTGTGGGAATGATAAAGAGAAAGTAGAGGCTCGAGGCAATGCAAGCAATATGCAAGGGAATGATGATAATCCCATCATATGCACAAGAATTTTACCCTAAACCCCGTCTTCTCTCAAAACCCTAATGCACTCGGCCAAATTGATCAAGAAATGCACAATTGTGTAGAGGAGATCAAGGGAAGGATTATGGATTGAAAAGTTAGGAAATCCAACAATAATATCTAATTTGGAACATAACTTCCCTGATATGCAGAGGCGATGGCAAGGAGAATGGTTGGAGAGCCAAGGTCTGAGAAGAAGGAACATACAGAGCGACACGTGGTTACATTGGAATTGATTCTGGATGTCATAAATTAAAATTGAAATTCAACGTAAGAATGAGGGACCATTTCTAAACTCCCTCTTCTTTTTGCGGTCTACTTTGCCACGCCCTACTAGATCTTTTGTTTGCTCAAAGAAACTTTCTCAGAGGACAATAGAACTCCCTCTCAACATGCAAGATTCTAGTGCTTGTTTAAAATAAACTTATACAATTTGATTGAGAATCCAGCAATGTGAAGAGAGTAGAGTGTTTGATTTCTTACAATTCAAAGCATGTACTCACATTACAACTTTAGCATGTAATCAAGCTTGCATTCTCGAGAGAGATCTGTCCCCGGATGGCAAGATTCCCTCCACTGGTTAACATCCAATCCAACCTGGTGAATTTAATAACTAGCGTTTGTGATTAATTGTTGGACTGTTTGCATGTATAGAGTAAAACTGAATAGGAGAATGTGTGGGAATGATAAAGAGAAAGTAGAGGCTCGAGGCAATGCAACCAATATGCAAGGGAATGATGATGATCCCATCATATGTACAAGAATTTTACCCTAAACCCGGTCTTCTTTGAAAACCTCTTATGCACTTGGCCAAGTTGATCAATAAATGCACAATTGTGTAGAGGAGATCAAGGGAAGAGGGATTATGAATTGAAAAGTCAAGAAATCCCACAATAAGTCCTAATTATGAAGGTAACTTCCCCGATATACAGAGGCGATGGCAAGGAGAATGGTTGGAGACCCAAGGTCTGAGATGGAACATACGGAGCAACAGGTGTTTAAATTGGAATTGATTTTTGATGTCATAAATTAAAATTGAAATTCAACGGAAGAATGAGGCACCATTTTTAAACTCCCCCTTCTTTTTGGGGTCTCCTTTGCCACGCTTGCTAGATTTTTTTCTTTGCTCAAAGGAACTCGCTCAGAGGACCATAGAACTCCCTCTAACATGCTAGATTCTAGTGCTTGTTTAGAATAAACATATGCAATTTGATTGAGAATCCAGTAATGTGAAGAGAGTAGAGTGTTTGATTTTTCACAATTGAAAGCATGTACTCACATTATTACAACTTTAGCATGTAATCAAGATTGCATTATGCTCCTTGTACACCTTCTCCAAGGCTTGCAATAGTCATCCAACCAAAGAGAAAGGAACAATGCCCTCCCCAAGGCGGCATAAACAATGCAAGAAGCATTAGTGATTAATTGTTAGATGTTTTGCATGTATAGAGCAAAATTGATTAAGAAAATGTGTGGGAATGATAAAGAGAAAGTAGAGGCTTGAGGCAATGCAACCAATATGCAAGGAAATGATGACAATCCCATCATATGCACAAGAACTTTACCCTAAACCCCGTCTTCTCTCAAAACCCTAATGCACTCGGCCAAATTGATCAAGAAATGAACAATTGTGTAGAGGAGATCAAGGGAAGTAGGATAATGGAATGGAAAGTCAAGAAATCCCACAATAATTTCTAATTTTGAAGGTAACTTCCCCGATATGTAGACACGACGGCAAGGAGAATGGTTGGAGACCCAGACCTGAGACGGAACATACGGAGCAACAGGTGGTTACATTGGAATTGATTTTGAATGTCATAAATTAAAATTGAAATTCAACGAAAGAATGAGGCACCATTTCTTAAAATTCAAAGCAATGTACTCACATTACAACTTTAGCATATAATCTAGCTTGCATTACGCTCCTTGTACACGTGCTCCAAGGCTTGCAATAGTCATTCAACCAAAGAGAAACGAACAATGTCCTCACCAAGGCATAACCAATGCAAGAAGAATTAGTGATTAATTGTTGGACATTTTGCATGTATAGAGTGAAACTGATTAGGAAAATGTGTGGGAATGATAAAGAGAAAGTAGAGGCTCGAGGAAATGCAACCAATATGCAAGGAAATGATGAGAATCCAATCATATGCACAAGAACTTTACCCTAAACCCCCTCTTCTCTCAAAACCCCAGTGCACTTGGCCAAATTGATCAAGAAATGCACAATTGTGTAGAGGAGATCAAGGATGAAGGATTATGGATTGAAAAGTCAAGAAATCCCACTATATCTCCTAATTTTGAAGGTAACTGCCTTGATATACAGAGGCAATGGCAAGGAGAATGGTTGGAGACCCAAGGTCTGAGATGGAACATAGGAAGCAACAGGTGGTTACATTGGAATTGATTTTGGATGTCATAAATTAAAATTAAAATTCAACGGAAGAATGAGGCACCATTTCTAAACTCCCCCTTCTTTTTGGGGTCTCCTTTGCCATGCCCTGCTGGATTTTTTTGTTTTCTCAAAGAAACTCGCTTAGAGGACAATAGAACTCGCTCTCAACATGCTAGAAAGTTTTAGTGCCTGTTTGAAATGAACTTATACAATTTGATTTAGAATCCAGCAATGTGAAGCGAGTAGAGTGTTTGATTTCTTACAATTCAAAGCATGTACTCACATTACAACTTTAGCATGTAATTAAGCTTGCATTATGCTCCTTGTACACTTGCTCCAAGGCTTGCAATAGTCATCCAACCAAAGAGAAATGAACAATGCCCTCACCAAGGCAAGAAGCATTAGTGATTAATTGTTGGATTTTTTGCATGTATAGAGTAAAACTCATTAGGACAATGTGTGGGAATGATAATAAGAAAGTGGAGGCTCGACGCAATGCAACCAATATGGAAGGCAATGATGAGAATCCCATCATATGCATAAGAATTTTACCCTAAATCCCGTCTTCTCTCAAAACCCTAATGCACTTGGCCAAATTGATCAAGAAATGCACAATTGTATGGAGGAGATCAAGGGAAGAAGGATTATGGATTGAAAAGTCAAGAAGTCCCACAATAATTCCTAATTTTGAAGGTAACTTCCCCGATATACATAGGCGATGGCAAGGAGAATGGTTGGAGACCCAGCCTGAGAGGGAACATACGGAGAAACAGGTGGTTACATTGGAATTGATTTTGGATGTCATAAATGAAAATTGAAATTCAACGGAAGAATGAGGCACCATTTCCAAACTCGCCCTTCTTTTTGGGGTCTCCTTTGCCACGCTCTAGTACATTTTTTTGTTTGCTCAAAGGAACTCGCTTAGAGGAAAATAGAACTTGATCTCAACATGCTAGATTCTAGTGTTTGTTAAACAAAGACTTATGCAATTTGATTGAGAATCCAGCAATGTGAAGAGAGTAGAGTGTTTGATTTCTTACAATTCAAAGCATGTACTCACATTACAACTTTAGCATATAATCAAGCTTACATTATGCTCCTTGTACACTTTCTCCAAGGCTTGCAATAGTCATCCAACCAAAGAGAAACGAACAATGCCCTCACCAAGGCATAACCAATGCAAGAAGCATTAGTGATTAATTATTGGATTTTTTGCATGTATGGAGTAAAACTGATTAGGAAAATGTGTGGGAATGATAAAGAGAAAGTAGAGGCTCGAGGCAATGCAACCAATATGCAAGGGAATGATGAGAATCCAATCATATGCACAAGAATTTTACCCTAAACCCCATAACCCTAATGCACTTGGCCAAATAGATCAAGAAATGCAAAATTGTGTAGCGGAGATCAAGGGAAGAAGGATTATGGATTGAAAAGTCAAGAAATCCAACAATAATTCCTAATTTTGAAGGTAACTTCCCCGATATACAGAGGTGATGGCAGGAGAATGGTTGGAGACCCAAGGTCTGACACATAATGTAAGGAGCAACAGGTGGTTAAATTGGAATTGACTTTGGATGTCATAAATTAGAATTGAAATTCAACACAAAAATGAGGCACCATTTCTAAACTCCCCCTTCTTTTTGGGGTCTCCTTTGCCATGCCCTGCTAGTTTTTTTTTTGCTTAAAGGAACTCGCTCAGAGGACAATAGAACTCCCTCTCAACATGCTAGATTCTAGTGCTTGTTTAGAATAGACTTATACAATTTGATTGAGAATCCAGCAATAGGAAGAGAGTAGAGTGTTTGATTTCTTACAATTCATAGCATGTACTCACATTACAACTTTAGCATGTAATCAAGCTTGCATTCTCGAGAGAGATCTGTCCCCGGATGGCAAGATTCCCTCCACTGGTTAACATCCAATCCAACCTGGTGAATTTAATAACTTTGTGATTAATTGTTTGACTGTTTGCATGTATAGAGTAAAACTGAATAGGAGAGTGTGTGGGAATGATAAAGAGAAAGTAGAGGCTCAAGGCAATGCAACCAATATGCAAGGGAATGATGATAATCCCATCATATGTACAAGAATTTTACCCTAAATCCTGTCTTCTCTGAAAACCTCTTATGCACTTGGCCAAATTGATCAATAAATGCACAATTGTGTAGAGGAGATTAAGGGAAGAGGGATTATGAATTGAAAAGAAAAGAAATCCCACAATAAGTCCTAATTTTGAAGGTAACTTCCCCGATATACAGAGGCGATGGCAAGGAGAATGGTTGGAGACCCAAGGTCTGAGATGGAACATACGGAGCAACAGGTGGTTACATTGGAATTGATTTTTGATGTCATAAATTAAAATTGAAATTCAACGGAAGAATGAGGCACCATTTTTAAACTCCCCCTTCTTTTTGGGGTCTCCTTTGCCACGCTTGCTAGATTTTTTTCTTTGCTCAAAGGAACTCGCTCAGAGGACAATAGAACTCCCTCTCAACATGCTAGATTCTAGTGCTTGTTTAGAATAAACATATGCAATTTGATTGAGAATCCAGTAATGTGAAGAGAGTAGAGTGTTTGATTTTTTACAATTGAAAGCATGTACTAACATTATTACAACTTTAGCATGTAATCAAGCTTGCATTATGCTCCTTGTACACCTTCTCCAAGGCTTGCAATAGTCATCCAACCAAAGAGAAACGAACAATGCCCTCACCAAGGCGGCATAAACAATGCAAGAAGCATTAGTGATTAATTGTTAGATGTATAGAGCAAAATTGATTAAGAAAATGTGTGGGAATGATAAAGAGAAAGTAGAGGCTTGAGGCAATGCAACCAATATGCAAGGGAATGATGACAATCCCATCATATACACAAGAACTTTACCCTAAACCCCGTCTTCTCTCAAAACTCTAATGCACTCAGCCAAATTGATCAAGAAATGCACAATTGTGTAGAGGAGATCAAGGGAAGGATTATGGATTGAAAAGTTAGGAAATCCAACAATAATATCTAATTTTGAACATAACTTCCCTGATATGCAGAGGCGATGGCAAGGAGAATGGTTGGAGAGCCAAGGTCTGAGAAGAAGGAACATACAGAGCGACACGTGGTTACATTGGAATTGATTCTGGATGTCGTAAATTAAAATTGAAATTCAACGTAAGAATGAGGGACCATTTCTAAACTCCCTCTTCTTTTTGCGGTCTACTTTGCCACGCCCTACTAGATCTTTTGTTTGCTCAAAGCAACTTTCTCAGAGGACAATAGAACTCCCTCTCAACATGCTAGATTCTAGTGCTTGTTTAAAATAAACTTATACAATTTAATTGAGAATCCAGCAATGTGAAGAGAGTAGAGTGTTTGATTTCTTATAATTCAAAGAATATACTCACAATATAACTTTAGCATGTAATCAAGCTTGCGTTATGCTCCGTGTACACTTGCTCAAAGGCTTGGAAGAGTCATCCAACCAAACAGAAATAAACAATGCCCTCACCAAGGGATAACCAATGCAAGAAGCATTAGTGTTTAATTGTTGGATTTTTTGCATGTATAGAGTAAAATTGATTAGGAAAATGTGTGGGAATAATAAAGAGTAAGTAGAGGCTTGAGGCAATGCAACCAATATGCAAGAGAATGATGAGAATCCCATCATATGCATAACCTAAACCCCGCCTTCTCTCAAAACCCTAATGCACTTGGCCAAATTAATCACGAAATACACAATTGTGTAGAGGAGATCAAGGGAAGTAGGATAATGGATTGGAAAGTCAAGAAATCCCACAATAATTTCTAATTTTGAAGGTAACCTCCCCGATATGTAGACACGACGGCAAGGAGAATGGTTGGAGACCTAGACCTGAGACGGAACATACGGAGCAACAGGTGGTTACATTGGAATTGATTTTGAATGTCATAAATTAAAATTGAAATTCAACGAAAGAATGAGGCACCATTTTTGTAAAATTCAAAGCAATGTACTCACATTACAACTTTAGCATATAATCTAGCTTGCATTACGCTCCTTGTACACGTGCTCCAAGGCTTGCAATAGTCATTCAACCAAAGAGAAACGAATAATGTCCTCACCAAGGCATAACCAATGCAAGAAGCATTAGTGATAAATTGTTGGACATTTTGCATGTATAGAGTGAAACTGATTAGGAAAATGTGTGGGAATGATAAAGAGAAAGTAGAGGCTCGAGGCAATGCAACCAATATGCAAGGGAATGATGAGAATCCAATCATATGCACAAGAACTTTACCCTAAACCCCCTCTTCTCTCAAAACCCTAGTGCACTTGGCCAAATTGATCAAGAAATGCACAATTGTGTAGAGGAGATCAAGGATGAAGGATTATGGATTGAAAAGTCAAGAAATCCCACTATATCTCCTAATTTTGAAGGTAACTACCTTGATATACAGAGGCAATGGCAAGGAGAATGGTTGGAGACCCAAGGTCTGAGATGGAACATAGGAAGCAACAGGTGGTTACATTGGAATTGATTTTGGATGTCATAAATTAAAATTAAAATTCAACGGAAGAATGAGGCACCATTTCTAAACTCCCCCTTCTTTTTTGGCTCTCCTTTGCCATGCCCTGCTAGATTTTTTTGTTTGCTGAAAGAAACTCGCTTAGAGGACAATAGAACTCGCTCTCAACATGCTAGAAAGTTTTAGTGCCTGTTTGAAATGAACTTATACAATTTGATTTAGAATCCAGCAATGTGAAGCAAGTAGAGTGTTTGATTTCTTACAATTCAAAGCATGTACTCACATTACAACTTTAGCATGTAATTAAGCTTGCATTATGCTCCTTGTACACTTGCTCCAAGGCTTGCAATAGTCATCCAACCAAAGAGAAATGAACAATGCCCTCACCAAGGCAAGAAGCATTAGTGATTAATTGTTGGATTTTTTGCATGTATAGAGTAAAACTCATTAGGAGAATGTGTTGGAATGATAATAAGAAAGTGGAGGCTCGACGCAATGCAACCAATATGGAAGGCAATGATGAGAATCCTATCATATGCATAAGAATTTTACCCTAAATCCCGTCTTCTCTCAAAACCCTAATGCACTTGGCCAAATTGATCAAGAAATGCACAATTGTATGGAGGAGATCAAGGGAAGAAGGATTATGGATTGAAAAGTCAAGAAGTCCCACAATAATTCCTCATTTTGAAGGTAGCTTCCCCGATATACATAGGCGATGGCAAGGAGAATGGTTGGAGACCCAGCCTGAGAGGGAACATACGGAGAAACAGGTGGTTACATTGGAATTGATTTTGGATGTCATAAATTAAAATTGAAATTCAACGGAAGAATGAGACACCATTTCCAAACTCGCCCTTCTTTTTGGGGTCTCCTTTGCCACGCTCTAGTAGATTTTTTTGTTTGCTCAAAGGAACTCGCTCAGAGGAAAATAGAACTTGATCTCAACATGCTAGATTCTAGTGCTTGTTTAAAAAAAACTTATGCAATTTGATTGAGAATCCATCAATGTGAAGAGAGTAGAGTGTTTGATTTCTTACAATTCAAAGCATGTACTCACATTACAACTTTAGCATATAATCAAGCTTACATTATGCTCCTTGTACACTTTCACCAAGGCTTGCAATAGTCATCCAACCAAAGAGAAACGAACAATGCCCTCACCAAGGCATAACCAATGCAAGAAGCATTAGTGATTAATTGTTGGATTTTTTACATGTATGGAGTAAAACTGATTAGGAAAATGTGTGGGAATGATAAAGAGAAAGTAGAGGCTCGAGGCAATGCAACCAATATGCAAGGGAATGATGAGAATCCAATCATATGCACAAGAATTTTACCCTAAACCCCATAACCCTAATGCACTTGGCCAAATAGATCAAGAAATGCACAATTGTGTAGCGGAGATCAAGGGAAGAAGGATTATGGATTGAAAAGTCAAGAAATCCAACAATAATTCCTAATTTTGAAGGTAACTTCCTCGATATACAGAGGTGATGGCAGGAGAATGGTTGGAGACCCAAGGTCTGACACATAATGTAAGGAGCAACAGGTGGCTACATTGGAATTGACTTTGGATGTCATAAATTAAAATTGAAATTCAACACAAAAATGAGGCACCATTTCTAAACTCCCCCTTCTTTTTGGGGTCTCCTTTGCCATGCCCTGCTAGTTTTTTTTTTGCTCAAAGGAACTCGCTCAGAGGACAATAGAACTCCCTCTCAACATGCTAGATTCTAGTGCTTGTTTAGAATAGACTTATACAATTTGATTGAGAATCCAGCAATAGGAAGAGAGTAGAGTGTTTGATTTCTTACAATTCAAAGCATGTACTCACATTACAACTTTAGCATGTAATCAAGCTTGCATTCTCGAGAGAGATCTGTCCCCGGATGGCAAGATTCCCTCCACTGGTTAACATCCAATCCAACCTGGTGAATTTAATAACTAGCGTTTGTGATTAATTGTTGGACTGTTTGCATGTATAGAGTAAAACTGAATAGGAGAATGTGTGGGAATGATAAAGAGAAAGTAGAGGCTCGAGGCAATGCAACCAATATGCAAGGGAATGATGAAAATCCCATCATATGTACAAGAATTTTACCCTAAACCCGGTCTTCTGTGAAAACCTCTTATGCACTTGGCCAAATTGATCAATAAATGCACAATTGTGTAGAGGAGATCAAGGGAAGAGGGATTATGAATTGAAAAGTCAAGAAATCCCACAATAAGTCTTAATTTTGAAGGTAACTTCCCCGATATACAGAGGCGATGGCAAGGAGGATGGTTGGAGACCCAAGGTCTGGTAAACAATGCAAGAAGCATTAGTGATTAATTGTTAGATGTATAGAGCAAAATTGATTAAGAAAATGTGTGGGAATGATAAAGAGAAAGTAGAGGCTTGAGGCAATGCAACCAATATGCAAGGGAATGATGACAATCCCATCATATGCACAAGAACTTTACCCTAAACCCCGTCTTCTCTCAAAACCCTAATGCACTCGGCCAAATTGATCAAGAAATGCACAATTGTGTAGAGGAGATCAAGGGAAGGATTATGGATTGAAAAGTTAGGAAATCCAACAATAATATCTAATTTTGAGCATAACTTCCCTGATATGCAGAGGCGATGGCAAGGAGAATGGTTGGAGACCCAAGGTCTGAGAAGAAGGAACATACAGAGCGACACGTGGTTACATTGGAATTGATTCTGGATGTCATAAATTAAAATTAAAATTCAACGTACGAATGAGGGACCATTTCTAAACTCCCTCTTCTTTTTGCGGTCTACTTTGCCGCGCCCTGCTAGATCTTTTGTTTGCTCAAAGCAACTTTCTCACAGGACAATAGAACTCCCTCTCAACATGCTAGATTCTAGTGCTTGTTAAAAATAAACTTATACAATTTGATTGAGAATCTAGCAATGTGAAGAGAGTAGAGTGTTTGATTTCTTACAATTCAAAGCATGTACTCACATTACAACTTTAGCATGTAATCAAGCTTGCATTCTCGAGAGAGATCTGTCCCCGGATGGCAAGATTCCCTCCACTGGTTAACATCCAATCCAACCTGGTGAAATTAATAACTAGCGTTTGTGATTAATTGTTGGACTGTTTGCATGTATAGAGTAAAACTCAATAGGAGAATGTGTGGGAATGATAAAGAGAAAGTAAAGGCTCGAGGCAATGCAACCAATATGCAAGGGAATGATGATAATCCCATCATATGTACAAGAATTTTACCCTAAACCCGGTCTTCTCTGAAAACCTCTTATGCACTTGGCCAAATTGATCAATAAATGCACAATTGTGTAGAGGAGATCAAGGGAAGAGGGATTATGAATTGAAAAGTCAAGAAATCCCACAATAAGTCTTAATTTTGAAGGTAACTTCCCCGATATACAGAGGCGATGGCAAGGAGAATGGTTGGAGACCCAAGGTCTGAGATGGAACATACGGAGCAACAGGTGGTTACATTGGAATTGATTTTTGATGTCATAAATTAAAATTGAAATTCAACGGAAGAATGAGGCACCATTTTTAAACTCCCCCTTATTTTTGCGGTCTCCTTTGCCACGCTTGCTAGATTTTTTTCTTTGCTCAAAGGAACTCGCTCAGAGGACAATAGAACTCCCTCTCAACATGCTAGATTCTAGTGCTTGTTTAGAATAAACATATGCAATTTGATTGAGAATCTAGTAATGTGAAGAGAGTAAAGTGTTTGATTTTTTACAATTGAAAGCATGTACTCACATTATTACAACTTTAGCATGTAATCAAGCTTGCATTATGCTCCTTGTACGCCTTCTCCAAGGCTTGCAATAGTCATCCAACCAAAGAGAAAGGAACAATGCCCTCACCAAGGCGGCATAAACAATGCAAGAAGCATTAGTGATTAATTGTTAGATGTATAGAGCAAAATTGATTAAGAAAATGTGTGGGAATGATAAAGAGAAAGTAGAGGCTTGAGGCAATGCAACCAATATGCAAGGGAATGATGACAATCCCATCATATGCACAAGAACTTTACCCTAAACCCCGTCTTCTCTCAAAACCCTAATGCACTTGGCCAAATTGATCAAGAAATGCACAATTGTGTAGAGGAGATCAAGGGAAGGATTATGGATTGAAAAGTTAGGAAATCCAACAATAATATCTAATTTTGAACATAACTTCCCTGATATGCAGAGGCGATGGCAAGGAGAATGGTTGGAGACCCAAGGTCTGAGAAGAAGGAACATACAGAGCGACACGTGGTTACATTGGAATTGATTCTGGATGTCATAAATTAAAATTGAAATTCAACGTAAGAATGAGGGACCATTTCTAAACTCCCTCTTCTTTTTGCGGTCTACTTTGCCATGCCCTGCTAGATCTTTTGTTTGCTCAAAGCAACTTTCTCAGAGGACAATAGAACTCCCTCTCAACATGCTAGATTCTAGTGCTTGTTTAAAATAAACTTATACAATTTAATTGAGAATCCAGCAATGTGAAGAGAGTAGAGTGTTTGATTTCTTATAATTCAAAGCATATACTCACAATATAACTTTAGCATGTAATCAAGCTTGCGTTATGCTCCGTGTACACTTGCTCCAAGGCTTGGAAGAGTCATCCAACCAAACAGAAATAAACAATGCCCTCACCAAGGCATAACCAATGCAAGAAGCATTAGTGATTAATTGTTGGATTTTTTGCATGTATAGAGTAAAATTGATTAGGAAAATGTGTGGGAATAATAAAGAGTAAGTAGAGGCTTGAGGCAATGCAACCAATATGCAAGAGAATGATGAGAATCCCATCATATGCATAACCTAAACCCCGCCTTCTCTCAAAACCCTAATTCACTTGGCCAAATTAATCAAGAAATACACAATTGTGTAGAGGAGATCAAGGGAAGTAGGATAATGGATTGGAAAGTCAAGAAATCCCACAATAATTTCTAATTTTGAAGGTAACTTCCCCGATATGTAGACATGATGGCAAGGAGAATGGTTGGAGACCCAGACCTGAGACGGAACATACGGAGCAACAGGTGGTTACATTGGAATTGATTTTGAATGTCATAAATTAAAATTGAAATTCAACGAAAGAATGAGGCACCATTTCTTAAAATTCAAAGCAATGTACTCACATTACAACTTTAGCATATAATCTAGCTTGCATTACGCTCCTTGTACACGTGCTCCAAGGCTTGCAATAGTCATTCAACCAAAGAGAAATGAACAATGTCCTCACCAAGGCATAACCAATGCAAGAAGCATTAGTGATTAATTGTTGGACATTTTGCATGTATAGAGTGAAACTGATTAGGAAAATGTGTGGGAATGATAAAGAGAAAGTAGAGGCTCGAGGCAATGCAACCAATATGCAAGGGAATGATGAGAATCCAATCATATGCACAAGAACTTTACCCTAAACCCCCTCTTCTCTCAAAACCCTAGTGCACTTGGCCAAATTGATCAAGAAATGCACAATTGTGTAGAGGAGATCAAGGATGAAGGATTATGGATTGAAAAGTCAAGAAATCCCACTATATCTCCTAATTTTGAAGGTAACTACCTTGATATACAGAGGCAATGGCAAGGAGAATGGTTGGAGACCCAAGGTCTGAGATGGAACATAGCAAGCAACAGGTGGTTACATTGGAATTGATTTTGGATGTCATAAATTAAAATTAAAATTCAACGGAAGAATGAGGCACCATTTCTAAACTCCCCCTTCTTTTTGGGGTCTCCTTTGCCATGCCCTGTTGGATTTTTTTGTTTGCTCAAAGAAACTCGCTTAGAGGACAATAGAACTCGCTCTCAACATGCTAGAAAGTTTTAATGCCTGTTTGAAATGAACTTATACAATTTGATTTAGAATCCAGCAATGTGAAGCGAGTAGAGTGTTTGATTTCTTACAATTCAAAGCATGTACTCACATTACAACTTTAGCATGTAATTAAGCTTACATTATGCTCCTTGTACACTTGCTCCAAGGCTTGCAATAGTCATCCAACCAAAGAGAAATGAACAATGCCCTCACCAAGGCAAGAAGCATTAGTGATTAATTGTTGTATTTTTTGCATGTATAGAGTAAAACTCATTAGGAGAATGTGTTGGAATGATAATAAGAAAGTGGAGGCTCGACGGAATGCAACCAATATGGAAGGCAATGATGAGAATCGCATCATATGCATAAGAATTTTACCCTAAATCCCGTCTTCTCTCAAAACCCTAATGCACTTGGCCAAATTGATCAAGAAATGCACAATTGTATGGAGGAGATCAAGGGAAGAAGGATTATGGATTGAAAAGTCAAGAAGTCCCACAATAATTCCTAATTTTGAAGGTAACTTCCCCGATATACATAGGCGATGGCAAGGAGAATGGTTGGAGACCCAGCCTGAGAGGGAACATACGGAGAAACAGGTGGTTACATTGGAATTGATTTTGGATGTCATAAATTAAAATTGAAATTCAACGGAAGAATGAGGCACCATTTCCAAACTCGCCCTTCTTTTTGGGGTCTCCTTTGCCACGCTCTAGTACATTTTTTTGTTTGCTCAAAGGAACTCGCTCAGAGGAAAATAGAACTTGATCTCAACATGCTAGATTCTAGTGCTTGTTTAAAAAAAACTTATGCAATTTGATTGAGAATCCAACAATGTGAAGAGAGTAGAGTGTTTGATTTCTTACAATTCAAAGCATGTACTCACATTACAACTTTAGCATATAATCAAGCTTACATTATGCTCCTTGTACACTTTCTCCAAGGCTTGCAATAGTCATCCAACGAAAGAGAAACGAATAATGCCCTCACCAAGGCATAACCAATGCAAGAAGCATTAGTGATTAATTGCTGGATTTTTTGCATGTATGGAGTAAAACTGATTAGGAAAATGTGTGGGAATGATAAAGAGAAAGTAGAGGCTCGAGAGGCAATGCAACCAATATGCAAGGGAATGATGAGAATCCAATCATATGCACAAGAATTTTACCCTAAACCCCATAACCCTAATGCACTTGGCCAAATAGATCAAGAAATGCACAATTGTGTAGCGGAGATCAAGGGAAGAAGGATTATGGATTGAAAAGTCAAGAAATCCAACAATAATTCCTAATTTTGAAGGTAACTTCCCCGATATACAGAGGTGATGGCAGGAGAATGGTTGGAGACCCAAGGTCCGACACATAATGTAAGGAGCAACAGGTGGTTACATTGGAATTGACTTTGGATGTCATAAATTAAAATTGAAATTCAACACAAAAATGAGGCACCATTTCTAAACTCCCCCTTCTTTTTGGGGTCTCCTTTGCCATGCCCTGCTAGTTTTTTTTTTTGCTCAAAGGAACTCGCTCAGAGGACAATAGAACTCCCTCTCAACATGCTAGATTCTAGTGCTTGTTTAGAATAGACTTATACAATTTGATTAAGAATCCAGCAATAGGAAGAGAGTAGAGTGTTTGATTTCTTATAATTCAAAGCATGTACTCACATTACAACTTTAGCATGTAATCAAGCTTGCATTCTCGAGAGAGATCTGTCCCCGGTTGGCAAGATTCCCTCCACTGGTTAACATCCAATCCAACCTGGTGAATTTAATAACTAGCGTTTGTGATTAATTGTTGGACTGTTTGCATGTATAGAGTAAAACTGAATAGGAGAATGTGTGGGAATGATAAAGAGAAAGTAGAGGCTCGAGGCAATGCAACCAATATGCAAGGGAATGATGATAATCCCATCATATGTACAAGAATTTTACCCTAAACCTGGTCTTCTATGAAAACCTCTTATGCACTTGGCCAAATTGATCAATAAATGCACAATTGTGTAGAGGAGATCAAGGGAAGATGGATTATGAATTGAAAAGTCAAGAAATCCCACAATAAGTCTTAATTTTGAAGGTAACTTCCTCGATATACAGAGGCGATGGCAAGGAGAATGGTTGGAGACCCAAGGTCTGGTAAACAATGCAAGAAGCGTTAGTGATTAATTGTTAGATGTATAGAGCAAAATTGATTAAGAAAATGTGTGGGAATGATAAAGAGAAAGTAGAGGCTTGAGGCAATGCAACCAATATGCAAGGGAATGATGACAATCCCATCATATGCACAAGAACTTTACCCTAAACCCCGTCTTCTCTCAAAACCCTAATGCACTCGGCCAAATTGATCAAGAAATGCACAATTGTGTAGAGGAGATCAAGGATAGGATTATGGATTGAAAAGTTAGGAAATCCAACAATAATATCTAATTTTGAACATAACTTCCCTGATATGCAGAGGCGATGGCAAGGAGAAAGGTTGGAGACCCAAGGTCTGAGAAGAAGGAACATACAGAGCGACACGTGGTTACATTGGAATTGATTCTGGATGTCATAAATTAAAATTGAAATTCAACGTACAAATGAGGGACCATTTCTAAACTCCCTCTTCTTTTTGCGGTCTACTTTGCCACGCCCTGCTAGATCTTTTGTTTGCTCAAAGCAACTTTCTCAGAGGACAATAGAACTCCCTCTCATTATGCTAGATTCTAGTGCTTGTTTAAAATAAACTTATACAATTTGATTGAGAATCCAGCAATGTGAAGAGAGTAGAGTGTTTGATTTCTTACAATTCAAAGCATGTACTCACATTACAACTTTAGCATGTAATCAAGCTTGCATTATCGAGAGAGATCTATCCCCGGATGGCAAGATTCCCTCCACTGGTTAACATCCAATCCAACCTGGTGAAATTAATAACTAGCGTTTGTGATTAATTGTTGGACTGTTTGCATGTATAGAGTAAAACTCAATAGGAGAATGTGTGGGAATGATAAAGAGAAAGTAGAGGCTCGAGGCAATTCAACCAATATGCAAGGGAATGATGATAATCCCATCATATGTACAAGAATATTACCCTAAATCCTGTCTTCTCTGAAAACCTCTTATGCACTTGGCCAAATTGATCAATAAATGCACAATTGTGTAGAGGAGATCAAGGGAAGAGGGATTATGAATTGAAAAGTCAAGAAATCCCACAATAAGTCCTAATTTTGAAGGTAACTTCCCCGATATACAGAGGCGATGGCAAGGAGAATGGTTGGAGACCCAAGGTCTGAGATGGAACATACGGAGCAACAGGTGGTTACATTGGAATTGATTTTTGATGTCATAAATTAAAATTGAAATTCAACGGAAGAATGAGGCACCATTTTTAATCTCCCCCTTCTTTTTGGGGTCTCCTTTGCCACGCTTGCTAGATTTTTTTCTTTGCTCAAAGGAACTCGCTCAGAGGACAATAGAACTCCCTCTCAACATGCTAGATTCTAGTGCTTGTTTAGAATAAACATATGCAATTTGATTGAGAATCCAGTAATGTAAAGAGAGTAGAGTGTTTGATTTTTTACAATTGAAAGCATGTACTCACATTATTACAACTTTAGCATGTAATCAAGCTTGCATTATGCTCCTTGTACACCTTCTCCAAGGCTTGCAATAGTCATCCAACCAAAGAGAAACGAACAATGCCCTCACCAAGGCGGCATAAACAATGCAAGAAGCATTAGTGATTAATTGTTAGATGTATAGAGCAAAATTGATTAAGAAAATGTGTGGGAATGATAAAGAGAAAGTAGAGGCTTGAGGCAATGCAACCAATATGCAAGGGAATGATGACAATCCCATCATATGCACAAGAACTTTACCCTAAACCCCGTCTTCTCTCAAAACCCTAATGCGCTCGGCCAAATTGATCAAGAAATGCACAATTGTGTAGCGGAGATCAAGGGAAGGATTATGGATTGAAAAGTTAGGAAATCCAACAATAATATCTAATTTTGAACATAACTTCCCTGATATGCAGAGGCGATGGCAAGGAGAATGGTTGGAGACCCAAGGTCTGAGAAGAAGGAACATACAGAGCGACACGTGGTTACATTGGAATTGATTCTGGATGTCATAAATTAAAATTAAAATTCAGCGTAAGAATGAGGGACCATTTCTAAACTCCCTCTTCTTTTTGCGGTCTACTTTGCCACGCCCTGCTAGATCTTCGCCACGCCCTGCTAGATCTTTGGTTTGCTCAAAGCAACTTTCTCAGAGGATAATAGAACTCCCTCTCAACATGCTAGATTCTAGTGCTTGTTTAAAATAAACTTATACAATTTAATTGAGAATCCAGCAATGTGAAGAGAGTAGAGTGTTTAATTTCATATAATTCAAAGCATATACAATATAACTTTAGCATGTAATCAAGCTTGCGTTATGCTCCCTGTACACTTGCTCCAAGGCTTGGAAGAGTCATCCAACCAAACAGAAATAAACAATGCCCTCACCAAGGCATAACCAATGCAAGAAGCATTAGTGATTAATTGTTGGATTTTTTGCATGTATAGAGTAAAATTTTTTTAGGAAAATGTGTGGGAATAATAAAGAGTAAGTAGAGGCTTGAGGCAATGCAGCCAATATGCAAGAGAATGATGAGAATCCCATCATATGCATAACCATCTTACTATCCGGGGATAGATCTCTCTCGAGAATGCAAGCTTGATTACATGCTAAAGTTGAAATGTGAGTACATGCTTTGAATTGTAAGAAATCAAACACTCTACTCTCTTCACATTGCTGGATTCTCAATCAAATTGTGTAAGTCTATTCTAAACAAGCACTAGAATCTAGCATGTTGAGAGGGAGTTCTATTGTCCTCTGAGCGAGTTCCTTTGAGCAAAAAAAAAACTAGCAGGGCATGGCAAAGGAGACCCCAAAAAGAAGGGGGAGTTTAGAAATGGTGCCTCATTTTTGTGTTGAATTTCAATTTTAATTTATGACATCCAAAGTCAATTCCAATGTAACCACCTGTTGCTCCTTACATTATGTGTCAGACCTTGGGTCTCCAACCATTCTCCTGCCATCACCTCTGTATATCGGGGAAGTTACCTTCAAAATTAGGAATTATTGTTGGATTTCTTGACTTTTCAATCCATAATCCTTCTTCCCTTGATCTCCGCTACACAATTGTGCATTTCTTGATCTATTTGGCCAAGTGCATTAGGGTTATGGGGTTTAGGGTAAAATTCTTGTGCATATGACTGGATTCTCATCATTCCCTTGCATATTGGTTGCATTGCCTCGAGCCTCTACTTTCTCTTTATCATTCTCACACATTTTCCTAATCACTTTTACTCCATACATGCAAAAAATCCAACAATTAATCACTAATGCTTCTTGCATTGGTTATGTCTTGGTGAGGGCATTGTTCGTTTCTCTTTGGTTGGATGACTATTGCAAGCCTTGGAGAAAGTGTACAAGGAGCATAATGTAAGCTTGATTATATGCTAAAGTTGTAATGTGAGTACATGCTTTGAATTGTAAGAAATCAAACACTCTACTCGCTTCACATTGCTGGATTCTAAATCAAATTGTATAAGTTCATTTCAAACAGGCACTAAAACTTTCTAGCATGTTGAGAGCGAGTTCTATTGTCCTGTAAGCGAGTTCTATTGTCCTCTAAGCGAGTTCTATTGTCCTCTAAGCGAGGTTCTATTGTCCTCTAAGCGAGTTCTATTGTCCTCTAAGCGAGTTCTATTGTCCTCTAAGCGAGTTCTATTGTCCTCTAAGCGAGTTTCTTTGAGCAAACAAAAAAATCCAGCAGGGCATGGCAAAGGAGACCCCAAAAAGAAGGGGGAGTTTAGAAATGGTGCCTCGTTCTTCCGTTGAATTTTAATTTTAATTTATGACATCCAAAATCAATTCCAATGTAACCACCTGTTGCTTCCTATGTTCCATCTCAGACCTTGGGTCTCCAACCATTCTCCTTGCCATTGCCTCTGTATGTCAAGGCAGTTACCTTCAAAATTAGGAGATATAGTGGGCTTTCTTGACTTTTCAATCCATAATCCTTCATCCTTGATCTCCTCTACACAATTGTGCATTTCTTGATCAATTTGGCCAAGTGCACTAGGGTTTTGAGAGAAGAGGGGGTTTAGGGTAAAGTTCTTGTGCATATGATTGGATTCTCATCATTCCCTTGCATATTGGTTGCATTGCCTCGAGCCTCTACTTTCTCTTTATCATTCCCACATATTTTCCTAATCAGTTTCACTCTATACATGCAAAATAACCAACAATTAATCACTAATGCTTCTTGCATTGGTTATGCCTTGGTGAGGACATTGTTCGTTGAATGACTATTGCAAGCCTTGGAGCACGTGTACAAGGAGCGTAATGCAAGCTAGATTATATGCTAAAGTTGTAATGTGAGTACATTGCTTTGAATTTTAAGAAATGGTGCCTCATTCTTTCGTTGAATTTTAATTTTAATTTATGACATTCAAAATCAATTCCAATGTAACCACCTGTTGCTCCGTATGTTCCGTCTCAGGTCTGAAAAGTTAGGAAATCCAACAATAATATCTAATTTTGAACATAACTTCCCTGATATGCAGAGGCGATGGCAAGGACATTGGTTGGAGACCAAAGGTCTGAGAAGAAGGAACATACACAGCGACACGTGGTTATACATTGGAATTGATTCTGGATGTCATAAATTAAAATTGAAATTCAACGTACGAATGAGGGACCATTTCTAAACTCCCTCTTCTTTTTGCGGTCTACTTTGCCACGCCCTGCTAGATCTTTTGTTTGCTCAAAGCAACTTTCTCAGAGGACAATAGAACTCCCTCTCAACATGCTAGATTCTAGTGCTTGTTTAAAATAAACTTATACAATTTGATTGAGAATCCAGCAATGTGAAGAGAGTAGAGTGTTTGATTTCTTACAATTCAAAGCATGTACTCACATTACAACTTTAGCATGTAATCAAGCTTGCATTCTCGAGAGACATTTGTCCCCGGATGGCAAGATTCCCTCCACTGGTTAACATCCACCAATCCAACCTGGTAAATTTAATAACTAGCGTTTGTGATTAATTGTTGGACTGTTTGCATGTATAGAGTAAAACTGAATAGGAGAATGTGTGGGAATGATAAAGAGAAAGTAGAGGCTCGAGGCAATGCAACCAATATGCAAGGGAATGATGATAATCCCATCATATGTACAAGAATTTCACCCTAAACCCGGTCTTCTCTGAAAACCTCTTATGCACTTGGCCAAATTGATCAATAAATGCACAATTGTGTAGAGGAGATCAAGGGAAGAGGGATTATGAATTGAAAAGTCAAGAAATCCCACAATAAGTCCTAATTTTGAAGGTAACTTCCCCGATATACAGAGGCGATGGCAAGGAGAATGGTTGGAGACCCAAGGTCTGAGATGGAACATACGGAGCAACAGGTGGTTACATTGGAATTGATTTTTGATGTCATAAATTAAAATTGAAATTCAACGGAAGAATGAGGCACCATTTTTAAACTCCCCCTTCTTTTTGGGGTCTCCTTTGCCACGCTTGCTAGATTTTTTTCTTTGCTCAAAGGAACTCGCTCAGAGGACAATAGAACTCCCTCTCAACATGCTAGATTCTAGTGCTTGTTTAGAATAAACATATGCAATTTGATTGAGAATCCAGTAATGTGAAGAGAGTAGAGTGTTTGATTTTTTACAATTGAAAGCATGTACTCACATTATTACAACTTTAGCATGTAATCAAGCTTGCATTATGCTCCTTGTACACCTTCTCCAAGGCTTGCAATAGTCATCCAACCAAAGAGAAACGAACAATGCCCTCACCAAGGCGGCATAAACAATGCAAGAAGCATTAGTGATTAATTGTTAGATGTATAGAGCAAAATTGATTAAGAAAATGTGTGGGAATGATAAAGAGAAAGTAGAGGCTTGAGGCAATGCAACCAATATGCAAGGGAATGATGACAATCCCATCATATGCACAAGAACTTTACCCTAAACCCCGTCTTCTCTCAAAACCCTAATGCACTCGGCCAAATTGATCAAGAAATGCACAATTGTGTAGAGGAGATCAAGGGAAGGATTATGGATTGAAAAGTTAGGAAATCCAACAATAATATCTAATTTTGAACATAACTTCCCTGATATGCAGAGGCGATGGCAAGGAGAATGGTTGGAGACCCAAGGTCTGAGAAGAAGGAACATACAGAGCGACACGTGGTTATACATTGGAATTGATTCTGGATGTCATAAATTAAAATTGAAATTCAACGTACGAATGAGGGACCATTTCTAAACTCCCTCTTCTTTTTGCGGTCTACTTTGCCACGCCCTGCTAGATCTTTTGTTTGCTCAAAGCAACTTTCTCAGAGGACAATAGAACTCCCTCTCAACATGCTAGATTCTAGTGCTTGTTTAAAATAAACTTATACAATTTGATTAAGAATCCAGCAATGTGAAGAGAGTAGAGTGTTTGATTTCTTACAATTCAAAGCATGTACTCACATTACAACTTTAGCATGTAATCAAGCTTGCATTCTCGAGAGACATTTGTCCCCGGATGGCAAGATTCCCTCCACTGGTTAACATCCACCAATCCAACCTGGTAAATTTAATAACTAGCGTTTGTGATTAATTGTTGGACTGTTTGCATGTATAGAGAAAAACTGAATAGGAGAATGTGTGGGAATGATAAAGAGAAAGTAGAGGCTCGAGGCAATGTGTAGGAATGATAAAGAGAAAGTAGAGGCTCGAGGCAATGCAACCAATATGGAAGGGAATGATGATAATCGCATCATATGCACAAGAATTTTACCCTAAACCCGGTCCTCTGTGAAAACCTCTTATGCACTTGGCCAAATTGATCAATAAATGCACAATTGTGTAGAGGAGATCAAGGGAAGAGGGATTATGAATTGAAAAGTCAAGAAATCCCACAATAAGTCTTAATTTTGAAGGTAACTTCCCCGATATACAGAGGCGATGGCAAGGAGAATGGTTGGAGACCCAAGGTCTGAGATGGAACATACGGAGCAATAGGTGGTTACATTGGAATTGATTTTTGATGTCATAAATTAAAATTGAAATTCAACGGAAGAATGAGGCACCATTTTTAAACTCCCCCTTCTTTTGGGGGTCTCCTTTGCCACGCTTGCTAGATTTTTTTCTTTGCTCAAAGGAACTCGCTCAGAGGACAATAGAACTCCCTCTCAACATGCTAGATTCTAGTGCTTGTTTAGAATAAACATATGCAATTTGATTGAGAATCCAGTAATGTGAAGAGAGTAGAGTGTTTGATTTTTTACAATTGAAAGCATGTACTCACATTATTACAACTTTAGCATGTAATCAAGCTTGCATTATGCTCCTTGTACACCTTCTCCAAGGCTTGCAATAGTCATCCAACCAAAGAGAAACGAACAATGCCCTCACCAAGGCGGCATAAACAATGCAAGAAGCATTAGTGATTAATTGTTAGATGTATAGAGCAAAATTAATTAAGAAAATGTGTGGGAATGATAAAGAGAAAGTAGAGGCTTGAGGCAATGCAACCAATATGCAAGGGAATGATGACAATCCCATCATATGCACAAGAACTTTACCCTAAACCCCGTCTTCTCTCAAAACCCTAATGCACTCGGCCAAATTGATCAAGAAATGCACAATTGTGTAGAGGAGATCAAGGGAAGGATTATGGATTGAAAAGTTAGGAAATCCAACAATAATATCTAATTTTGAACATAACTTCCCTGATATGCAGAGGCGATGGCAAGGAGAATGGTTGGAGACCCAAGGTCTGAGAAGAAGGAACATACAGAGCGACACGTGGTTATACATTGGAATTGATTCTGGATGTCATAAATTAAAATTGAAATTCAACGTACGAATGAGGGACCATTTCTAAACTCCCTCTTCTTTTTGCGGTCTACTTTGCCACGCCCTGCTAGATCTTTTGTTTGCTCAAAGCAACTTTCTCAGAGGACAATAGAACTCCCTCTCAACATGCTAGATTCTAGTGCTTGTTTAAAATAAACTTATACTATTTGATTGAGAATCCAGCAATGTGAAGAGAGTAGAGTGTTTGATTTCTTATAATTCAAAGCATGTACTCACATTACAACTTTAGCATGTAATCAAGCTTGCATTCTCGAGAGACATTTGTCCCCGGATGGCAAGATTCCCTCCACTGGTTAACATCCACCAATCCAACCTGGTAAATTTAATAACTAGCGTTTGTGATTAATTGTTGGACTGTTTGCATGTATAGAGTAAAACTGAATAGGAGAATGTGTGGGAATGATAAAGAGAAAGTAGAGGCTCGAGGAAGTGTGTGGGAATGATAAAGAGAAAGTAGAGCCTCGAGGCAATGCAACCAATATGCAAGGGAATGATGATAATCGCATCATATGCACAAGAATTTTACCCTAAACCCGGTCTTCTGTGAAAACCTCTTATGCACTTGGTCAAATTGATCAATAAATGCACAATTGTGTAGAGGAGATCAAGGGAAGAGGGATTATGAATTGAAAAGTCAAGAAATCCCACAATAAGTCCTAATTTTGAAGGTAACTTTCCCGATATACAGAGGCGATGGCAAGGAGAACGGTTGGAGACCCAAGGTCTGAGATGGAACATACGGAGCAATAGGTGGTTACATTGGAATTGATTTTTGATGTCATAAATTAAAATTGAAATTCAACGGAAGAATGAGGCACCATTTTTAAACTCCCCCTTCTTTTTGGGGTCTCCTTTGCCACGCTTGCTAGATTTTTTTCTTTGCTCAAAGGAACTCGCTCAGAGGACAATAGAACTCCCTCTCAACATGCTAGATTCTAGTGCTTGTTTAGAATAAACATATGCAATTTGATTGAGAATCCAGTAATGTGAAGAGAGTAGAGTGTTTGATTTTTTACAATTGAAAGCATGTACTCACATTATTACAACTTTAGCATGTAATCAAGCTTGCATTATGCTCCTTGTACACCTTCTCCAAGGCTTGCAATAGTCATCCAACCAAAGAGAAACGAACAATGCCCTCACCAAGGCGGCATAAACAATGCAAGAAGCATTAGTGATTAATTGTTAGATGTATAGAGCAAAATTGATTAAGAAAATGTGTGGGAATGATAAAGAGAAAGTAAAGGCTTGAGGCAATGCAACCAATATGCAAGGGAATGATGACAATCCCATCATATGCACAAGAACTTTACCCTAAACCCCGTCTTCTCTCAAACCCCTAATGCACTCGGCCAAATTGATCAAGAAATGCACAATTGTGTAGAGGAGATCAAGGGAAGGATTATGGATTGAAAAGTTAGGAAATCCAACAATAATATCTAATTTTGAACATAACTTCCCTGATATGCAGAGGCGATGGCAAGGAGAATGGTTGGAGACCCAAGGTCTGAGAAGAAGGAACATACAGAGCGACACGTGGTTATACATTGGAATTGATTCTGGATGTCATAAATTAAAATTGAAATTCAACGTAAGAATGAGGGACCATTTCTAAACTCCCTCTTCTTTTTGCGGTCTACTTTGCCACACCCTGCTAGATCTTTTGTTTGCTCAAAGCAACTTTCTCAGAGGACAATAGAACTCCCTCTCAACATGCTAGATTCTAGTGCTTGTTTAAAATAAACTTATACAATTTAATTGAGAATCCAGCAATGTGAAGAGAGTAGAGTGTTTGATTTCTTATAATTCAAAGCATATACTCACAATATAACTTTAGCATGTAATCAAGCTTGCGTTATGCTCCGTGTACACTTGGTCCAAGGCTTGGAAGAGTCATCCAACAAAACAGAAATAAACAATGCCCTCACCAAGGCATAACCAATGCAAGAAGCATTAGTGATTAATTGTTGGATTTTTTGCATGTATAGAGTAAAATTGATTAGGAAAATGTGTGGGAATAATAAAGAGTAAGTAGAGGCTTGAGGCAATGCAACCAATATGCAAGAGAATGATGAGAATCCCATCATATGCATAACCTAAACCCCGCCTTCTCTCAAAACCCTAATGCACTTGGCCAAATTAATCAAGAAATACACAATTGTGTAGAGGAGATCAAGGGAAGTAGGATAATGGATTGGAAAGTCAAGAAATCCCACAATAATTTCTAATTTTGAAGGTAACTTCCTCGATATGTAGACACGACGGCAAGGAGAATGGTTGGAGACCCAGACCTGAGACGGAACATAGGGAGCAACAGGTGGTTACATTGGAATTGATTTTGAATGTCATAAATTAAAATTGAAATTCAACGAAAGAATGAGGCACCATTTCTTAAAATTCAAAGCAATGTACTCACATTACAACTTTAGCATATAATCTAGCTTGCATTACGCTCCTTGTACACGTGCTCCAAGGCTTGCAATAGTCATTCAACCAAAGAGAAACGAACAATGTCCTCACCAAGGCATAACGAATGCAAGAAGCATTAGTGATTAATTGTTGGACATTTTGCATGTATAGAGTGAAACTGATTAGGAAAATGTGTGGGAATGATAAAGAGAAAGTAGAGGCTCGAGGCAATGCAACCAATATGCAAGGGAATGATGAGAATCCAATCATATGCACAAGAACTTTACCCTAAACCCCCTCTTCTCTCAAAACCCTAGTGCACTTGGCCAAATTGATCAAGAAATGCACAATTGTGTAGAGGAGATCAAGGATGAAGGATTATGGATTGAAAAGTCAAGAAATCCCACTATATCTCCTAATTTTGAAGGTAACTGCCTTGACATACAGAGGCAATGGCAAGGAGAATGGTTGGAGACCCAAGGTCTGAGATGGAACATAGGAAGCAAAACAGGTGGTTACATTGGAATTGATTTTGGATGTCATAAATTAAAATCAAAATTCAACGAAAGAATGAGGCACCATTTCTAAACTCCCCCTTCTTTTTGGGGTCTCCTTTGCCATGCCCTGCTGGATTTTTTTGTTTGCTCAAAGAAACTCGCTTAGAGGACAATAGAACTCGCTCTCAACATGCTAGAAAGTTTTAGTACCTGTTTGAAATGAACTTATACAATTTGATTTAGAATCCAGCAATGTGAAGCGAGTAGAGTGTTTGATTTCTTACAATTCAAAGCATGTACTCACATTACAACTTTAGCATGTAATTAAGCTTGCATTATGCTCCTTGTACACTTGCTCCAAGGCTTGCAATAGTCATCCAACCAAAGAGAAATGAACAATGCCCTCACCAAGGCAAGAAGCATTAGTGATTAATTGTTGGATTTTTTGCATGTATAGAGTAAAACTCATTAGGAGAATGTGAGGAAATGATAATAAGAAAGTGGAGGCTCGATGCAATGCAACCAATATGGAAGGCAATGATGAGAATCCCATCATATGCATAAGAATTTTACCCTAAATCCCGTCTTCTCTCAAAACCCTAATGCACTTGGCCAAATTGATCAAGAAATGCACAATTGTATGGAGGAGATCAAGGGAAGAAGGATTATGGATTGAAAAGTCAAGAAGTCCCACAATAATTCCTAATTTTGAAGGTAACTTCCCCGATATACATAGGCGATGGCAAGGAGAATGGTTGGAGACCCAGCCTGAGAGGGAACATACGGAGAAACAGGTGGTTACATTGGAATTGATTTTGGATGTCATAAATTAAAATTGAAATTCAACAGAAGAATGAGGCACCATTTCCAAACTCGCCCTTCTTTTTGGGGTCTCCTTTGCCACGCTCTAGTAGATTTTTTTGTTTGCTCAAAGGAACTTGCTCAGAGGAAAATAGAACTTGATCTCAACATGCTAGATTCTAGTGCTTGTTAAAAAAAAACTTATGCAATTTGATTGAGAATCCAGCAATGTGAAGAGAGTAGAGTGTTTGATTTCTTACAATTCAAAGCATGTACTCACATTACAACTTTAGCATATAATCAAGCTTACATTATGCTCCTTGTACACTTTCTCCAAGGCTTGCAATAGTCATCCAACCAAAGAGAAACGTGCCCTCACCAAGGCATAACCAATGCAAGAAGCATTAGTGATTAATTGTTGGATTTTTTGCATGTATGGAGTAAAACTGATTAGGAAAATGTGTGGGAATGATAAAGAGAAAGTAGAGGCTCGACGCAATGCAACCAATATGCAAGGGAATGATGAGAATCCAAACATATGCACAAGAATTTTACCCTAAACCCCATAACCCTAATGCACTTGGCCAAATAGATCAAGAAATGCACAATTGTGTAGCGGAGATCAAGGGAAGAAGGATTATGGATTGAACAGTCAAGAAATCCAACAATAATTCCTAATTTTGAAGGTAAATTCCCCGATATACAGAGGTGATGGCAGGAGAATGGTTGGAGACCCAAGGTCTCACACATAATGTAAGGAGCAACAGGTGGTTACATTGGAATTGACTTTGGATGTCATAAATTAAAATTGAAATTCAACACAAAAATGAGGCACCATTTCTAAACTCCCCCTTCTTTTTGGGGTCTCCTTTGCCATGCCTTGCTAGTTTTTTTTTTGCTCAAAGGAACTCGCTCAGAGAACAATAGAACTCCCTCTCAACATGCTAGATTCTAGTGCTTGTTTAGAATAGACTTATACAATCTGATTGAGAATCCAGCAATGTGAAGAGAGTAGAGTGTTTGATTTCTTACAATTCAAAGCATGTACTCACATTACAACTTTAGCATGTAATCAAGCTTGCATTCTCGAGAGAGATCTGTCCCCAGATAGTAAGATTTCCTCCACTGGTTAACATCCAATCCAGCCTAATTAATTTAATAACTAGCATTTGTGATTAATTATTGGACTGTTTGCATGTATAGAGTAAAACTGAATAGGAGAATGTGTGGGAATGATAAAGAGAAAGTAGAGGCTCGAGGCAATGCAACCAATATGCAAGGGAATGATGATAATCCCATCATATGCACAAGAATTTTACCCTAAACCCCGTCTTCTCTCAAAACCCTAATGCACTCGGCCAAATTGATCAAGAAATGCACAATTATGTAGACGAGATCAAGGGAAGGATTATGGATTGAAAAGTTAGGAAATCCAACAATAATATCTAATTTTGAACATAACTTCCCTGATATGCAGAGGCAATGGCAAGGAGAATGGTTGGAGACCCAAGGTCTGAGAAGAAGGAACATACAGAGCGACACGTGGTTACATTGGAATTGGTTCTGGATGTCATAAATTAAAATTGAAATTTAACGTAAGAATGAGGGACCATTTCTAAACTCCCTCGTCTTTTTGCGGCCTACTTTGCCACGCCCTACTAGATCTTTTGTTTGCTCAAAGAAACTTTCTCAGAGGACAATAGAACTCCCTCTCAACATGCTAGATTCTAGTGCTTGTTTAAAATAAACTTATACAATTTGATTGAGAATCCAACAATGTGAAGAGAGTAGAGTGTTTGATTTCTTACAATTCAAAGCATGTACTCACATTACAACTTTAGCATGTAATCAAGCTTGCATTCTCGAGAGAGATCTGTCCCCTGATGGCAAGATTCCCTCCACTGGTTAACATCCAATCCAACCTGGTGAATTTAATAACTAGCGTTTGTGATTAATTGTTGGACTGTTTGCATGTATAGAGTAAAACTGAATAGGAGAATGTGTGGGAATGATAAAGAGAAAGTAGAGGCTCGAGGCAATGCAACCAATATGCAAGGGAATGATGATAATCCCATCATATGTACAAGAATTTTACCCTAAACCCGGTCTTCTCTGAAAACCTCTTATGCACTTGGCCAAATTGATCAATAAATGCACAATTCTGTAGAGGAGATCAAGGGAAGAGGGATTATGAATTGAAAAGTCAAGAAATCCCACAATAAGTCCTAATTTTGAAGGTAACTTCCCCGATATACAGAGGCGATGGCAAGGAGAATGGTTGGAGACCCAAGGTCTGAGATGGAACATACGGAGCAACAGGTGTTTAAATTGGAATTGATTTTTGATGTCATAAATTAAAATTGAAATTCAACGGAAGAATGAGGCACCATTTTTAAACTCCCCCTTCTTTTTGGGGTCTCCTTTGCCACGCTGTCGTGAAGTGTGCGGTACAGCCAGGAAAGTACGAAACTTCTAGCTGTGAGAGTGAATGTCAAATCCAACAAGGAAACTCACGCACAAAATTTCCCAAGGAGTATTGAACATCACTATTTCCAATGACAAATACATGTGTCAATTCACCTCAATACATCCTTGAATTCATCCCGATGATTGCACAGAATTGCATGAAATCCTTTGAACCATTCACATGTGGGCATAACAAGGCCTTCCAATTTTTCCAATATACATCCATTACATCCAGTGCCCTCAAAACCATTATTTTGAGATGTACTTTATCACCTGAAAACCTGCCTTAATATTCTAACATCTCACAAGCAAAATATAGCATTTGGCATAGCTTTAACATACTCGTAATTTCCAAAATCCATTTGAGTAGAAAGTAAGATCAATTACCCTCAACTTCAATGTATTTTTCATAAATTTCCGAGCTCCAAATTCTTTAGCTTTTGTAGAATGGGATATACGATTCTCTCAAATCGTATTAAGTGAGAGTAATTTTAAAGGAAATAAAGAAAATTCACTTAACTGAAGGTTAACGTGCTTCGAATCTCTTGATCATTTCATTAGTCGCAAATTGCACGTCGTCGACTGTTCGGTGAAGGACATGAAAAAAAACAAAGAGTATCTCCTTCTATAGTACTCAGGATTTCCTCCAAATCTAACACCTATAAGGCACATACAGATTATGTATTCTTGAAATAAAAAAGTCTGGTCGATTGGACGCTGGTTCTCCTCTCTGCAGATTTTTTTTACACTCTGGTTTTCGCCGCCGTCTGCCTCCGGCCCTTTTTTATTTTTCCCCGCGGAGAAGTCGTGCTTACCACCCTTTTGCAGCTATTCATCCGGATTTTCCAATTACAATGGCTGCGCTCGCATTTCGCTTCCATGCTATCTAGAAAATTCCCAAATAAAAGAAATGCATTTGCTTTTCCACGTATGCTGCCAGCCTTAGTGCATTGTTTCTAACCTTAGCATTAAGGTTAAAATTCCCAATGCAAGGCATAACCTTAGCATTAAGGTTAAAGTTCTCAATGCAAGGCATTTCATTAAATTTTATTCCGCGGCATCCAACAAATTCTTCGGCACTGTAATGTCCATTGAATCTCTATTACTCTTGATGCCTCCGTAGTGTATAAATCATCATATTGGCCATGTGATTTATAGACTCCCCAATTGTTCATTCAAGTATTTTCCCATATCTTCATAAATACCCTTTGTGCATTGAGATGCCCTCATGTTTGCATTCCATAAGAGGTATTCACTGATTTGACCCAATCGATACCATTTAAAAGCTACCACACATTATGCACATGGGAAGCCATTAACATCATTAACTTATCCCTTTGGCGTGCCACTCATACCATCATATATAACTGGATGTTTCTAACTTACCCATGGGCTCTGAGTAACAGCAGAACCATCACCCTCCACACTCATATACAGAAACTCCTAGATCTGGCTCAGCCTCAGCTTGTCTTATTGAACCTCATTTACAATATGAACATATGTACATGGCATCATATAATGACTCGTCATGGCACTTAACCCCATGCATCTGGATGTGTATTTGATGGCCTCACATGCACGGTTTCACATCATAGACGTGCCATGGCACGACATCCACCCCCTCTAAACCTGCACATCCTCTGGTATGTGCCAAATCATCATCAAGGTCCACATATAACTGGATGTCGTCTTCATCTTCTGCAGTTCCAGGAAGATCATCCTCTTCCTCTTCAACCATATCCATACTACCACTGTCAAGCCTCTCATCCTGAATCTCTTGTGAATCAAAAGGATCATTATCATGCCTTCTTTTAAATATCTTGATTCTTTTGCCAGCCACAAGATTCTTTATTTCTGTTCCATCAAGCTCACACAGAGTATACGTGGCATCTCCATGCACATGCTTGACAATGTAAGGGCCAAACCATCTTTTTGCAAATCTTCTTTGAACAGTGAATTGGTTGTCAAGGCTACTGTCATACATTAGAACCCAATCACCTTCTTCAATAGGTTTTGGCCGGAGTCTGTGTCTACAATCAAATCTTTCTTTATTTTTCAGCCTTGCATCTTTCAAGCGAGCTTTAGCAAGCTCTACATCTTCAGGCCTCCTCTCCAACTGTCTTATTCGCAATGCAAGGAGATCATCTCTGCTCAATCCTTCCACCCAGGGCAATACATTCCAAGTTAGAATTATTTCTTCAACTGGCATCACTGGCTTCTGACCATACATTAATTCTGCAGGCATGTATCCTGTCACTGAGCTATGAGTTGTACGGTCAGCCCACAAGGCATATGGTAGCAGCTTTGGCCACTCTCTCATCCTTTCTCTGCATGCCTTAGCCAAAGCTTTAATGATTGGAGGATGTCCTCGCTCACTTTTCCCATTGCCCTCAGGATTGTAAGCACATGTTAGGGACAGTTTGATACCAATTCTAGAGAAGAATTCCCTTGCTTCTTCAACATCTAGCTCACCCCTATCAGCTGTTATTTTCCCAACACAACCATACCGGCAGATCACATCTTCCAAGAGAAATTTGCATACTGTTTCCGTACTCTTTGTTCTAAGAGCATGCCCTTCTACCTAATTTGTCAAATCTTCTCTTGCAAGTGCTATATACCGCATCTGCCAAATTCCCAAAGGCATTGTAACTAGATCCACTACCCATTTGTAGTGCATGGCAGGTGGGTAGGTTGGTTGCAAGCCATCACGATGCCGCACATTTGAGTACATTTGGCATACTATGCATGTTTCCACATATTGGGAAATATCCTTGTACATCCCTCTCCACCAATATTTTTCCTTTATTTTGGTAAAAGTGGCCCATACGCTTCTATGTCCAGCCCAGAGACTCTCATGGAATTCTTTCACAAGCTTTCCTTGAGTCTCTTTATCACATATGACTCTCTGTGGCATAGCATTCCTCTGCTTAGGATGCTTCCAGAGATACCCATCCTTTAGAAAGTAACCATATGCTTTTCTGCGGATCCTCTTAAATTCTGAGTCAGACCAATTTTCTTGCCTTGTCAGAGTACTCAAATATTGACCAATAAGCAACCAATCTCCTTCATATATTTCCTCAATAAAAGACTCAAGTGCATTTGATAGGCAAATATGATCCCCTTTTGCATATGCTGTAGTATAGAACTTTGTACCCACATCATCAATGTCACTAATCATCTCTTTCTCATCTTCATACCTGGCTCTTGATAGCATATCTGCAACTGGATTATCTTTTCCCGCAATATGCTCAAACTCAGGATTTAGTGACTTGATATAAGCAATCCACCTAAGCATAGCAATATCTGGAGTGGTACAACTTGCTATCATCCCAAGAAGTGGCAAGCAATCAGTTTCCACAAGTACAGATGCCCCAATAAGATATTCTTTTTCACATTTTAGAGCAGTGACTATCCCCCATAATTCTCTCTTGATCTGTGGATACTTTCGTTGCCGAAAGCTTAATACCTTTGCTCCAAATCTAATTACATACCTATGATCATCCTCGTCATCTTGCCCTACTACCCATCCTATCCCAGTAGGACTAGTATCAACTGTAACAATCACAGGCCTGCCACACTCATAATCTACCTTTCTCAAAATGGATGATGATTGGAGCAAATATTTCAGCTTCCGCATAGCTTTAATATGTACTGCACTCCACAGAAATTTTTGATTTTTCCTCAAAAGTTGATAAAGAGGATCTGCTACATGTGCATAATGTGGGATCCAAATAACATAAAAGACACATGCTCCAAGAAATCTCCTCAGCTCTGTAACATTAATGCATGTCTCTTTCATTCTTTGTATTGCATCTATTTTGGCTGGACAAGGTCGACGTCCACTAGTACTACAAAGATGTCCCACTATTAGCACTTCACCAACTCCAAACACTGATTTCAGCCCAGATAAAGTAAGATTCACTTCTTCAAGCCTGGATAGAATCATATCACAATCCTTTATATGATTTGCCACAAACTTGCGGCACCCTTTTGAATCCAAATCCTCATCTTTGTCTTTCTCATCACAGCCCTTTATTGGCACATCATCTAAAAATGGCATAGTTTTTTGTGGTATGAAGTCTCGTAAGACTTTATTCATTCCATTCATCATATGTGCCACTGAGTTGGTGGCTCCCTGTGGTAAGGTACACATCCTTACTAATCCCAAAGGAGTTCTCATTGTGGTCAAGTCCCTGCTTTGTATATCCAGCTGGAACTGATCATATCCCGAATACAGATCACCCATAGAGTATATAGCTTTCCCTGCAAATGCTTCTGCAAACTCATCCACAATTGGACCTGCTCCCACATTCCTGATTGTGACTTTGTTTACAGGTTGCATGTCTTGAATAAAGCGCAATGTCCCATTTTTCTTTGGTACAGTAAACCATCTGTTGGAATATGGGGCACATGAAGGCTCCAAGATTCCCATCCTGATCTTTTCCTTTAGTAATTCCATCAACTTTGGCAAGAGAGCCTTTGGTACTGGAATTGGCCGCAGGTTCCAGGGCACATGTGGAACAGTAAAGATCACCATTGGTGCTGTTACACATGGATCAACACAGCCTATCTCATGCGGCTGAAAAGCAAAAGCTTTCCCATGTTTTACAAGCATCTCCTCAAAGCATTCCCTTTCAACTGCCAACAGAAAATCCTTCTCACCAATCTTCAGCTCTTTCAGAGTTTCTTGAGTAAATTTATGCCCAATTTTCTTCGGATCTCTAAGATTTGGCTGCATAGAAGCTTCATCTATCTTCTCCTTGCTTCCTGGTGGCAAGGGCAAAGCAACTGGTTTCACCTTCTTTGCAACCGTTTTGTACTTTGTATCAACATGAGCATCCATCTCACAATTCATGTTTTTACATTCCACCCCCTCAAATTCCTGGATTATATCATACATCTCCACAGATGACACCTTTATCATTTCATTTCCACCCTGTAAGCATGCTCTTCCCATATCGAAAAGCACATCCATAGTATCTATAAATGACACCTCATCAAGCACCCCTGAAATAAACTCATTCTTCTCCAAAAGACCACACTGCTCAAAACTTTTTTGTTCATTTTGTATATGTTTTTGCATGCCACGCTTCAAATCCTTGCTTTTTACAAAAACCAGTGACCCATAGCTGGAGAATCCTTAAAAATTTGCTGAAAAACTATTTACATTGATTGAGTCCTGCGAGAACTCATTTCCCCTTGTACCATTGGAATCCCGCTTTACAATGGCACCTGGCCAAAATCCCTCATCTCCCTGTAGTTCATGAACTCTCTGTTTATCTTTGGGAGTGACTGTGCCCTAAGAGACTCACGATTCCTTTCATGATTAATGCAAACTGTCAAAAACTGAACAGCTTTTTTGCCATCTTTACTCCTTATTCTTGCATATGCTGAACCATCATCCAAAACCTTTGTTTCCATCCTTACAGCTGTAATGTAGGGTTGCCCAAGAATGAGGGGATACGATGACATCTCCTGAACAAAGAAATTCTGATCATCCTTCACATCCCCTATAGTTACCCTTACATTTGGACATGCTGCATAAAGCTCTCCAGATGAATTATTAGCTGCTTTAATCATCCACCCATGATCCACATCCATTGGCCACTTACATTTGTTGTAGAGATTTTTAGCCATAAGATTTATTTCAGACCCATGATCAATTAGAGCGACATATGGCTCTTCCAAATCACCTATCTTGACAAGGGTTTCAGTGGTTGCTCTTGCCCAATGGCTCCTGGAGTAATGACTCTTTGTAAGAACTTCTTTTTCATCATCCTCTTCCACAAGGCGCACTTGTCGTGCCCCATCAGCAGAGTGATTACATTCCACCACATTTTCTCTCTCTTCCTTTTTCTATACCTGTACTCCATGAGTCTTGGAAGTGCTTGCCTCCCCTTGTGATGGAATAGATTCAATTATGGACTGCCTTTTTCTTCGTATAATATCAATTATCTCATCATGAAATTCTTTCTTTGCAATCCCCAAGACTTCCCCTAGTGTGAATTCCACCCTGCTGTTTAGAATTCTTTCTTCAAGCACCTTTTTGAGATCTGTTGCAACTTCAATATCAGATTGAAGCTTATAGAGTGGACTTTTCCCTTTACCCTTCTCCTTCATTTTTGCTGGTGCTTCTTCCATTGAAACATCCTGTGGAGGTCTGCTGTGCTGTGGAGGCATATGTGATGACCCAGGATCCTTCTTTTCACTTCCACGTGTAACTCTTTTTGATGGCCCTCCTTCCTCATTTTCCCTTTTACGCTTCTCCTCTACCTGTGCCTCATTATTTTGGCATTTGGCAATATAGGCATGAATGGATAAAGAATCCACAGGCTCCTCCCAGCCAGTCTCAAGATGTATACAATCACCTGCCTCATGCAAAGCTTGCTTTGACACTTTCTTTGACGCAATTAATTCCATTGTTGATGGCCAAAAATCCTCATTCTCATAATCCTCATCATTCTCAAATCCCTGCTTTAATTGACCAACCTTTAATCCATAGGTTGCTGCCTCAACCATAAAAATGGCATGACTAGCAGCCATATCCTCTACCAGCTTTTTCATCCCTCCTTTCCCAAAGTTTGTACTCAATGGAAGACCAGTCTCTGTAAGATGGATTTTCCCATCTTTGAAAAACACAAGTTGATTTTTAAGAGCTTCTTTATAGCTAGCACAATCTTTCTTTGCATGCTCTGGGTCATCACACCATATGCATCTATATGTAAACCCTTCTTTGCTTTGAGGCCTTTGCATAGAAGCCTGCCCCAATGGTAAACCTTTTTCTTCAATCCTGGTCATCTTCAATTTTAAGTCACGCATACCCTTGATAAGCTCATCCATTGGCCCATCTATCTTTGGAATTGTAGCAGCTGGTTTGGATAGATTCTCAGGGGTGACAGCAGTTATGGGGGTTGCAGAGCCCATCACCATTTTATCCCTCCTCCGCTGCCGCTTTGCTAACATAGTGACTGCATCCTCAACATCATTCCAATCACTCTTTAATCCCTGCTCTGTATTCTTATCCTCAAGGAGGATTTCCAATTTCTCCTGGAGATCTTTCCCAGCTGCTTGCAAGAAGAGTTCTGTTTTTTCTCTGTCCAAAGTTGCACGCTCTATCCTTGATAGCTGGGCATAGCGCTTCTCAAACTCTCTTAGCAATTCTGTGGCAAAAATTCCCATTTTAGGTTTTGTGACCCATTCCAAGAAAGTTCGTTTGGTCACTCGCTCAGAATCCTCCATGAAATATTCATCCTTTAAAGCAAGCTTGAACTCTTCCCAATTTCTGCCACCCTGTGCTGTCTGCAATCCTTTTATGCGCTCTCTTATTTCAGGAACACATACCAGCTCAAAACTTCGAACCATATCCTCCTCAGTCACCCTGTTTAGCTCCATCTCCTTTATATAATTGCGCAGATACTTTGTAATGTCCTTCCCATCAAATTGATCCACCTTTTTCACAATTGATTGTAATGCCTTGGTCGTGGAAATTTGTCCCCTCTCAGCAGCTTGTTGCTGTTGCATGTACATGGTAAACATTTGAAACATCTGCATAACTCCGGGGTCAAAATGAACCCCCTGACCCTCAGAATTCTTAGCCATAGCTTCCCTGTATATTTCACCACACTCTCACCCCAGCAGTTTCACGTCGGGTTCACCAAAAGTTTGTCGTGAAGTGTGCGGTACAGCCAAGAAAGTACGAAACTTCTAGCTGTGAGAGTGAATGTCAAATCCAACAAGGAAACTCACGCACAAAATTTCCCAAGGAGTATTGAACATCACTATTTCCAATGACAAATACATGTGTCAATTCACCTCAATACATCCTTGAATTCATCCCGATGATTGCACAGAATTGCATGAAATCCTTTGAACCATTCACATGTGGGCATAACAAGGCCTTCCAATTTTTCCAATATACATGTGACCAGTTACATCCATTACATCCAGTGCCCTCAAAACCATTATTTCGAGATGTACTTTATCACCTGAAAACCTGCCTTAATATTCTAACATCTCACAAGCAAAATATAGCATTTGGCATAGCTTTAACATACTCGTAATTTCCAAAATCCATTTGAGTAGAAAGTAAGATCAATTACCCTCAACTTCAATGTATTTTTCATAAATTTCCGAGCTCCAAATTCTTTAGCTTTTTTCCCAAGGTCTTTCTATTCACTTCCAAATTCTTTTTGTAGAATGGGATATACGATTCTCTCAAATCGTATTAAGTGAGAGTAATTTTAAAGGAAATAAAGAAAATTCACTTAACTGAAGGTTAACGTGCTTCGAATCTCTTGATCATTTCATTAGTCGCAAATTGCACGTCGCCGACCGTTCGGTGAAGGACATGAAAAAAAACAAAGAGTATCTCCTTCTATAGTACTCAAGATTTCCTCCAAATCTAACACCTATAAGGCACATACAGATTATGTATTCTTGAAATAAAAAAGTCTGGTCGATTGGACGCTGGTTCTCCTCTCTGTAGATTTTTTTTACACTCTGGTTTTCGCCGCCGTCTGCCTCCGGCCCTTTTTTATTTTTCCCCGCGGAGAAGTCGTGCTTACCACCCTTTTGCAGCTATTCATCCGGATTTTCCAATTACAATGGCTGCGCTTGCATTTCGCTTCCATGCTATCTAGAAAATTCCCAAATAAAAGAAATGCATTTGCTTTTCCACGTATGCTGCCAGCCTTAGTGCATTGTTTCTAACCTTAGCATTAAGGTTAAAATTCCCAATGCAAGGCATAACCTTAGCATTAAGGTTAAAGTTCTCAATGCAAGGCATTTCATTAAATTTTATTCCGCGGCATCCAACAAATTCTTCGGCACTGTAATGTCCATTGAATCTCTATTACTCTTGATGCCTCTGTAGTGTATAAATCATCATATTGGCCATGTGATTTATAGACTCCCCAATTGTTCATTCAAGTATTTTCCCATATCTTCATAAATACCCTTTGTGCATTGAGATGCCCTCATGTTTGCATTCCATAAGAGGTATTCACTGATTTGACCCAATCGATACCATTTAAAAGCTACCACACATTATGCACATGGGAAGCCATTAACATCATTAACTTATCCCTTTGGCGTGCCACTCATACCATCATATATAACTGGATGTTTCTAACTTACCCATGGGCTCTGAGTAACAGCAGAACCATCACCCTCCACACTCATATATAGAAACTCCTACTTCTGGGTCAGCCTCAGCTTGTCTTATTGAACCTCATTTACAATATGAACATATGTACATGGCATCATATAATGACTTGTCATGGCACTTAACCCCATGCATCTGGATGTGTATTTGATGGCCTCACATGCACGGTTTCACATCATAGACGTGCCATGGCACGACAACGCTTGCTAGATTTTTTTCTTTGCTCAAAGGAACTCGCTCAGAGGACAATAGAACTCCCTCTCAACATGCTAGATTCTAGTGCTTGTTTAGAATAAACATATGCAATTTGATTGAGAATCCAGTAATGTGAAGAGAGTAGAGTGTTTGATTTTTTACAATTGAAAGCATGTACTCACATTATTACAACTTTAGCATGTAATCAAGCTTGCATTATGCTCCTTGTACACCTTCTCCAAGGCTTGCAATAGTCATCCAACCAAAGAGAAACGAACAATGCCCTCACCAAGGCGGCATAAACAATGCAAGAAGCATTAGTGATTAATTGTTAGATGTTTTGCATGTATAGAGCAAAATTGATTAAGAAAATGTGTGGGAATGATAAAGAGAAAGTAGAGGCTTGAGGCAATGCAACCAATATGCAAGGAAATGATGACAATCCCATCATATGCACAAGAACTTTACCCTAAACCCCGTCTTCTCTCAAAACCCTAATGCACTTGGCCAAATTGATCAAGAAATGCACAATTGTGTAGAGGAGATCAAGGGAAGGATTATGGATTGAAAAGTTAGGAAATCCAACAATAATATCTAATTTTGAACATAACTTCCCTGATATGCAGAGGCGATGGTAAGGAGAATGGTTGGAGACCCAAGGTCTGAGAAGAAGGAACATACAGAGCGACACGTGGTTACATTGGAATTGATTCTGGATGTCATAAATTAAAATTGAAATTCAACGTAAGAATGAGGGACCATTTCTAAACTCCCTCTTCTTTTTGCGGTCTACTTTGCCACGCCCTGCTAGATCTTTTGTTTGCTCAAAGCAACTTTCTGAGAGGACAATAGAACTCCCTCTCAACATGCTAGATTCTAGTGCTTGTTTAAAATAAACTTATATAATTTAATTGAGAATCCAGCAATGTGAAGAGAGTAGAGTGTTTGATTTCTTATAATTCAAAGCATATACTCACAATATAACTTTAGCATGTAATCAAGCTTGCGTTATGCTCTGTGTACACTTGCTCCAAGGCTTGGAAGAGTCATCCAACCAAACAGAAATAAACAATGTCCTCACCAAGGCATAACCAATGCAAGAAGCATTAGTGATTGTTGGATTTTTTGCATGTATAGAGTAAAATTGATTAGAAAAATGTGTGGGAATAATAAAGAGTAAGTAGAGGCTTGAGGCAATGCAACCAATATGCAAGAGAATGATAAGAATCCCATCATATGCATAACCTAAACCCCGCCTTCTCTCAAAACCCTAATGCACTTGGCTAAATTAATCAAGAAATACACAATTGTGTAGAGGAGATCAAGGGAAGTAGGATAATGGATTGGAAAGTCAAGAAATCCCACAATAATTTCTAATTTTGAAGGTAACTTCCTCGATATGTAGACACGACGGCAAGGAGAATGGTTGGAGACCCAGACCTGAGACGGAACATACGGAGAAACAGATGGTTACATTGGAATTGATTTTGAATGTCATAAATTAAAATTAAAATCCAGCAATGTGAAGCGAGTAGAGTGTTTGATTTCTGACAATTCAAAGCATGTACTCACATTACAACTTTAGCATGTAATTAAGCTTGCATTATGCTCCTTGTACACTTGCTCCAAGGCTTGCAATAGTCATCCAACCAAAGAGAAATGAACAATGCCCTCACCAAGGCAAGAAGCATTAGTGATTAATTGTTGGATTTCTTGCATGTATAGAGTAAAACTCATTAGGAGAATGTGTGGGAATGATAATAAGAAAGTGGAGGCTCGACGCAATGCAACCAATATGGAAGGCAATGATGAGAATCCCATCATATGCATAAGAATTTTACCCTAAATCCAGTCTTCTCTCAAAACCCTAATGCACTTGGCCAAATTGATCAAGAAATGCACAATTGTATGGAGGAGATCAAGGGAAGAAGGATTATGGATTGAAAAGTCAAGAAGTCCCACAATAATTCCTAATTTTGAAGGTAACTTCCCCGATATACATAGGCGATGGCAAGGAGAATGGTTGGAGACCCAGCCTGAGAGGGAACATACGGAGCAACAGGTGGTTACATTGGAATTGATTTTGGATGTCATAAATTAAAATTGAAATTCAACGGAAGAATGAGGCACAATTTCCAAACTCGCCCTTCTTTTTGGGGTCTCCTTTGCCACGCTCTAGTAGATTTTTTTGTTTGCTCAAAGGAACTCGCTCAGAGGAAAATAGAGCTTGATCTTAACATGCTAGATTCTAGTGCTTGTTTAAAAAAAACTTATGCAATTTGATTGAGAATCCAGCAATGTGAAGAGAGTAGAGTGTTTGATTTCTTACAATTCAAAGCATGTACTCACATTACAACTTTAGCATATAATCAAGCTTACATTATGCTCCTTGTACACTTTCTCCAAGGCTTGCAATAGTCATCCAACCAAAGAGAAACGAACAATGCCCTCACCAAGGCATAACCAATGCAAGAAGCATTAGTGATTAATTGTTGGATTTTTTGCATGTATGGAGTAAAACTGATTAGGAAAATGTGTGGGAATGATAAAGAGAAAGTAGAGGCTCGAGGCAATGCAACCAATATGCAAGGGAATGATGAGAATCCAATCATATGCATAAGAATTTTACCCTAAATCCCATAACCCTAATGCACTTGGCCAAATAGATCAAGAAATACACAATTGTGTAGCGAAGATCAAGGGAAGAAGGATTATGGATTGAAAAGTCAAGAAATCCAACAATAATTCCTAATTTTGAAGGTGACTTCCCCGATATACAGAGGTGATGGCAGGAGAATGGTTGGAGACCCAAGGTCTGACACATAATGTAAGGAGCAACAGGTGGTTACATTGGAATTGACTTTCGATGTCATAAATTAAAATTGAAATTCAACACAAAAATGAGGCACCATTTCTAAACTCCCCCTTCTTTTTGGGGTCTCCTTTGCCATGCCCTGCTAGTTTTTTTTTTTGCTCAAAGGAACTCGCTCAGAGGACAATAGAACTCCCTCTCAACATGCTAGATTCTAGTGCTTGTTTAGAATAGACTTATACAATTTGATTGAGAATCCAGCAATAGGAAGAGAGTAGAGTGTTTGATTTCTTACAATTCAAAGCATGTACTCACATTACAACTTTAGCATGTAATCAAGCTTGCATTCTCGAGAGAGATCTGTCCCCTGTGGATGGCAAGATTCCCTCCACTGGTTAACATCCAATCCAACCTGGTGAATTTAATAACTAGCGTTTGTGATTAATTGTTGGACTGTTTGCATGTATAGAGTAAAACTGAATAGGAGAATGTGTGGGAATGATAAAGAGAAAGGAGAGGCTCGAGGCAATGCAACCAATATGCAAGGGAATGATGATAATCCCATCATATGCATAAGAATTTTACCCTAAACCCGGTCTTCTCTGAAAACCTCTTATGCACTTGGCCAAATTAATCAATAAATGCACAATTGTGTAGAGGAGATCAAGGGAAGAGGGATTATGAATTGAAAAGTCAAGAAATCCCACAATAAGTCCTAATTTTGAAGGTAACTTCCCCGATATACAGAGGCGATGGCAAGGAGAATGGTTGGAGACCCAAGGTCTGAAATGGAACATACGGAGCAACAGGTGGTTACATTGGAATTGATTTTTGATGTCATAAATTAAAATTGAAATTCAACGGAAGAATGAGGCACCATTTTTAAACTCCCCCTTCTTTTTGGGGTCTCCTTTGCCACGCTTGCTAGATTTTTTTCTTTGCTCAAAGGAACTCGCTCAGAGGACAATAGAACTCCCTCTCAACATGCTAGATTCTAGTGCTTGTTTAGAATAAACATATACAATTTGATTGAGAATCCAGTAATGTGAAAAGAGTAGAGTGTTTGATTTTTTACAATTGAAAGCATGTACTCACATTATTACAACTTTAGCATGTAATCAAGCTTGCATTATGCTCCTTGTACACCTTCTCCAAGGCTTGCAATAGTCATCCAACCAAAGAGAAACGAACAATGCCCTCACCAAGGCAGCATAAACAATGCAAGAAGCATTAGTGATTAATTGTTAGATGTTTTGCATGTATAGAGCAAAATTGATTAAGAAAATGTGTGGGAATGATAAAGAGAAAGTAGAGGCTTGAGGCAATGCAACCGGGTTGTTGCAAGATCAGTGTGTCCAGTTTTATCCAGTTTCTGCTGGACTGGGACAATGCTTGGAGAGCAAATTTTAGGGGGTAAGGTACTTAAAATGAGATCAAGCGAATAATAGAAAATATGCTTGCCCTTAAATTAACCCAGTATAACTTAAATTAATATAAATTAGTCTAATTAATTAAAATTAATTAAAAATATGATGAAATGAAAAACAAATGATCTTTCCATACTTAGAGTGATCCAATTTATTTTTCCATAGATGCACCATTACAAGTACACTAGTCCCTATAGGTTTTAGATGATTCACATCAAAAATGTAATTTTACTAATTAGATTATTAATATTTGCAGGCCTTCTGATAGTCTGGAAGAATTTTGAAAAGAGATCATTAAAAATCCAACCATTGAATTTTCAATTTTCACTAACCACCACATTCTACTAATGTCTCAGTATCTACCCACTCTTTTGATCTACAAGATTGAGGACTTTAAGTGGTACCTATTGTGGGTACAAAAATTGGCGTATATTATAACATTTTAAAGACCTTGAAATATTTAAAGAAAATAGACAAATATCTTAAAATTTTCTCAAAAAATCAAGTTAAGCTCCATATTATGTGAAGATATAAGGTACAAAGTGGGAATCTCATATGAGTTTATATGTAAAAGATATTAGCATTTTATGAAATCAGCTCAAATTTGGGACAGGGTGTATACATTAACTTTGTACCTAAGAAAATGAGGACTTTTGACTATCTAATGCTTAATCAAATTATGCAACTATATTTCCAACTTTGAATATGATGTTCCAACAAAAGAACTTGAAACGAAATTCCTTCATTTACTAGGAGAGATTAGCCACTAAAGGTAAACAAATGCCTGTTTTTTTACTGTTTACAGGGTGCCTAAGTGGACAAAACTGGGCACCCTGATCTTGCAACAACCCAACCAATATGCAAGGGAATGATGACAATCCCATCATATGCACAAGAACTTTACCCTAAACCCCCTCTTCTCTCAAAACCCTAATGCACTCGGCCAAATTGATCAAGAAATGCACAATTGTGTAGAGGAGATCAAGGGAAGGATTATGGATTGAAAAGTTAGGAAATCCAACAATAATATCTAATTTTGAACATAACTTCCTTGATATGCAGAGGCGATGGCAAGGAGAATGGTTGGAGACCCAAGGTCTGAGAAGAAGGAACATACAGAGCGACACGTGGTTACATTGGAATTGATTCTGGATGTCATAAATTAAAATTGAAATTCAACGTGAGAATGAGGGACCATTTCTAAACTCCCTTCTTTTTGCGGCCTACTTTGCCACGCCCTGCTAGATCTTTTGTTTGCTCAAAGCAACTTTCTCAGAGGACAATAGAACTCCCTCTCAACATGCTAGATTCTAGTGCTTGTTTAAAATAAACTTATACAATTTAATTGAGAATCCAGCAATGTGAAGAGAGTAGAGTGTTTGATTTCTTATAATTCAAAGCATATACTCACAATATAACTTTAGCATGTAATCAAGCTTGCGTTATGCTCCGTGTACACTTGCTCCAAGGCTTGGAAGAGTCATCCAACCAAACAGAAATAAACAATGCCCTCACCAAGGCATAACCAATGCAAGAAGCATTAGTGATTAATTGTTGGATTTTTTGCATGTATAGAGTAAAATTGATTAGGAAAATGTGTGGGAATAATAAAGGGTGGTTGCAAGATCAGGGTGCCCAGTTTTGTCCACTCAGGCACCCTGAAAACAGTAAAAAAACAGGCATTTGTTTACCTTTAGTGGCTAATCTCTCCTAGTAAATGAAGGAATTTCGTTTGAAGTTCTTTTGTTGGAACATCATATTCAAAGTTGGAAATATAGTTGCATAATTGGATTAAGCATTAGATAGTCAAAAGTCCTCATTTTCTTAGGTACAAAGTCAATGTATACACCCTGTCCCAAATTTAAACTGATTCCATAAAATGCTAATATCTTTTACATATAAACTCATATGAGATTCCCACTTTGTACCTTAGATCTTCACATAATATGGAGCTTAGCATGATTTTTTGAGAAAATTTTAAGATATTTGTGTATTTTCTTTAAATATTTTAAGGTCTTTAAAGTGTTATAATATACGCCACATTTTGTACCCACAATAGCTACCACCTAAAATCCTCAATCTTGTAGATCAAAAGAGTGAGTAGATACTGAGACATTAGTAGAATGTGGTGGTTAGTAAAAATTGCAAATCCAATGGTTGGATTTTTAATGATCTCTTTTTCAAAGTTCTTCCAGACTGTCAGAAGGCCTGCAAATATTAATAATCTAATTAGTAAAATTACATTTTTGATGTGAATCATCTAAAACCTATAGGGACTAGTGTACTTGTAATGGTGCATCTATGGAAAAATAAATTGGAGCACTCTAAGTATGGAAAGAACATTTGTTATCATTTCATCATATTTTTTATTAATTTTAATTAATTAGACTAATTTATATTAATTTAAGTTATATTGAGTTAATTTAAGGGCAAGCATATTTTCTATTATTTTCTTGATCTTGTTTTAAGTACCTTGCTCCCCAAAATTTTCTCTCCAAGCATTGTCCCAGTCCAGCATAAACTGGATAAAACTGGACACCCTGATCTTGCAACAACCGTAAAGAGTAAGTAGGGGCTTGCGGCAATGCAACCAATATGCAAGAGAATGATGAGAATCCCATCATATGCATAACCTAAACCTCGCCTTCTCTCAAAACCCTAATGCACTTGGCCAAATTAATCAAGAAATACACAATTGTGTAGAGGAGATCAAGGGAAGTAGGATAATGGATTGGAAAGACAAGAAATCCCACAATAATTTCTAATTTTGAAGGTAACTTCCCCGATATGTAGACACGACGGCAAGGAGAATGGTTGGAGACCCAGACCTGAGACGGAACATACGGAGCAACAGGTGGTTACATTGGAATTGATTTTGAATGTCATAAATTAAAATTGAAATTCAACGAAAGAATGAGGCACCATTTCTTAAAATTCAAAGCAATGTACTCACATTACAACTTTAGCATATAATCTAGCTTGCATTACGCTCCTTGTACACGTGCTCCAAGGCTTGCAATAGTCATTCAACCAAAGAGAAACGAACAATGTCCTCACCAAGGCATAACCAATGCAAGAAGCATTAGTGATTAATTGTTGGACATTTTGCATGTATAGAGTGGAACTGATTAGAAAAATGTGTGGGAATGATAAAGAGAAAGTAGAGGCTCGAGGCAATGCAACCAATATGCAAGGGAATGATGAGAATCCAATCATATGCACAAGAACTTTACCCTAAACCCCCTCTTCTCTCAAAACCCTAGGGCACTTGGCCAAATTGATCAAGAAATGCACAATTGTGTAGAGGAGATCAACGATAAAGGATTATGGATTGAAAAGTCAAGAAATCCCACTATATCTCCTAATTTTGAAGGTAACTGCCTTGATATACAGAGGCAATGGCAAGGAGAATGGTTGGAGACCCAAGGTCTGAGATGGAACATAGGAAGCAACAGGTGGTTACATTGGAATTGATTTTAGATGTCATAAATTAAAATTAATATTCAACGGAAGAATGAGGCACCATTTCTAAACTCCCCCTTCTTTTTGAGGTCTCCTTTGCCATGCCCTGCTGGATTTTTTTGTTTGCTCAAAGAAACTCGCTTAGAGGACAATAGAACTCGCTCTCAACATGCTAGAAAGTTTTAGTGCCTTTTTGAAATGAACTTATACAATTTGATTTAGAATCCAGCAATGTGAAACGAGTAGAGTGTTTGATTTCTTACAATTCAAAGCATGTACTCACATTATAACTTTAGCATGTAATTAAGCTTGCATTATGCTCCTTGTACACTTACTCCAAGGCTTGCAATAGTCATCCAACCAAAGAGAAATGAACAATGCCCTCACCAAGGCAAGAAGCATTAGTGATTAATTGTTGGATTTTTTGCATGTATAGAGTAAAACTCATTAGGAGAATGTGTGGGAATGATAATAAGAAAGTGGAGGCTCGACGCAATGCAACCAATATGGAAGGCAATGATGAGAATCCCATCATATGCATAAGAATTTTACCCTAAATCCCGTCTTCTCTCAAAACCCTAATGCACTTGGCCAAATTGATCAAGAAATGCACAATTGTATGGAGGAGATCAAGGGAAGAAGGATTATGGATTGAAAAGTCAAGAAGTCCCACAATAATTCCTAATTTTGAAGGTAACTTCCCCGATATACATAGGCGATGGCAAGGAGAATGGTTGGAGACCCAGCCTGAGAGCGAACATACGGAGAAACAGGTGGTTACATTGGAATTGATTTTGGATGTCATAAATTAAAATTGAAATTCAACGGAAGAATGAGGCACCATTTCCAAACTGGCCCTTCTTTTTGGGGTCTCCTTTGCCACGCTCTAGTAGATTTTTTTGTTTGCTCAAAGGAACTCGCTCAGAGGAAAATAGAGCTTGATCTCGACATGCTAGATTCTAGTGCTTGTTTAAAAAAAACTTATGCAATTTGATTGAGAATCCAGCAATGTGAAGAGAGTAGAGTGTTTGATTTCTTTCAATTCAAAGCATGTACTCACATTACAACTTTAGCATATAATCAAGCTTACATTATGCTCCTTGTACACTTTCTCCAAGGCTTGCAATAGTCATCCAACCAAAGAGAAACAAACCTTGCCCTCACCAAGGCATAACCAATGCAAGAAGCATTAGTGATTAATTGTTGGATTTTTTGCATGTATGGAGTAAAACTGATTAGGAAAATGTGTGGGAATGATAAAGAGAAAGTAGAGGCTCGAGGCAATGCAACCAATATGCAAGGGAATGATGAGAATCTAATCATATGCACAAGAATATTACCCTAAACCCCATAACCCTAATGCACTTGGCCAAATAGATCAAGAAATGCACAATTGTGTAGCGGAGATCAAGGGAAGAAGGATTATGGATTGAAAAGTCAAGAAATCCAACAATAATTCCTAATTTTGAAGGTAGCTTCCCCGATATACAGAGGTGATGGCAGGAGAATGGTTGGAGACCCAAGGTCTGACACATAATGTAAGGAGCAACAGGTGGTTACATTGGAATTGACTTTGGATGTCATAAATTAAAATTGAAATTCAACACAAAAATGAGGCACCATTTCTAAACTCCCCCTTCTTTTTGGGGTCTCCTTGCCATGCCCTGCTATTTTTTTTTTTTGCTCAAAGGAACTCGCTCAGAGGACAATAGAACTCCCTCTCAACATCCTAGACTCTAGTGCTTGTTTAGAATAGACTTATATAATTTGATTGAGAATCCAGCAATAGGAAGAGAGTAGAGTGTTTGATTTCTTACAATTCAAAGCATGTACTCACATTACAACTTTAGCATGTAATCAAGCTTGCATTCTCGAGAGAGATCTGTCCCTGGATGGCAAGATTCCCTCCACTGGTTAACATCCAATCCAACCTGGTGAATTTAATAACTAGCGTTTGTGATTAATTGTTGGACTGTTTGCATGTATAGAGTAAAACTGAATAGGAAAATGTGTGGGAATGATAAAGAGAAAGTAGAGGCTCGAGGCAATGCAACCAATATGTAAGGGAATGATGATAATCCCATCATATGTACAAGAATTTTACCCTAAACCCTGTCTTCTCTGAAAACCTCTTATGCACTTGGCCAAATTGATCAATAAATGCACAATTGTGTAGAGGAGATTAAGGGAAGAGGGATTATGAATTAAAAAGTCAAGAAATCCCACAATAAGTCCTAATTTTGAAGGTAACTTCCCCGATATACAGAGGCGATGGCAAGGAGAATGGTTGGAGACCCAAGGTCTGAGATGGAACATACGGAGCAACAGGTGGTAACATTGGAATTGATTTTTGATGTCATAAATTAAAATTGAAATTCAACTGAAGAATGAGGCACCATTTTTAAACTCCCCCTTCTTTTTGGGGTCTCCTTTGCCACGCTTGCTAGATTTTTTTCTTTGCTCAAAGGAACTCGCTCAGAGGACAATAGAACTCCCTCTCAACATGCTAGATTCTAGTGCTTGTTTAGAATAAACATATGCAATTTGATTGAGAATCCAGTAATGTGAAGAGAGTAGAGTGTTTGATTTTTTACAATTGAAAGCATGTACTCACATTATTACAACTTTAGCATGTAATCAAGCTTGCATTATGCTCCTTGTACACCTTCTCCAAGGCTTGCAATAGTCGTCCAACCAAAGAGAAACGAACAATGCCCTCACCAAGGCGGCATAAACAATGCAAGAAGCATTAGTGATTAATTGTTAGATGTATAGAGCAAAATTGATTAAGAAAATGTGTGGGAATGATAAAGAGAAAGTAGAGGCTTGAGGCAATGCAACCAATATGCAAGAAAATGATGACAATCCCATCATATGCACAAGAACTTTACCCTAAACCCCGTCTTCTCTCAAAACCCTAATGCACTCGGCCAAATTGATCAAGAAATGCACAATTGTGTAGAGGAGATCAAGGGAAGGATTATGGATTGAAAAGTTAGGAAATCCAACAATAATATCTAATTTTGAACATAACTTCCCTGATATGCAGAGGCGATGGCAAGGAGAATGTTTGGAGACCCAAGGTCTGAGAAGAAGGAACATACAGAGCAACACGTGGTTACATTGGAATTGATTCTGGATGTCATAAATTAAAATTGAAATTCAACGAAGAATGAGGGACCATTTCTAAACTCCCTCTTCTTTTTGCGGTCTACTTTGCCACGCCCTACTAGATCTTTTGTTTGCTCAAAGCAACTTTCTCTGAGGACAATAGAACTCCCTCTCAACATGCTAGATTCTAGTGCTTGTTTAAAATAAACTTATACAATTTTATTGAGAATCCAGCAATGTGAAGAGAGTAGAGTGTTTGATTTCTTACAATTCAAAGCATGTACTCACATTACAACTTTAGCATGTAATCAAGCTTGCATTCTCGAGAGAGATCTGTCCCGGGATGGCAAGATTCCCTCCACTGGTTAACATCCAATCCAACCTGGTGAATTTAATAACTAGCGTTTGTGATTAATTGTTGGATTGTTTGCATGTATAGAGTAAAACTGAATAGGAGAATGTGTGGGAATGATAAAGAGAAAGTAGAGGCTCGAGGCAATGCAACCAATATGCAAGGGAATGATGATAATCCCATCATATGTACAAGAATTTTACCCTAAACCCGGTCTTCTCTGAAAACCTCTTATGCACTTGGCCAAATTGATCAATAAATGCACAATTGTGTAGAGGAGATCAAGGGAAGAGGGATTATGAATTGAAAAGTCAAGAAATCCCACAATAAGTCCTAATTTTGAAGGTAACTTCCCCGATATACAGAGGCGATGGCAAGGAGAATGGTTGGAGACCCAAGGTTTGAGATGGAACATACGGAGCAACAGGTGGTTACATTGGAATTGATTTTTGATGTCATAAATTAAAATTGAAATTCAACGGAAGAATGAGGCACCATTTTTAAACTCCCCCTTCTTTTTGGGGTCTCCTTTGCCACGCTTGCTAGATTTTTTTCTTTGCTCAAAGGAACTCGCTCAGAGGACAATAGAACTCCTTCTCAACATGCTAGATTCTAGTGCTTGTTTAGAATAAACATATGCAATTTGATTGAGAATCCAGTAATGTGAAGAGAGTAGAGTGTTTGATTTTTTACAATTGAAAGCATGTACTCACATTATTACAACTGTAGCATGTAATCAAGCTTGCATTATGCTCCTTGTACACCTTCTCCAAGGCTTGCAATAGTCGTCCAACCAAAGAGAAACGAACAATGCCCTCACCAAGGCGGCATAAACAATGCAAGAAGCATTAGTGATTAATTGTTAGATGTTTTGCATGTATAGAGCAAAATTGATTAAGAAAATGTGTGGGAATGATAAAGAGAAAGTAGAGGCTTGAGGCAATGCAACCAATATGCAAAGGAATGATGACAATCCCATCATATGCACAAGAACTTTACCCTAAACCCCGTCTTCTCTCAAAACCCTAATGCACTCGGCCAAATTGATCAAGAAATGCACAATTGTGTAGAGGAGATCAAGGGAAGGATTATGGATTGAAAAGTTAGGAAATCCAACAATAATATCTAATTTTGAACATAACTTCCGTGATATGCAGAGGTGATGGCAACGAGAATGGTTGGAGACCCAAGGTCTGAGAAGAAGGAACATACAGAGCGACACGTGGTTACATTGGAATTGATTCTGGATGTCATAAATTAAAATTGAAATTCAACGAAGAATGAGGGACCATTTCTAAACTCCCTCTTCTTTTTGCGGTCTACTTTGCCACGCCCTACTAGATCTTTTGTTTGCTCAAAGCAACTTTCTCTGAGGACAATAGAACTCCCTCTCAACATGCTAGATTCTAGTGCTTGTTTAAAATAAACTTATACAATTTGATTGAGAATCCAGCAATGTGAAGAGAGTAGAGTGTTTGATTTCTTACAATTCAAAGCATGTACTCACATTACAACTTTAGCATGTAATCAAGCTTGCATTCTCGAGAGAGATCTGTCCCCGGCGGATGGCAAGATTCCCTCCACTAGTTAACATCCAATCCAACCTGGTGAATTTAATAACTAGCGTTTGTGATTAATTGTTGGATTGTTTGCATGTATAGAGTAAAACTGAATAGGATAATGTGTGGGAATGATAAAGAGAAAGTAGAGGCTCGAGGCAATGCAACCAATATGCAAGGGAATGATGATAATCCCATCATATGTACAAGAATTTTACCCTAAACCCGGTCTTCTCTGAAAACCTCTTATGCACTTGGCCAAATTGATCAATAAATGCACAATTGAGGGATTATGAATTGAAAAGTCAAGAAATCCCACAATAAGTCCTAATTTTGAAGGTAACTTCCCCGATATACAGAGGCGATTGCAAGGAGAATGGTTGGAGACCCAAGGTCTGAGATGGAACATACGGAGCAACAGGTGGTTACATTGGAATTGATTTTTGATGTCATAAATTAAAATTGAAATTCAACGGAAGAATGAGGCACCATTTTTAAACTCCCCCTTCTTTTTGGGGTCTCCTTTGCCACGCTTGCTAGATTTTTTTCTTTGCTCAAAGGAACTCGCTCAGAGGACAATAGAACTCCCTCTCAACATGCTAGATTCTAGTGCTTGTTTAGAATAAACATATGCAATTTGATTGAGAATCCAGTAATGTGAAGATAGTAGAGTGTTTGATTTTTTATAATTGAAAGCATGTACTCACATTATTACAACTTTAGCATGTAATCAAGATTATGCTCCTTGTACACCTTCTCCAAGGCTTGCAATCGTCATCCAACCAAAGGGAAACGAACAATGCCCTCACCAAGGCGGCATAAACAACGCAAGAAGCATTAGTGATTAATTGTTAGATGTTTTGCATGTATAGAGCAAAATTGATTAAGAAAATGTGTGGGAATGATAAAGAGAAAGTAGAGGCTTGAGGCAATGCAACCAATATGCAAGGGAATGATGACAATCCCATCATATGCACAAGAACTTTACCCTAAACCCCGTCTTCTCTCAAAACCCTAATGCACTCAGCCAAATTGATCAAGAAATGCACAATTGTGTAGAGGAGATCAAGGGAAGGATTATGGATTGAAAAGTTAGGAAATCCAACAATAATATCTAATTTTGAACATAACTTCCCTGATATGCAGAGGCGATGGTAAGGAGAATGGTTGGAGACCCAAGGTCTGAGAGGAAGGAACATACAGAGCGACACGTGGTTACATTGGAATTGATTCTGGATGTCATAAATTAAAATTGAAATTCAACGTAAGAATGAGGGACCATTTCTAAACTCCCTCTTCTTTTGCGGTCTACTTTGCCACAGCCTGCTAGATCTTTTGTTTGCTCAAAGCAACTTTCTCAGAGGACAATAGAACTCCCTCTCAACATGCTAGATTCTAGTGCTTGTTTAAAATAAACTTATACAATTTAATTGAGAATCCAGCAATGTGAAGAGAGTAGAGTGTTTGATTTCTTATAATTCAAAGCATATACTCACAATATAACTTTAGCATGTAATCAAGCTTGCGTTATGCTCCGTGTACACTTGCTCCAAGGCTTGGAAGAGTCATCCAACCAAACAGAAATAAACAATGCCCTCACCAAGGCATAACCAATGCAAGAAGCATTAGTGATTGTTGGATTTTTTGCATGTATAGAGTAAAATTGATTAAGAAAATGTGTGGGAATAATAATGTGTAGAGGCTTGAGGCAATGCAACCAATATGCAAGAGAATGATGAGAATCCCATCATATGCATAACCTAAACCCCGCCTTCTCTCAAAACCCTAATGCACTTGGCCAAATTAATCAAGAAATACACAATTGTGTAGAGGAGATCAAGGGAAGTAGGATAATGGATTGGAAAGTCAAGAAATCCCACAATAATTTCTAATTTTGAAGGTAACTTCCCCGATATGTAGACACGACGGCAAGGAGAATGGTTGGAGACCCAGACCTGAGACGAAACATACGGAGCAACAGGTGGTTACATTGGAATTGATTTTGAATGTCATAAATTAAAATTAAAATTCAACGAAAGAATGAGGCACCATTTCTTAAAATTCAAAGTAATGTACTCACATTACAACTTTAGCATATAATCTAGCTTGCATTACGCTCCTTGTACACGTGCTCCAAGGCTTGCAATAGTCATTCAACCAAAGAGAAACGAACAATGTCCTCACCAAGGCATAACCAATGCAAGAAGCATTAGTGATTAATTGTTGGACATTTTGCATGTATAGAGTGAAACTGATTAGGAAAATGTGTGGGAATGATAAAGAGAAAGTAGAGGCTCGAGGCAATGCAACCAATATGCAAGGGAATGATGAGAATCCAATCATATGCACAAGAACTTTACCCTAAACCCCCTCTTCTCTCAAAACCCCAGTGCACTTGGCCAAATTGATCAAGAAATGCACAATTGTGTAGAGGAGATCAAGGATGAAGGATTATGGATTGAAAAGTCAAGAAATCCCACTATATCTCCTAATTTCGAAGGTAACTGCCTTGATATACAGAGGCAATGGCAAGGAGAATGGTTGGAGACCCAAGGTCTGAGATGGAACATAGGAAGCAACAGGTGGTTACATTGGAATTGATTTTGGATGTCATAAATTAAAATTAAAATTCGACGGAAGAATGAGGCACCATTTCTAAACTCCCCCTTCTTTTTGGGGTCTCCTTTGCCATGCCCTGCTGGATTTTTTTGTTTGCTCAAAGAAACTCGCTTAGAGGACAATAGAACTCGCTCTCAACATGCTAGAAAGTTTTAGTGCCTTTTTGAAATGAACTTATACAATTTGATTTAGAATCCAGCAATGTGAAGCGAGTAGAGTGTTTGATTTCTTACAATTCAAAGCATGTACTCACATTACAACTTTAGCATGTTATTAAGCTTGCATTATGCTCCTTGTACACTTGCTCCAAGGCTTGCAATAGTCATCCAACCAAAGAGAAATGAACAATGCCCTCACCAAGGCAAGAAGCATTAGTGATTAATTGTTGGATTTTTTGCATGTATAGAGTAAAACTCATTAGGAGAATGTGTGGGAATGATAATAAGAAAGTGGAGGCTCGACGCAATGCAACGAATATGGAAGGCAATGATGAGAATCCCATCATATGCATAAGAATTTTACCCTAAATCTCGTCTTCTCTCAAAACCCTAATGCACTTGGCCAAATTGATCAAGAAATGCACAATTGTATGGAGGAGATCAAGGGAAGAAGGATTATGGATTGAAAAGTCAAGAAGTCCCACAATAATTCCTAATTTTGAAGGTAACTTCCCCGATATACATAGGCGATGGCAAGGAGAATGGTTGGAGACCCAGCCTGAGAGGGAACATACGGAGAAACAGGTGGTTACATTGGAATTGATTTTGGATGTCATAAATTAAAATTGAAATTCGACGGAAGAATGAGGCACAATTTCCAAACTCGCCCTTCTTTTTGGGGTCTTCTTTGCCACGCTCTAGTAGATTTTTTTGTTTGCTCAAAGGAACTCGCTCAGAGGAAAATAGAGCTTGATCTCAACATGCTAGATTCTAGTGCTTGTTTAAAAAAAACTTATGCAATTTGATTAAGAATCCAGCAATGTGAAGAGAGTAGAGTGTTTGATTTCTTACAATTCAAATCATGTACTCACATTACAACTTTAGCATATAATCAAGCTTACATTATGCTCCTTGTACACTTTCTCCAAGGCTTGCAATAGTCATCCAACCAAAGAGAAACGAACAATGCCCTCACCAAGGCATAACCAATGCAAGAAGCATTAGTGATTAATTGTTGGATTTTTTGCATGTATGGAGTAAAACTGATTAGGAAAATGTGTGGGAATGATAAAGAGAAAGTAGAGGCTCGAGGCAATGCAACCAATATGCAAGGGAATGATGAGAATCCAATCATATGCACAAGAATTTTACCCTAAACCCCATAACCCTAATGCACTTGGGCAAATAGATCAAGAAATGCACAATTGTGTAGCGGAGATCAAGGGAAGAAGGATTATGGATTGAAAAGTCAAGAAATCCAACAATAATTCCTAATTTTGAAGGTGACTTCCCCGATATACAGAGGTGATGGCAGGAGAATGGTTGGAGACCCAAGGTCTGACACATAATGTAAGGAGCAACAGGTGGTTACATTGGAATTGACTTTGGATGTCATAAATTAAAATTGAAATTCAACACAAAAATGAGGCACCATTTCTAAACTCCCCCTTCTTTTTGGGGTCTCCTTTGCCATGCCCTGCTAGTTTTTTTTTTGCTCAAAGGAACTCGCTCAGAGGACAATAGAACTCCCTCTCAACATGCTAGATTCTAGTGCTTGTTTAGAATAGACTTATACAATTTGATTGAGAATACAACAATAGGAAGAGAGTAGAGTGTTTGATTTCTTACAATTCAAGCATGTACTCACATTACAACTTTAGCATGTAATCAAGCTTGTATTCTCGAGAGAGATCTGTCCCCAGATGGCAAGATTCCCTCCACTGGTTAACATCCAATCCAACCTGGTGAATTTAATAACTAGCGTTTGTGATTAATTGTTGGAGTGTTTGCATGTATAGAGTAAAACTGAATAGGAGAATGTGTGGGAATGATAAAGAGAAAGTAGAGGCTCGAGGCAATGCAACCAATATGCAAGGGAATGATGATAATTCCATCATATGTACAAGAATTTTACCCTAAACCCTGTCTTCTCTGAAAACCTCTTATGCACTTGGCCAAATTGATCAATGAATGCACAATTGTGTAGAGGAGATTAAGGGAAGAGGGATTATGAATTGAAAAGTCAAGAAATCCCACAATAAGTCCTAATTTTGAAGGTAACTTCCCCGATATACAGAGGCGATGGCAAGGAGAATGGTTGGAGACCCAAGGTCTGAGATGGAACATACGGAGCAACAGGTGGTTACATTGGAATTGATTTTTGATGTCATAAATTAAAATTGAAATTCAACGGAAGAATGAGGCACCATTTTTAAACTCCCCCTTCTTTTTGGGGTCTCCTTTGCCACGCTTGCTAGATTTTTTTCTTTGCTCAAAGGAACTCGCTCAGAGGACAATAGAACTCCCTCTCAACATGCTAGATTCTAGTGCTTGTTTAGAATAAACATATGCAATTTGATTGAGAATCCAGTAATGTGAAGAGAGTAGAGTGTTTGATTTTTTACAATTGAAAGCATGTACTCACATTATTACAACTTTAGCATGTAATCAAGCTTGCATTATGCTCCTTGTACACCTTCTCCAAGGCTTGCAATAGTCATCCAACCAAAGAGAAACGAACAATGCCCTCACCAAGGCGGCATAAACAATGCAAGAAGCATTAGTGATTAATTGTTAGATGTATAGAGCAAAATTGATTAAGAAAATGTGTGGGAATGATAAAGAGAAAGTAGAGGCTTGAGGCAATGCAACCAATATGCAAGGGAATGATGACAATCCCATCATATGCACAAGAACTTTACCCTAAACCCCGTCTTCTCTCAAAACCCTAATGCACTCGGCCAAATTGATCAAGAAATGCACAATTGTGTAGAGGAGATCAAGGGAAGGATTATGGATTGAAAAGTTAGGAAATCCAACAATAATATCTAATTTTGAACATAACTTCCCTGATATGCAGAGGCGATGGCAAGGAGAATGGTTGGAGACCCAAGGTCTGAGAAGAAGGAACATACAGAGCGACACGTGGTTACATTGGAATTGATTCTGGATGTCATAAATTAAAATTGAAATTCAACGTGAGAATGAGGGACCATTTCTAAACTCCCTCTTCTTTTTGCGGTCTACTTTGCCACGCCCTGCTAGATCTTTTGTTTGCTCAAAGCAACTTTCTCAGAGGACAATAGAACTCCCTCTCAACATGCTAGATTCTAGTGCTTGTTTAAAATAAACTTATACAATTTCATTGAGAATCCAGCAATGTGAAGAGGGTAGAGTGTTTGATTTCTTATAATTCAAAGCATATACTCACAATATAACTTTAGCATGTAATCAAGCTTGCATTATGCTCCGTGTACACTTGCTCCAAGGCTTGGAAGAGTCATCCAACCAAACAGAAATAAACAATGCCCTCACCAAGGCATAACCAATGCAAGAAGCATTAGTGATTAATTGTTGGATTTTTTGCATGTATAGAGTAAAATTGATTAGAAAAATGTGTGGGAATAATAAAGAGTAAGTAGAGGCTTGAGGCAATGCAACCAATATGCAAGAGAATGATGAGAATCCCATTATATGCATAACCTAAACCCCGCCTTCTCTCAAAACCCTAATGCACTTGGCCAAATTAATCAAGAAATACACAATTGTGTAGAGGAGATCAAGGGAAGTAGGATAATGGATTGGAAAGTCAAGAAATCCCACAATAATTTCTAATTTTGAAGGTAACTTCCCCGATATGTAGACACGACGGCAAGGAGAATGGTTGGAGACCCAGACCTGAGACGGAACATACGGAGCAACAGGTGGTTACATTGGAATTGATTTTGAATGTCATAAATTAAAATTGAAATTCAATGAAAGAATGAGGCACCATTTCTTAAAATTCAAAGCAATGTACTCACATTACAACTTTAGCATATAATCTAGCTTGCATTACGCTCCTTGTACACGTGCTCCAAGGCTTGCAATAGTCATTAAACCAAAGAGAAACGAACAATGTCCTCACCAAGGCATAACCAATGCAAGAAGCATTAGTGATTAATTGTTGGACATTTTGCATGTATAGAGTGAAACTGATTAGGAAAATGTGTGGGAATGATAAAGAGAAAGTAGAGGCTCGAGGCAATGCAACCAATATGCAAGGGAATGATGAGAATCCAATCATATGCACAAGAACTTTACCCTAAACCCCCTCTTCTCTCAAAACCCCAGTGCACTTGGCCAAATTGATCAAAAAATGCACAATTGTGTAGAGGAGATCAAGGATGAAGGATTATGGATTGAAAAGTCAAGAAATCCCACTATATCTCCTAATTTTGAAGGTAACTGCCTTGATATACAGAGACAATGGCAAGGAGAATGGTTGGAGACCCAAGGTCTAAGATGGAACATAGGAAGCAACAGGTGGTTACATTGGAATTGATTTTGGATGTCATAAATTAAAATTAAAATTTGACGGAAGAATGAGGCACCATTTCTAAACTCCCCCTTCTTTTTGGGGTCTCCTTTGCCATGCCCTGCTGGATTTTTTTGTTTGCTCAAAGAAACTCTCTTAGAGGACAATAGAACTCGCTCTCAACATGCTAGAAAGTTTTAGTGCCTCTTTGAAATGAACTTATACAATTTGATTTAGAATCCAGCAATGTGAAGCGAGTAGAGTGTTTGATTTCTTACAATTCAAAGCATGTACTCACATTACAACTTTAGCATGTAATTAAGCTTGCATTATGCTCCTTGTACACTTGCTCCAAGGCTTGCAATAGTCATCCAACCAAAGAGAAATGAACAATGCCCTCACCAAGGCAAGAAGCATTAGTGATTAATTGTTGGATTTCTTGCATGTATAGAGTAAAACTCATTAGGAGAATGTGTGGGAATGATAATAAGAAAGTGGAGGCTCAACGCAATGCAACCAATATGGAAGGCAATGATGAGAATCCCATCATATGCATAAGAATTTTACCCTAAATCCCGTCTTCTCTCAAAACTAGAATGCACTTGGCCAAATTGATCAAGAAATGCACAATTGTATGGAGGAGATCAAGGGAAGAAGGATTATGGATTGAAAAGTCAAGAAGTCCCACAATAATTCCTAATTTTGAAGGTAACTTCCAATATACATAGGCGATGGCAAGGAGAATGGTTGGAGACCCAGCCTGAGAGGGAACATACGAAGAAACACGTGGTTACATTGGAATTGATTTTGGATGTCATAAATTAAAATTAAAATTCAACGGAAGAATGAGGCACCATTTCCAAACTCGCCCTTCTTTTTGGGGTCTCCTTTGCCACGCTCTAGTAGATTTTTTTGTTTGCTCAAAGGAACTCGCTCAGAGGAAAACAGAACTTGATCTCAACATGCTAGATTCTAGTGCTTGTTTAAAAAAAACTTATGCAATTTGATTGAGAATCCACCAATGTGAAGAGAGTAGAGTGTTTGATTTCTTACAATTCAAAGCATGTACTCACATTACATTTTTAGCATATAATCAAGCTTACATTATGCTCCTTGTACACTTTCTCCAAGGCTTGCAATAGTCATCCAACCAAAGAGAAACGAACAATGCCCTCACCAAGGCATAACCAATGCAAGAAGCATTAGTGATTAATTGTTGGATTTTTTGCATGTATGGAGTAAAACTGATTAGGAAAATGTGTGGGAATGATAAAGAGAAAGTAGAGGCTCGAGGCAATGCAACCAATATGCAAGGGAATGATGAGAATCCAATCATATGCACAAGATTTTTACCCTAAACCCCATAACCCTAATGCACTTGGCCAAATAGATCAAGAAATGCACAATTGTGTAGCAGAGATCAAGGGAAGAAGGATTATGGATTGAAAAGTCAAGAAATCCAACAATAATTCCTAATTTTGAAGGTAACTTCCCCGATATACAGAGGTGATGTAAGATTCCTCCCCCAAACCCCTTTTTGATGTCTAGTATCTTCTTCTATAATCAATCCCTCTTCAGAAATATAAAAGACTTGTTTCTAACTGTTTTAACCTAGAGAGAGAAAATATTCTAGAGAGAGAATATTCAGATTTTGAATATTTTTGGATAGAAAAATATCTCTTCTAATTCAGATGAGTTCCCCTGAAACAGAAATTCAAAAAGAATTTTCCAATGTGCAATTGGAATTAATTGAAAATAGCTATAAAGAACCTTAGCCTAAGGGTCTAGATTTTCAGAAATCTTTAGACTATGGTCCAATTAAGGTTCCTATGGACCAATAGCATCAATCCATGTGTAGGGAGGAGATAAATCCAACTTGTAAAAAAGAAAATACCCAAAAATGAGTAAATGCTCACATGAGGTGAAGAGTTGAAAATGTACAAGGTTTATTAGTAAAAAAACTATGTGCAATATTGAAAATATGAGATATTTTGGGTATAATGATGGAAGGGGAGTCCCTTAAATGCTCACATAAGATGAAGAGTTGAAAATGTACAAGGTTTATTAGTAAAAAAACTATGAGCAATATTAAAAATATGACATATGTAAGGAAGGGGAATTCTTTAAAGGAGGTGCATATTTCACATAAGATGAAGAGTTGAAAATGTACAAGGATTATTAGTAAAAAACTATGAGCAATATTAAAAATATGACATATGTAAGGAAGGGGAATTCTTTAAAGGAGGTGCATATTTCACATAAGATGAAGAGTTGAAAATGTACAAGGATTATTAGTAAAAAAACTATGAGCAATATTAAAATGATTCCATTATGACACATATGTAAGGAAGAGGAGTTCTTTAAAGGAGGTGCATATTTCACATGCTTGAATGAGTTTTAAACTCATAAAAATTGAGATATTTCATCTCTCCTCTCTCCTCATTCAAGTCTAGTTCCAAAAAGTTAGCTTAACTGACCTAAAAATGGTCAAATATTGACCAAACTGATTTAGAAAATTCTAGAATCAGTTTGTTTGGTTAGGAGCTCAATTTTTCCTATAAATAGAAGCCTCCCCCTTGTTGAAAAATATATAGTGTTTATGCATCGTTACTCTACTCCACCTAAGCCAAGAACTATGAATTCATTTAATAATTCACTAGTTTTTGGAGCTTCCCTCTTTCTTCAATCCCAATTAGTGGCTCCATCAACATACTTAACCAATTGATTGGTTGGGGGCCTCTACCGTGAACAAAGAATCAAGCAAGTTGTAAGGTAATTAGTGAATATTGATCTTTCTATAATTTCTCAATGTTTCTCTCTTCTCAACCCCTCTCAAGCTTGAGAAGTTTAATTGGTATGGTTTTTTTTTAATGCTATTGAAGTTTGAATAGTAGTGAAGAGTTACATAATGCTATTGAAGTTAATTTTCATTTATGTTTAAATTCTAATGATTTTTATGTAAATTCTCTCTCTCACTCAAGAAATGGTCATACTCATGAACCGTTCTCAATCCAAATCAAGCTTTTCATAAAGCTTTTCCTTAACCCAAGATTAAGCTATGCTTGAGGCCAAATTAATGGCTTTTTTCTATGCTTTTAGTTTATGTATATTAATGATTCAATCCATTATGGATTGATAATCCAATTAGAGATTATTTTAATTATTTTCTTAATGATAACCATTATCCCTTAGAAAAATTGAGATTTATCAGTCATAGCAGCGGAGCTATGGCAAAATTTTTATAAAAATTATGCATAAAATAATCTCATTCAAAGTATAAAAAGAGGACTTCCTACCATATTCTAGGAATTATCATCCTAGATGAATTGAAAGAATTTCATTACAATCATGAAGAAATTGAATTTTAATATTAGGCATAATGGATAAATTTTTATATCAAAAGTGTTATTTTTACCATTTTTATTTCATGCATAGAAGTATGCATAATGGATAAATTTTTATATCAAAAGTGTTATTTTTACCATTTTTATTTCATGCATAGAAGTATGCATAATGGAAAAATTTTTATATCAAAAGTGTTACTTTTATCATATTGGATTTCATGCATAGAGGTATGCATAAAAGTTGATTATTTTATTATAAAAGTGTGACTTTTATCATAATTGAATTTCATGCATATAGGTATGCATAAAAGATATTCTTTTTATACTAAAAGTGTGATTTTCCTCATAAATGGATTTTATGCTTAACTTAGATGCATAAGAGAAATTCTTTTATTCTAAAAGTATAATTCCCTACCAAATTGAAATCATGCATAAGAAGATGCATAAAAGATTGATTTTAATTTCGAAAGTGTTAGTCTCCTTAAATGGAATTTATGTATAAATAAATGTGTAGAGAAATCTTATATCAAATAAAAGAATTCTCTTTTTTTTTAAAAAAAGATATGAAATGTGATAAGATGTGATAAGAGGTGTGATAAGATGCTTATGAAATAAGTTAGGAGGTGATAAGAGATGTGATAAGAGGTGTGATAAGAGGTGATAAGATGCTTATGAAATAAGTTAGGAGGTGATAAGATGAATTAAGATGTGTATGGGGGGATGAGGTAAGAAGTGTATGTGATAGGATAAGATGTATATGGGTCGTGATAGGGCGAGAATGGATGTGATGTAAAAGATTAGATGTGAAGGTATATGGGGTTATATAAATGGGAATGTGGAAATGGATGTATGTATGTGGATGTGTGGATGTGGAGATGGAGTGTGGATGTATGAAACGTGAAAATGGATATATGCATGAAGATATATAGGCATAGATGTGAATGTGGATGTAGATGTGGATGTATAGATGTGAATGGATGTGGATGTATAGATGTGAATGGGAATGTGGATGTGGATGTATGTGAATGTGGATGTAGATGTGGATGTATAGATGTGAACGGGAATGGGGATGTGGATGTATGTGAATGTGGATGTAGATGTGGATGTATAGATGTGAATGTGGAATGTGGATGTGGATGTATGTATGTATGTGGATGTAGATGTGGATGTATAGATGTGAATGGGAATGGGGATGTGGATGTATGTGAATGTGAATGTAGATGTGGATGTATGTGAATGTGAATGTAGATGTGAATGTGGAATGTGGATGTATAGATGTGGATGTATGGGAATGTGGATGTGGATGTATGTGAATGTGAATGTAGATGTGGATGTATAGATGTGAATGTGGATGTGGATGTATGTGAATGTGAATGTAGATGTGGATGTATAGATGTGAATGTGGAATGTGGATGTGGATGTATGTATGTATGTGGATGTAGATGTGGATGTATGGATGTGTATGTATGAATGTGGATATGGGATGTGGATGTATAAATGAGGATGTGAAAATGGAGGTAAGCATGTAGATGTGGATGCATTTATGTGAATGTGAATGTAGATGTGAATGTGGAATGTGGATGTATAGATGTGGATGTATGGGAATGTGGATGTGGATGTATGTGAATGTGAATGTAGATGTGGATGTATAGATATGAATGTGGAATGTGGATGTGGATGTATGTATGTATGTGGATGTAGATGTGGATGTATGGATGTGTATGTATGAATGTGGATATGGGATGTGGATGTATAAATGAGGATGTGAAAATGGAGGTAAGCATGTAGATGTGGATGCATGGATGTGAATGTGGATGTGGATGTGGATATGGATGTGTATGTATGAATGTGGATATGGGATGTGGATGTATAAATGAGGATGTGAAAATGGAGATAAGCATGTAGATGTGGATGTATGGATGTGAATGTGGATGTGGATGTGGATGTATGGATGTGGATATGGATGTGAATATATGATATGTGATGTGAAGGAATCTGAAGTGAAGAGATGGAAAAGGAGGTGATTGGATGAGTACACATATACATGGAATGTGGAATAAGTAATGTGGATTAATGAGGGATAATGTGGAAAAATGAGAGTTAATATAGAAACTGTATTTGTAAACTGTTTGTAAATGCTGTTTGTAAATGGCTGTTTTATGTCAAGAATGCTGGGGAAGCATTTTGACCGTCTTGTGATTAAGGTCGTGGAGACCTAACTGATAAAGTTACAACTGCTGACGGAGAGTCAATGGAGGATGTCTCGCGTAGCAAGGTCGACCGAGGTCTTGACCAGCCTCGGTTCGATTAAAATGGTGAGCTTCCGGTACGGTGGATGAGGGACCAAGGAAGCGGCCTATGAGTGAAGCGCTAGGTCACCTGCGAAGGATCCTAGAGGGTGCTGACCATACGGTGCTCGGGCTCTGGGTCGCCTAGGATACCCACGCGTGCGTCGAGGAAGATATTGGAACAAGGAGTAAGAGTTGTTTTGTGAAACCGGGCATGGATCTGGTTGATTGACCTTGCTGGTCTTCAATGGATGAGTCCATGGCTCTTTATATGGATCTGTTGGTTGATCTTGCTGATCTTCAACGAGAGTCCATCTTGATTTTTAGAAGTGATTATATTGCCGAGTATTATGGGCTAGGAACTATTGAAAAGGCCCCTGTGTGGACAGGTGGTGAGCGTTCTAGTTGCCAATGATGCCATAGATACTCTGATGAAGGAATGATGGGAAATTATGAATCAACTGGATAAATTGGAAGATTGTGATCAGTGGTACTATGGTTTCCTTAAAGGATTGTTTTAAAGTTAGCTGATGCTAAGAAAAAGGCAATTTCATATTGGGTGTGTAAGTGGTGTGGCTAGTTTTATGTTTGCATGAACTTCCGGCTAGGGGGCCTTGGAACTCTTTTCCTTGGTACCCGGGACAAAACCTAACCAAATTCCAAATCGGATCCCATCACTACAGTGGTTGGGCGGTTGGCTAACCCATGGGATCGGATGGGGTTAGGCTGGACTGATGGATCCGTAAATCGAGATTTAAATTCTATTATTACGATGATAGATGAAGTAAATCCCGGATAGAAATTGTTCTATGGATAGGAATCAACGGCTGTGCCTCTTGATGGGGAAAAAAGCGTTGATCCCAATGATCCAAGTGCAAGTTCTTCCTTGATTTGACCAAGTACCGTTAAAGGTGCAGTCAGATCAGTTTGATCAGTAATGATCTTGACTACGTTAGAGTAAAGAGTTATCCTGGTGGAATCGCCCGTGCTTTCCGGGTAAAGGAAGTTTTTCCGGTTTCGGTTTTGGACAAACCGACGGATTAGTCTCTTGTCCGGATATCCGTGGGCGAGGCCCCGAGTGTGGGACCCCTGTCCCGCGCGAGAAGTGCTACTTCCGCTGCTAGTACCCCGAATCCGTTGCTCGGTGGGAACAGGGATCTCACAGTTGGTATCAGAGCCTTTGGCTAATAAAGATCAACTGAGAAACCAAATATGTCAAAAATTTATCAAGAAGCACAAAAAAGGTTGTAATTGTGTGATATAATTCATACAATTTGATATTCAAACTGAAATTCGTAAATTGGTAATTGGGTCTTCAGATGGAAGTACCGCAATTATATAGAATCCCTGACTTGCTTGAGGCCTAGACATGATGGTATTTACCTTATAATTCCAAGGGCCGTGACTACCGTATATACCGAGAGTATAACTGCAGCTCTTTACTGACAGTATATACGAGTAAATCTAAGACTTGAAATTATAAGCGTTAATGCTATCCAGAGGATGATTTTGAATGTGGTTGATATGATTTTTAATTCTGTTTGAGAATTGATGAATTGATTTGGATTCTGATTGAAAAATGATGATCCCTAAAATTTGGTTGAAATGTAATAAGCTTCAATGAGGATGAATGGGATGAGTCCCTGTGATGATATTCATAACTGGAATGATGAATGGGATGAGTCCCTGTGATGATATTCATAACTGGAATGATGATAATGATTTCAGCAAATCACTATGAGATTAGTGGATTGTGCTGTCAGATTGCTACTATTAATACTTGACTTGGTGGATCAAGTTAAGGGATGACAAATTGAGAACTTGCTTGGCTAAAATTCCTGTGGAGGAATGTTCAGAAGAAAATTTTTCGGTCTAATGGACCATTATCGTGTTAAAGATATGAATGATATGATTTGAATGAATTGTTATTGATGAATTCTATATAAGGAATATTATCCCCATATTCTGTTGGGTTGACCGGAATATAAGGAACCCCAGAATAAATTGGATCTTAAGCAAAAAAGTTGTCCTCTACTTGCGAGATGAGGACATCTTGCACCTTTTAAGTGGGGTAGAATGTAAGATTCCTCCCCCAGCCTTAGAGGTATACAGGAGTAAGAATCTCCCTTTCTGATCTTATAATTATTCTCTCTCTAAAATAAAAGAAAGATTCTGTTTAAAAAAGGAAGAACCTTTTTCCTGAATACTTCTCAAGAGTCCCACCTGTTTTAAGGATTCAGAACAAGGAGTTCAGAAGTGAGAATCGATGTTTTGGATATCAAGGTTTTGGTCTCGAGTACGGCCCAAAAGAAGTTCTTTATCTCTTGGGAAGTATAAGAAGTTATCTCCCAAATATTGTGGACCAAAGAAAGTAGGTGATTTAACTTACGAACTTCTTTTATCTCCTCATCTCAAAGTTCTTAATGCCTTCTATAGAAAATTGTGCCAAACCCAAATCATGGAAAGACGGTAAAACTTCAGTAGCAAGCTACCGTTGGCTTCTAAGTTACGCTAGCTCCTTCCTTTATATAAGTCGTAACTTTTACTTGTCGCTCACAGTAATCTTACTCCCATCGATCTCCTTTCTTCCTAATCTCCTTCATGGCTTGGCAACAAGAATTAGTTTTATCCATAATGATTCCTCACCTTCAAGACGCAAGTGAGTCTGTGAAGAAGGATTTTATAGAACAGTATGAGCGCTCACTTTTCCCTCACTTGGGAACTTCTGTAGCGCAGACCAAATGGCGGACCTATCAAGACATAACTAGGGTAACACCCTGGGGTCAGCAGCACTTTCGCAACAATGTCCGCTTGGCCATGGTTATTGAAGCCTTGGGTTTGGGTCCCCGATACTACTGCGTCATGAGATCAAGACATCCTGGGTTTTCTGAGCGGGTCTTCTTACTGGCGTGTTTTCTTCCTCATGAGAAGATATGTCTTTACCCCGTTTTTGGCTTGCCTCTCAGAGGTCCTTTTGTTAGAACACCTCATACCACTGAGATAGGCGCAGCAATAACCCACAGAATCATTCCCATAGATGAGTTACCTTATACTTGTGCAGCTTGTGAGGACTGCTTTTGTGACCATATGATGGACGGGCTTATGGAAGTGTAAAGAGTTCCTCTATCTTTACTGTATAAGTTTCGAGAATGAATAAAGTTTAAATCTTGTTCGTATTTTGAATCTTGCTCTCTTTAAGACTTATCTTGGTGGTTAATCTTGATTAAAATTTTTCTCTAAGTCTCATATTCGTGAATCTTGCGAAATTATCAGAAGTTGCGAGATGAGGACATCTCGCGTTTTTTAAGTGGGGTAGAATGTAAGATTCCTCCCCCAAACCCCTTTTTGATGTCTAGTATCTTCTTCTATAATCAATCCCTCTTCAGAAATATAAAAGACTTGTTTCTAACTGTTTTAACCTAGAGAGAGAAAATATTCTAGAGAGAGAATATTCAGATTTTGAATATTTTTGGATAGAAAAATATCTCTTCTAATTCAGATGAGTTCCCCTGAAACAGAAATTCAAAAAGAATTTTCCAATGTGCAATTGGAATTAATTGAAAATAGCTATAAAGAACCTTAGCCTAAGGGTCTAGATTTTCAGAAATCTTTAGACTATGGTCCAATTAAGGTTCCTATGGACCAATAGCATCAATCCATGTGTAGGGAGGAGATAAATCCAACTTGTAAAAAAGAAAATACCCAAAAATGAGTAAATGCTCACATGAGGTGAAGAGTTGAAAATGTACAAGGTTTATTAGTAAAAAAACTATGTGCAATATTGAAAATATGAGATATTTTGGGTATAATGATGGAAGGGGAGTCCCTTAAATGCTCACATAAGATGAAGAGTTGAAAATGTACAAGGTTTATTAGTAAAAAAACTATGAGCAATATTAAAAATATGACATATGTAAGGAAGGGGAATTCTTTAAAGGAGGTGCATATTTCACATAAGATGAAGAGTTGAAAATGTACAAGGATTATTAGTAAAAAACTATGAGCAATATTAAAAATATGACATATGTAAGGAAGGGGAATTCTTTAAAGGAGGTGCATATTTCACATAAGATGAAGAGTTGAAAATGTACAAGGATTATTAGTAAAAAAACTATGAGCAATATTAAAATGATTCCATTATGACACATATGTAAGGAAGAGGAGTTCTTTAAAGGAGGTGCATATTTCACATGCTTGAATGAGTTTTAAACTCATAAAAATTGAGATATTTCATCTCTCCTCTCTCCTCATTCAAGTCTAGTTCCAAAAAGTTAGCTTAACTGACCTAAAAATGGTCAAATATTGACCAAACTGATTTAGAAAATTCTAGAATCAGTTTGTTTGGTTAGGAGCTCAATTTTTCCTATAAATAGAAGCCTCCCCCTTGTTGAAAAATATATAGTGTTTATGCATCGTTACTCTACTCCACCTAAGCCAAGAACTATGAATTCATTTAATAATTCACTAGTTTTTGGAGCTTCCCTCTTTCTTCAATCCCAATTAGTGGCTCCATCAACATACTTAACCAATTGATTGGTTGGGGGCCTCTACCGTGAACAAAGAATCAAGCAAGTTGTAAGGTAATTAGTGAATATTGATCTTTCTATAATTTCTCAATGTTTCTCTCTTCTCAACCCCTCTCAAGCTTGAGAAGTTTAATTGGTATGGTTTTTTTTTAATGCTATTGAAGTTTGAATAGTAGTGAAGAGTTACATAATGCTATTGAAGTTAATTTTCATTTATGTTTAAATTCTAATGATTTTTATGTAAATTCTCTCTCTCACTCAAGAAATGGTCATACTCATGAACCGTTCTCAATCCAAATCAAGCTTTTCATAAAGCTTTTCCTTAACCCAAGATTAAGCTATGCTTGAGGCCAAATTAATGGCTTTTTTCTATGCTTTTAGTTTATGTATATTAATGATTCAATCCATTATGGATTGATAATCCAATTAGAGATTATTTTAATTATTTTCTTAATGATAACCATTATCCCTTAGAAAAATTGAGATTTATCAGTCATAGCAGCGGAGCTATGGCAAAATTTTTATAAAAATTATGCATAAAATAATCTCATTCAAAGTATAAAAAGAGGACTTCCTACCATATTCTAGGAATTATCATCCTAGATGAATTGAAAGAATTTCATTACAATCATGAAGAAATTGAATTTTAATATTAGGCATAATGGATAAATTTTTATATCAAAAGTGTTATTTTTACCATTTTTATTTCATGCATAGAAGTATGCATAATGGATAAATTTTTATATCAAAAGTGTTATTTTTACCATTTTTATTTCATGCATAGAAGTATGCATAATGGAAAAATTTTTATATCAAAAGTGTTACTTTTATCATATTGGATTTCATGCATAGAGGTATGCATAAAAGTTGATTATTTTATTATAAAAGTGTGACTTTTATCATAATTGAATTTCATGCATATAGGTATGCATAAAAGATATTCTTTTTATACTAAAAGTGTGATTTTCCTCATAAATGGATTTTATGCTTAACTTAGATGCATAAGAGAAATTCTTTTATTCTAAAAGTATAATTCCCTACCAAATTGAAATCATGCATAAGAAGATGCATAAAAGATTGATTTTAATTTCGAAAGTGTTAGTCTCCTTAAATGGAATTTATGTATAAATAAATGTGTAGAGAAATCTTATATCAAATAAAAGAATTCTCTTTTTTTTTAAAAAAAGATATGAAATGTGATAAGATGTGATAAGAGGTGTGATAAGATGCTTATGAAATAAGTTAGGAGGTGATAAGAGATGTGATAAGAGGTGTGATAAGAGGTGATAAGATGCTTATGAAATAAGTTAGGAGGTGATAAGATGAATTAAGATGTGTATGGGGGGATGAGGTAAGAAGTGTATGTGATAGGATAAGATGTATATGGGTCGTGATAGGGCGAGAATGGATGTGATGTAAAAGATTAGATGTGAAGGTATATGGGGTTATATAAATGGGAATGTGGAAATGGATGTATGTATGTGGATGTGTGGATGTGGAGATGGAGTGTGGATGTATGAAACGTGAAAATGGATATATGCATGAAGATATATAGGCATAGATGTGAATGTGGATGTAGATGTGGATGTATAGATGTGAATGGATGTGGATGTATAGATGTGAATGGGAATGTGGATGTGGATGTATGTGAATGTGGATGTAGATGTGGATGTATAGATGTGAACGGGAATGGGGATGTGGATGTATGTGAATGTGGATGTAGATGTGGATGTATAGATGTGAATGTGGAATGTGGATGTGGATGTATGTATGTATGTGGATGTAGATGTGGATGTATAGATGTGAATGGGAATGGGGATGTGGATGTATGTGAATGTGAATGTAGATGTGGATGTATGTGAATGTGAATGTAGATGTGAATGTGGAATGTGGATGTATAGATGTGGATGTATGGGAATGTGGATGTGGATGTATGTGAATGTGAATGTAGATGTGGATGTATAGATGTGAATGTGGATGTGGATGTATGTGAATGTGAATGTAGATGTGGATGTATAGATGTGAATGTGGAATGTGGATGTGGATGTATGTATGTATGTGGATGTAGATGTGGATGTATGGATGTGTATGTATGAATGTGGATATGGGATGTGGATGTATAAATGAGGATGTGAAAATGGAGGTAAGCATGTAGATGTGGATGCATTTATGTGAATGTGAATGTAGATGTGAATGTGGAATGTGGATGTATAGATGTGGATGTATGGGAATGTGGATGTGGATGTATGTGAATGTGAATGTAGATGTGGATGTATAGATATGAATGTGGAATGTGGATGTGGATGTATGTATGTATGTGGATGTAGATGTGGATGTATGGATGTGTATGTATGAATGTGGATATGGGATGTGGATGTATAAATGAGGATGTGAAAATGGAGGTAAGCATGTAGATGTGGATGCATGGATGTGAATGTGGATGTGGATGTGGATATGGATGTGTATGTATGAATGTGGATATGGGATGTGGATGTATAAATGAGGATGTGAAAATGGAGATAAGCATGTAGATGTGGATGTATGGATGTGAATGTGGATGTGGATGTGGATGTATGGATGTGGATATGGATGTGAATATATGATATGTGATGTGAAGGAATCTGAAGTGAAGAGATGGAAAAGGAGGTGATTGGATGAGTACACATATACATGGAATGTGGAATAAGTAATGTGGATTAATGAGGGATAATGTGGAAAAATGAGAGTTAATATAGAAACTGTATTTGTAAACTGTTTGTAAATGCTGTTTGTAAATGGCTGTTTTATGTCAAGAATGCTGGGGAAGCATTTTGACCGTCTTGTGATTAAGGTCGTGGAGACCTAACTGATAAAGTTACAACTGCTGACGGAGAGTCAATGGAGGATGTCTCGCGTAGCAAGGTCGACCGAGGTCTTGACCAGCCTCGGTTCGATTAAAATGGTGAGCTTCCGGTACGGTGGATGAGGGACCAAGGAAGCGGCCTATGAGTGAAGCGCTAGGTCACCTGCGAAGGATCCTAGAGGGTGCTGACCATACGGTGCTCGGGCTCTGGGTCGCCTAGGATACCCACGCGTGCGTCGAGGAAGATATTGGAACAAGGAGTAAGAGTTGTTTTGTGAAACCGGGCATGGATCTGGTTGATTGACCTTGCTGGTCTTCAATGGATGAGTCCATGGCTCTTTATATGGATCTGTTGGTTGATCTTGCTGATCTTCAACGAGAGTCCATCTTGATTTTTAGAAGTGATTATATTGCCGAGTATTATGGGCTAGGAACTATTGAAAAGGCCCCTGTGTGGACAGGTGGTGAGCGTTCTAGTTGCCAATGATGCCATAGATACTCTGATGAAGGAATGATGGGAAATTATGAATCAACTGGATAAATTGGAAGATTGTGATCAGTGGTACTATGGTTTCCTTAAAGGATTGTTTTAAAGTTAGCTGATGCTAAGAAAAAGGCAATTTCATATTGGGTGTGTAAGTGGTGTGGCTAGTTTTATGTTTGCATGAACTTCCGGCTAGGGGGCCTTGGAACTCTTTTCCTTGGTACCCGGGACAAAACCTAACCAAATTCCAAATCGGATCCCATCACTACAGTGGTTGGGCGGTTGGCTAACCCATGGGATCGGATGGGGTTAGGCTGGACTGATGGATCCGTAAATCGAGATTTAAATTCTATTATTACGATGATAGATGAAGTAAATCCCGGATAGAAATTGTTCTATGGATAGGAATCAACGGCTGTGCCTCTTGATGGGGAAAAAAGCGTTGATCCCAATGATCCAAGTGCAAGTTCTTCCTTGATTTGACCAAGTACCGTTAAAGGTGCAGTCAGATCAGTTTGATCAGTAATGATCTTGACTACGTTAGAGTAAAGAGTTATCCTGGTGGAATCGCCCGTGCTTTCCGGGTAAAGGAAGTTTTTCCGGTTTCGGTTTTGGACAAACCGACGGATTAGTCTCTTGTCCGGATATCCGTGGGCGAGGCCCCGAGTGTGGGACCCCTGTCCCGCGCGAGAAGTGCTACTTCCGCTGCTAGTACCCCGAATCCGTTGCTCGGTGGGAACAGGGATCTCACAGGTGATGGCAGGAGAATGGTTGGAGACCCAAGGTCTGACACATAATGTAAGGAGCAACAGGTGGTTACATTGGAATTGACTTTGGATGTCATAAATTAAAATTGAAATTCAACACAAAAATGAGGCACCATTTCTAGACTCCCCCTTCTTTTTGGGGTCTCCTTTGCCATGCCCTGCTAGTTTTTTTTTTTTGCTTAAAGGAACTCGCTCAGAGGACAATAGAACTCCCTCTCAACATGCTAGATTCTAGTGCTTGTTTAGAATAGACTTATACAATTTGATTGAGAATCCAGCAATGTGAAGAGAGTAGAGTGTTTGATTTCTTACAATTCAAAGCATGTACTCACATTACAACTTTAGCATGTCATCAAGCTTGCATTCTCGAGAGAGATCTGTCCTCGGATAGTAAGATTCCCTCCACTGGTTAACATCCAATCCAGCCTAATGAATTTAATAACTAGCGTTTGTGATTAATTGTTGGACTATTTGCATGTATAGAGTAAAACTGAATAGGAGAATGTGTGGGAATGATAAAGAGAAAGGAGAGGCTCGAGGCAATGTAACCAATATGCAAGGGAATGATGATAATCCCATCATATGCATAAGAATTTTACCCTAAACCCGGTCTTCTGTGAAAACCTCTTATGCACTTGGCCAAATTGATCAATAAATGCACAATTGTGTAGAGGAAATCAAGGGAAGAGGGATTATGAAATGAAAAGTCAAGAAATCCCACAATAAGTCTTAATTTTGAAGGTAACTTCCCCGATATACAGAGGCGATGGCAAGGAGAATGGTTGGAGACCCAAGGTCTGAGATGGAACATACGGAGCAACAGATGTCATAAATTAAAATTGAAATTCAACGGAAGAATGAGGCACCATTTTTAAACTCCCCCTTCTTTTTGGGGTCTCCTTTGCCACGCTTGCTAGATTTTTTTCTTTGCTCAAAGGAACTCGCTCAGAGGACAATAGAACTCCCTCTCAACATGCTAGATTCTTGTGCTTGTTTAGAATAAACATATACAATTTGATTTAGAATCCAGCAATGTGAAGAGAGTAGAGTGTTTGATTTTTTACAATTCAAAGCATGTACTCACATTATTACAACTTTAGCATGTAATCAAGCTTGCATTATGCTCCTTGTACACCTTCTCCAAGGCTTACAATCGTCATCCAACCAAAGGGAAACGAACAATGCCCTCACCAAGGCGGCATAAACAACGCAAGAAGCATTAGTGATTAATTGTTAGATGTTTTGCATGTATAGAGCAAAATTGATTAAGAAAATGTGTGGGAATGATAAAGAGAAAGTAGAGGCTTGAGGCAATGCAACCAATATGCAAGGGAATGATGACAATCCCATCATATGCACAAGAACTTTACCCTAAACCCCGTCTTCTCTCAAAACCCTAATGCACTCGGCCAAATTGATCAAGAAATGCACAATTGTGTAGAGGAGATCAAGGGAAGGATTATGGATTGAAAAGTTAGGAAATCCAACAATAATATCTAATTTTGAACATAACTTCCGTGATATGCAGAGGTGATGGCAACGAGAATGGTTGGAGACCCAAGGTCTGAGAAGAAGGAACATACAGAGCGACACGTGGTTACATTGGAATTGATTCTGGATGTCATAAATTAAAATTGAAATTCAACGAAGAATGAGGGACCATTTCTAAACTCCCTCTTCTTTTTGCGGTCTACTTTGCCACGCCCTACTAGATCTTTTGTTTGCTCAAAGCAACTTTCTCTGAGGACAATAGAACTCCCTCTCAACATGCTAGATTCTAGTGCTTGTTTAAAATAAACTTATACAATTTGATTGAGAATCCAGCAATGTGAAGAGAGTAGAGTGTTTGATTTCTTACAATTCAAAGCATGTACTCACATTACAACTTTAGCATGTAATCAAGCTTGCATTCTCGAGAGAGATCTGTCCCCGGCGGATGGCAAGATTCCCACTAGTTAACATCCAATCCAACCTGGTGAATTTAATAACTAGCGTTTGTGATTAATTGTTGGATTGTTTGCATGTATAGAGTAAAACTGAATAGGATAATGTGTGGGAATGATAAAGAGAAAGTAGAGGCTCGAGGCAATGCAACCAATATGCAAGGGAATGATGATAATCCCATCATATGTACAAGAATTTTACCCTAAACCCGGTCTTCTCTGAAAACCTCTTATGCACTTGGCCAAATTGATCAATAAATGCACAATTGAGGGATTATGAATTGAAAAGTCAAGAAATCCCACAATAAGTCCTAATTTTGAAGGTAACTTCCCCGATATACAGAGGCGATTGCAAGGAGAATGGTTGGAGACCCAAGGTCTGAGATGGAACATACGGAGCAACAGGTGGTTACATTGGAATTGATTTTTGATGTCATAAATTAAAATTGAAATTCAACGGAAGAATGAGGCACCATTTTTAAACTCCCCCTTCTTTTTGGGGTCTCCTTTGCCACGCTTGCTAGATTTTTTTCTTTGCTCAAAGGAACTCGCTCAGAGGACAATAGAACTCCCTCTCAACATGCTAGATTCTAGTGCTTGTTTAGAATAAACATATGCAATTTGATTGAGAATCCAGTAATGTGAAGATAGTAGAGTGTTTGATTTTTTATAATTGAAAGCATGTACTCACATTATTACAACTTTAGCATGTAATCAAGATTATGCTCCTTGTACACCTTCTCCAAGGCTTGCAATCGTCATCCAACCAAAGGGAAACGAACAATGCCCTCACCAAGGCGGCATAAACAACGCAAGAAGCATTAGTGATTAATTGTTAGATGTTTTGCATGTATAGAGCAAAATTGATTAAGAAAATGTGTGGGAATGATAAAGAGAAAGTAGAGGCTTGAGGCAATGCAACCAATATGCAAGGGAATGATGACAATCCCATCATATGCACAAGAACTTTACCCTAAACCCCGTCTTCTCTCAAAACCCTAATGCACTCAGCCAAATTGATCAAGAAATGCACAATTGTGTAGAGGAGATCAAGGGAAGGATTATGGATTGAAAAGTTAGGAAATCCAACAATAATATCTAATTTTGAACATAACTTCCCTGATATGCAGAGGCGATGGTAAGGAGAATGGTTGGAGACCCAAGGTCTGAGAGGAAGGAACATACAGAGCGACACGTGGTTACATTGGAATTGATTCTGGATGTCATAAATTAAAATTGAAATTCAACGTAAGAATGAGGGACCATTTCTAAACTCCCTCTTCTTTTGCGGTCTACTTTGCCACAGCCTGCTAGATCTTTTGTTTGCTCAAAGCAACTTTCTCAGAGGACAATAGAACTCCCTCTCAACATGCTAGATTCTAGTGCTTGTTTAAAATAAACTTATACAATTTAATTGAGAATCCAGCAATGTGAAGAGAGTAGAGTGTTTGATTTCTTATAATTCAAAGCATATACTCACAATATAACTTTAGCATGTAATCAAGCTTGCGTTATGCTCCGTGTACACTTGCTCCAAGGCTTGGAAGAGTCATCCAACCAAACAGAAATAAACAATGCCCTCACCAAGGCATAACCAATGCAAGAAGCATTAGTGATTGTTGGATTTTTTGCATGTATAGAGTAAAATTGATTAAGAAAATGTGTGGGAATAATAATGTGTAGAGGCTTGAGGCAATGCAACCAATATGCAAGAGAATGATGAGAATCCCATCATATGCATAACCTAAACCCTGCCTTCTCTCAAAACCCTAATGCACTTGGCCAAATTAATCAAGAAATACACAATTGTGTAGAGGAGATCAAGGGAAGTAGGATAATGGATTGGAAAGTCAAGAAATCCCACAATAATTTCTAATTTTGAAGGTAACTTCCCCGATATGTAGACACGACGGCAAGGAGAATGGTTGGAGACCCAGACCTGAGACGAAACATACGGAGCAACAGGTGGTTACATTGGAATTGATTTTGAATGTCATAAATTAAAATTAAAATTCAACGAAAGAATGAGGCACCATTTCTTAAAATTCAAAGTAATGTACTCACATTACAACTTTAGCATATAATCTAGCTTGCATTACGCTCCTTGTACACGTGCTCCAAGGCTTGCAATAGTCATTCAACCAAAGAGAAACGAACAATGTCCTCACCAAGGCATAACCAATGCAAGAAGCATTAGTGATTAATTGTTGGACATTTTGCATGTATAGAGTGAAACTGATTAGGAAAATGTGTGGGAATGATAAAGAGAAAGTAGAGGCTCGAGGCAATGCAACCAATATGCAAGGGAATGATGAGAATCCAATCATATGCACAAGAACTTTACCCTAAACCCCCTCTTCTCTCAAAACCCCAGTGCACTTGGCCAAATTGATCAAGAAATGCACAATTGTGTAGAGGAGATCAAGGATGAAGGATTATGGATTGAAAAGTCAAGAAATCCCACTATATCTCCTAATTTCGAAGGTAACTGCCTTGATATACAGAGGCAATGGCAAGGAGAATGGTTGGAGACCCAAGGTCTGAGATGGAACATAGGAAGCAACAGGTGGTTACATTGGAATTGATTTTGGATGTCATAAATTAAAATTAAAATTCGACGGAAGAATGAGGCACCATTTCTAAACTCCCCCTTCTTTTTGGGGTCTCCTTTGCCATGCCCTGCTGGATTTTTTTGTTTGCTCAAAGAAACTCGCTTAGAGGACAATAGAACTCGCTCTCAACATGCTAGAAAGTTTTAGTGCCTTTTTGAAATGAACTTATACAATTTGATTTAGAATCCAGCAATGTGAAGCGAGTAGAGTGTTTGATTTCTTACAATTCAAAGCATGTACTCACATTACAACTTTAGCATGTTATTAAGCTTGCATTATGCTCCTTGTACACTTGCTCCAAGGCTTGCAATAGTCATCCAACCAAAGAGAAATGAACAATGCCCTCACCAAGGCAAGAAGCATTAGTGATTAATTGTTGGATTTTTTGCATGTATAGAGTAAAACTCATTAGGAGAATGTGTGGGAATGATAATAAGAAAGTGGAGGCTCGACGCAATGCAACGAATATGGAAGGCAATGATGAGAATCCCATCATATGCATAAGAATTTTACCCTAAATCTCGTCTTCTCTCAAAACCCTAATGCACTTGGCCAAATTGATCAAGAAATGCACAATTGTATGGAGGAGATCAAGGGAAGAAGGATTATGGATTGAAAAGTCAAGAAGTCCCACAATAATTCCTAATTTTGAAGGTAACTTCCCCGATATACATAGGCGATGGCAAGGAGAATGGTTGGAGACCCAGCCTGAGAGGGAACATACGGAGAAACAGGTGGTTACATTGGAATTGATTTTGGATGTCATAAATTAAAATTGAAATTCGACGGAAGAATGAGGCACAATTTCCAAACTCGCCCTTCTTTTTGGGGTCTTCTTTGCCACGCTCTAGTAGATTTTTTTGTTTGCTCAAAGGAACTCGCTCAGAGGAAAATAGAGCTTGATCTCAACATGCTAGATTCTAGTGCTTGTTTAAAAAAAACTTATGCAATTTGATTAAGAATCCAGCAATGTGAAGAGAGTAGAGTGTTTGATTTCTTACAATTCAAATCATGTACTCACATTACAACTTTAGCATATAATCAAGCTTACATTATGCTCCTTGTACACTTTCTCCAAGGCTTGCAATAGTCATCCAACCAAAGAGAAACGAACAATGCCCTCACCAAGGCATAACCAATGCAAGAAGCATTAGTGATTAATTGTTGGATTTTTTGCATGTATGGAGTAAAACTGATTAGGAAAATGTGTGGGAATGATAAAGAGAAAGTAGAGGCTCGAGGCAATGCAACCAATATGCAAGGGAATGATGAGAATCCAATCATATGCACAAGAATTTTACCCTAAACCCCATAACCCTAATGCACTTGGGCAAATAGATCAAGAAATGCACAATTGTGTAGCGGAGATCAAGGGAAGAAGGATTATGGATTGAAAAGTCAAGAAATCCAACAATAATTCCTAATTTTGAAGGTGACTTCCCCGATATACAGAGGTGATGGCAGGAGAATGGTTGGAGACCCAAGGTCTGACACATAATGTAAGGAGCAACAGGTGGTTACATTGGAATTGACTTTGGATGTCATAAATTAAAATTGAAATTCAACACAAAAATGAGGCACCATTTCTAAACTCCCCCTTCTTTTTGGGGTCTCCTTTGCCATGCCCTGCTAGTTTTTTTTTTGCTCAAAGGAACTCGCTCAGAGGACAATAGAACTCCCTCTCAACATGCTAGATTCTAGTGCTTGTTTAGAATAGACTTATACAATTTGATTGAGAATACAACAATAGGAAGAGAGTAGAGTGTTTGATTTCTTACAATTCAAGCATGTACTCACATTACAACTTTAGCATGTAATCAAGCTTGTATTCTCGAGAGAGATCTGTCCCCAGATGGCAAGATTCCCTCCACTGGTTAACATCCAATCCAACCTGGTGAATTTAATAACTAGCGTTTGTGATTAATTGTTGGAGTGTTTGCATGTATAGAGTAAAACTGAATAGGAGAATGTGTGGGAATGATAAAGAGAAAGTAGAGGCTCGAGGCAATGCAACCAATATGCAAGGGAATGATGATAATTCCATCATATGTACAAGAATTTTACCCTAAACCCTGTCTTCTCTGAAAACCTCTTATGCACTTGGCCAAATTGATCAATGAATGCACAATTGTGTAGAGGAGATTAAGGGAAGAGGGATTATGAATTGAAAAGTCAAGAAATCCCACAATAAGTCCTAATTTTGAAGGTAACTTCCCCGATATACAGAGGCGATGGCAAGGAGAATGGTTGGAGACCCAAGGTCTGAGATGGAACATACGGAGCAACAGGTGGTTACATTGGAATTGATTTTTGATGTCATAAATTAAAATTGAAATTCAACGGAAGAATGAGGCACCATTTTTAAACTCCCCCTTCTTTTTGGGGTCTCCTTTGCCACGCTTGCTAGATTTTTTTCTTTGCTCAAAGGAACTCGCTCAGAGGACAATAGAACTCCCTCTCAACATGCTAGATTCTAGTGCTTGTTTAGAATAAACATATGCAATTTGATTGAGAATCCAGTAATGTGAAGAGAGTAGAGTGTTTGATTTTTTACAATTGAAAGCATGTACTCACATTATTACAACTTTAGCATGTAATCAAGCTTGCATTATGCTCCTTGTACACCTTCTCCAAGGCTTGCAATAGTCATCCAACCAAAGAGAAACGAACAATGCCCTCACCAAGGCGGCATAAACAATGCAAGAAGCATTAGTGATTAATTGTTAGATGTATAGAGCAAAATTGATTAAGAAAATGTGTGGGAATGATAAAGAGAAAGTAGAGGCTTGAGGCAATGCAACCAATATGCAAGGGAATGATGACAATCCCATCATATGCACAAGAACTTTACCCTAAACCCCGTCTTCTCTCAAAACCCTAATGCACTCGGCCAAATTGATCAAGAAATGCACAATTGTGTAGAGGAGATCAAGGGAAGGATTATGGATTGAAAAGTTAGGAAATCCAACAATAATATCTAATTTTGAACATAACTTCCCTGATATGCAGAGGCGATGGCAAGGAGAATGGTTGGAGACCCAAGGTCTGAGAAGAAGGAACATACAGAGCGACACGTGGTTACATTGGAATTGATTCTGGATGTCATAAATTAAAATTGAAATTCAACGTGAGAATGAGGGACCATTTCTAAACTCCCTCTTCTTTTTGCGGTCTACTTTGCCACGCCCTGCTAGATCTTTTGTTTGCTCAAAGCAACTTTCTCAGAGGACAATAGAACTCCCTCTCAACATGCTAGATTCTAGTGCTTGTTTAAAATAAACTTATACAATTTCATTGAGAATCCAGCAATGTGAAGAGGGTAGAGTGTTTGATTTCTTATAATTCAAAGCATATACTCACAATATAACTTTAGCATGTAATCAAGCTTGCATTATGCTCCGTGTACACTTGCTCCAAGGCTTGGAAGAGTCATCCAACCAAACAGAAATAAACAATGCCCTCACCAAGGCATAACCAATGCAAGAAGCATTAGTGATTAATTGTTGGATTTTTTGCATGTATAGAGTAAAATTGATTAGAAAAATGTGTGGGAATAATAAAGAGTAAGTAGAGGCTTGAGGCAATGCAACCAATATGCAAGAGAATGATGAGAATCCCATTATATGCATAACCTAAACCCCGCCTTCTCTCAAAACCCTAATGCACTTGGCCAAATTAATCAAGAAATACACAATTGTGTAGAGGAGATCAAGGGAAGTAGGATAATGGATTGGAAAGTCAAGAAATCCCACAATAATTTCTAATTTTGAAGGTAACTTCCCCGATATGTAGACACGACGGCAAGGAGAATGGTTGGAGACCCAGACCTGAGACGGAACATACGGAGCAACAGGTGGTTACATTGGAATTGATTTTGAATGTCATAAATTAAAATTGAAATTCAATGAAAGAATGAGGCACCATTTCTTAAAATTCAAAGCAATGTACTCACATTACAACTTTAGCATATAATCTAGCTTGCATTACGCTCCTTGTACACGTGCTCCAAGGCTTGCAATAGTCATTAAACCAAAGAGAAACGAACAATGTCCTCACCAAGGCATAACCAATGCAAGAAGCATTAGTGATTAATTGTTGGACATTTTGCATGTATAGAGTGAAACTGATTAGGAAAATGTGTGGGAATGATAAAGAGAAAGTAGAGGCTCGAGGCAATGCAACCAATATGCAAGGGAATGATGAGAATCCAATCATATGCACAAGAACTTTACCCTAAACCCCCTCTTCTCTCAAAACCCCAGTGCACTTGGCCAAATTGATCAAAAAATGCACAATTGTGTAGAGGAGATCAAGGATGAAGGATTATGGATTGAAAAGTCAAGAAATCCCACTATATCTCCTAATTTTGAAGGTAACTGCCTTGATATACAGAGACAATGGCAAGGAGAATGGTTGGAGACCCAAGGTCTAAGATGGAACATAGGAAGCAACAGGTGGTTACATTGGAATTGATTTTGGATGTCATAAATTAAAATTAAAATTTGACGGAAGAATGAGGCACCATTTCTAAACTCCCCCTTCTTTTTGGGGTCTCCTTTGCCATGCCCTGCTGGATTTTTTTGTTTGCTCAAAGAAACTCTCTTAGAGGACAATAGAACTCGCTCTCAACATGCTAGAAAGTTTTAGTGCCTCTTTGAAATGAACTTATACAATTTGATTTAGAATCCAGCAATGTGAAGCGAGTAGAGTGTTTGATTTCTTACAATTCAAAGCATGTACTCACATTACAACTTTAGCATGTAATTAAGCTTGCATTATGCTCCTTGTACACTTGCTCCAAGGCTTGCAATAGTCATCCAACCAAAGAGAAATGAACAATGCCCTCACCAAGGCAAGAAGCATTAGTGATTAATTGTTGGATTTCTTGCATGTATAGAGTAAAACTCATTAGGAGAATGTGTGGGAATGATAATAAGAAAGTGGAGGCTCAACGCAATGCAACCAATATGGAAGGCAATGATGAGAATCCCATCATATGCATAAGAATTTTACCCTAAATCCCGTCTTCTCTCAAAACTAGAATGCACTTGGCCAAATTGATCAAGAAATGCACAATTGTATGGAGGAGATCAAGGGAAGAAGGATTATGGATTGAAAAGTCAAGAAGTCCCACAATAATTCCTAATTTTGAAGGTAACTTCCAATATACATAGGCGATGGCAAGGAGAATGGTTGGAGACCCAGCCTGAGAGGGAACATACGAAGAAACACGTGGTTACATTGGAATTGATTTTGGATGTCATAAATTAAAATTAAAATTCAACGGAAGAATGAGGCACCATTTCCAAACTCGCCCTTCTTTTTGGGGTCTCCTTTGCCACGCTCTAGTAGATTTTTTTGTTTGCTCAAAGGAACTCGCTCAGAGGAAAACAGAACTTGATCTCAACATGCTAGATTCTAGTGCTTGTTTAAAAAAAACTTATGCAATTTGATTGAGAATCCACCAATGTGAAGAGAGTAGAGTGTTTGATTTCTTACAATTCAAAGCATGTACTCACATTACATTTTTAGCATATAATCAAGCTTACATTATGCTCCTTGTACACTTTCTCCAAGGCTTGCAATAGTCATCCAACCAAAGAGAAACGAACAATGCCCTCACCAAGGCATAACCAATGCAAGAAGCATTAGTGATTAATTGTTGGATTTTTTGCATGTATGGAGTAAAACTGATTAGGAAAATGTGTGGGAATGATAAAGAGAAAGTAGAGGCTCGAGGCAATGCAACCAATATGCAAGGGAATGATGAGAATCCAATCATATGCACAAGATTTTTACCCTAAACCCCATAACCCTAATGCACTTGGCCAAATAGATCAAGAAATGCACAATTGTGTAGCAGAGATCAAGGGAAGAAGGATTATGGATTGAAAAGTCAAGAAATCCAACAATAATTCCTAATTTTGAAGGTAACTTCCCCGATATACAGAGGTGATGGCAGGAGAATGGTTGGAGACCCAAGGTCTGACACATAATGTAAGGAGCAACAGGTGGTTACATTGGAATTGACTTTGGATGTCATAAATTAAAATTGAAATTCAACACAAAAATGAGGCACCATTTCTAGACTCCCCCTTCTTTTTGGGGTCTCCTTTGCCATGCCCTGCTAGTTTTTTTTTTTTGCTTAAAGGAACTCGCTCAGAGGACAATAGAACTCCCTCTCAACATGCTAGATTCTAGTGCTTGTTTAGAATAGACTTATACAATTTGATTGAGAATCCAGCAATGTGAAGAGAGTAGAGTGTTTGATTTCTTACAATTCAAAGCATGTACTCACATTACAACTTTAGCATGTCATCAAGCTTGCATTCTCGAGAGAGATCTGTCCTCGGATAGTAAGATTCCCTCCACTGGTTAACATCCAATCCAGCCTAATGAATTTAATAACTAGCGTTTGTGATTAATTGTTGGACTATTTGCATGTATAGAGTAAAACTGAATAGGAGAATGTGTGGGAATGATAAAGAGAAAGGAGAGGCTCGAGGCAATGTAACCAATATGCAAGGGAATGATGATAATCCCATCATATGCATAAGAATTTTACCCTAAACCCGGTCTTCTGTGAAAACCTCTTATGCACTTGGCCAAATTGATCAATAAATGCACAATTGTGTAGAGGAAATCAAGGGAAGAGGGATTATGAAATGAAAAGTCAAGAAATCCCACAATAAGTCTTAATTTTGAAGGTAACTTCCCCGATATACAGAGGCGATGGCAAGGAGAATGGTTGGAGACCCAAGGTCTGAGATGGAACATACGGAGCAACAGATGTCATAAATTAAAATTGAAATTCAACGGAAGAATGAGGCACCATTTTTAAACTCCCCCTTCTTTTTGGGGTCTCCTTTGCCACGCTTGCTAGATTTTTTTCTTTGCTCAAAGGAACTCGCTCAGAGGACAATAGAACTCCCTCTCAACATGCTAGATTCTTGTGCTTGTTTAGAATAAACATATACAATTTGATTTAGAATCCAGCAATGTGAAGAGAGTAGAGTGTTTGATTTTTTACAATTCAAAGCATGTACTCACATTATTACAACTTTAGCATGTAATCAAGCTTGCATTATGCTCCTTGTACACCTTCTCCAAGGCTTACAATCGTCATCCAACCAAAGGGAAACGAACAATGCCCTCACCAAGGCGGCATAAACAACGCAAGAAGCATTAGTGATTAATTGTTAGATGTTTTGCATGTATAGAGCAAAATTGATTAAGAAAATGTGTGGGAATGATAAAGAGAAAGTAGAGGCTTGAGGCAATGCAACCAATATGCAAGGGAATGATGACAATCCCATCATATGCACAAGAACTTTACCCTAAACCCTGTCTTCTCTCAAAACCCTAATGCACTTGGCCAAATTGATCAAGAAATGCACAATTGTGTAGAGGAGATCAAGGGAAGGATTATGGATTGAAAAGTTAGGAAATCCAACAATAATATCTAATTTTGAACATAACTTCCCTGATATGCAGAGGCGATGGCAAGGAGAATGGTTGGAGACCCAAGGTCTGAGAAGAAGGAACATACGGAGCGACACGTGGTTACATTGGAATTGATTCTGGATGTCATAAATTAAAATTGAAATTTAACGTAAGAATGAGGGACCATTTCCAAACTCCCTCTTCTTTTTGCGGTCTACTTTGCCACGCCCTGCTAGATCTTTTGTTTGCTCAAAGCAACTTTCTCAGAGGACAATAGAACTCCCTCTCAACATGCTAGATTCTAGTGCTTGTTTAAAATAAACTTATACAATTTAATTGAGAATCCAGCAATGTGAAGAGAGTAGAGTGTTTGATTTCTTATAATTCAAAGCATATACTCACAATATAACTTTGGCATGTAATCAAGCTTGCATTATGCTCCATGTACACTTGCTCCAAGGCTTGGAAGAGTCATCCAACCAAACAGAAATAAACAATGCCCTCACCAAGGCATAACCAATGCAAGAAGCATTAGTGATTAATTGTTGGATTTTTTTCATGTATAGAGTAAAATTGATTAGGAAAATGTGTGGGAATAATAAAGAGTAAGTAGAGGCTTGAGGCAATGCAACCAATATGCAAGAGAATGATGAGAATCCCATCATATGCATAACCTAAACCCTGCCTTCTCTCAAAACCCTAATGCACCTGGCCAAATTAATCAAGAAATACACAATTGTGTAGAGGAGATCAAGGGAAGTAGGATAATGGATTGGAAAGTCAAGAAATCCCACAATAATTTCTAATTTTGAAGGTAACTTTTCCGATATGTAATTTGATTGAGAATAGACTTATATAATTTGATTGAGAATCCAGCAATAGGAAGAGAGTAGAGTGTTTGATTTCTTACAATTCAAAGCATGTACTCACATTACAACTTTAGCATGTAATCAAGCTTGCATTCTCGAGAGAGATCTGTCCCCGGATGGCAAGATTCCCTCCACTGGTTAACATCCAATCCAACCTGGTGAATTTAATAGTTAGCGTTTGTGATTAATTGTTGGACTGTTTGCATGTATAGAGTAAAACTGAATAGCAGAATGTGTGGGAATGATAAAGAGAAAGTAGAGGCTCGAGGCAATGCAACCAATATGCAAGGGAATGATGATAATCCCATCATATGTACAAGAAAATGTGTGGGAATGATAAAGAGAAAGTAGAGGCTCGAGGCAATGCAACCAATATGCAAGGGAATGATGAGAATCCAATCATATGCACAAGAACTTTACCCTAAACCCCCTCTTCTCTCAAAACCCTAGTGCACTTGGCCAAATTGATCAAGAAATGCACAATTGTGTAGAGGAGATCAAGGATGAAGGATTATGGATTGAAAAGTCAAGAAATCCCACTATATCTCCTAATTTTGAAGGTAACTGCCTTGATATACAGAGGCAATGGCAAGGAGAATGGTTGGAGACCCAAGGTCTGAAATGGAACATAGGAAGCAACAGGTGGTTACATTGGAATTGATTTTGGATGTCATAAATTAAAATTAAAATTCAACGGAAGAATGAGGCACCATTTCTAAAATCCCCCTTCTTTTTGGGGTCTCCTTTGCCATGCCCTGCTGGATTTTTTTGTTTGCTCAAAGAAACTCGCTTAGAGGACAATAGAACTCGCTCTCAACATGCTAGAAAGTTTTAGTGCCTGTTTGAAATGAACTTATACAATTTGATTTAGAATCCAGCAATGTGAAGCGAGTAGAGTGTTTGATTTCTTACAATTCAAAGCATGTACTCACATTACAACTTTAGCATGTAATTAAGCTTGCATTATGCTCCTTGTACACTTGCTCCAAGGCTTGCAATAGTCATCCAACCAAAGAGAAATGAACAATGCCCTCACCAAGGCAAGAAGCATTAGTGATTATTGTTGGATTTTTTGCATGTATAGAGTAAAACTCATTAGGAGAATGTGTGGGAATGATAATAAGAAAGTGGAGGCTCGACGCAATGCAACCAATATGGAAGGCAATGATGAGAATCCCATCATATGCATAAGAATTTTACCCTAAATCCCGTCTTCTCTCAAAACCCTAATGCACTTGGCCAAATTGATCAAGAAATGCACAATTGTATGGAGGAGATCAAGGGAAGAAGGATTATGGATTGAAAAGTCAAGAAGTCCCACAATAATTCCTAATTTTGAAGGTAACTTCCCCGATATACATAGGCGATGGCAAGGAGAATGGTTGGAGACCCAGCCTGAGAGGGAACATACGGAGAAACAGGTGGTTACATTGGAATTGATTTTGGATGTCATAAATTAAAATTGAAATTCAACGGAAGAATGAGGCACCATTTCCAAACTCGCCCTTCTTTTTGGGGTCTCCTTTGCCACACTCTAGTAGATTTTTTTGTTTGCTCAAAGGAACTCGCTCAGAGGAAAATAGAACTTGATCTCAGCATGCTAGATTCTAGTGCTTGTGTAAAACTTATGCAATTTGATTGAGAATCCAGCAATGTGAAGAGAGTAGAGTGTTTGATTTCTTACAATTCAAAGCATGTACTCACATTACAACTTTAGCATATAATCAAGCTTACATTATGCTCCTTGTACACTTTCTCCAAGGCTTGCAATAGTCATCCAACCAAAGAGAAACAAACAATGCCCTCACCAAGGCATAACCAATGCAAGAAGCATTAGTAATTAATTGTTGGATCTTTTGCATGTATGGAGTAAAACTGATTAGGAAAATGTGTGGGAATGATAAAGAGAAAGTAGAGGCTCGAGGCAATGCAACCAATATGCAAGGGAATGATGAGAATCCAATCATATGCACAAGAATTTTACCCTAAACCCCATAACCCTAATGCACTTGGCCAAATAGATCAAGAAATGCACAATTGTGTAGCAGAGATCAAGGGAAGAAGGATTATGGATTGAAAAGTCAAGAAATCCAACAATAATTCCTAATTTTGAAGGTAACTTCCCCGATATACAGAGGTGATGGCAGGAGAATGGTTGGAGACCCAAGGTCTGACACATAATGTAAGGAGCAACAGGTGGTTACATTGGAATTGACTTTGGATGTCATAAATTAAAATTGAAATTCAACACAAAAATGAGGCACCATTTCAAAACTCCCCCTTCTTTTTGGGGTCTCCTTTGCCATGCCCTGCTAGTTTTTTTTTTTTGCTCAAAGGAACTCGCTCAGAGGACAATAGAACTCCCTCTCAACATGCTAGATTCTAGTGCTTGTTTAGAATAGACTTATACAATTTGATTGAGAATCCAGCAATGTGAAGAGAGTAGAGTGTTTGATTTCTTACAATTCAAAGCATGTACTCACATTACAACTTTAGCATGTCATCAAGCTTGCATTCTCGAGAGAGATCTGTCCTCGGGTAGTAAGATTCCCTCCACTGGTTAACATCCAATCGAGCCTAATGAATTTAATAACTAGCGTTTGTGATTAATTGTTGGACTATTTGCATGTATAGAGTAAAACTGAATAGGAGAATGTGTGGGAATGATAAAGAGAAAGGAGAGGCTCGAGGCAATGCAACCAATATGCAAGGGAATGATGATAATCCCATCATATGCATAAGAATTTTACCCTAAACCCGGTCTTCTGTGAAAACCTCTTATGCACTTGGCCAAATTGATCAATAAATGCACAATTGTGTAGAGGAGATCAAGGGAAGAGGGATTATGAATTGAAAAGTCAAGAAATCCCACAATAAGTCTTAATTTTGAAGGTAACTTCCTCGATATACAGAGGCGATGGCAAGGAGAATGGATGGAGACCCAAGGTCTGAGATGGAACATACGGAGCAACAGGTGGTTACATTGGAATTGATTTTTGATGTCATAAATTAAAATTGAAATTCAACGGAAGAATGAGGCACCATTTTTAAACTCCCCCTTCTTTTTGGGGTCTCCTGTGCCACTCTTGCTAGATCTTTTTCTTTGCTCAAAGGAACTCGCTCAGAGGACAATAGAACTCCCTCTCAACATGCTAGATTCTTGTGCTTGTTTAGAATAAACATATACAATTTGATTTAGAATCCAGCAATGTGAAGAGAGTAGAGTGTTTGATTTTTTACAATTCAAAGCATGTACTCACATTATTACAACTTTAGCATGTAATCAAGCTTGCATTATGCTCCTTGTACACCTTCTCCAAGGCTTACAATCGTCATCCAACCAAAGGGAAACGAACAATGCCCTCACCAAGGCGGCATAAACAACGCAAGAAGCATTAGTGATTAATTGTTAGATGTTTTGCATGTATAGAGCAAAATTGATTAAGAAAATGTATTGGAATGATAAAGAGAAAGTAGAGGCTTGAGGCAATGCAACCAATATGCAAGGGAATGATGACAATCCCATCATATGCACAAGAACTTTACCCTAAACCCCGTCTTCTCTCAAAACCCTAATGCACTTGGCCAAATTGATCAAGAAATGCACAATTTTGTAGAGGAGATCAAGGGAAGGATTATGGATTGAAAAGTTAGGAAATCCAACAATAATATCTAATTTTGAACATAACTTCCCTGATATGCAGAGGCGATGGCAAGGAGAATGGTTGGATACCCAAGGTCTGAGAAGAAGGAACATACAGAGCGACACGTGGTTACATTGGAATTGATTCTGGATGTCATAAATTAAAATTGAAATTCAACGTAAGAATGAGGGACCATTTCCAAACTCCCTCTTCTTTTTGCGGTCTACTTTGCCACGCCCTGCTAGATCTTTTGTTTGCTCAAAGCAACTTTCTCAGAGGACAATCTTGGTGAGGGCATTGTTCGTCTCTCTTTGGTTGGATGACTATTGCAAGCCTTGGAGAAGGTGTACAAGGAGCATAATGCAAGCTTGATTACATGCTAAAGTTGTAATAATGTGAGTACATGCTTTCAATTGTAAAAAATCAAACACTCTACTCTCTTCACATTACTGGATTCTCAATCAAATTGCATATGTTTATTCTAAACAAGCACTAGAATCTAGCATGTTGAGAGGGAGTTCTATTGTCCTCTGAGCGAGTTCCTTTGAGCAAAGAAAAAAATCTAGCAAGCGTGGCAAAGGAGACCCCAAAAAGAAGGGGGAGTTCAAAATGGTGCCTCATTCTTCCGTTGAATTTCAATTTTAATTTATGACATCAAAAATCAATTCCAATGTAACCACCTGTTGCTCCGTATGTTCCATCTCAGACCTTGGGTCTCCAACCATTCTCCTTGCCATCGCCTCTGTATATCGGGGAAGTTACCTTCAAAATTAAGACTTATTGTGGGATTTCTTGACTTTTCAATTCATAATCCCTCTTCCCTTGATCTCCTCTACACAATTGTGCATTTATTGATCAATTTGGCCAAGTGCATAAGAGGTTTTTAGAGAAGATAGGATTTAGGGTAAAATTCTTGTGCATATGATGGGATTATCATCATTCCCTTGCATATTGGTTGCATTGCCTCGAGCCTCTACTTTCTCTTTATCATTCCCACACATTCTCCTATTCAGTTTTACTCTATACATGCAAACAGTCCAACAATTAATCACAAACGCTAGTTATTTAATTCATTAGGCTGGATTGGATGTTAACCAGTGGAGGGAATCTTACTATCCGGGGACAGATCTCTCTCGAGAATGCAAGCTTGATTACATGCTAAAGTTGTAATGTGAGTACATGCTTTGAATTGTAAGAAATCAAACACTCTACTCTCTTCACATTGCTGGATTCTCAATCAAATTGTATAAGTCTATTCTAAACAAGCACTAGAATCTAGCATGTTGAGAGGGAGTTCTATTGTCCTCTGAGCGAGTTCCTTTGAGCAAAAAAAAAAACTAGCAGGGCATGGCAAAGGAGACCCCAAAAAGAAGGGGGAGTTCAGAAATGGTGCCTCATTTTTGTGTTGAATTTTAATTTAAATTTATGACATCCAAAGTCAATTCCAATGTAACCACCTGTTGCTCCTTACATTATGTGTCAGACCTTGGGTCTCCAACCATTCTCCTGCCATCACCTCTGTATATCGGGGAAGTTACCTTCAAAATTAGGAATTATTGTTGGATTTCTTGACTTTTCAATCCATAATCCTTCTTCCCTTGATCTCTGCTACACAATTGTGCATTTCTTGATCTATTTGGCCAAGTGCATTAGGGTTATGGGGTTTAGGGTAAAATTCTTGTGCATATGATTGGATTCTCATCATTCCCTTGCATATTGGTTGCATTGCCTCGAGCCTCTACTTTCTCTTTATCATTCCCACACATTTTCCTAATCAGTTTTACTCCATACATGCAAAAAATCCAACAATTAATCACTAATGCTTCTTGCATTGGTTATGCCTTGGTGAGGGCATTGTTCATTTCTCTTTGGTTGGATGACTATTGCAAGCCTTGGAGAAAGTGTACAAGGAGCATAATGTAAGCTTGATTATATGCTAAAGTTGTAATGTGAGTACATGCTTTGAATTGTAAGAAATCAAACACTCTACTCTCTTCACATTGTTGGATTCTCAATCAAATTGCATAAGTTTTACACAAGCACTAGAATCTAGCATGTTGAGATCAAGTTCTATTTTCCTCTGAGCAAATTCCTTTGAGCAAACAAAAAAATCTACTAGAGTGTGGCAAAGGAGACCCCAAAAAGAAGGGCGAGTTTGGAAATGGTGCCTCATTCTTCCGTTGAATTTCAATTTTAATTTATGACATCCAAAATCAATTCCAATGTAACCACCTATTTCTCCGTATGTTCCCTCTCAGGCTGGGTCTCCAACCATTCTCCTTGCCATCGCCTATGTATATCGGGGAAGTTACCTTCAAAATTAGGAATTATTGTGGGACTTCTTGACTTTTCAATCCATAATCCTTCTTCCCTTGATCTCCTCCATACAATTGTGCATTTCTTGATCAATTTGGCCAAGTGCATTAGGGTTTTGAGAGAAGACGGGATTTAGGGTAAAATTCTTATGCATATGATGGGATTCTCATCATTGCCTTCCATATTGGTTGCATTGCGTCGAGCCTCCACTTTCTTATTATCATTCCCACACATTCTCCTAATGAGTTTTACTCTATACATGCAAAAAATCCAACAATAATCACTAATGCTTCTTGCCTTGGTGAGGGCATTGTTCATTTCTCTTTGGTTGGATGACTATTGCAAGCCTTGGAGCAAGTGTACAAGGAGCATAATGCAAGCTTAATTACATGCTAAAGTTGTAATGTGAGTACATGCTTTGAATTGTAAGAAATCAAACACTCTACTCGCTTCACATTGCTGGATTCTAAATCAAATTGTATAAGTTCATTTCAAACAGGCACTAAAACTTTCTAGCATGTTGAGAGCGAGTTCTATTGTCCTCTTAGCGAGTTTCTTTGAGCAAACAAAAAAATCCAGTAGGGCATGGCAAAGGAGACCCCAAAAAGAAGGGGGAGTTTAGAAATGGTGCCTCATTCTTCCGTTGAATTTTAATTTTAATTTATGACATCCAAAATCAATTCCAATGTAACCACCTGTTGCTTCCTATGTTCCATCTCAGACCTTGGGTCTCCAACCATTCTCCTTGCCATTGCCTCTGTATATCAAGGCAGTTACCTTCAAAATTAGGAGATATAGTGGGATTTCTTGACTTTTCAATCCATAATCCTTCATCCTTGATCTCCTCTACACAATTGTGCATTTCTTGATCAATTTGGCCAAGTGCACTAGGGTTTTGAGAGAAGAGGGGGTTTAGGGTAAAGTTCTTGTGCATATGATTGGATTCTCATCATTCCCTTGCATATTGGTTGCATTGCCTCGAGCCTCTACTTTCTCTTTATCATTCCCACACATTTTCTTGTACATATGATGGGATTATCATCATTCCCTTGCATATTGGTTGCATTGCCTTGAGCCTCTACTTTCTCTTTATCATTCCCACACATTCTCCTATTCAGTTTTACTCTATACATGCAAACAGTCCAACAATTAATCACAAATGCTAATTAATAAATTCAGCAGGTTGGATTGGATGTTAACCAGTGGAGGAAATCTTGCCATCCGGGGACAGATCTCTCTCGAGAATGCAAGCTTGATTACATGCTAAAGTTGTAATGTGAGTACATGCTTTGAATTGTAAGAAATCAAACACTCTACTCTCTTCCGATTGCTGGATTCTCAATCAATTTATATAAGTCTATTCTCAATCAAATTACATATCGGGGAAGTTACCTTCAAAATTAGGAATTATTGTGGGATTTCTTGACTTTCCAATCCATTATCCTACTTCCCTTGATCTCCTCTACACAATTGTGTATTTCTTGATTAATTTGGCCAGGTGCATTAGGGTTTTGAGAGAAGGCGGGGTTTAGGTTATGCATATGATGGGATTCTCATCATTCTCTTGCATATTGGTTGCATTGCCTCAAGCCTCTACTTACTCTTTATTATTCCCACACATTTTCCTAATCAATTTTACTCTATACATGCAAAAAATCCAACAATTAATCACTAATGCTTCTTGCATTGGTTATGCCTTGGTGAGGGCATTGTTTATTTCTGTTTGGTTGGATGACTCTTCCAAGCCTTGGAGCAAGTGTACACGGAGCATAATGCAAGCTTGATTACATGCTAAGGTTATATTGTGAGTATATGCTTTGAATTATAAGAAATCAAACACTCTACTCTCTTCACATTGCTGGATTCTCAATGAAATTGTATAAGTTTATTTTAAACAAGCACTAGAATCTAGCATGTTGAGAGGGAGTTCTATTGTCCTCTGAGAAAGTTGCTTTGAGCAAACAAAAGATCTAGCAGGGCGTGGCAAAGTAGACCGCAAAAAGAAGAGGGAGTTTAGAAATGGTCTCTCATTCTCACGTTGAATTTCAATTTTAATTTATGACATCCAGAATCAATTCCAATGTAACCACATGTCGCTCTGTATGTTCCTTCTTCTCAGACCTTGGGTCTCCAACCATTCTCCTTGCCATCGCCTCTGCATATCAGGGAAGTTATGTTCAAAATTAGATATTATTGTTGGATTTCCTAACTTTTCAATCCATAATCCTTCCCTTGATCTCCTCTACACAATTGTGCATTTCTTGATCAATTTGGCCGAGTGCATTAGGGTTTTGAGAGAAGACGGGGTTTAGGGTAAAGTTCTTGTGCATATGATGGGATTGTCATCATTCCCTTGCATATTGGTTGCATTGCCTCAAGCCTCTACTTTCTCTTTATCATTCCCACACATTTTCTTAATCAATTTTGCTCTATACATGCAAAACATCTAACAATTAATCACTAATGCTTCTTGCGTTGTTTATGCCGCCTTGGTGAGGGCATTGTTCGTTTCCCTTTGGTTGGATGACGATTGTAAGCCTTGGAGAAGGTGTACAAGGAGCATAATGCAAGCTTGATTACATGCTAAAGTTGTAATAATGTGAGTACGTGCTTTGAATTGTAAAAAATCAAACACTCTACTCTCTTCACATTGCTGGATTCTAAATCAAATTGTATATGTTTATTCTAAACAAGCACAAGAATCTAGCATGTTGAGAGGGAGTTCTATTGTCCTCTGAGCGAGTTCCTTTGAGCAAAGAAAAAAATCTAGCAAGCGTGGCAAAGGAGACCCCAAAAAGAAGGGGGAGTTTAAAAATGGTGCCTCATTCTTCCGTTGAATTTCAATTTTAATTTATTACATCAAAAATCAATTCCAATGTAACCATCTGTTGCTCCGTATGTTCCATCTCAGACCTTGGGTCTCCAACCATTCTCCTTGCCATCGCCTCTGTATATCGGGGAAGTTACCTTCAAAATTAAGACTTATTGTGGGATTTCTTGACTTTTCAATTCATAATCCCTCTTCCCTTGATCTCCTCTACACAATTGTGCATTTATTGATTAATTTGGCCAAGTGCATAAGAGGTTTTCACAGAAGACCGGGTTTAGGGTAAAATTCTTATGCATATGATGGGATTATCATCATTCCCTTGCATATTGGTTGCATTGCCTCGAGCCTCTCCTTTCTCTTTATCATTCCCACACATTCTCCTATTCAGTTTTACTCTATACATGCAAATAGTCCAACAATTAATCACAAACGCTAGTTATTAAATTCATTAGGCTGGATTGGATGTTAACTAGTGGAGGGAATCTTACTATCCGAGGACAGATCTCTCTCGAGAATGCAAGCTTGATGACATGCTAAAGTTGTAATGTGAGTACATGCTTTGAATTGTAAGAAATCAAACACTCTACTCTCTTCACATTGCTGGATTCTCAATCAAATTGTATAAGTCTATTCTAAACAAGCACTAGAATCTAGCATGTTGAGAGGGAGTTCTATTGTCCTCTGAGCGAGTTCCTTTGAGCAAAAAAAAAAACTAGCAGGGCATGGCAAAGGAGACCCCAAAAAGAAGGGGGAGTTTAGAAATGGTGCCTCATTTTTGTGTTGAATTTCAATTTTAATTTATGACATCCAAAGTCAATTCCAATGTAACCACCTGTTGCTCCTTACATTATGTGTCAGACCTTGGGTCTCCAACCATTCTCCTGCCATCACCTCTGTATATCGGGGAAGTTACCTTCAAAATTAGGAATTATTGTTGGATTTCTTGACTTTTCAATCCATAATCCTTCTTCCCTTGATCTCTGCTACACAATTGTGCATTTCTTGATCTATTTGGCCAAGTGCATTAGGGTTATGGGGTTTAGGGTAAAATTCTTGTGCATATGATTGGATTCTCATCATTCCCTTGCATATTGGTTGCATTGCCTCGAGCCTCTACTTTCTCTTTATCATTCCCACACATTTTCCTAATCAGTTTTACTCCATACATGCAAAAAATCCAACAATTAATCACTAATGCTTCTTGCATTGGTTATGCCTTGGTGAGGGCATTGTTCATTTCTCTTTGGTTGGATGACTATTGCAAGCCTTGGAGAAAGTGTACAAGGAGCATAATGTAAGCTTGATTATATGCTAAAGTTGTAATGTGAGTACATGCTTTGAATTGTAAGAAATCAAACACTCTACTCTCTTCACATTGTTGGATTCTCAATCAAATTGCATAAGTTTTACACAAGCACTAGAATCTAGCATGTTGAGATCAAGTTCTATTTTCCTCTGAGCAAATTCCTTTGAGCAAACAAAAAAATCTACTAGAGTGTGGCAAAGGAGACCCCAAAAAGAAGGGCGAGTTTGGAAATGGTGCCTCATTCTTCCGTTGAATTTCAATTTTAATTTATGACATCCAAAATCAATTCCAATGTAACCACCTATTTCTCCGTATGTTCCCTCTCAGGCTGGGTCTCCAACCATTCTCCTTGCCATCGCCTATGTATATCGGGGAAGTTACCTTCAAAATTAGGAATTATTGTGGGACTTCTTGACTTTTCAATCCATAATCCTTCTTCCCTTGATCTCCTCCATACAATTGTGCATTTCTTGATCAATTTGGCCAAGTGCATTAGGGTTTTGAGAGAAGACGGGATTTAGGGTAAAATTCTTATGCATATGATGGGATTCTCATCATTGCCTTCCATATTGGTTGCATTGCGTCGAGCCTCCACTTTCTTATTATCATTCCCACACATTCTCCTAATGAGTTTTACTCTATACATGCAAAAAATCCAACAATAATCACTAATGCTTCTTGCCTTGGTGAGGGCATTGTTCATTTCTCTTTGGTTGGATGACTATTGCAAGCCTTGGAGCAAGTGTACAAGGAGCATAATGCAAGCTTAATTACATGCTAAAGTTGTAATGTGAGTACATGCTTTGAATTGTAAGAAATCAAACACTCTACTCGCTTCACATTGCTGGATTCTAAATCAAATTGTATAAGTTCATTTCAAACAGGCACTAAAACTTTCTAGCATGTTGAGAGCGAGTTCTATTGTCCTCTTAGCGAGTTTCTTTGAGCAAACAAAAAAATCCAGTAGGGCATGGCAAAGGAGACCCCAAAAAGAAGGGGGAGTTTAGAAATGGTGCCTCATTCTTCCGTTGAATTTTAATTTTAATTTATGACATCCAAAATCAATTCCAATGTAACCACCTGTTGCTTCCTATGTTCCATCTCAGACCTTGGGTCTCCAACCATTCTCCTTGCCATTGCCTCTGTATATCAAGGCAGTTACCTTCAAAATTAGGAGATATAGTGGGATTTCTTGACTTTTCAATCCATAATCCTTCATCCTTGATCTCCTCTACACAATTGTGCATTTCTTGATCAATTTGGCCAAGTGCACTAGGGTTTTGAGAGAAGAGGGGGTTTAGGGTAAAGTTCTTGTGCATATGATTGGATTCTCATCATTCCCTTGCATATTGGTTGCATTGCCTCGAGCCTCTACTTTCTCTTTATCATTCCCACACATTTTCTTGTACATATGATGGGATTATCATCATTCCCTTGCATATTGGTTGCATTGCCTCGAGCCTCTACTTTCTCTTTATCATTCCCACACATTCTCCTATTCAGTTTTACTCTATACATGCAAACAGTCCAACAATTAATCACAAATGCTAATTAATAAATTCAGCAGGTTGGATTGGATGTTAACCAGTGGAGGAAATCTTGCCATCCGGGGACAGATCTCTCTCGAGAATGCAAGCTTGATTACATGCTAAAGTTGTAATGTGAGTACATGCTTTGAATTGTAAGAAATCAAACACTCTACTCTCTTCCGATTGCTGGATTCTCAATCAATTTATATAAGTCTATTCTCAATCAAATTACATATCGGGGAAGTTACCTTCAAAATTAGGAATTATTGTGGGATTTCTTGACTTTCCAATCCATTATCCTACTTCCCTTGATCTCCTCTACACAATTGTGTATTTCTTGATTAATTTGGCCAGGTGCATTAGGGTTTTGAGAGAAGGCGGGGTTTAGGTTATGCATATGATGGGATTCTCATCATTCTCTTGCATATTGGTTGCATTGCCTCAAGCCTCTACTTACTCTTTATTATTCCCACACATTTTCCTAATCAATTTTACTCTATACATGCAAAAAATCCAACAATTAATCACTAATGCTTCTTGCATTGGTTATGCCTTGGTGAGGGCATTGTTTATTTCTGTTTGGTTGGATGACTCTTCCAAGCCTTGGAGCAAGTGTACACGGAGCATAATGCAAGCTTGATTACATGCTAAGGTTATATTGTGAGTATATGCTTTGAATTATAAGAAATCAAACACTCTACTCTCTTCACATTGCTGGATTCTCAATGAAATTGTATAAGTTTATTTTAAACAAGCACTAGAATCTAGCATGTTGAGAGGGAGTTCTATTGTCCTCTGAGAAAGTTGCTTTGAGCAAACAAAAGATCTAGCAGGGCGTGGCAAAGTAGACCGCAAAAAGAAGAGGGAGTTTAGAAATGGTCTCTCATTCTCACGTTGAATTTCAATTTTAATTTATGACATCCAGAATCAATTCCAATGTAACCACATGTCGCTCTGTATGTTCCTTCTTCTCAGACCTTGGGTCTCCAACCATTCTCCTTGCCATCGCCTCTGCATATCAGGGAAGTTATGTTCAAAATTAGATATTATTGTTGGATTTCCTAACTTTTCAATCCATAATCCTTCCCTTGATCTCCTCTACACAATTGTGCATTTCTTGATCAATTTGGCCGAGTGCATTAGGGTTTTGAGAGAAGACGGGGTTTAGGGTAAAGTTCTTGTGCATATGATGGGATTGTCATCATTCCCTTGCATATTGGTTGCATTGCCTCAAGCCTCTACTTTCTCTTTATCATTCCCACACATTTTCTTAATCAATTTTGCTCTATACATGCAAAACATCTAACAATTAATCACTAATGCTTCTTGCGTTGTTTATGCCGCCTTGGTGAGGGCATTGTTCGTTTCCCTTTGGTTGGATGACGATTGTAAGCCTTGGAGAAGGTGTACAAGGAGCATAATGCAAGCTTGATTACATGATTTATTACATCAAAAATCAATTCCAATGTAACCATCTGTTGCTCCGTATGTTCCATCTCAGACCTTGGGTCTCCAACCATTCTCCTTGCCATCGCCTCTGTATATCGGGGAAGTTACCTTCAAAATTAAGTCTTATTGTGGGATTTCTTGACTTTTCAATTCATAATCCCTCTTCCCTTGATCTCCTCTACACAATTGTGCATTTATTGATTAATTTGGCCAAGTGCATAAGAGGTTTTCACAGAAGACCGGGTTTAGGGTAAAATTCTTATGCATATGATGGGATTATCATCATTCCCTTGCATATTGGTTGCATTGCCTCGAGCCTCTCCTTTCTCTTTATCATTCCCACACATTCTCCTATTCAGTTTTACTCTATACATGCAAATAGTCCAACAATTAATCACAAACGCTAGTTATTAAATTCATTAGGCTGGATTGGATGTTAACTAGTGGAGGGAATCTTACTATCCGAGGACAGATCTCTCTCGAGAATGCAAGCTTGATGACATGCTAAAGTTGTAATGTGAGTACATGCTTTGAATTGTAAGAAATCAAACACTCTACTCTCTTCACATTGCTGGATTCTCAATCAAATTGTATAAGTCTATTCTAAACAAGCACTAGAATCTAGCATGTTGAGAGGGAGTTCTATTGTCCTCTGAGCGAGTTCCTTTGAGCAAAAAAAAAAACTAGCAGGGCATGGCAAAGGAGACCCCAAAAAGAAGGGGGAGTTTAGAAATGGTGCCTCATTTTTGTGTTGAATTTCAATTTTAATTTATGACATCCAAAGTCAATTCCAATGTAACCACCTGTTGCTCCTTACATTATGTGTCAGACCTTGGGTCTCCAACCATTCTCCTGCCATCACCTCTGTATATCGGGGAAGTTACCTTCAAAATTAGGAATTATTGTTGGATTTCTTGACTTTTCAATCCATAATCCTTCTTCCCTTGATCTCTGCTACACAATTGTGCATTTCTTGATCTATTTGGCCAAGTGCATTAGGGTTATGGGGTTTAGGGTAAAATTCTTGTGCATATGATTGGATTCTCATCATTCCCTTGCATATTGGTTGCATTGCCTCGAGCCTCTACTTTCTCTTTATCATTCCCACACATTTTCCTAATCAGTTTTACTCCATACATGCAAAAAATCCAACAATTAATCACTAATGCTTCTTGCATTGGTTATGCCTTGGTGAGGGCATTGTTTGTTTCTCTTTGGTTGGATGACTATTGCAAGCCTTGGAGAAAGTGTACAAGGAGCATAATGTAAGCTTGATTATATGCTAAAGTTGTAATGTGAGTACATGCTTTGAATTGTAAGAAATCAAACACTCTACTCTCTTCACATTGCTGGATTCTCAATCAAATTGCATAAGTTTTACACAAGCACTAGAATCTAGCATGTTGAGATCAAGTTCTATTTTCCTCTGAGCGAGTTCCTTTGAGCAAACAAAAAAATCTACTAGAGTGTGGCAAAGGAGACCCCAAAAAGAAGGGCGAGTTTGGAAATGGTGCCTCATTCTTCCGTTGAATTTCAATTTTAATTTATGACATCCAAAATCAATTCCAATGTAACCACCTGTTTCTCCGTATGTTCCCTCTCAGGCTGGGTCTCCAACCATTCTCCTTGCCATCGCCTATGTATATCGGGGAAGTTACCTTCAAAATTAGGAATTATTGTGGGACTTCTTGACTTTTCAATCCATAATCCTTCTTCCCTTGATCTCCTCCATACAATTGTGCATTTCTTGATCAATTTGGCCAAGTGCATTAGGGTTTTGAGAGAAGACGGGATTTAGGATAAAATTCTTATGCATATGATGGGATTCTCATCATTGCCTTCCATATTGGTTGCATTGCGTCGAGCCTCCACTTTCTTATTATCATTCCCACACATTCTCCTAATGAGTTTTACTCTATACATGCAAAAAATCCAACAATAATCACTAATGCTTCTTGCCTTGGTGAGGGCATTGTTCATTTCTCTTTGGTTGGATGACTATTGCAAGCCTTGGAGCAAGTGTACAAGGAGCATAATGCAAGCTTAATTACATGCTAAAGTTGTAATGTGAGTACATGCTTTGAATTGTAAGAAATCAAACACTCTACTCGCTTCACATTGCTGGATTCTAAATCAAATTGTATAAGTTCATTTCAAACAGGCACTAAAACTTTCTAGCATGTTGAGAGCGAGTTCTATTGTCCTCTAAGCGAGTTTCTTTGAGCAAACAAAAAAATCCAGCAGGGCATGGCAAAGGAGACCCCAAAAAGAAGGGGGAGTTTAGAAATGGTGCCTCATTCTTCCGTTGAATTTTAATTTTAATTTATGACATCCAAAATCAATTCCAATGTAACCACCTGTTGCTTCCTATGTTCCATCTCAGACCTTGGGTCTCCAACCATTCTCCTTGTCATTGCCTCTGTATATCAAGGCAGTTACCTTCAAAATTAGGAGATATAGTGGGATTTCTTGACTTTTCAATCCATAATCCTTCATCCTTGATCTCCTCTACACAATTGTGCATTTCTTGATCAATTTGGCCAAGTGCACTAGGGTTTTGAGAGAAGAGGGGGTTTAGGGTAAAGTTCTTGTGCATATGATTGGATTCTCATCATTCCCTTGCATATTGGTTGCATTGCCTCGAGCCTCTACTTTCTCTTTATCATTCCCACACATTTTCTTGTACATATGATGGGATTATCATCATTCCCTTGCATATTGGTTGCATTGCCTCGAGCCTCTACTTCTTCTTTATCATTCCCACACATTCTGCTATTCAGTTTTACTCTATACATGCAAACAGTCCAACAAAAAATCACAAACGCTAATTATTAAATTCACCAGGTTGGATTGGATGTTAACCAGTGGAGGGAATCTTGCCATCCGGGGACAGATCTCTCTCGAGAATGCAAGCTTGATTACATGCTAAAGTTGTAATGTGAGTACATGCTTTGAATTGTAAGAAATCAAACACTCTACTCTCTTCCTATTGCTCGATTCTCAATCAAATTATATAAGTCTATTCTCAATCAAATTACATATCGGGAAAGTTACCTTCAAAATTAGAAATTATTGTGGGATTTCTTGACTTTCCAATCCATTATCCTACTTCCCTTGATCTCCTCTACACAATTGTGTATTTCTTGATTAATTTGGCCAGGTGCATTAGGGTTTTGAGAGAAGGCGGGGTTTAGGTTATGCATATGATGGGATTCTCATCATTCTCTTGCATATTGGTTGCATTGCCTCAAGCCTGTTTTTACTCTTTATTATTCCCACACATTTTCCTAATCAATTTTACTCTATACATGCAAAAAATCCAACAATTAATCACTAATGCTTCTTGCATTGGTTATGCCTTGGTGAGGGCATTGTTTATTTCTGTTTGGTTGGATGACTCTTCCAAGCCTCAAAGGACAATAGAACTCCCTCTCAACATGCTAGATTCTAGTGCTTGTTTAAAATAAACTTATACAATGTAATTGAGAATCCAGCAATGTGAAAAGAGTAGAGTGTTTGATTTCTTATAATTCAAAGCATATACTCACAATATAACTTTAGCATGTAATCAAGCTTGCATTATGCTCCGTGTACACTTGCTCTAAGGCTTGGAAGAGTCATCCAACCAAACAGAAATAAACAATGCCCTCACCAAGGCATAACCAATGCAAGAAGCATTAGTGATTAATTGTTGGATTTTTTGCATGTATAGAGTAAAATTGATTAGAAAAATGTGTGGGAATAATAAAGAGTAAGTAGAGCCTTGAGGCAATGCAACCAATATGCAAGAGAATGATGAGAATCCCATCATATGCATAACCTAAACCCCGCCTTCTCTCAAAACCCTAATGCACTTGGCCAAATTAATCAAGAAATACATAATTGTGTAGAGGAGATCAAGGGAAGTAGGATAATGGATTGGAAAGTCAAGAAATCCCACAATAAATTCTAATTTTGAAGGTAACTTCCCCGATATGTAGACACGACCGCAAGGAGAATGGTTGGAGACCCAGACCTTGGACGGAACATACGGAGCAACAGGTGGTTACATTGGAATTGATTTTGAATGTCATAAATTAAAATTGAAATTCAACGAAAGAATGAGGCACCATTTCTTAAAATTCAAAGCAATGTACTCACATTACAACTTTAGCATATGCAGAGGGAATGATAAAGAGAAAGTAGAGGCTCGAGGCAATGCAACCAATATGCAAGGGAATGATGAGAATCTAATCATATGCACAAGAACTTTACCCTAAACCCCCTCTTCTCTCAAAACCCCAGTGCACTTGGCCAAATTGATCAAGAAATGCACAATTGTGTAGAGGAAATCAAGGATGAAGGATTATGGATTGAAAAGTCAAGAAATCCCACTATATCTCATAATTTTGAAGATAACTACCTTGATATACAAAGGCAATGGCAAGGAGAATGGTTGGAGACCCAAGGTCTGAGATGGAACATAGGAAGCAACAGGTGGTTACATTGGAATTGATTTTGGATGTCATAAATTAAAATTAAAATTCAACAGAAGAATGAGGCACCATTTCTAAACTTCCCCTTCTTTTTGGGGTCTCCTTTGCCATGCCCTGCTGGATTTTTTTGTTTGCTCAAAGAAACTCGCTTAGAGGACAATAGAACTCGCTCTCAACATGCTAGAAAGTTTTAGTGCCTGTTTGAATGAACTTATACAATTTGATTTAGAATCTAGCAATGTGAAGCGAGTAGAGTGTTTGATTTCTTACAATTCAAAGCATGTACTCACATTACAACTTTAGCATGTAATTAAGCTTGCATTATGCTCCTTGTACACTTGCTCCAAGGCTTGCAATAGTCATCCAACCAAAGAGAAATGAACAATGCCCTCACCAAGGCAAGAAGCATTAGTGATTGATTGTTGGATTTTTTGCATGTATAGAGTAAAACTCATTAGGAGAATGTGTGGGAATGATAATAAGAAAGTGGAGGCTCGACGCAATGCAACCAATATGGAAGGCAATAATGAGAATCCCATCATATGCATAAGAATTTTACCCTAAATCCCGTCTTCTCTCAAAACCCTAATGCACTTGGCCAAATTGATCAAGAAATGCACAATTGTATGGAGGAGATCAAGGGAAGAAGGATTATGGATTGAAAAGTCAAGAAGTCCCACAATAATTCCTATTTTGAAGGTAACTTCCCCGATATACATAGGCGATGGCAAGGAGAATGGTTGGAGACCCAGCCTGAGAGGGAACATACGGAGAAATAGGTGGTTACATTGGAATTGATTTTGGATGTCATAAATTAAAATTGAAATTCAACGGAAGAATGAGGCACCATTTCCAAACTCGCCCTTCTTTCTGGGGTCTCCTTTGCCACGCTCTAGTAGATTTTTTTGTTTGCTCAAAGGAACTCGCTCAGAGGAAAATAGAACTTGATCTCAACATGCTAGATTCTAGTGCTTGTTTAAAAAAAACTTATGCAATTTGATTGAGAATCCAGCAATGTGAAGAGAGTAGAGTGTTTGATTTCTTACAATTTAAAGCATGTACTCACATTACAACTTTAGCATATAATCAAGCTTACATTATGCTCCTTGTACACTTTCTCCAAGGCTTGCAATAGTCATCCAACCAAAGAGAAACGAACAATGCCCTCACCAAGGCATAACCAATGCAAGAAGCATTAGTGATTAATTGTTGGATTTTTTGCATGTATGGAGTAAAACTGATTAGGAAAATGTGTGGGAATGATAAAGAGAAAGTAGAGGCTCGAGGCAATGCAACCAATATGCAAGGGAATGATGAGAATCCAATCATATGCACAAGAATTTTACCCTAAACCCCATAACCCTAATGCACTTGGCCAAATAGATCAAGAAATGCACAATTGTGTAGCAGAGATCAAGGGAAGAAGGATTATGGATTGAAAAGTCAAGAAATCCAACAATAATTCCTAATTTTGAAGGTAACTTCCCCGATATACAGAGGTGATGGCAGGAGAATGGTTGGAGACCCAAGGTCTGACACATAATGTAAGGAGCAACAGGTGGTTACATTGGAATTGACCTCGGGGGGGTCACTATATGTAAATCCTCTATATCACGTGCGTTCAAGGCCTATTTAAAAAGTCCCTTATCTGTGAATTTTTTAGTGAATATAATGTATCCTTTCCTATTCAAATCTGTAAATTTTTTTTAAAATACAATAAATAAATCCCCTCTGTAAATATATTTCTGTAAGTTTTAAATATTTAAAATATCCTTCTGTTGAACCCACGTGATACTTACATATTTATACGAGTGACCCCCCCGAGGAATTGACTTTGGATGTCATAAATTTAAATTAAAATTCAACACAAAAATGAGGCACCATTTCTGAACTCCCCCTTCTTTTTGGGGTCTCCTTTGCCATGCCCTGCTAGTTTTTTTTTTTGCTCAAAGGAACTCGCTCAGAGGACAATAGAACTCCCTCTCAACATGCTAGATTCTAGTGCTTGTTTAGAATAGACTTATACAATTTGATTGAGAATCCAGCAATGTGAAGAGAGTAGAGTGTTTGATTTCTTACAATTCAAAGCATGTACTCACATTACAACTTTAGCATGTAATCAAGCTTGCATTCTCTAGAGAGATCTGTCCCCAGATAGTAAGATTCCCTCCACTGGTTGACATCCAATCCAGCCTAATGAATTAAATAACTAGCGTTTGTGATTAATTGTTGGACTGTTTGCATGTATAGAGTAAAACTGAATAGGAGAATGTGTGGGAATGATAAAGAGAAAGTAGAGGCTCGAGGCAATGCAACCAATATGCAAGGGACTGATGATAATCCCATCATATGCACAAGAATTTTACCCTAAATCCTATCTTCTCTGAAAACCTCTTATGCACTTGGCCAAATTGATCAATAAATGCACAATTGTGTAGAGGAGATCAAGGGAAGAGGGATTATGAATTGAAAAGTCAAGAAATCCCACAATAAGTCTTAATTTTTGAAGGTAACTTCCCCGATATACAGAGGCGATGGCAAGGAGAATGGTTGGAGACCCAAGGTCTGAGATGGAACATACGGAGCAACAGGTGGTTACATTGGAATTGATTTTTGATGTCATAAATTAAAATTGAAATTCAACGGAAGAATGAGGCACCATTTTTAAACTCCCCCTTCTTTTTGGGGTCTCCTTTGTCACGCTTGCTAGATTTTTTTCTTTGCTTAAAGGAACTCGCTCAGAGGACAATAGAACTCCCTCTCAACATGCTAGATTCTTGTGCTTGTTTAGAATAAACATATACAATTTGATTTAGAAGCCAGTAATGTGAAGAGAGTAGAGTGTTTGATTTTTTACAATTCAAAGCATGTACTCACATTATTACAACTTTAGCATGTAATCACGCTTGCATTATGCTCCTTGTACACCTTCTCCAAGGCTTACAATCGTCATCCAACCAAAGGGAAACGAACAATGCCCTCACCAAGGCAGCATAACCAATGCAAGAAGCATTGGTGATTAATTGTTAGATTTTTTGCATGTATAGAGCAAAACTGATTAGGAAAATGTGTGGGAATGATAAAGAGAAAGTAGAGGCTCGAGGCAATGCAACCAATATGCAAGGGAATGATGACAATCCCATCATATGCACAAGAACTTTACCCTAAACCCCGTCTTCTCTCAAAACCCTAATGCACTTGGCCAAATTGATCAAGAAATGCATAAATGTGTAGAGGAGATCAAGGGAAGAAGGATTATGGATTGAAAAGTCAAGAAATCCAACAATAATTTCTAATTTTGAACGTAACTTCCCTGATATGCAGAGGCGATGGCAAGGAGAATGGTGGGAGACCCAAGGTCTGAGAAGAAGGAACATACGGAGCGACATTGGAATTGATTCTGGATTTCATAAATTAAAATTGAAATTCAACGTAAGAATGATGAGGGACCATTTCTAAACTCTCTCTTCTTTTTGGGGTCTCCTTTGCCATGCCTTGCTAGATCTTTTTTTTCTCAAAGGAACTTTCTCAGAGGACAATAGAACTCCCTCTCAACATGCTAGATTCTAGTGCTTGTTTTAAATAAACTTATACAATTTAATTGAGAATCCAGCAATGTGAAGAGAGTAGAGTGTTTGATTTCTTACAATTCAAAGCATATACTCACAACACAACTTTAGCATGTAATCAAGCTTGCATTATGCTCAAAGGAACTCGCTCAAAGGACAATAGAACTCCCTCTCAACATGCTAGATTCTAGTGCTTGTTTAGAATAAACTTATACAATTTGATTGAGAATCCAGCAATGTGAAGAGAGTAGAGTGTTTTATTTCTTAAAATTCAAAACATGTACTCACATTACAACTTTAGCATGTAATCAAGCTTGCATTATGCTCCTTGTACACTTGCTCCAAGGCTTGCTTGCAATAGTCATCCAACCAAAGAGAAACGAACAACATTTGGCCTCACCAAGGCATAACCAATGCAAGAAGCATTAGTGATTAATTGTTGGATTTTTTGCATGTAAAGAGTGAAACTGATTAGAAAAATGTGAGGTAATGATAAAGAGAAAGTAGAGGCTCGAGGAAATGCAACGAACATGCAAGGGAATGATGAGAATCCCATCATATGCACAAAAACTTTACCCTAAACCCCGTCTTTTCTCAAAGCCCTAATGCACTTGGCCAAATTGACAAAGAAATGCACAATTGTGTAGAGGAGATCAAAGGAAGAAGGATTATGGATTGAAAAGTCAAGAAATCCAACAATAATTCCTAATTTTGAAGGTAACTTCCCCGATATACAGAGGTGATGGCAGGAGAATGGTTGGAGACCCAAGGTCTGACACATAATATAAGGAGCAACAGGTGGTTACATTGGAATTGATTTTGGATGTCATAAATTAAAACTGAAATTCAACACAAAAATGAGGCACCATTTCAAAACTCCCCCTTCTTTTTGGGGTCTCCTTTGCCATGCCCTGCTAGTTTTTTTTTTTGCCCAAAGGAACTCGCTCAGAGGACAATAGAACTCCCTCTCAACATGCTAGATTCTAGTGCTTGTTTAGAATAGACTTATACAATTTGATTGAGAATCCAGCAATAGGAAGAGAGCAGAGTGTTTGATTTCTTACAATTCAAAGCATGTACTCACATTACAACTTTAGCATGTAATCAAGCTTGCATTCTCGAGAGAGATCTGTCCCCGTATGGCAGGATTCCCTCCACTGGTTAACATCCAATCCAAACTGGTGAATTTAATAACTAGTGAATCTTTATGCTCCCTCTCAACATGCTAGATTCTAGTGCTTGTTTAGAATAAACATATACAATTTGATTGAGAATCCAGCAATAGGAAGAGAGTAGAGTGTTTGATTTCTTACAATTCAAAGCATGTACTCACATTAAAACTTTAGCATGTAATCAAGCTTGCATTCCCGAGAGAGATCCGTCCTCAGATGGCAAGATTCCCTCGACTGGTTAACAACCAATCCAACCTGGTGAATCTTTATGCTCCTTGTACACTTGCTCCAAGTCTTGCAATAGTCATCCAACAAAAGAGAAACAAACAATGCCCTCACTAAGGCATAACCAATTCAAGAAGCGTTTGTGATTAATTGTTGGACTGTTTGCATGTATAGAGTAAAACTGAATAGGAGAATGTATCGGAATGATAAAGAGAAAGTAGAGGCCCGAGGCAATGCAACCAATATGCAAGGGAATGATGATAATCCCATCATATGCACAAGAATTTTACCCTAAACCCTGTCTTCTCTGAAAACCTCTTATGCACTTGGCCAAATTGATCAATAAATGCACAATTGTGTAGAGGAGATCAAGGGAAGAGGGATTATGAATTGAAAAGTCAAGAAATCCCACAATAAGTCCTAATTTTGAAGGTAACTTCCCCGATATACAGAGGCGATGGCAAGGAGAATGGTTGGAGACCCAAGGTCTGAGATGGAACATACGGAGCAACAGGTGGTTACAATGGAATTGCTTTTTGATGTCATAAATTAAAATTGAAATTCAACGAAAGAATGAGGCACCATTTCTAAACTCCCCCTTCTTTTTGGGGGTCTCCTTTGCCACGCTTGCTAGATTTTTTTTCTTTGCTCAAAGGAACTCGCTCAAAGGACAATAGACCTCCCTCTCAACATGCTAGATTCTAGTGCTTGTTTAGAATAAACATATACAATGTAGCAATGTGAAGAGAGTAGAGTGTTTGATTTCTTACAATTCAAAGCATGTACTCACATTACAACTTTAGCATGTAATCAAGCGTACATTATGCTCCTTGTACACTTTCTCCAAGGCTTGCAATAGTCATCCAACCAAAGAGAAACGAACAATGCCCTCACCAAGGCATAACCAATGCAAGAAGCATTAGTGATCAATTGTTGGATTTTTTGCATGTATAGAGTAAAACTGATTAGGAAAATGTGTGGGAATGATAAAGAGAAAGTAGAGGCTCAAGGCAATGCAACCAATATGCAAGGTAATGATGAGAATCCCATCATATGCACAAGAATTTTACCCTAAACCCCGTCTTCTCTCAAAACCCTAATGCACTTTGCCAAATAGATCAAGAAATGCACAATTGTGTAGAGGAGATCAAGGGAAGAAGGATTATGGATTGAAAAGTCAAGAAATCCAACAATAATTTCTAATTTTGAAGGTAACTTCCCCGATATACAGAGGTGATGGCAGGAGAATGGTTGGAGACCCAAGGTCTGACAGATAATATAAGGAGCAACAGGTGGTTACATTGGAATTGATTTTGGATGTCATAAATTAAAATTGAAATTCAACACAAAAATGAGGCACCATTTCTAAACTCCCCCTTCTTTTTGGGGTCTCCTTTGCCATGCCCTGCTATTTTTTTTTTTGCTCAAAGGAACTCGCTCAGAGGACAATAGAACTCCCTCTCAACATGCTAGATTCTAGTGCTTGTTTAGAATAGACTTATACAATTTGATAGAGAATCCAGCAATAGGAAGAGAGTAGAGTGTTTGATTTCTTACAATTCAAAGCATGTACTCACATTACAACTTTAGCATGTAATCAAGCTTGCATTCTCGAGAGAGATCTGTCCGCGGATGGCAAGATTCCCTCCACTGGTTAACATCCAATCCAACCTGGTGAATTTAATAACTAGCGTTTGTGATTAATTGTTGGACTGTTTGCATGTATAGAGTAAAACTGAATAGGAGAATGTGTGGGAATGATAAAGAGAAAGTAGAGGCTCGAGGCAATGCAACCAATATGCAAGGGAATGATGATAATCCCATCATATGCACAAGAATTTTACCCTAAACCCGGTCTTCTGTGAAAACCTCTTATGCACTTGGCCAAATTGATCAGTAAATGCACAATTGTGTAGAGGAGATCAAGGGCAGAGGGATTATGAATTGAAAAGTCAAGAAATCCCACAATCAGTCCTAATTTTGAAGGTAACTTCCCCGATATACAGAGGCGATGGCAAGGAGAATGGTTGGAGACCCAAGGTTTGAGATGGAACATACGGAGCAACAGGTGGTTACATTGGAATTGATTTTTGATGTCATAAATTAAAATTGAAATTCAACGGAAGAATGAGGCACCATTTTTAAACTCCCCCTTCTTTTTGGGGTCTCCTTTGCTACGCTTGCTAGATTTTTTTCTTTGCTCAAAGGAACTCGCTCAGAGGACAATAGAACTCCCTCTCAACATGCTAGATTCTTGTGCTTGTTTAGAATAAACATTTACAATTTGATTTAGAATCCAGCAATGTGAAGAGAGTAGAGTGTTTGATTTTTTACAATTGAAAGCATGTACTCACATTATTACAACTTCAGCATGTAATCAAGCTTGCACTATGCTCCTTGTACACCTTCTCCAAGGCTTACAATCGTCTTCCAACCAAAGGGAAACGAACAATGCCCTTACCAAGGCGGCATAACCAATGCAAGAAGCATTGGTGATTAATTGTTAGATTTTTTGCATGTATAGAGCAAAATTGATTAGGAAAATGTGTGGGAATGATAAAGAGAAAGTAGAGGCTCGAGGCAATGCAACCAATATGCAAGGGAATGATGACAATCCCATCATATGCACAAGAACTTTACCCTAAACCCCGTCTTCTCTCAAAACCCTAATGCACTTGGCCAAATTGATCAAGAAATGCATAAATGTGTAGAGGAGATCAAGGGAAGAAGGATTATGGATTGAAAAGTCAAAAAATCCAACAATAATTTCTAATTTTGAACGTAACTTCCCTGATATGCAGAGGCGATGGCAAGGAGAATGGTGGGAGACCCAAGGTCTGAGAAGAAGGAACATACGGAGCGACAGGTGGTTACATTGGAATTGATTCTGGATGTCATAAATTAAAATTGAAATTCAACGTAAGAATGAGGGACCATTTCTAAACTCTCTCTTCTTTTTGGGGTCTCCTTTGCCATGCCATGCTAGATCTTTTTTTTGCTCAAAGGAACTTTCTCAGAGGACAATAGAACTCCCTCTCAACAAGCTAGATTCTAGTGCTTGTTTTAAATAAACTTATACAATTTAATTGAGAATCCAGCAATGTGAAGAGAGCAGAGTGTTTGATTTCTTACAATTCAAAGCATATACTCACAACATAACTTTAGCATGTAATCATGCTTGCATTATGCTCAAAGGAACTCGCTCAAAGGACAATAGAACTCCCTCTCAACATGCTAGATTCTAGTGCTTGTTTAGAATAAACTTATACAATTTGATTGAGAATCCAGCAATGTGAAGAGAGTAGAGTGTTTTATTTCTTAAAATTCAAAACATGTACTCACATTACAACTTTAGCATGTAATCAAGCTTGCATTACGCTCCTTGTACACTTGCTCCAAGGCTTGCTTGCAATAGTCATCCAACCAAAGAGAAACGAACAATGGCCTCACCAAGGCATAACCAATGCAAGAAGCATTAGTGACTAATTGTTGGATTTTTTGCATGTATAGAGTGAAACTGATCAGGAAAATGTGTGGGAATGATAAAGAGAAAGTAGAGGCTCAAGGAAATGCAACGAACATGCAAGGGAATGATGACAATCCCATCATATGCATAAAAACTTTACCCTAAACCCCGTCTTTTCTCAAAGCCCTAATGCACTTGGCCAAATTGATCATCACGAAATGCACAACTGTGTAAAGGAGATCAAAGGAAGAAGGATTATGGATTGAAAATTCAAGAAATCCAACAATAATTCCTAATTTTGAAGGTAACTTCCCCGATATATAGAGGTGATGGCAGGAGAATGGTTGGAGACCCAAGGTCTGACACATAATATAAGGAGCAACAGGTGGTTACATTGGAATTGATTTTGGATGTCATAAATTAAAACTGAAATTCAACACAAAAATGAGGCACCATTTCTAAACTCCCCCTTCTTTTTGGGGTCTCCTTTGCCATGCCCTGCTAGTTTTTTTTTTGCTCAAAGGAACTCGCTCAGAGGACAATAGAACTCCCTCTCAACATGCTAGATTCTAGTGCTTGTTTAGAATAGACTTATACAATTTGATTGAGAATCCAGCAATGTGAAGAGAGCAGAGTGTTTGATTTCTTACAATTCAAAGCATATACTCACAACATAACTTTAGCATGTAATCATGCTTGCATTATGCTCAAAGGAACTCGCTCAAAGGACAATAGAACTCCCTCTCAACATGCTAGATTCTAGTGCTTGTTTAGAATAAACTTATACAATTTGATTGAGAATCCAGCAATGTGAAGAGAGTAGAGTGTTTTATTTCTTAAAATTCAAAACATGTACTCACATTACAACTTTAGCTTGTAATCAAGCTTGCATTACGCTCCTTGTACACTTGCTCCAAGGCTTGCTTGCAATAGTCATCCAACCAAAGAGAAACGAACAATGGCCTCACCAAGGCATAACCAATGCAAGAAGCATTAGTGACTAATTGTTGGATTTTTTTGCATGTATAGAGTGAAACTGATCAGGGAAATGTGTGGGAATGATAAAGAGAAAGTAGAGGCTCGAGGAAATGCAACGAACATGCAAGGGAATGATGAGAATCCCATCATATGCACAAAAACTTTACCCTAAACCCCGTCTTTTCTCAAAGCCCTAATGCACTTGGCCAAATTGATCACGAAATGCACAACTGTGTAAAGGAGATCAAAGGAAGAAGGATTATGGATTGAAAAGTCAAGAAATCCAACAATAATTCCTAATTTTGAAGGTAACTTCCCCGATATATAGAGGTGATGGCAGGAGAATGGTTGGAGACCCAAGGTCTGACACATAATATAAGGAGCAACAGGTGGTTACATTGGAATTGATTTTGGATGTCATAAATTAAAACTGAAATTCAACACAAAAATGAGGCACCATTTCTAAACTCCCCCTTCTTTTTGGGGTCTCCTTTGCCATGCCCTGCTAGTTTTTTTTTTTGCTCAAAGGAACTCGCTCAGAGGACAATAGAACTCCCTCTCAACATGCTAGATTCTAGTGCTTGTTTAGAATAGACTTATACAATTTGATTGAGAATCCAGCAATGTGAAGAGAGCAGAGTGTTTGATTTCTTACAATTCAAAGCATGTACTCACATTACAGCTTTAGCATGTAATCAAGCTTGCATTCTCGAGAGAGATCTGTCCCCAGATGGCAAGATTCCCTCCACTGGTTAACATCCAATCCAACCAGGTGAATTTAATAACTAGTGAACCTTTATGCTCCCTCTCAACATGCTAGATTCTAGTGCTTGTTTAGAATAAACATATACAATTTGATTGAGAATCCAGCAATAGGAAGAGAGTAGAGTGTTTGATTTCTTACAATTCAAAGCATGTACTCACATTACAACTTTAGCATGTAATCAAGCTTGCATTTCCGAGAGAGATCCGTCCTTAGATGGCAAGATTCCCCTGACTGGTTAACTACCAATCCAACTTGGTGAATCTTTATGCTCCTTGTACACTTGCTCCAAGTCTTGCAATAGTCATCGAACAAAAGAGAAACAAACAATGCCCTCACTAAGGTATAACCAATTCAAGAAGCGTTTGTGATTAATTTTTGGACTGTTTGCATGTATAGAGGAAAACTGAATAGGAGAATATATCGGAATGATAAAGAGAAAGTAGAGGCCCGAGGCAATGCAACCAATATGCAAGGGAATGATGATAATCCCATCATATGCATAAGAATTTTACCCTAAACCCTGTCTTCTCTGAAAACCTCTTATGCACTTGGCCAAATTGATCAATAAATGCACAATTGTGTAGAGGAGATCAAGGAAAGAGGGATTATGAATTGAAAAGTCAAGAAATCCCACAATAAGTCCTAATTTTGAAGGTAACTTCCCCGATATACAGAGGCGATGGCAAGGAGAATGGTTGGAGACCCAAGGTCTGAGATGGAACATACGGAGCAACAGGTGGTTACAATGGAATTGCTTTTTGATGTCATAAATTAAAATTGAAATTCAACGAAACAATGAGGCACCATTTCTAAACTCCCCCTTCTTTTTGGGGGTCTCCTTTGCCAGATTTTTTTCTTTGCTCAAAGGAACTCGCTCAAAGGACAATAGACCTCCCTCTCAACATGCTAGATTCTAGTGCTTGTTTAGAATAAACATATACAATTTGATTGAGAATCCAGCAATGTGAAGAGAGTAGAGTGTTTGATTTCTTATAATTCAAAGCATGTACTCACATTACAACTTTAGCATGTAATCAAGCTTACATTATGCTCCTTGTACACTTTCTCCAAGGCTTGCACTAGTCATCCAACCAAAGAGAAACGAACAATGCCCTCACCAAGGCATAACCAATGCAATAGGCATCAGTGATCAATTGTTGGATTTTTTGCATGTATAGAGTAAAACTGATTAGCAAAATGTGTGGGAATGATAAAGAGAAAGTAGAGGCTCGAGGCAATGCAACCAATATGCAAGGTAATGATGAGAATCCCATCATATGCACAAGAATTTTACCCTAAACTCCATCTTCTCTCAAAACCTAATGCACTTTGCCAAATAGATCAAGAAATGCACAATTGTGTAGAGGAGATCAAGGGAAGAAGGATCATGGATTGAAAAGTCAAGAAATCCAACAATAATTCCTAATTTTGAAGATAACTTCCCCGATATACAGAGGTGATGGTAGGAGAATGGTTGGAGACCCAAGGTCTGACACATAATATAAGGAGCAACAGGTGGTTACATTGAAATTGATTTTGGATATCATAAATTAAAATTGAAATTCAACACAAAAATGAGGCACCATTTCTAAACTCTCCCTTCTTTTTGGGGTCTCCTTTGCCATGCCCTGCTATTTTTTTTTTTGCTCAAAGGAACTCGCTCAGAGGACAATAGAACTCCCTCTCAACATGCTAGATTCTAGTGCTTGTTTAGAATAGACTTATACAATTTGATTGAGAATCCAGCAATAGGAAGAGAGTAGAGTGTTTGATTTCTTACAATTCAAAGCATGTACTCACATTACAGCTTTAGCATGTAATCAAGCTTGCATTCTCGAGAGAGATCTGTCCCCGGATGGCAAGATTCCCTCCACTGGTTAACATCCAATCCAACCTAGTAAATTTAATAACTAGCGTTTGTGATTAATTGTTGGACTGTTTGCATGTATAGAGTAAAACTGAATAGGAGAATGTGTGGGAATGATAAAGAGAAAGTAGAGGCTTGAGGCAATGCAACCAATATGCAAGGGAATGATGATAATCCCATCATATGTACAAGAATTTTACCCTAAACCCTGTCTTCTCTGAAAACCTCTTATGCACTTGGCCAAATTGATCAATAAATGCACAATTGTGTAGAGGAGATTAAGGGAAGAGGGATTATGAATTGAAAAGTCAAGAAATCCCACAATAAGTCCTAATTTTGAAGGTAACTTCCCCGATATACAGAGGCAATGGCAAGGAGAATGGTTGGAGACCCAAGGTCTGGGATGGAACATACGGAGCAACAGGTGGTTACATTGGAATTGATTTTTGATGTCATAAATTAAAATTGAAATTCAACGGAAGAATGAGGCACCATTTTTAAACTCCCCCTTCTTTTTGGGGTCTCCTTTGCCACGCTTGCTAGATTTTTTTCTTTGCTCAAAGGAACTCGCTCAGAGGACAATAGAACTCCCTCTCAACATGCTAGATTCTAGTGCTTGTTTAGAATAAACATATGCAATTTGATTGAGAATCCAGTAATGTGAAGAGAGTAGAGTGTTTGATTTTTTACAATTGAAAGTATGTACTCACATTATTACAACTTTAGCATGTAATCAAGCTTGCATTATGCTCCTTGTACACCTTCTCCAAGGCTTGCAATAGTCATCCAACCAAAGAGAAACGAGCAATGCCCTCACCAAGGCGGCATAAACAATGCAAGAAGCATTAGTGATTAATTGTTAGATGTTTTGCATGTATAGAGCAAAATTGATTAAGAAAATGTGTGGGAATGATAAAGAGAAAGTAGAGGCTTGAGGCAATGCAACCAATATGCAAGGGAATGATGACAATCCCATCATATGCACAAGAACTTTACCCTAAACCCCGTCTTCTCTCAAAACCCTAATGCACTCGGCCAAATTGATCAAGAAATGCACAATTGTGTAGAGGAGATCAAGGGAAGGATTATGGATTGAAAAGTTAGGAAATCCAACAATAATATCTAATTTTGAACATAACTTCCCTGATATGCAGAGGCGATGGCAAGGAGAATGGTTGGAGACCCAAGGTCTGATAAGAAGGAACATACAAAGCGACACGTGGTTACATTGGAATTGATTCTGGATGTCATAAATTAAAATTGAAATTCAACGTAAGAATGAGGGACCATTTCTAAACTCCCTCTTCTTTTTGCGGTCTACTTTGCCACGCCCTGCTAGATCTTTTGTTTTCTCAAAGCAACTTTCTCAGAGGACAATAGAACTCCCTCTCAACATGCTAGATTCTAGTGCTTGTTTAAAATAAACTTATACAATTTAATTGAGAATCCAGCAATGTGAAGAGATTAGAGTGTTTGATTTCTTATAATTCAAAGCATATACTCACAATATAACTTTAGCTTGTAATCAAGCTTGCATTATGCTCCGTGTACACTTGCTCCAAGGCTTGGAAGAGTCATCCAACCAAACAGAAATAAACAATGCCCTCACCAAGGCATAACCAATGCAAGAAGCATTAGTGATTAATTGTTGGATTTTTTGCATGTATAGAGTAAAATTGATTAGGAAAATGTGTGGGAATAATAAAGAGTAAGTAGAGGCTTGAGGTAATGCAACCAATATGCAAGAGAATGATGAGAATCCCATCATATGCATAACCTAAACCCCGCCTTCTCTCAAAACCCTAATGCACTTGGCCAAATTAATCAAGAAATACACAATTGTGTAGAGGAGATCAAGGGAAGTAGGATAATGGATTGGAAAGTCAAGAAATCCCACAATAATTTCTAATTTTGAAGGTAACTTCCCCGATATGTAGACACGACGGCAAGGAGAATGGTTGGAGACCCAGACCTGAGAAGGAACATACGGAGCAACAGGTGGTTACATTGGAATTGATTTTGAATGTCATAAATTAAAATTGAAATTCAACGAAAGAATGAGGCATCATTTCTTAAAATTCAAAGCAATGTACTCACATTACAACTTTTGCATATAATCTAGCTTGCATTACGCTCCTTGTACACGTGCTCCAAGGCTTGCAAAAGCCATTCAACCAAAGAGAAACGAACAATGTCCTCACCAAGGCATAACCAATGCAAGAAGCATTAGTGATTAATTGTTGGACACTTTGCATGTATAGAGTGAAACTGATTAGGAAAATGTGTGGGAATGATAAAGAGAAAGTAGAGGCTCGAGGCAATGCAACCAATATGCAAGGGAATGATGAGAATCCAATCATATGCACAAGAACTTTACCCTAAACCCCCTCTTCTCTCAAAACCCTAGTGAACTTGGCCAAATTGATCAAGAAATGCACAATTGTGTAGAGGAGATCAAGGATGAAGGATTATGGATTGAAAAGTCAAGAAATCCCACTATATCTCCTAATTTCGAAGGTAACTGCCTTGATATACAGAGGCAATGGCAAGGAGAATGGTTGGAGACCCAAGGTCTCAGATGGAACATAGGAAGCAACAGGTGGTTACATTGAAATTGATTTTGGATGTCATAAATTAAAATTAAAATTCAACGGAAGAATGAGGCACCATTTCTAAACTCCCCCTTCTTTTTGGGGTCTCCTTTGCCATGCCCTGCTGGATTTTTTTGTTTGCTCAAAGAAACTCGCTTAGAGGACAATAGAACTCGCTCTCAACATGTTAGAAAGTTTTATGAACTTATACAATTTGATTTAGAATCCAGCAATGTGAAGCGAGTAGAGTGTTTGATTTCTTACAATTCAAAGCATGTACTCACATTACAACTTTAGCATGTAATTAAGCTTGCATTATGCTCCTTGTACACTTGCTCCAAGGCTTGCAATAGTCATCCAACCAAAGAGAAATGAACAATGCCCTCACCAAGGCAAGAAGCATTAGTGATTAATTGTTGGATTTTTTGCATGTATAGAGTAAAACTCATTAGGAGAATGTGTGGGAATGATAATAAGAAAGTGGAGGCTCGACGCAATGCAACCAATATGGAAGGCAATGATGAGAATCCCATCATATGCATAAGAATTTTACCCTAAATCCCGAATTCTCTCAAAACCCTAATGCACTTGCCCAAATTGATCAAGAAATGCACAATTGTATGGAGGAGATCGAGGGAAGAAGGATTATGGATTGAAAAGTCAAGAAGTCCCACAATAATTCCTAATTTTGAAGGTAGCTTCCCCGATATACATAGGCGATGGCAAGGAGAATGGTTGGAGACCCAGCGTGAGAGGGAACATACGGAGAAACAGGTGGTTACATTGGAATTGATTTTGGATGTCATAAATTAAAATTAAAATTCAATGGAAGAATGAGGCACCATTTCCAAACTCGCCCTTCTTTTTGGGGTCTCCTTTGCCACGCTCTAGTAGATTTTTTTGTTTGCTCAAAGGAACTCGCTCAGAGGAAAATAGAACTTGATCTCAACATGCTAGATTCTAGTGCTTGTTTAAAAAAAACTTATGCAATTTGATTGAGAATCCAGCAATGTGAAGAGAGTAGAGTGTTTGATTTGTTACAATTCAAAGCATGTACTCACATTACAACTTTAGCATATAATCAAGCTTACATTATGCTCCTTGTACACTTTCTCCAAGGCTTGCAATAGTCATCCAACCAAAGAGAAATGAACAATGCCCTCACCAAGGCATAACCAATGCAAGAAGCATTAGTGATTAATTGTTGGATTTTTTGCATGTATGGAGTAAAACTGATTAGGAAAATGTGTGGGAATGATAAAGAGAAAGTAGAGGCTCGAGGCAATGCAACCAATATGCAAGGGAATGATGAGAATCCAATCATATGCACAAGAATTTTACCCTAAACCCCATAACCCTAATGCACTTGGCCAAATAGATCAAGAAATGCACAATTGTGTAGCGGAGATCAAGGGAAGAAGGATTATGGATTGAAAAGTCAAGAAATCCAACAATAATTCCTAATTTTGAAGGTAACTTCCCCGATATACAGAGGTGATGGCAGGAGAATGGTTGGAGACCCAAGGTCTGACACATAATGTAAGGAGCAACAGGTGGTTACATTGGAATTGACTTTGGATGTCATAAATTAAAATTGAAATTCAACATAAAAATGAGGCACCATTTCTAAACTCCCCCTTCTTTTTGGGGGCTCCTTTGCCATGCCCTGCTAGTTTTTTTTTTTGCTCAAAGGAACTCGCTCAGAGGACAATAGAACTCCCTCTCAACATGCTAGATTCTAGTGCTTGTTTAGAATAGACTTATACAATTTCATTGAGAATCCAGCAATGTGAAGAGAGTAGAGTGTTTGATTTCTTACAATTCAAAGCATGTACTCACATTACAACTTTAGCATGTAATCAAGCTTGCATTCTCGAGAGAGATCTGTCCCCGGATAGTAAGATTCCCTCCACTGGTTAACATCTAATCCAGCTTAATGAATTTAATAACTAGCGTTTGTGATTAATTGTTGGACTGTTTGCATGTATAGAGTAAAACTGAATAGGAGAATGTGTGGGAATGATAAAGAGAAAGTAGAGGCTCGAGGCAATGCAACCAATATGCAAGGGAATGATGATAATCCCATCATATGCACAAGAATTTTACCCTAAACCCGGTCTTCTGTGAAAACCTCTTATGCACTTGGCCAAATTGATCAATAAATGTACAATTGTGTAGAGGAGATCAAGGGAAGAGGGATTATGAATTGAAAAGTCAAGAAATCCCACAATAAGTCTTAATTTTGAAGGTAACTTCCCCGATATACAGAGGCGATGGCAAGGAGAATGGTTGGAGACCCAAGGTCTGAGATGGAACATACGGAGCAACAGGTGGTTACATTGGAATTGATTTTTGATGTCATAAATTAAAATTGAAATTCAACGGAAGAATGAGGCACCATTTTTAAACTCCCCCTTCTTTTTGGGGTCTCCTTTGCCACGCTTGCTAGATTTTTTTCTTTGCTCAAAGGAACTCGCTCAGAGGACAATAGAACTCCCTCTCAACATGCTAGATTCTTGTGCTTGTTTAGAATAAACATATACAATTTGATTTAGAATCCAGCAATGTGAAGAGAGTAGAGTGTTTGATTTTTTACAATTCAAAGCATGTACTCACATTATTACAACTTTAGCATGCAATCAAGCTTGCATTATGCTCCTTGTACACCTTCTCCAAGGCTTACAATCGTCATCCAACCAAAGGGAAATGAACAATGCCCTCACCAAGGCGGCATAACCAATGCAAGAAGCATTGGTGATTAATTGTTAGATTTTTTGGATGTATAGAGCAAAATTGATTAGGAAAATGTGTGGGAATGATAAAGAGAAAGTAGAGGCTCAAGGCAATGCAACCAATATGCAAGGGAATGATGACAATCCCATCATATGCACAAGAACTTTACCCTAAACCCGGTCTTCTCTCAAAACCCTAATGCACTTGGCCAAATTGATCAAGAAATGCATAAATGTGTAGAGGAGATCAAGGAAAGAAGGATTATGAATGGAAAAGTCAAGAAATCCAACAATAATTTCTAATTTTGAACGTAACTTCCCTGATATGCAAAGGCGATGGCAAGGAGAATGGTGGGAGACCCAAGGTCTGAGAAGAAGGAACATACGGAGCGACATTGGAATTGATTCTGGATGTCATAAATTAAAATTGAAATTCAACGTAAGAATGAGGGACCATTTCTAAACTCTCTTTTCTTTTTGGGGTCCCCTTTGCCATGCCCTGCTAGATCTTTTTTTTGCTCAAAGGAACTTTCTCAGAGGACAATAGAACTCCCTCTCAACAAGCTAGATTCTAGTGCTTGTTTTAAATAAACTTATAACATTTAATTGAGAATCCAGCAATGTGAAGAGAGTAGAGTGTTTGATTTCTTACAATTCAAAGCATATACTCACAACACAACTTTAGCATGTAATCAAGCTTGCATTATGCTCAAAGGAACTCGCTCAAAGGACAATAGAACTCCCTCTCAACATGCTAGATTCTAGTGCTTGTTTAGAATAAACTTATACAATTTGATTGAGAATCCAGCAATGTGAAGAGAGTAGAGTGTTTTATTTCTTAAAATTCAAAACATGTACTCACATTACAACTTTAGCATGTAATCAAGCTTGCATTACGCTCCTTGTACACTTGATCCAAGGCTTGCTTGCAATAGTCATCCAACCAAAGAGAAACGAACAATGGCCTCACCAATGCAAGAAGCATTAGTGATTAATTGTTGGATTTTTTGCATGTATAGAGTGAAACTGATTAGGAAAATGTATGGGAATGATAAAGAGAAAGTAGAGGCTCGAGGAAATGCAACGAACATGCAAGGGAATGATGAGAATCCAATCATATGCACAAAAACTTTACCCTAAACCCCGTCTTTTCTTAAAGCCCTAATGCACTTGGCCAAATTGATCAAGAAATGCACAATTGTGTAGAGGAGATCAAAGGAAGAAGGATTATGGATTGAAAAGTCAAGAAATCCAACAATAATTCCTAATTTTGAAGGTAACTTCCCCGATATACAGAGGTGATGGCAGGAGAATGGTTGGAGACCCAAGGTCTGACACATTATATAAGGAGCAACAGGTGGTTACATTGGAATTGATTTTGGATGTCATAAATTAAAACTGAAATTCAACACAAAAATGAGGCACCATTTCTAAACTCCCCCTTCTTTTTGGGGTCTCCTTTGCCATGCCCTGCTAGTTTTTTTTTTTGCTCAAAGGAACTTGCTCAGAGGACAATAGAACTCCCTCTCAACATGCTAGATTCTAGTGCTTGTTTAGAATAGACTTATACAATTTGATTGAGAGTCCAGCAATAGGAAGAGAGCAGAGTGTTTGATTTCTTACAATTCAAAGCATGTACTCACATTACAGCTTTAGCATGTAATCAAGCTTGCATTCTCGAGAGAGATCTGTCCCCAGATGGCAAGATTCCCTCCACTGGTTAACATCCAATCCAACCTGGTGAATTTAATAACTAGTGAATCTTTATGCTCCCTCTCAACATGCTAGATTCTAGTGCTTGTTTAGAATAAACATATACAATTTGATTGAGAATCCAGCAATAGGAAGAGAGTAGAGTGTTTGATTTCTTACAATTCAAAGCATGTACTCACATTACAACTTTAGCATGTAATCAAGCTTGCATTCCCGAGAGAGATCCGTCCTTAGATGGCAAGATTCCCTCGACTGGTTAACAACCAATCCAACCTGGTGAATCTTTATGCTCCTTGTACACTTGCTCCAAGTCTTGCAATAGTCATCCAACAAAAGAGAAACAAACAATGCCCTCACTAAGGTATAACCAATTCAAGAAGCGTTTGTGATTAATTGTTGGACTGCTTGCATGTATAGAGTAAAATTGAATAGGAGAATGTGTGGGAATGATAAAGAGAAAGTAGAGGCCCAAGGCAATGCAACCAATATGCAAGGGAATGATGATAATCCCATCATATGCACAAGAATTTCACCCTAAACCCTGTCTTCTCTGAAAACCTCTTATGCACTTGGCCAAATTGATCAATAAATGCACAATTGTGTAGAGGAGATCAAGGAAAGAGGGATTATGAATTGAAAAGTCAAGAAATCCCACAATAAGTCTTAATTTTGAAGGTAACTTCCCCGATATACAGAGGCGATGGCAAGGAGAATGGTTGGAGACCCAAGGTCTGAGATGGAACATACGGAGCAACAGGTGGTTACATTGGAATTGATTTTTGATGTCATAAATTAAAATTGAAATTCAACGGAAGAATGAGGCACCATTTTTAAACTCCCCCTTCTTTTTGGGGTCTCCTTTGCCACGCTTGCTAGATTTTTTTCTTTGCTCAAAGGAACTCGCTCAGAGGACAATAGAACTCCCTCTCAACATGCTAGATTCTTGTGCTTGTTTAGAATAAACATATACAATTTGATTTAGAATCCAGCAATGTGAAGAGAGTAGAGTGTTTGATTTTTTACAATTGAAAGCATGCACTCACATTATTACAACTTTAGCATGTAATCAAGCTTGCATTATGCTCCTTGTACACCTTCTCCAAGGCTTGCAATAGTCATCCAACCAAAGAGAAACGAACAATGCCCTCACCAAGGCGGCATAAACAATGCAAGAAGCATTAGTGATTAATTGTTAGATGTTTTGCATGTATAGAGCAAAATTGATTAAGAAAATGTGTGGGAATGATAAAGAGAAAGTAGAGGCTCGAGGCAATGCAACCAATATGCAAGGGAATGATGACAATCCCATCATATGCACAAGAACTTTACCCTAAACCCCGTCTTCTCTCAAAACCCTAATGCACTCGGCCAAATTGATCAAGAAATGCACAATTGTGTAGAGGAGATCAAGGGAAGGATTATGGATTGAAAAGTTAGGAAATCCAACAATAATATCTAATTTTGAACATAACTTCTCTGATATGCAGAGGTGATGGCAAGGAGAATCGTTGGAGACCCAAGGTCTGAGAAGAAGGAACATACAGAGCGACACGTGGTTACATTGGAATTGATTCTGGATGTCATAAATTAAAATTGAAATTCAACGTTAGAATGAGGGACCATTTCTAAACTCCCTCTTCTTTTTGCGGTCTACTTTGCCACGCCCTGCTAGATCTTTTGTTTGCTCAAAGCAACTTTCTTAGAGGACAATAGAACTCCCTCTCAACATGCTAGAATCTAGTGCTTGTTTGAAATAAACTTATACAATTTAATTGAGAATCCAGCAATGTGAAGAGAGTAGAGTGTTTGATTTCTTATAATTCAAAGCATATACTCACAATATAACTTTAGCATGTAATCAAGCTTGCATTATGCTCCGTGTACACTTGCTCCAAGGCTTGGAAGAGTCATCTAACCAAACAGAAATAAACAATGCCCTCACCAAGGCATAACCCCGCCTTCTCTCAAAACCCTAATGCACCTGGCCAAATTAATCAAGAAATACACAATTGTGTAGAGGAGATCAAGGGAAGTAGGATAATGGATTGGAAAGTCAAGAAATCCCACAATAATTTCTAATTTTGAAGGTAACTTCCCCGATATGTAGACACGACGGCAAGGAGAATGGTTGGAGACCCAGACCTGAGAAGGAACATACGGAGCAATAGGTGGTTACATTGGAATTGATTTTGAATGTCATAAATTAAAATTGAAATTCAACGAAAGAATGAGGCACCATTTCTTAAAATTCAAAGCAATGTACTCACATTACAACTTTTGCATATAATCTAGCTTGCATTACGCTCCTTGTACACGTGCTCCAAGGCTTGCAAAAGTCATTCAACCAAAGAGAAACGAACAATGTCCTCACCAAGGCATAACCAATGCAAGAAGCATTAGTGATTAATTGTTGGACACTTTGCATGTATAGAGTGAAACTGATTAGGAAAATGTGTGGGAATGATAAAGAGAAAGTAGAGGCTCGAGGCAATGCAACCAATATGCAAGGGAATGATGAGAATCCAATCATATGCACAAGAACTTTACCCTAAACACCCTCTTCTCTCAAAACCCTAGTGCACTTGGCCAAATTGATCAAGAAATGCACAATTGTGTAGAGGAGATCAAGGATGAAGGATTATGGATTGAAAAGTCAAGAAATCCCACTATATCTCCTAATTTTGAAGGTAACTGCCTTGATATACAGAGGCAATGGCAAGGAGAATGGTTGGAGACCCAAGGTCTGAGATGGAACATAGGAAGCAACAGGTGGTTACATTGGAATTGATTTTGGATGTCATAAATTAAAATTAAAATTCAACGGAAGAATGAGGCACCATTTCTAAACTCCCCCTTCTTTTTGGGGTCTCCTTTGCCATGCCCTGCTGGATTTTTTTGTTTGCTCAAAGAAACTCGCTTAGAGGACAATAGAACTCGCTCTCAACATGTTAGAAAGTTTTATGAACTTATACAATTTGATTTAGAATCCAGCAATGTGAAGCGAGTAGAGTGTTTGATTTCTTACAATTCAAAGCATGTACTCACAATACAACTTTAGCATGTAATTAAGCTTGCATTATGCTCCTTGTACACTTGCTCCAAGGCTTGCAATAGTCATCCAACCAAAGAGAAATGAACAATGCCCTCACAAAGGCAAGAAGCATTAGTGATTAACTGTTGGATTTTTTGCATGTATAGAGTAAAACTCATTAGGAGAATGTGTGGGAATGATAATAAGAAAGTGGAGGCTCGACGCAATGCAACCAATATGGAAGGCAATGATGAGAATCCCATCATATGCATAAGAATATCACCCTAAATCCCGTCTTCTCTCAAAACCCTAATGCACTTGGCCAAATTGATCAAGAAATGCACAATTGTATGGAGGAGATCAAGGGAAGAAGGATTATGGATTGAAAAGTCAAGAAGTCCCACAATAATTCCTAATTTTGAAGGTAACTTCCCCGATATACATAGGCGATGGCAAGGAGAATGGTTGGAGACCCAGCCTGAGAGGGAACATACGGAGAAACAGGTGGTTACATTGGAATTGATTTTGGATGTCATAAAATAAAATTGAAATTCAACGGAGACCCAGCCTGAGAGGGAACATACGGCGAAACAGGTGGTTACATTGGAATTGATTTTGGATGTCATAGATTAAAATTGAAATTCAACGGAAGAATGAGGCACCATTTCCAAACTCGCCCTTCTTTCTGGGGTCTCCTTTGCCACGCTCTAGTAGATTTTTTTGTTTGCTCAAAGGAACTCGCTCAGAGGAAAATAGAACTTGATCTCAACATGCTAGATTCTAGTGCTTGTTTAAAAAAAACTTATGCAATTTGATTAAGAATCCAGCAATGTGAAGAGAGTAGAGTGTTTGATTTCTTACAATTCAAAGCATGTACTCACATTACAACTTTAGCATACAATCAAGCTTACATTATGCTCCTTGTACACTTTCTCCAAGGCTTGCAATAGTCATCCAACCAAAGAGAAACGAACAATGCCCTCACCAAGGCATAACCAATGCAAGAAGCATTAGTGATTAATTGTTGGATTTCTTGCATGTATGGAGTAAAACTGATTAGGAAAATGTGTGGGAATGATAAAGAGAAAGTAGAGGCTCGAGGCAATGCAACCAATATGCAAGGGAATGATGAGAATCCAATCATATGCACAAGAATTTTACCCTAAACCCCATAACCCTAATGCACTTGGCCAAATAGATCAAGAAATGCACAATTGTGTAGCGGAGATCAAGAGAAGAAGGATTATGGATTGAAAAGTCAAGAAATCCAACAATAATTCCTAATTTTGAAGGTAACTTCCCCGATATACAGAGGTGATGGCAGGAGAATGGTTGGAGACCCAAGGTCTGACACATAATGTAAGGAGCAACAGGTGGTTACATTGGAATTGACTTTGGATGTCATAAATTAAAATTGAAATTCAACATAAAAATGAGGCACCATTTCTAAACTCCCCCTTCTTTTTGGGGTCTCCTTTGCCATGCCCTGCTAGTTTTTTTTTTTGCTCAAAGGAACTCGCTCAGAGGACAATAGAACTCCCTCTCAACATGCTAGATTCTAGTGCTTGTTTAGAATAGACTTATACAATTTCATTGAGAATCCAGCAATGTGAAGAGAGTAGAGTGTTTGATTTCTTAGAATTCAAAGCATGTACTCACATTACAACTTTAGCATGTAATCAAGCTTGCATTCTCGAGAGAGATCTGTCCCCGGATAGTAAGATTCCCTCCACTGGTTAACATCCAATCCAGCCTAATGAATTTAATAACTAGCGTTTGTGATTAATTGTTGGATTGTTTGCATGTATAGAGTAAAACTGAATAGGAGAATGTGTGGGAATGATAAAGAGAAAGTAGAGGCTCGAGGCAATGCAACCAATATGCAAGGGAATGATGATAATCCCATCATATGCACAAGAATTTTACCCTAAACCCGGTCTTCTGTGAAAACCTCTTATGCACTTGGCCAAATTGATCAATAAATGCACAATTGTGTAGAGGAGATCAAGGGAAGAGGGATTATGAATTGAAAAGTCAAGAAATCCCACAATAAGTCTTAATTTTGAAGGTAACTTTCCCGATATACAGAGGCGATGGCAAGGAGAATGGTTGGAGACCCAAGGTCTGAGATGGAACATACGGAGCAACAGGTGGTTACATTGGAATTGATTTTTGATGTCATAAATTAAAATTAAAATTCAACGGAAGAATGAGGCACCATTTTTAAACTCCCCCTTCTTTTTGGGGTCTCCTTTGCCACGCTTGCTAGATTTTTTTCTTTGCTCAAAGGAACTCGCTCAGAGGACAATAGAACTCCCTCTCAACATGCTAGATTCTTGTGCTTGTTTAGAATAAACATATACAATTTGATTTAGAATCCAGCAATGTGAAGAGAGTAGAGTGTTTGATTTTTTACAATTCAAAGCATGTACTCACATTATTACAACTTTAGCATGTAATCAAGCTTGCATTATGCTCCTTGTACACCTTCTCCAAGGCTTACAATCGTCATCCAACCAAAGGGAAACGAACAATGCCCTCACCAAGGCGGCATAACCAATACAAGAAGCATTGGTGATTAATTGTTAGATTTTTTGCATGTATAGAGCAATATTGATTAGAAAAATGTGTGGGAATGATAAAGAGAAAGTAGAGGCTCGAGGCAATGCAACCAATATGCAAGGGAATGATGACAATCCCATCATATGCACAAGAACTTTACCCTAAACCCCGTCTTCTCTCAAAACCCTAATGCACTTGGCCAAATTGATCAAGAAATGCATAAATGTGTAGAGGAGATCAAGGGAAGAAGGATTATGGATTGAAAAGTCAAGAAATCCAACAATAATTTCTAATTTTGAACGTAACTTCCCTGATATGCAGAGGCGATGGCAAGGAGAATGGTGGGAGACCCAAGGTCTGAGAAGAAGGAACATACGGAGCGACATTGGAATTGATTCTGGATGTCATAAATTAAAATTGAAATTCAACGTAAGAATGAGGGACCATTTCTAAACTCTCTCTTCTTTTTGGGGTCTCCTTTGCCATGCCCTGCTAGATCTTTTTTTTGCTCAAAGGAACTTTCTCAGAGGACAATAGAACTCCCTTTCAACATGCTAGATTCTAGTGCTTGTTTTAAATAAACTTGTACAATTTAATTGAGAATCCAGCAATGTGAAGAGAGTAGAGTGTTTGATTTCTTACAATTCAAAGCATATACTCACAACACAACTTTAGCATGTAATCAAGCTTGCATTATGGTCAAAGGAACTCGCTCAAAGGACAATAGAACTCCCTCTCAACATGATAGATTCTAGTGCTTGTTTAGAATAAACTTATACAATTTGATTGAGAATCCAGCAATGTGAAGAGAGTAGAGTGTTTTATTTCTTAAAATTCAAAACATGTACTCACATTACAACTTTAGCATGTAATCAAGCTTGCATTACGCTCCTTGTACACTTGCTCCAAGGCTTGCTTGCAATAGTCATCCAACCAAAGAGAAACGAACAATGGCCTCACCAAGGCATAACCAATGCAAGAAGCATTAGTGATTAATTGTTGGATTTTTTGCATGTATGGAGTAAAACTGATTAGGAAAATGTGTGGGAATGATAAAGAGAGAGTAGAGGCTCGAGGCAATGCAACCAATATGCAAGGGAATGATGAGAATCCAATCATATGCACAAGAATTTTACCCTAAACCCCATAACCCTAATGCACTTGGCCAAATAGATCAAGAAATGCACAATTGTGTAGAGGAGATCAAAGGAAGAAGGATTATGGATTGAAAAGTCAAGAAATCCGACAATAATTCCTAATTTTGAAGGTAACTTCCCCGATATACAGAGGTGATGGCAGGAGAATGGTTGGAGACCCAAGGTCTGACACATAATATAAGGAGCAACAGGTGGTTACATTGGAATTGATTTTGGATGTCATAAATTAAAACTGAAATTCAACACAAAAATGAGGCACCATTTCTAAACTCCCCCTTCTTTTTGGGGTCTCCTTTGCCATGCCCTGCTAGTTTTTTTTTTGCTCAAAGGAACTCGCTCAGAGGACAATAGAACTCCCTCTCAACATGCTAGATTCTAGTGCTTGTTTAGAATAGACTTATACAATTTGATTGAGAATCCAGCAATAGGAAGAGAGCAGAGTGTTTGATTTCTTACAATTCAAAGCATGTACTCACATTAGAGCTTTAGCATGTAATCAAGCTTGCATTCTCGAGAGAGATCTGTCCTCGGATGGCAAGATTCCCTCCACTGGTTAACATCCAATCCAACCTGGTGAATTTAATAACTAGTGAATCTTTATGCTCCCTCTCAACATGCTAGATTCTAGTGCTTGTTTAGAATAAACATATACAATTTGATTTAGAATCCAGCAATAGAAAGAGAGTAGAGTGTTTGATTTCTTACAATTCAAAGCATGTACTCACATTACAACTTTAGCATGTAATCAAGCTTGCATTCCCGAGAGAGATCCGTCCTCACATGGCAAGATTCCCTCGATTGGTTAACAACCAATCCAACCTAGTGAATCTTTATGCTCCTTGTACACTTGCTCCAAGTCTTGCAATAGTCATCCAACAAAAGAGAAACAAAAAATGCCCTCACTAAGGCATAACCAATTCAAGAAGCATTTGTGATTAATTGTTGGACTGTTTGCATGTATAGAGTAAAACTGAATAGGAGAATGTATCGGAATGATAAAGAGAAAGTAGAGGCCCGAGGCAATGCAACCAATATGCAAGGGAATGATGATAATCCCATCATATGCACAAGAATTTTACCCTAAACCCTGTCTTCTCTGAAAACCTCTTATGCACTTGGCCAAATTGATCAATAAATGCACAATTGTGTAGAGGAGATCAAGGGAAGAGGGATTATGAATTGAAAAGTCAAGAAATCCCACAATAAGTCCTAATTTTGAAGGTAACTTCCCCGATATACAGAGGCGATGGCAAGGAGAATGGTTGGAGACCCAAGGTCTGAGATGGAACATACGGAGCAACAGGTGGTTACAATGGAATTGCTTTTTGATGTCATAAATTAAAATTGAAATTCAACGGAAGAATGAGGCACCATTTTTAAACTCCCCCTTCTTTTTGGGGGTCTCCTTTGCCATGCTTGCTAGATTTTTTTTATTTGCTCAAAGGAACTCGCTCAAAGGACAATAGAACTCCCTCTCAACATGCTAGATTCTAGTGCTTGTTTAGAATAAACATATACAATTTGATTGAGAATCCAGCAATGTGAAGAGAGTAGAGTGTTTGATTTCTTACAATTCAAAGGATGTACTCACATTACAACTTTAGCATGTAATCAAGCTTACATTATGCTCCTTGTACACTTTCCCAAGGCTTGTAATAGTCATCCAACCAAAGAGAAACGAACAATGCCCTCACCAAGGCATAACCAATGCAAGAAGCATTAGTGATCAATTGTTGGATTTTTTGCATGAATAGAGTAAAACTGATTAGGAAAATGTGTGGGAATGATAAAGAGAAAGTAGAGGCTCGAGGCAATGCAACCAATATGCAAGGTAATGATGAGAATCCCATCATATGCACAAGAATTTTACCCTAAACCCCGTCTTCTCTCAAAACCTTAATGCACTTTGCCAAATAGATCAAGAAATGCACAATTGTGTAGAGGAGATCAAGGGAAGAAGGATTATGGATTGAAAAGTCAAGAAATCCAACAATAATTCCTAATTTTGAAGGTAACTTCCTCGATATACAGAGGTGATGGCAGGAGAATGGTTGGAGATCCAAGGTCTGACACATAATGTAAGGAGCAACAGGTGGTTACATTGGAATTGATTTTGGATGTCATAAATTAAAATTGAAATTCAACACAAAAATGAGGCACCATTTCGAAACTCCCCCTTCTTTTTGGGGTCTCCTTTGCCATGCCCTGCTAGTTTTTTTTTTTGCTCAAAGGAACTCGCTTACAGGACAATAGAACTCCCTCTCAACATGCTAGATTCTAGTGCTTGTTTAGAATAGACTTATACAATTTGATTGAGAATCCAGCAATGTGAAGAGAGTAGAGTGTTTGATTTCTTACAATTCAAAGCATGTACTCACATTACAACTTTAGCATGTAATCAAGCTTGCATTCTCGAGAGAGATCTGTCCCCGGATAGTAAGATTCCCTCCACTGGTTAACATCCAATCCAGCCTAATGAATTTAATAACTAGCGTTTGTGATTAATTGTTGGACTGTTTGCATGTATAGAGTAAAACTGAATAGGAGAATGTGTGGGAATGATAAAGAGAAAGTAGAGGCTCGAGGCAATGCAACCAATATGCAAGGGAATGATGATAATCCCATCATATGCACAAGAATTTTACCCTAAACCCGGTCTTCTGTGAAAACCTCTTATGCACTTGGCCAAATTGATCAATAAATGCACAATTGTGTAGAGGAGATCAAGGGAAGAGGGATTATGAATTGAAAAGTCAAGAAATCCCACAATAAGGCTTAATTTTGAAGGTAACTTTCTCGATATACAGAGGCGATGGCAAGGAGAATGGTTGGAGACCCAAGGTCTGAGATGGAACATACAGAGCAACAGGTGGTTACATTGGAATTGATTTTTGATGTCGTAAATTAAAATTGAAATTCAACGGAAGAATGAAGCACCATTTTTAAACTCCCCCTTATTTTTGGGGTCTCCTTTGCCACGCTTGCTAGATTTTTTTCTTTGCTCAAAGGAACTTGCTCAGAGGACAATAGAACTCCCTCTCAACATGCTAGATTCTAGTGCTTGTTTAGAATAAACATATGCAATTCGATTGAGAATCCAGTAATGTGAAGAGAGTAGACTGTTTGATTTTTTACAATTGAAAGCATGTACTCACATTATTACAACTTTAGCATGTAATCAAGCTTGCATTATGCTCCTTGTACACCTTCTCCAAGGCTTGCAATAGTCATCCAACCAAAGAGAAACGAACAATGCCCTCACCAAGGCGGCATAAACAATGCAAGAAGCATTAGTGATTAATTGTTAGATGTTTTGCATGTATAGAGCAAAATTGATTCAGAAAATGTGGGAATGATAAAGACAAAGTAGAGGCTCGAGGCAATGCAACCAATATGCAAGGGAATGATGACAATCCCATCATATGCACAAGAACTTTACCCTAAACCCCGTCTTCTCTCAAAATCCTAATGCACTCGGCCAAATTGATCAAGAAATGCACAATTGTGTAGAGGAGATCAAGGGAAGGATTATGGATTGAAAAGTTAGGAAATCCAACAATAATATCTAATTTTGAACATAACTTCCCTGATATGCAGAGGCGATGGCAAGGAGAATGGTTGGAGACCCAAGGTCTGAGAAGAAGGAACATACAGAGCGACCATTTCTAAACTCCCTCTTCTTTTTGTGGTCTACTTTGCCACGCCCTGCTAGATCTTTTGTTTGCTCAAAGAAACTTTCTCAGAGGACAATAGAACTCCCTCTCAACATGCTAGATTCTAGTGCTTGTTTAAAATAAACTTATACAATTTAATTGAGAATCCAGCAATGTGAAGAGAGTAGAGGGTTTGATTTCTTATAATTCAAAGCATATACTCACAATATAACTTTAGCATGTAATCAAGCTTGCATTATGCTCCGTGTACACTTGCTCCAAGGCTTGGAAGAGTCATCCAACCAAACAGAAATAAACAATGCCCTCACCAAGGCATAACCAATGCAAGAAGCATTAGTGATTAATTGTTGGATTTTTTGCATGTATAGAGTAAAATTGATTAGGAAAATGTGTGGGAATAATAAAGAGTAAGTAGAGGCTTGAGGCAATGCAACCAATATGCAAGAGAATGATGAGAATCCCATCATATGCATAACCTAAACCCCGCCTTCTCTCAAAACCCTAATTCACTTGGCCAAATTAATCAAGAAATACACAATTGTGTAGAGGAGATCAAGGGAAGTAGGATAATGGAATGGAAAGTCAAGAAATCCCACAATAATTTCTAATTTTGAAGGTAACTTCCCCGATATGTAGACACGACGGAAGGAGAATGGTTGGAGACCCAGACCTGAGACGGAACATACGGAGCAACAGGTGGTTACATTGGAATTGATTTTGAATGTCATAAATTAAAATTGAAATTCAACGAAAAAATGAGGTACCATTTCTTAAAATTCAAAGCAATGTACTCACATTACAACTTTAGCATATAATCTAGCTTGCATTACGCTCCTTGTACACGTGCTCCAAGGCTTGCAATAGTCATTCAACCAAAGAGAAACGAACAATGTCCTCACCAAGGCATAACCAATGCAAGAAGCATTAGTGATTAATTGTTGGACATTTTGCATGTATAGAGTGAAACTGATTAGGAAAATGTGTGGGAATGATAAAGAGAAAGTAGAGGCTCGAGGCAATGCAACCAATATGCAAGGGAATGATGAGAATCCAATCATATGCACAAGAACTTTACCCTAAACCCCCTCTTCTCTCAAAACCCTAGTGCACTTGGCCAAATTGATCAAGAAATGCACAATTGTGTAGAGGAGATCAAGGATGAAGGATTATGGATTGAAAAGTCAAGAAATCCCACTATATCTCCTAATTTTGAAGGTAACTGCCTTGATATACAGAGGCAATGGCAAGGAGAATGGTTGGAGACCCAAGGTCTGAGATGGAACATAGGAAACAACAGGTGGTTACATTGGAATTGATTTTGGATGTCATAAATTAAAATTAAAATTCAACGGAAGAATGAGGCACCATTTCTAAACTCCCCCTTCTTTTTGGGGTCTCCTTTGCCATGCCCTGCTGGATTTTTTTGTTTGCTCAAAGAAACTCGCTTAGAGGACAATAGAACTCGCTCTCAACATGCTAGAAAGTTTTAGTGCCTGTTTGAAATGAACTTATACAATTTGATTTAGAATCTAGCAATGTGAAGCGAGTAGAGTGTTTGATTTCTTACAATTCAAAGCATGTACTCACATTACAACTTTAGCATGTAATTAAGCTTGCATTATGCTCCTTGTACACTTGCTCCAAGGCTTGCAATAGTCATCCAACCAAAGAGAAATGAACAATGCCCTCACGAAGGCAAGAAGCATTAGTGATTAATTGTTGGATTTTTTGCATGTATAGAGTAAAACTCATTAGGAGAATGTGTGGGAATGATAATAAGAAAGTGGAGGCTTGACGCAATGCAACCAATATGGAAGACAATGATGAGAATCCCATCATATGCATAAGAATTTTACCCTAAATCTCATCTTCTCTCAAAACCCTAATGCACTTGGCCAAATTGATCAAGAAATGCACAATTGTATGGAGGAGATCAAGGGAAGAAGGATTATGGATTGAAAAGTCAAGAAGTCCCACAATAATTCCTAATTTTGAAGGTAACTTTCCCGATATACATAGGCGATGGCAAGGAGAATGGTTGGAGACCCAGCCTGAGAGGGAACATACGGAGAAACAGGTGGTTACATTGGAATTGATTTTGGATGTCATAAATTAAAATTGAAATTCAACGGAAGAATGAGGCACCATTTCCAAACTCGCCCTTCTTTTTGGGGTCTCCTTTGCCACGCTCTAGTAGATTTTTTTGTTTGCTCAAAGGAACTCGCTCAGAGGAAAATAGAACTTGATCTCAACATGCTAGATTCTAGTGCTTGTTTAAAAAAAACTTATGCAATCTGACTGAGAATCCAGCAATGTGAAGAGAGTAGAGTGTTTGATTTCTTACAATTCAAAGCATGTACTCACATTACAACTTTAGCATATAATCAAGCTTACATTATGCTCCTTGTACACTTTCTACAAGGCTTGCAATAGTCATCCAACCAAAGAGAAATGAACAATGCCCTCACCAAGGCATAACCAATGCAAGAAGCATTAGTGATTAATTGTTGGATTTTTTGCATGTATGGAGTAAAACTGATTAGGAAAATGTGTGGGAATGATAAAGAGAAAGTAGAGGCTCGAGGCAATGCAACCAATATGCAAGGGAATGATGAGAATCCAATCATATGCACAAGAATTTTACCCTAAACCCCATAACCCTAATGCACTTGGCCAAATAGATCAAGAAACGCACAATTGTGTAGCGGAGATCAAGGGAAGAAGGAATATGGATTGAAAAGTCAAGAAATCCAACAATAATTCCTAATTTTGAAGGTAACTTCCCCGATATACAGAGGTCTGACACATAATGTAAGGAGCAACAGGTGGTTACATTGGAATTGACTTTGGATGTCATAAATTAAAATTGAAATTCAACACAAAAATGAGGCACCATTTCTAAACTCCCCCTTCTTTTTGGGGTCTCCTTTGCCACGCCCTGCTAGTTTTTTTTTTTGCTCAAAGGAACTCGCTCAAAGGACAATAGAACTCCCTCTCAACATGCTAGATTCTAGTGCTTGTTTAGAATAGACTTATACAATTTGATTGAGAATCCAGCAATGTGAAGAGAGTAGAGTGTTTGATTTCTTACAATTCAAAGCATGTAGTCACATTACAACTTTAGCATGTAATCAAGCTTGCATTCTTGAGAGAGATCTGTCCCCGGATAGTAAGATTCCCTCCACTGGTTAACATCCAATCCAGCCTAATGAATTTAATAACTAGCGTTTGTGATTAATTGTTGGACTGTTTGCATGTATAGAGTAAATTTGAATAGGAGAATGTGTTGGAATGATAAAGAGAAAGTAGAGGCTCGAGGAAATGCAACCAATATGCAAGGGAATGATGATAATCCCATCATATGCACAAGAATTTTACCCTAAACCCGGTCTTCTATGAAAACCTTTTATGCAATTGGCCAAATTGATGAATAAATGCACAATTGTGTAGAGGAGATCAAGGGAAGAGGGATTATGAATTGAAAAGTCAAGAAATCCCACAATAAGTCTTAATTTTGAAGGTAACTTCCCCGATATACAGAGGCGATGGCAAGGAGAATGGTTGGAGACCCAAGGTCTGAGATGGAACATACGGAGCAACAGGTGGTTACATTGGAATTGATTTTTGATGTCATAAATTAAAATTGAAATTCAACGGAAGAATGAGGCACCATTTTTAAACTCCCCCTTCTTTTTGGGGTCTCCTTTGCCACGCTTGCTAGATTTTTTTCTTTGCTCAAAGGAACTCGCTCAGAGGACAATAGAACTCCCTCTCAACATGCTAGATTCTTGTGCTTGTTTAGAATAAACATATACAATTTGATTTAGAATCCAGCAATGTGAAGAGAGTAGAGTGTTTGATTTTTTACAATTCAAAGCATGTACTCACATTATTACAACTTTAGCATGTAATCAAGCTTGCATTATGCTCCTTGTACACCTTCTCCAAGGCTTACAATTGTCATCCAACCAAAGGGAAACGAACAATGCCCTCACCAAGGCGGCATAACCAATACAGGAAGCATTGGTGATTAATTGTTAGATTTTTTGCATGTATAGAGCAAAATTGATTAGAAAAATGTGTGGGAATGATAAAGAGAAAGTAGAGGCTCGAGGCAATGCAACCAATATGCAAGGGAATGATGACAATCCCATCATATGCACAAGAACTTTACCCTAAACCCGGTCTTCTCTCAAAACCCTAATGCACTTGGCCAAATTGATCAAGAAATGCATAAATGTGTAGAGGAGATCAAGGGAAGAAGGATTATGGATTGAAAAGTCAAGAAATCCAACAATAATTTCTAATTTTGAACGTAACTTCCCTGATATGCAGAGGCGATGGCAAGGAGAATGGTGGGAGACCCAAGATCTGAGAAGAAGGAACATACGGAGCGACATTGGAATTGATTCTGGATGTCATAAATTAAAATTGAAATTCAACGTAAGAATGAGGGACCATTTCTAAACTCTCTCTTCTTTTTGGGGTCTCCTTTGCCATGCCCTGCTAGATCTTTTTTTTGCTCAAAGAAACTTTCTCAGAGGACAATATTACTCTCTCTCAACATGCTAGATTCTAGTGCTTGTTTTAAATAAACTTATACAATTTAATTGAGAATCCGACAATGTGAAGAGAGTAGAGTGTTTGATTTCTTACAATTCAAAGCATATACTCACAACACAACTTTAGCATGTAATCAAGCTTGCATTATGCTCAAAGGAACTCGCTCAAAGGACAATAGAACTCCCTCTCAACATGCTAGATTCTAGTGCTTGTTTAGAATAAACTTATACAATTTGATTGAGAATCCAGCAATGTGAAGAGAGTAGAGTGTTTTATTTCTTAAAATTCAAAACATGTACTCACATTACAACTTTAGCATGTAATTAAGCTTGCATTACGCTCCTTGTACACTTGCTCCAAGGCTTGCTTGCAATAGTCATCCAACCAAAGAGAAACGAACAATGGCCTCACCAAGGCATAACCAATGCAAGAAGCATTAGTGATTAATTGTTGGATTTTTTGCATGTATAGAGTGAAACTGATTAGGAAAATGTGTGGGAATGATAAAGAGAAAGTAGAGGCTCGAGGAAATGCAACGAACATGCAAGGGAATGATGAGAATCCCATCATATGCACAAAAACTTTACCCTAAACCCCGTCTTTTCTCAAAGCCCTAATGCACTTGGCCAAATTGATCAAGAAATGCACAATTGTGTAGAGGAGATCAAAGGAAGAAGGATTATGGATTGAAAAGTCAAGAAATCCAACAATAATTCCTAATTTTGAAGGTAACTTCCCCGATATACAGAGGTGATGGCAGGAGAATGGTTGGAGACCCAAGGTCTGACACATAATATAAGGAGCAACAGGTGGTTACATTGGAATTGATTTTGGATGTCATAAATTAAAACTGAAATTCAACACAAAAATGAGGCACCATTTCTAAACTCCCCCTTCTTTTTGGGGTCTCCTTTGCCATGCCCTACTAGTTTTCTTTTTTGCTCAAAGGAACTCGCTCAGAGGACAATAGATTTCCCTCTCAACATGCTAGATTCTAGTGCTTGTTTAGAATAGACTTATACAATTTGATTGAGAATCCAGCGATAGGAAGAGAGTAGAGTGTTTGATTTCTTACAATTCAAAGCATGTACTCACATTACAGCTTTAGCATGTAATCAAGCTTGCATTCTCGAGAGAGATCTGTCCCCGGATGGCAAGATTCCCTCCACTGGTTAACATCCAATCCAACCTGGTGAATTTAATAACTAGTGAATCTTTATGCTCCCTCTCAACATGCTAGATTCTAGTGCTTGTTTAGAATAAACATATACAATTTGATTGAGAATCCAGCAATGGGAAGAGAGTAGAGTGTTTGATTTCTTACAATTCAAAGCATGTACTCACATTACAACTTTAGCATGTAATCAAGCTTGCATTCCCGAGAGAGATCCATCCTCAGATGGCAAGATTCCCTCGACTGGTTAACAACCAATCCAACCTGGTGAATCTTTATGCTCCTTGTACACTTGCTCCTAGTCTTGCAATAGTCATCCAACAAAAGAGAAACAAACAATGCCCTCACTAACGCATAACCAATTCAAGAAGCGTTTGTGATTAATTGTTGGACTGTTTGCATGTATAGAGTAAAACTGAATAGGAGAATGTATCGGAATGATAAAGAGAAAGTAGAGGCCCGAGGCAATGCAACCAATATGCAAGGGAAAGATGATAATCCCATCATATGCACAAGAATTTTACCCTAAACCTTGTCTTCTCTGAAAACCTCTTATGCACTTGGCCAAATTGATCAATAAATGCACAATTGTGTAGAGGAGATCAAGGGAAGAGGGATTATGAATTGAAAAGTCAAGAAATCCCACAATAAGTCCTAATTTTGAAGGTAACTTCCCTGATATACAGAGGCGATGGCAAGGAGAATGGTTGGAGACCCAAGGTCTGAGATGGAACATACGGAGCAACAGGTGGTTACAATGGAATTGCTTTTTGATGTCATAAATTAAAATTGAAATTCAACGGAAGAATGAGGTACCATTTCTAAACTCCCCCTTTTTTTTGGGGGTCTCCTTTGCCACGCTTGCTAGATTTTTTTCTTTGCTCAAAGGAACTGGCTCAAAGGACAATAGAACTCCCTCTCAACATGCTAGATTCTAGTGCTTGTTTAGAATAAACATATACAATTTGATTGAGAATCCAGCAATGTGAAGAGAGTAGAGTGTTTGATTTTTTACAATTCAAAGTATGTACTCACATTACAACTTTAGCATATAATCAAGCTTACATTATGCTCCTTGTACATTTTCCCAAGGCTTGCAATAGTCATCCAACCAAAGAGAAACGAACAATGCCCTCACCAAGGCATAACCAATGCAAGAAGCATTAGTGATCAATTGTTGGATTTTTTGCATGTATAGAGTAAAACTGATTAGGAAAATGTGTGGGAATGATAAAGAGAAAGTAGAGGCTCAAGGCAATGCACAAGAATTTTACCCTAAACCCCGTCTTCTCTCAAAACCCTAATGCACTTTGCCAAATAGATCAAGAAATGCATAATTGTGTAGAGGAGATCAAGGGAAGAAGGATTATGGATTGAAAAGTCAAGAAATCCAACAATAATTCCTAATTTTGAAGGTAACTTCCCCGATATACAGAGGTGATGGCAGTAGAATGGTTGGAGACCCAAGGTGTGACACATAATGTAAGAAGCAACAGGTGGTTACATTGGAATTGACTTTGGATGTCATAAATTAAAATTGAAATTCAACACAAAAATGAGGCACCATTTCTAAACTCCCCCTTCTTTTTGGGGTCTCCTTTGCCATGCCCTGCTAGTTTTTTTTTTGCTCAAAGGAACTCGCTCAGAGGACAATAGAACTCCCTCTCAACATGCTAGATTCTAGTGCTTGTTTAGAATAGACTTATACAATTTGATTGAGAATCCAGCAATGTGAAGAGAGTAGAGTGTTTGATTTCTTACAATTCAAAGCATGTACTCACATAACAACTTTAGCATGTAATAAGGCTTGCATTCTCGAGAGAGATCTGTCCCCGGATAGTAAGATTCCCTCCACTGGTTAACATCCAATCCAGCCTAATGAATTTAATAACTAGCGTTTGTGATTAATTGTTGGACTGTTTGCATGTATAGAGTAAAACTGAATAGGAGAATGTGTGGGAATGATAAAGAGAAAGTAGAGGCTCGAGGCAATGCAACCAATATGCAAGGGAATGATGATAATCCCATCATATGCACAAGAATTTTAGCCTAAACCCGGTCTTCTGTGAAAACCTCTTATGCACTTGGCCAAATTGATCAATAAATGCACAATTGTGTAAAGGAGATCAAGGGAAGAGGGATTATGAATTGAAAAGTCAAGAAATCCCACAATAAGTCTTAATTTTGAAGGTAACTTTCCCGATATACAGAGGCGATGGCAAGGAGAATGGTTGGAGATTCAAGGTCTGAGATGGAACATACGGAGCAACAGGTGGTTACATTGGAATTGATTTTTGATGTCATAAATTAAAATTGAAATTCAACGGAAGAATGAGGCACCATTTTTAAACTCCCCCTTCTTTTTGGGGGTCTCCTTTGCCACGCTTGCTAGATTTTTTTCTTTGCTCAAAGGAACTCGCTCAGAGGACAATAGAACTCCCTCTCAACATGCTAGATTCTTGTGCTTGTTTAGAATAAACATATACAAGTAGAGTGTTTGATTTTTTACAATTCAAAGCATGTACTCACATTATTACAACTTTAGCATGTAATCAAGCTTGCATTATGCTCCTTGTACACCTTCTCCAAGGCTTACAATTGTCATCCAACCAAAGGGAAACAAACAATGCCCTCACCAAGGCGGCATAACCAATGCAAGAAGCATTAGTGATTAATTGTTAGATTTTTTGCATATATAAAGCAAAATTGATTAGGAAAATGTGTGGGAATGATAAAGAGAAAGTAGAGACTCGAGGCAATGTAACCAATATTCAAGGGAATGATGACAATCCCATCATATGCACAAGAACTTTACCCTAAACCCCATCTTCTCTCAAAACCCTAATGCACTTGGCCAAATTGATCAAGAAATGCATAAATGTGTAGAGGAGATCAAGGGAAGAAGGATAATGGATTGAAAAGTCAAGAAATCCAACAAAAATTTCTAATTTTGAACGTAACTTCCCTGATATGCAGAGGCGATGGCAAGGAGAATGGTGGGAGACCCAAGGTCTGAGAAGAAGGAACATACGGAGCGACAGGTGGTTACATTGGAATTGATTATGGATGTCATAAATTAAAATTGAAATTCAACGTAAGAATGAGGGACCATTTCCAAACTCTCTCTTCTTTTTGGGGTCTCCTTTCCCATGCCCTGCTAGATCTTTTTTTTGCTCAAAGGAACTTTCTCAGAGGACAATAGAACTCCCTCTCAACATGCTAGATTCTAGTGCTTGTTTTAAATAAACTTATACAATTTAATTGAGAATCCAGCAATGTGAAGAGAGTAGAGTGTTTGATTTCTTACAATTCAAAGCATATACTCACAACACAACTTTAGCATGTAATCAAGCTTGCATTATGCTCAAAGGAACTCGCTCAAAGGACAATAGAACTCCCTCTCAACATGCTAGATTCTAGTGCTTGTTTAGAATAAACTTATACAATTTGATTGAGAATCCAGCAATGTGAAGAGAGTAGACTGTTTTATTTCTTAAAATTCAAAACATGTACTCACATTACAACTTTAGCATGTAATCAAGCTTGCATTACGCTCCTTGTACACTTGCTCCAAGGCTTGCTTGCAATAGTCATCCAACCAAAGAGAAACGAACAATGGCCTCACCAAGGCATAACCAATGCAAGAAGCATTAGTGATTAATTGTTGGATTTTTTGCATGTATAGAGTGAAACTGATTAGGAAAATGTGTGGGAATGATAAAGAACAAGTATAGGCTCGAGGAAATGCAACAAACATGTAAGGGAATGATGAGAATCCCATCATATGCACAAAAGCTTAACCCTAAACCCCGTCTTTTCTCAAAGCCCTAATGCACTTGGCCAAATTGATCAAGAAATGCACAATTTTGTAGAGGAGATCAAAGGAAGAAAGATTATGGATTGAAAAGTCAAGAAATCCAACAATAATTCCTATTTTTGAAGGTAACTTCCCCGATATACAGAGGTGATGGCAGGAGAATGGTTGGAGACCCAAGGTCTGACACATAATAGAAGGAGCAACAGGTAGCTACATTGGAATTGATTTTGGATGTCATAAATTAAAACTGAAATTCAACACAAAAATGAGGCCCCATTTCTAAACTCCCCCTTCTTTTTGGGGTCTCCTTTGCCATGCCCTGCTAGTTTTTTTTTTGCTCAAAGGAACTCGCTCAGAGGACAATAGAACTCCCTCTCAACATGCTAGATTCTAGTGCTTGTTTAGAATAGACTTATACAATTTGATTGAGAATCCAGCAATAGGAAGAGAGCAGAGTGTTTGATTTCTTACAATTCAAAGCATGTACTCACATTACAGCTTTAGCATGTAATCAAGCTTGCATTCTCGAGAGAGATCTGTCCCCGGATGGCAAGATTCCCTCCACTGGTTAACATCCAATCCAACCTGGTGAATTTAATAACTAGTGAATCTTTATGCTCCCTCTCAACATGCTAGATTCTAGTGCTTGTTTAGAATAAACATATACAATTTGATTGAGAATCCACCAATAGGAAGAGAGTAGAGTGTTTGATTTCTTACAATTCAAAGCATGTACTCACATTACAACTTTAGCATGTAATCAAGCTTGCATTCCCGAGAGAGATCCGTCCTCAGATGGCAAGATTCCCTCGACTAGTTAACAACCAATCCAACCTGGTGAATCTTTATGCTCCTTGTACACTTGCTCCAAGTCTTGGAATAGTCATCCAACAAAAGAGAAACAAACAATGCCCTCACTAAGGCATAACCAATTCAAGAAGCGTTTGTGATTAATTGTTGGACTGTTTGCATGTATAGAGTAAAACTGAATAGGAGAATGTATCAAAATGATAAAGAGAAAGTAGAGGCCCGAGGCAATGCAACCAATATGCAAGGGAAAGATGATAATCCCATCATATGCACAAGAATTTTACCCTAAACCCTGTCTTCTCTGAAAACCTCTTATGCACTTGGCCAAATTGATCAATAAATGCACAATTGTGTAGAGGAGATCAAGGGAAGAGGGATTATGAATTGAAAAGTCAAGAAATCCCACAATAAGTCCTAATTTTGAAGGTAACTTCCCCGATATACAGAGGTGATGACAAGGAGAATGGTTGGAGACCCAAGGTCTGAGATGGAACATACGGAGCAACAGGTGGTTACATTGGGATTGATTTTTGATGTCATAAATTAAAATTGAAATTCAACGGAAAAATGAGGCACTATTTTTAAACTCCCCCTTCTTTTTGGGGGTCTCCTTTGCCACGTTTGCTAGATTTTTTTCTATGCTCAAAGGAACTCGCTCAGAGGACAATAGAACTCCCTCTCAACATGCTAGATTCTTGTGCTTGTTTAGAATAAACATATACAATTTGATTTAGAATCCAGCAATGTGAAGAGAGTAGAGTGTTTGATTTTTTACAATTCAAAGCATGTACTCACATTATTACAACTTTAGCATGTAATCAAGCTTGCATTATGCTCCTTGTACACCTTCTCCAAGGCTTACAATTGTCATCCAACCAAAGGGAAACGAACAATGCCCTCACCAAGGCGGCATAACCAATGCAAGAAGCATTAGTGATTAATTGTTAGATTTTTTGCATGTATAGAGCAAAATTGATTAGGAAAATGTGTGGGAATGATAAAGAGAAAGTAGAGGCTCGAGGCAATGCAACCAATATGCAAGATAATGATGACAATCCCATCATATCCACAAGAATTTTACCCTAAACCCCGTCTTCTTCAAAACCCTAATGCACTTTGCCAAATTGATCAAGAAATGCACAATTGTGTAGAGGAGATCAAGGGAAAAAGGATTATGGATTGAAAAGTCAAGAAATCCAACAATAATTCCTAATTTTGAAGGTAACTTCCCCAATATACAGAGGTGATGGCAGGAGAGTGGTTGGAGACCCAAGGTCTGACACATAATATAAGGAGCAACAAGTGGTTACAGTGGAATTGATTTTGGATGTCATAAATTAAAATTGAAATTCAACACAAAAATGAGGCACCATTTCTAAACTCCCTCTTCTTTTTGGGGTCTCCTTTGCCATGCCCTGCTTTTTTTTTTTTTTGCTCAAAGGAACTCGCTCAGAGGACAATAAAACTCCCTCTCAACATGCTAGATTCTAGTGATTATTTAGAATAGACTTATACAATTTGATTGAGAATCCAGCAATAGGAAGAGAGTAGAGTGTTTGATTTCTTACAATTCAAAGCATGTACTCACATTACAACTTTAGCATGTAATCAAGCTTGTATTCTCGAGAGAGATCTGTCCCCGGGATGGCAAGATTCCCTCCACTGGTGGTTAACATCCAATCCAGCCTAATGAATTTAATAACTAGCGTTTGTGATTAATTGTTGGACTGTTTGCATGTATAGAGTAAAACTGAATAGGAGAATGTGTGGGAATGATAAAGAGAAAGTAGAGGCTCAAGGCAATGCAACCAATATGCAAGGGAATGATGATAATCCCATCATATGTACAAGAACTTTACCCTAAACCCTGTCTTCTCTGAAAACCTCTTATGCACTTGGCCAAATTGATCAATAAATGCACAATTGTGTAGAGGAGATTAAGGGAAGAGGGATTATGAATTGAAAAGTCAAGAAATCCAACAATAATATCTAATTTTGAAGGTAACTTCCCCGATATACAGAGGCGATGGCAAGGAGAATGGTTGGAGACCCAAGGTCTGAGATGGAACATACGGAGCAAGAGGTGGTTACATTGGAATTGATTTTTGATGTCATAAATTAAAATTGAAATTCAACGGAAGAATGAGGCACCATTTTTAAACTCCCCCTTCTTTTTGGGGTCTCCTTTGCCACGCTTGCTAGATTTTTTTCTTTGCTCAAAGGAACTCGCTCAGAGGACAATAGAACTCCCTCTCAACATGCTAGATTCTAGTGCTTGTTTAGAATAAACATATGCAATTTGATTGAGAATCCAGTAATGTGAAGAGAGTAGAGTGTTTGATTTTTTACAATTGAAAGCATGTACTCACATTATTACAACTTTAGCATGTAATCAAGCTTGCATTATGCTCCTTGTACACCTTCTCCAAGGCTTGCAATAGTCATCCAACCAAAGAGAAACGAACAATGCCCTCACCAAGGCGGCATAAACAATGGAAGAAGCATTAGTGATTAATTGTTAGATGTTTTGCATGTATAGAGAAAAATTGATTAAGAAAATGTGTGGGAATGATAAAGAGAAAGTAGAGGCTTGAGGCAATGTAACCAATATGCAAGGGAATGATGACAATCCCATCATACGCACAAGAATTTTACCCTAAACCCGGTCTTCTGTGAAAACCTCTTATGCACTTGGCCAAATTGATCAATAAATGCACAATTGTGTAGAGGAGATCAAGGGAAGAGGGATTATGAATTGAAAAGTCAAGAAATCCCACAATAAGTCTTAATTTTGAAGGTAACTTCCCCGATATACAGAGGCGATGGCAAGGAGAATGGTTGGAGACCCAAGGTCTGAGATGGAACATACGGAGCAATAGGTGGTTACATTGGAATTGATTTTTGATGTCATAAATTAAAATTGAAATTCAACGGAAGAATGAGGCACCATTTTTAAATTCCCCCTTCTTTTTGGGGTCTCCTTTGCCACGCTTGCTAGATTTTTTTCTTTGCTCAAAGGAACTCGCTCAGAGGACAATAGAACTCCCTCTCAACATGCTAGATTCTTGTGCTTGTTTAGAATAAACATATACAATTTGATTTAGAATCCAACAATGTGAAGAGAGTAGAGTGTTTGATTTTTTACAATTCAAAGCATGTACTCACATTATTACAACTTTAGCATGTAATCAAGCTTGCATTATGCTCCTTGTACACCTTCTCCAAGGCTTACAATTGTCATCCAACCAAAGGGAAACGAACAATGCCCTCACCAAGGTGGCATAACCAATGCAAGAAGCATTAGTGATTAATTGTTAGATTTTTTGCATGTATAGAGAAAAATTGATTAGGAAAATGTGTGGGAATGATAAATAGAGAGTAGAGGCTCGAGGCAATGCAACCAATTTGCAAGGGAATGATGACAATCCCATCATATGCACAAGAACTTTACCCTAAACCCCGTCTTCTCTCAAAACCCTAATGCACTTGGCCAAATTGATCAAGAAATGCATAAATGTGTAGAGGAGATCAAGGGAAGAAGGATTATGGATTGAAAAGTCAAGAAATCCAACAATAATTTCTAATTTTGAACGTAACTTCCCTGATATGCAGAGGCGATGGCAAGGAGAATGGTGGGAGACCCAAGGTCTGAGAAGAAGGAACGTACGGAGCGACAGGTGGTTACATTGGAATTGATTCTGGATGTCATAAATTAAAATTGAAATTCAACGTAAGAATGAGGGACCATTTCTAAACTCTCTCTTCTTTTTGGGGTCTCCTTTGCCATGCCCTGCTAGATCTTTTTTTTGCTCAAAGGAACTTTCTCAGAGGACAATAGAACTCCCTCTTCACATGCTAGATTCTAGTGCTTGTTTTAAATAAACTTATACAATTTAATTGAGAATCCAGCAATGTGAAGAGAGTAGAGTGTTTGATTTCTTACAATTCAAAGCATATACTCACAACACAACTTTAGCATGTAATCAAGCTTTCATTATGCTCAAAGGAACTCGCTCAAAGGACAATAGAACTTCCTCTCAACATGCTAGATTCTAGTGCTTGTTTAGAATAAACTTATACAATTTGATTGAGAATCCAGCAATGTGAAAAGAGTAGAGTGTTTTATTTCTTAAAATTCAAAACATGTACTCACATTACAACTTTAGCATGTAATCAAGCTTGCATTACGCTCCTTGTACACTTGCTCCAAGGCTTGCTTGCAATAGTCATCCAACCAAAGAGAAACGAACAATGGCCTCACCAAGGCATAACCAATGCAAGAAGCATTAGTGATTAATTATTGGATTTCTTGCATGATAGAGTGAAACTGATTAGGAAAATGTGTGGGAATGATAAAGAGAAAGTAGAGGCTCGAGGAAATGCAACGAACATGCAAGGGAATGATGAGAATCCCATCATATGCACAAAAACTTTACCCTAAATCCCGTCTTTTCTCAAAGCCCTAATGCACTTGGCCAAATTGATCAAGAAATGCACAATTGTGTAGAGGAGATCAAAGGAAGAAGGATTATGGATTGAAAAGTCAAGAAATCCAACAATAATTCCTAATTTTGAAGGTAACTTCCCCGATATACAGAGGTGATGGCAGGAGAATGGTTGGAGACCCAAGGTCTGACACATAATATAAGGAGCAACAGGTGGTTACATTGGAATTGATTTTGGATGTCATAAATTAAAACTGAAATTTAACACAAAAATGAGGCACCATTTCTAAACTCCCCCTTCTTTTTGGGGTCTCCTTTGCCATGCCCTGCTAGTTTTTTTTTTTGCTCAAAGGAACTCGCTCAGAGGACAATAGAACTCCCTCTCAACATGCTAGATTCTAGTGCTTGTTTAGAATAGACTTATACAATTTGATTGAGAATCCAGCAATAGGAAGAGAGCAGAGTGTTTGATTTCTTACAATTCAAAGCATGTACTCACATTAGAGCTTTAGCATGTAATCAAGCTTGCATTCTCGAGAGAGATCTGTCCCCGGATGGCAAGATTCCCTCCACTGGTTAACATCCAATCCAACCTGGTGAATTTAATAACTAGTGAATCTTTATGCTCCCTCTCAACATTCTAGATTCTAGTTCTTGTTTAGAATAAACATATACAATTTGATTGAAAATCTAGCAATAGGAAGAGAGTAGAGTGTTTGATTTCTTACAATTCAAAGCATGTACTCACATTACAACTTTAGCATGTAATCAAGCTTGCATTTCCGAGAGAGATCCGTCCTGAGATGGCAAGATTTCCTCGACTGGTTAACAACCAATCCAACCTAGTGAATCTTTATGCTCCTTGTACACTTGCTCCAAGGCTTGCAATAGTTATCCAACAAAAGAGAAACAAACAATGCCCTCACTAAGGCATAACCAATTCAAGAAGCGTTTGTGATTAATTTTTGGACTGTTTGCATGTATAGAGTAAAACTGAATAGGAGAATGTATCGCAATGATAAAGAGAAAGTAGAGGCCCGAGGCAATGCAACCAATATGCAAGGGAATGATGATAATCCCATCATATGCACAAGAATTTTACCCTAAACCCTGTCTTCTCTGAAAACCTCTTATGCACTTGGCCAAATTGATCAATAAATGCACAATTGTGTAGAGGAGATCAAGGGAAGAGGGATTATGAATTGAAAAGTCAAGAAATCCCACAATAAGTCCTAATTTTGAAGGTAACTTCCCCGATATACAGAGGCGATGGCAAGGAGAATGGTTGGAGACCCAAGGTCTGAGATGGAACATACGGAGCAATAGGTGGTTACATTGGAATTGATTTTTGATGTCATAAATTAAAATTGAAATTCAACGGAAGAATGAGGCACCATTTTTAAACTCCCCCTTCTTTTTGGGGGTCTCCTTTGCCACGCTTGCTAGATTTTTTTCTATGCTCAAAGGAACTCGGTCAGAGGACAATAGAACTCCCTCTCAACATGCTAGATTCTTGTGCTTGTTTAGAATAAACATATACAATTTGATTTAGAATCCAGCAATGTGAAGAGAGTAGAGTGTTTGATTTTTTACAATTCAAAGCATGTACTCACATTATTACAACTTTAGCATGTAATCAAGCTTGCATTATGCTCCTTGTACACCTTCTCCAAGGCTTACAATTGTCATCCAACCAAAGAGAAACGAACAATGCCCTCACCAAGGCGGCATAACCAATGCAAGAAGCGTTAGTGATGAACTGCTAGATTTTTTGCATGTATAGAGCAAAATTGATTAGGAAAATGTGTGGGAATGATAAAGAGAAAGTAGAGGCTCGAGGCAATGCAACCAATATGCAAGGGAATGATGACAATCCCATCATATGCACAAGAACTTTACCCTAAACCCCGTCTTCTCTCAAAACCCTAATGCACTTGGCCAAATTGATCAAGAAATGCATAAATGTGTAGAGGAGATCAAGGGAAGAAGGATTATGGATTGAAAAGTCAAGAAATCCAACAATAATTTCTAATTTTGAACGTAACTTCCCTGATATGCAGAGGCGATGGCAAGGAGAATGGTGGGAGACCCAAGGTCTGAGAAGAAGGAACATACGGAGCGACAGGTGGTTACATTGGAATTGATTCTGGATGTCATAAATTAAAATTAAAATTCAACGTAAGAATGAGGGACCATTTCTAAACTCTCTCTTCTTTTTGGGGTCTCCTTTGCCATGCCCTGCTAGATCTTTTTTTTGCTCAAAGGAACTTTCTCAGAGGACAATAGAACTCCCTCTCCACATGCTAGATTCTAGTGCTTGTTTTAAATAAACTTACACAATTTAATTGAGAATCCAGCAATGTGAAGAGAGTAGAGTGTTTGATTTCTTACAATTCAAAGCATATACTCACAACACAACTTTAGTATGTAATCAAGCTTGCATTATGCTCAAAGAAACTCGCTCAAAGGACAATAGAACTCCCTCTCAACATGCTAGATTCTAGTGCTTGTTTAGAATAAACTTATACAATTTGATTGAGAATCCAGCAATGTGAAGAGAGTAGAGTGTTTTATTTCTTAAAATTCAAAACATGTACTCACATTACAACTTTAGCATGTAATCAAGCTTGCATTACGCTCCTTGTACACTTGCTCCAAGGCTTGCTTGCAATAGTCATCCAACCAAAGAGAAACGAACAATGGCCTCACCAAGGCATAACCAATGCAAGAAGCATTAGTGATTAATTGTTGGATTTTTTGCATGTATAGAGTGAAACTGATTAGGAAAATGTGTGGGAATGATAAAGAGAAAGTAGAGGCTCGAGGAAATGCAACGAACATGCAAGGGAATGATGAGAATCCCATCATATGCACAAAAACTTTACCCTAAACCCCGTCTTTTCTCGAAGCCCTAATGCACTTGGCCAAATTGATCAAGAAATGCACAAATGTGTAGGGGAGATCAAAGGAAGAAGGATTATGGATTGAAAAGTCAAGAAATCCAACAATAATTCCTAATTTTGAAGGTAACTTCCCCGATATACAGAGGTGATGGCAGGAGAATGGTTGGAGACCCAAGGTCTGACACATAATATAAGGAGCAACAGGTGTTTACATTGGAATTGATTTTGGATGTCATAAATTAAAATTGAAATTCAACACAAAAATGAGGCACCATTTCAAAACTCCCCCTTCTTTTTGGGGTCTCCTTTGCCATGCCCTGCTAGTTTTTTTTTTGCTCAAAGGAACTCGCTCAGAGGACAATAGAACTCCCTCTCAACATGCTAGATTCTAGTGCTTGTTTAGAATAGACTTATACAATTTGATTGAGAATCCAGCAATAGGAAGAGAGCAGAGTGTTTGATTTCTTACAATTCAAAGCATGTACTCACATTAGAGCTTTAGCATGTAATCAAGCTTGCATTCTCGAGAGAGATCTGTCCCCGGATGGCAAGATTCCCTCCACTGGTTAACATCCAATCCAACCTGGTGAATTTAATAACTAGTGAATCTTTATGCTCCCTCTCAACATGCTAGATTCTAGTGCTTGTTTAGAATAAACATATACAATTTGATTGAGAATCCAGCAATAGGAAGAGAGTAGAGTGTTTGATTTCTTACAATTCAAAGCATGTACTCACGTTACAACTTTAGCATGTAATCAAGCTTGCATTCCCGAGAGAGATCCGTCCTCAGATGGCAAGATTCCCTCGACTGGTTAACAACCAATCAAACCTGGTGAATCTTTATGCTCCTTGTACACTTGCTCCAAGTCTTCCAATAGTCATCCAACAAAAGAGAAACAAACAATGCCCTCACTAAGGCATAACCAATTCAAGAAGCGTTTGTGATTAATTGTTGGACTGCTTGCATGTATAGAGTAAAACTGAATAGGAGAATGTATCGGAATGATAAAGAGAAAGTAGAGGCCCGAGGGAATGCAACCAATATGCAAGGGAATGATGATAATCCCATCATATGCACAAGAATTTTACCCTAAACCCTGTCTTCTCTGAAAACCTCTTATGCACTTGGCCAAATTGATCAATAAATGCACAATTGTGTAGAGGAGATCAAGGGAAGAGGGATTATGAATTGAAAAGTCAAGAAATCCCACAATAAGTCCTAATTTTGAAGGTAACTTCCCCGATATACAGAGGCGATAGCAAGGAGAATGGTTGGAGACCCAAGGTCTGAGATGGAACATACGGAGCAACAGGTGGTTACAATGGAATTGCTTTTTGATGTCATAAATTAAAATTGAAAGTCAACGGAAGAATGAGGCACCATTTCTAAACTCCCCCTTCTTTTTGGGGGTCTCCTTTGCCACGCTTGCTAGATTTTTTTTCTTTGCTCAAAGGAACTCGCTCAAAGGACAATAGAACTCCCTCTCAACATGCTAGATTCTAGTGCTTATTTAGAATAAACATATGCAATTTGATTGAGAATCCAGCAATGTGAAGAGAGTAGAGTGTTTGATTTCTTACAATTCAAAGCATGTACTCACATTACAACTTTAGCATGTAATCAAGCTTACATTATGCTCCTTGTACACTTTCTCCAAGGCTTGCAATAGTCATCCAACCAAAGAGAAACGAACAATGCCCTCACTTAGGCATAACCAATGCAAGAAGCATTAGTGATCAATTATTGGATTTTTTGCATGTATAGAGTAAAACTGATTAGGAAAATGTGTGGGAATGATAAAGAGAAAGTAGAGGCTCGAGGCAATGCAACCAATATGCAAGGTAATGATGAGAATCTCATCATATGCACAAGAATTTTACCCTAAACCCCGTCTTCTCTCAAAACCCTAATGCACTTTGCCAAATAGATCAAGAAATGCACAATTGTGTAGAGGAGATCAAGGGAAGAAGGATTATGGATTGAAAAGTCAAGAAATCCAACAATAATTCCTAATTTTGAAGGTAACTTCCCCGATATACAGAGGTGATGGCAGGAGAATGGTTGGAGACCCAAGGTCTGACACATAATACATTGGAATTGATTTTGGATGTCATAAATTAAAACTGAAATTCAACACAAAAATGAGGCACCATTTCAAAACTCCCGCTTCTTTTTGGGGTCTCCTTTGCCATGCCCTGCTAGTTTTTTTTCTGCTCAAAGGAACTCGCTCAGAGGATAATAGAACTCCCTCTCAACATGCTAGATTCTAGTGCTTGTTTAGAATAGACTTATACAATTTGATTGAGAAAAATTAGCAATAGGAAGAGACTAGAGTGTTTGATTTCTTACAATTCAAAGCATGTACTCACGTTACAACTTTAGCATGTAATCAAGCTTGTATTCTCGAGAGAGATCTGTCCCCGGATGGCAAGATTCCCTCCACTGGTTAATATCCAATCCAACCTGGTGAATTTAATAACTAGCGTTTGTGATTAATTGTTGGACTGTTTGCATGTATAGAGTAAAACTGAACAGGAGAAAGTGTTGGAATGATAAAGAGAAAGTAGAGGCTCGAGGCAATGCAACGTTGCAATATGCAAGGGAATGATGATAATCCCATCATATGTACAAGAATTTTACCCTAAACCCTGTCTTCTCTGAAAACCTCTTATGCACTTGGCCAAATTGATCAATAAATGCACAATTGTGTAGAGGAGATTAAGGGAAGAGGGATTATGAATTGAAAAGTCAAGAAATCCCACAATAAGTCCTAATTTTGAAGGTAACTTCCCCGATATACAGAGGCGATGGCAAGGAGAATGGTTGGAGACCCAAGGTCTGAGATGGAACATATGGAGCAATAGGTGGTTACATTGGAATTGATTTTTGATGTCATAAATTAAAATTGAAATTCAACGGAGGAATGAGGCACCATTTTTAAACTCCCCCTTCTTTTTGGGGTCTCCTTTGCCACGCTTGCTAGATTTTTTTCTTTGCTCAAAGGAACTCGCTCAGAGGACAATAGAACTCCCTCTCAACATGCTAGATTCTAGTGCTTGTTTAGAATAAACATATGCAATTTGATTGAGAATCGAGTAATGTGAAGAGGGTAGAGTGTTAGATTTTTTACAATTGAAAGCATGTACTCACATTATTACATCTTTAGCATGTAATCAAGCTTGCATTATGCTCCTCGTACACCTTCTCCAAGGCTTGCAATAGTCATCCATCCAAAGAGAAATGAACAATGCCCTCACCAAGGCGGCATAAACAATGCAAGAAGCATTAGCGATTAATTGTTAGATGTTTTGCATGTATAGAGCAAAATTGATTAAGAAAATGTGTGGGAATGATAAAGAGAAAGTAGAGGCTTGAGGCAATGCAACCAATATGCAAGGGAATGATGATAATCCCATCATATGCACAAGAATTTTACCCTAAACCCTGTCTTCTCTGAAAACCTCTTATGCACTTGGCCAAATTGATCAATAAATGCACAATTGTGTAGAGGAGATCAAGGGAAGAGGGATTATCTCCTTTGCCATGCCCTGCTAGTTTTTTTTTTGCTCAAAGGAACTCGCTCAGAGGACAATAGAACTCCCTCTCAACATGCTGGATTCTAGTGTTTGTTTAGAATAGACTTATACAATTTGATTGAGAATCCAGCAATGTGAAGAGAGTAGAGTGTTTGATTTCTTACAATTCAAAGCATGTACTCACATTACAACTTTAGCATGTAATCAAGCTTGCATTCTTGAGAGAGATCTGTCCCCGGATAGTAAGATTCCCTCCACTGGTTAACATCCAATCCAGCCTAATGAATTTAATAACTAGCGTTTGTGATTAATTGTTGGACTGTTTGCATGTATAGAGTAAAACTGAATAGGAGAATGTGTGGGAATGATAAAGAGAAAGTAGAGGCTCTAGGCAATGCAACCAATATGCAAGGGAATGATGATAATCCCATCATATGCACAAGAATTTTACCCTAAACCCGGTCTTCTCTGAAAACCTCTTATGCACTTGGCCAAATTGATCAATAAATGCACAATTGTGTAGAGGAGATCAAGGGAAGAGAGATTATGAATTGAAAAGTCAAGAAATCCCACAATAAGTCTTAATTTTGAAGGTAACTTCCCCGATATATAGAGGCGATGGCAAGGAGAATGGTTGGAGACCCAAGGTCTGAGATGGAACATACGGAGCAACAGGTGGTTACATTGGAATTGATTTTTGATGTCATAAATTAAAATTGAAATTCAACGGAAGAATGAGGCACCATTTTTAAACTCTCCCTTCTTTTTGGGGTCTCCTTTGCCACGCTTGCTAGATTTTTTTCTTTGCTCAAAGGAACTCGCTCAGAGGACAATAGAACTCCCTCTCAACATGCTAGATTCTTGTGTTTGTTTAGAATAAACATATACAATTTGATTTAGAATCCAGCAATGTGAAGAGAGTAGAGTGTTTGATTTTTTACAATTCAAAGCATGTACTCACATTATTACAACTTTAGCATGTAATCAAGCTTGCATTATGCTCCTTGTACACCTTCTCCAAGGCTTACAATCGTCATCCAACCAAAGGGAAACGAACAATGCCCTCACCAAGGCGGCATAACCAATGCAAGAAGCATTGGTGATTAATTGTTAGATTTTTTGCATGTATAGAGCAAAATTGATTAGGAAAATGTGTGGAAATGATAAAGAGAAAGTAGAGGCTCAAGGCAATGCAACCAATATGCAAGGGAATGATGACAATCCCATCATATGCACAAGAACTTTACCCTAAACCCCGTCTTCTCTCAAAACCCTAATGCACTTGGCCAAATTGATCAAGAAATGCATAAATGTGTAGAGGAGATCAAGGGAAGAAGGATAATGGATTGAAAAGTCAAGAAATCCAACAAAAATTTCTAATTTTGAACGTAACTTCCCTGATATGCAGAGGCGATGGCAAGGAGAATGGTGGGAGACCCAAGGTCTGAGAAGAAGGAACATATGGAGCGACAGGTGGTTACATTGGAATTGATTCTGGATGTCATAAATTAAAATTGAAATTCAACGTAAGAATGAGGGACCATTTCTAAACTCTCTCTTCTTTTTGGGTCTCCTTTGCCATGCCCTGCTAGATCTTTTTTTTGCTCAAAGGAACTTTCTCAGAGGACAATAGAACTCCCTCTCAACATGCTAGATTCTAGTGCTTGTTTTAAATAAACTTATACAATTTAATTGAGAATCCAGCAATGTGAAGAGAGTAGAGTGTTTGATTTCTTACAATTCAAAGCATATACTCACAACACAACTTTAGCATGTAATCAAGCTTGCATTATGCTCAAAGGAACTCGCTCAAAGGACAATAGAACTCCCTCTCAACATGCTAGATTCTAGTGCTTGTTTAGAATAAACTTATACAATTTGATTGAGAATCCAGCAATGTGAAGAGAGTAGAGTGCTTTATTTCTTAAAATTCAAAACATGTACTCACATTACAACTTTAGCATGTAATCAAGCTTGCATTACGCTCCTTGTACACTTGCTCCAAGGCTTGCTTGCAATAGTCATCCAACCAAAGAGAAACGAACAATGGCCTCACCAAGGCATAACCAATGCAAGAAGCATTAGTGATTAATTGTTGGATTTTTTGCATGTATAGAGTGAAACTGATTAGGAAAATGTGTGGGAATGATAAAGAGAAAGTAGAGGCTCGAGGAAATGCAATGAACATGCAAGGGAATGATGAGAATCCCATCATATGCACAAAAACTTTACCCTAAACCCCGTCTTTTCTCAAAGCCCTAATGCACTTGGCCAAATTGATCAAGAAATGCACAATTGTGTAGAGGAGATCAAAGGAAGAAGGATTATGGATTGAAAAGTCAAGAAATCCAACAATAATTCCTAATTTTGAAGGTAACTTCCCCGATATACAGAGGTGATGGCAGGAGAATGGTTGGAGACCCAAGGTCTGACACATAATATAAGGAGCAACAGGTGGTTACATTGGAATTGATTTTGGATGTCATAAATTAAAACTGAAATTCAACACAAAAATGAGGCACCATTTCTAAACTCCCCCTTCTTTTTGGGGTCTCCTTTGCCATGCCCTGCTAGTTTTTTTTTTTGCTCAAAGGAACTCGCTCAGAGGACAATAGAACTCCCTCTCAACATGCTAGATTCTAGTGCTTGTTTAGAATAGACTTATACAATTTGATTGAGAATCTAGCAATAGGAAGAGAGCAGAGTGTTTGATTTCTTACAATTCAAAGCATGTACTCACATTAGAGCTTTAGCATGTAATCAAGCTTGCATTCTCGAGAGAGATCTGTCCCCGGATGGCAAGATTCCCTCCACTAGTTAACATCCAATCCAACCTGGTGAATTTAATAACTAGTGAATCTTTATGCTCCCTCTCAACATGCTAGATTCTAGTGCTTGTTTAGAATAAACATATACTATTTGATTGAGAATCCAACAATAGGAAGAGAGTAGAGTGTTTGATACGTTCAAAGCATGTACTCACATTACAACTTTAGCATGTAATCAAGCTTGCATTCCCGAGAGAGATCCGTCCTCAGATGGCAAGATTCCCTCGACTGGTTAACAACCAATCCAACCTGGTGAATCTTTATGCTCCTTGTACACTTGCTCAAAGTCTTGCAATAGTCATCCAACAAAAGAGAAACAAACAATGCCCTCACTAAGGCATAACCAATTCAAGAAGCGTTTGTGATTAATTGTTGGACTGTTTGCATGTATAGAGTAAAACTGAATAGGAGAATGTATCGGAATGATAAAGAGAAAGTAGAGGCCCGAGGCAATGCAACCAATATGCAAGGGAATGATGATAATCCCATCATATGCACAAGAATTTTACCCTAAACCCTATCTTCTCTGAAAACCTCTTATGCACTTGGCCAAATTGATCAATAAATGCACAATTGTGTAGAGGAGATCAAGGGAAGAGGGATTATGAATTGAAAAGTCAAGAAATCCCACAATAAGTCCTAATTTTGAAGGTAACTTCCCCGATATACAGAGGCGATGGCAAGGAGAATGGTTGGAGACCCAAGGTCTGAGATGGAACATACGGAGCAACAGGTGGTTACAATGGAATTGCTTTTTGATGTCATAAATTAAAATTGAAATTCAACGGAGGAATGAGGCACCATTTCTAAACTCCCCCTTCTTTTTGGGGGTCTCCTTTGCCACGCTTGCTAGATTTTTTTTCTTTGCTCAAAGGAACTCGCTCAAAGGACAATAGAACTCCCTCTCAACATGCTAGATTCTAGTGCTTGTTTAGAATAAACATAGACAATTTGATTGAGAATCTAGCAATGTGAAGAGAGTAGAGTGTTTGATTTCTTACAATTCAAAGCATGTACTCACATTACAACTTTAGCATGTAATCAAGCTTACATTATGCTCCTTGTACACTTTCTCCAAGGCTTGCAATAGTCATCCAACCAAAGAGAAACGAACAATGCCCTCACCAAGGCATAACCAATGCAAGAAGCATTAGTGATCAATTGTTGAATTTTTTGCATGTATAGAGTAAAACTGATTAGGAAAATGTGTGGGAATGATAAAGAGAAAGTAGAGGCTCGAGGCAATGCAACCAATATGCAAGGTAATGATAAGAATCCCATCATATGCACAAAAATTTTACCCTAAACCCCGTCTTCTCTCAAAACCCTAATGCACTTTGCCAAATAGATCAAGAAATGCACAATTGTGTAGAGGAGATCAAGGGAAGAAGGATTATGGATTGAAAAGTCAAGAAATCCAACAATAATTCCTAATTTTGAAGGTAACTTCCCCGATATACAGAGGTGATGGCAGGAGAATGGTTGGAGACCCAAGGTCTGACACATAATATAAGGAGCAACAGGTGGTTACATTGGAATTGATTTTGGATGTCATAAATTAAAATTGAAATTCAACACAAAAATGAGGCACCATTTCTAAACTCCCCCTTCTTTTTGGGGTCTCCTTTGCCATGCCCTGCTAGTTTTTTTTTTTGCTCAAAGGAACTCGCTCAGAGGACAATAGAACTCCCTCTCAACATGCTAGATTCTAGTGCTTGTTTATAATAGACTGATACAATTTGATTGAGAATCCAGCAATAGGAAGAGAGTAGAGTGTTTGATTTCTTACAATTCAAAGCATGTACTCACATTACAACTTTAGCATGTAATCAAGCTTGCATTCTCGAGAGAGATCTATCCCCGGATGGCAAGATTCCCTCCACTGGTTAACATCCAATCCAACCTGGTGAATTTAATAACTAGCATTTGTGATTAATTGTTGGACTGTTTGCATGTATAGAGTAAAACTGAATAGGAGAATGTGTGGGAATGATAAAGAGAAAGTAGAGGCTCGAGGCAATGCAACCAATATGCAAGGGAATGATGATAATCCCATCATATGTACAAGAATTTTACCCTAAACCCTGCCTTCTCTGAAAACCTCTTATGCACTTGGCCAAATTGATCAATAAATGCACAATTGTGTAGAGGAGATCAAGGGAAGAGGGATTATGAATTGAAAAGTCAAGAAATCCCACAATAAGTCCTAATTTTGAAGGTAACTTCCCCGATATACAGAGGCGATGGCAAGGAGAATGGTTGGAGACCCAAGGTCTAAGATGGAACATACGGAGCAACAGGTGGTTACAATGGAATTGCTTTTTGATGTCATAAATTAAAATTGAAATTCAACGGAGGAATGAGGCACCATTTCTAAACTCCCCCTTCTTTTTGGGGGTCTCCTTTGCCACGCTTGCTAGATTTTTTTTCTTTGCTCAAAGGAACTCGCTCAAAGGACAATAGAACTCCCTCTCAACATGCTAGATTCTAGTGCTTGTTTAGAATAAACATATGCAATTTGATTGAGAATCCAGTAATGTGAAGAGAGTAGAGTGTTTGATTTCTTACAATTGAAAGCATGCACTCACATTATTACAACTTTAGCATGTAATCAAGCTTGCATTATGCTCCTTGTACACCTTCTCCAAGGCTTGCAATAGTCATCCAACCAAAGAGAAACGAACAATGCCCTCACCAAGGCGGCATAAACAATGCAAGAAGCATTAGTGATTAATTGTTAGATGTTTTGCATGTATAGAGCAAAATTGATTAAGAAAATGTGTGGGAATGATAAAGAGAAAGTAGAGGCTTGAGGCAATGCAACCAATATGCAAGGGAATGATGACAATCCCATCATATGCACAAGAACTTTACCCTAAACCCCGTCTTCTCTCAAAACCCTAATGCACTCGGCCAAATTGATCAAGAAATGCACAATTGTGTAGAGGAGATCAAGGGAAGGATTATGGATTGAAAAGTTAGGAAATCCAACAATAATATCTAATTTTGGACATAACTTCCCTGATATGCAGAGGCTGTGAGATCCCTGTTCCCACCGTGCAACAGATTCGGGGTACTAGCAGCGGAAGTAGCACTTCATGCGCGGGGCAGGGACCCACACTCGGGGCCTCGTCCACGGATATCCGGACAAGAGACTAATCCGTCGGTTTTTCCAAAACCGAACCCGAAAAAAACTTCCCTTACCCGGAAAGCATGGGCGATTCCACCAGGATAACTCTTTACTCTAACGCAGTCAAGATCATTACAGATCAACTGATCTGACTGCACCTTTAACGGTACTTGGTCAAATCAAGGAAGAAACTTGCACTTGGATCATTGGGATCAACGCTTTTTTCCCCATCAAGAGGCACAGCCGTTGATTCCTATCCATAGAACAATTTCTATCCGGGATTTACTTCATCTATCGTTATAATAGAAATTAAATCTCGATTTACGGATCCATCAGTCCAGCCTAACCCCATCCGATCCCATGGGTTAGCCAACCGCCCAACCACTGTAGTGATGGGATCCAATTTGGAATTTGGTTAGGTTTTGTCCCGGGTACCAAGGAAAAGAGTTCCAAGGCCCCCTAGCCGGAAGTTCATGCAAACATAAAACTAGCCACACCACTTACACACCCAATATGAAAATTGCCTTTTTCTTAGCATCAGCTAACTTTAAAACAATCCTTTAATGAAACCATAGTACCACTGATCACAATTTTCCAATTTATCCAGTTGATTCATAATTTCCCATCATTTCTTCATCAGAGTATCTATGGCATCATTGGCAACTAGAACGCTCACCACCTGTCCACACAGGGGCCTTTTCAATAGTTCCTAGCCCATAATACTCGGCAATATAATCACTTATAAAAATCAAGATGGACTCTCGTTGAAGATCAGCAAGATCAACCAACAGATCCATATAAAGAGCCATGGACTCATCCATTGAAGACCAGCAAGGTCAATCAACCAGATCCATGCCCGGTTTCACAAAACAACTCTTACTCCTTGTTCCAATATCTTCCTCGACGCACGCGTGGGTATCCTAGGCGACCCAGAGTCCGAGCACCGTATGGTCAGCACCCTCTAGGATCCTTCGCAGGTGACCTAGCGCTTCACTCATAGGCCGCTTCCTTGGTCCCTCATCCACCGTACCGGAAGCTTACCATTTTAATCGAACCGAGGCTGGTCAAGACCTCGGCCGACCTTGCTACGCGAGACGTCCTCCATTGACTCTCCGTCAGCAGTTGCAACTTTATCAGTTAGGTCTCCACGACCTTAATCACAAGACGGTCAAAATGCTTTCCCAGCATTCTTGACATAAAACAGCCATTTACAAACAGCATTTACAAACAGTTTACAAATACAATTTCTATATTAACTCTAATTTTTCCACATTATCCCTCATATAATCCACATTACTTATTCCTCATTCCATTTATATGTGTACTCATCCAATCACATCATTTTTCATCTCTTCACTTCAGATTCCTTCACATCACATATCATATATTCACATCCATACATCCACATCCACATCCACATTCACATCCATACATCCACATCTACATGCTTACCTCCATTTTCACATCCTCATTTATACATCCACATCCCATATCCACATTCATACATACACATCCATATCCACATCCATACATCCACATCCACATGCATACATCCACTATCACGTCCTCATTCATACATCCACATCCACATGCATACATCCACTATCAGGTCCTCATTCATACATCCATATCCACATACATACATACATCCACATCCACATTCCTATTCACATCTATACATCCACATCTACATCCACATACATACATACATCCACATCCACATTCCACATTCACATCTATACATCCACATCTACATCCATATACATACATACATCCACATCCACATTCCACATTCACATCTATACATCCACATCTACATCCACATTCACATATATCCACATCCACATTCCCATTCACATCTATACATACACATCTACATCCACATACATACATACATCCACATCCACGTTCCACATTCACATCTATACAACCACATCTACATCCACATTCACATACATCCACATCTACATTCACATTCACATCTATATCCACATCTATATTCCCATTCACATCTATACATCCACATCTACATCCACATACATACATACATCCATATCCACATTCCACATTCACTTCTATACAACCACGTCTACATCCACATTCACATCTATGCATATACATCTTCATGCATACATCCATTTTCACATGCATACATCCACACTCCCATCTCCACATCCACACATCCACATACATACATCCATTTTAACATTCCCATTCATATAACCCCATATGCCTTCATATCTAATCTTTTATATCACATCCATTCTCACCCTATCACAACCCATATACATCTTATCTCATCTCATACACTTCTTATCTCATCCCATACACATCTTATCACATCTTAACTCATCTTATATGCATCTTATCATATCTTATCACTTCCCATATCTTTTATGCATACTTCTATGCATGAAATTTAATTATGCTAAAAGTAACACTTTTATAATAAAATTATCCATCTCTTATGCATACCTCTATGCATGAATTTTAATTATTATAAAAGTAACACTTTTATAATAAAATATTCATCTCTTATGCATACCTCTATGCATGAATTTTAATTATTGTAAAAGTAACACTTTTATAATAAAATATTCATCTCTTATGCATACCTCTATGCATGAAATTCAATTATGCTAAAAGTAACACTTTTGATATAAAAATTTATCCATTATGCATACTTCTATGCATGAAAATAAAAATGATAAAAGTAACACTTTTGATATAAAAATTTATCCATTATGCATACTTCTATGCATGTAAATAAAAATGATAAAAGTAACACTTTTGATATAAAAATTTATCCATTATGCATACTTCTATGCATGTAAATAAAAATGATAAAAGTAACACTTTTGATATAAAAATTTATCCATTATGCATACTTCTATGCATGTAAATAAAAATGATAAAAGTAACACTTTTGATATAAAAATTTATCCATTATACATACTTCTATGCAAGTAAATAAAATGATAAAAGTAACACTTTTGATATAAAAACTTATTCTTTATGCATAATATAGAAATTTAATTTCTCCATGATTATAATGAAATTCTTTCAATTAGTCTAGGATGATAATTCCTAGAATATGGTAGGAAGTCCTCTTTTTATGCTTTGAATGAAATTATTTTATGCATAATTTTTATAAAAATTTTACCATAGCTCCGCTGCTATGACTGATAAATCTCAATTTTTCTACAGGATAAAGCTTATCATTAAGGAAATAATTAAAATGATCTCTAATTGGATCATTAATCCATAATGGATTGAATCATCAATATGCATAAACTAAAAGCATAGAAAAAAAAAACCATTAATTTGGCCTCAAGCATAGCTTAATCTTGGATTAAGAAAAAGCTTTATGAAAAGCTTCTTTTGGATTGAGAATGGGTCATGAGTATGACCATTTCTTGAGTGAGAGAGAGAAATTACATAAAAACCATTAGAATTTAAACATAAATGAAAATTAACTTCAATAGCATTTATTAAATTATGTAACTCTTCACTACTATTCACCAATTAACTTCAATAGCATTTAAAAAACCATACCAATTAAGCTTCTCAAGCTTGAGAGGGGTTGAGAAGAGAGAAACATTGAGAAATTATAGAAAAGAGCAATATTCACTAATTACCTTACAAGTTGCTTGATTCTTTGTTCACGGTAGAGGCCCCCAACCAATCAATTGGTTAAGTATGTTGATGGAGCCACTAATGGGGATTGAAGAAAGAGGGAAGCTCCAAAAACTAGTGAATTATTAAATGAATTCACAGTTCTTGGCTTAGGTGGAGTAGAGTAACGATGCATAAACACTATATATTTTTCAACAAGGGTGAGGCTTCTATTTATAGGAAAAATTGAGCTCCTAACCAAACAAACTGATTCTAGAATTTTCTAAATCAGTTTGGTCAATATTTGACCATTTTTAGGTCAGTTAAGCTAACTTTTTGGAACTAGACTTGAATGAGGAGAGAGGAGAGATGAAATATCTCAATTTTTATGAGTTTAAAACTCATTCAAGCATGTGAAATATGCACCTCCTTTAAAGAACTCCCCTTCCTTACATATGTCATATTTTTAATATTGCTCATAGTTTTTTACTAATAAACCTTGTACATTTTCAACTCTTCATCTTATGTGAAATATGCACCTCCTTTAAAGAACTCCCCTTCCTTACATATGTCATACTTTTAATATTGCTCATAATTTTTTATTAATAAACCTTGTACATTTTCAACTCTTCATCTTATGTGAAATATGCACCTCCTTTAAAGAACTCCTCTTCCTTACATATGTCATACTTTTAATATTGCTCATAATTTTTTACTAATAAACCTTGTACATTTTCAACTCTTCATCTTATGTGAAATATGCACCTCCTTTAAAGAACTCCTCTTCCTTACATATGTCATACTTTTAATATTGCTCATAGTTTTTTTACTAATAAACCTTGTACATTTTCAACTCTTCACCTCATGTGAGCATTTAGTCTAAAGATTTCTGAAAATCTAGACCCTTAGGCTAAGGTTCTTTATAGCTATTTTCAATTAATTCCAATTGCACATTGGAAAATTCTTTTTGAATTTCTGTTTCAGGGGAACTCATCTGAATTAGAAGAGATATTTTTCTATCCAAAAATATTCAAAATCTGAATATTCTCTCTCTAGAATATTTTTCTCTCTCTAGGCTAAAACAGATAGAAACAAGGTCTTTATATTTCTGAAGAGGGATTGATTACAGGGAAAGATACTAGACATAAAAAAAGGGGTGGGGGAGGAATCTTACATTCTACCCCACTTAAAAAAATGCGAGATGTCCTCATCTCGCAAACTGGGATAATTTCGCAAGATGCACGAATATGAGACTTAGAGAAAAATTTTAATCAAGATTAACCACCAAGATAAGTCTTAAAGAGAGCAAGATTCAAAATATGAACAAGATTTAAACTTTATTCATTCTCGGAACTTATACAGTAAAGATAGAGGAACTCTTTACACTTCCATAAGCCCGTCCATCATATGGTCACTAAAGCAGTCCTCACAAGCTGCACAAGTATAAGGTAACTCATCTATGGGAATGATTCTGTGGGTTATTGCTGCGCCTATCTCAGTGGTATGAGGTGTTCTAAGAAAAGGATCTCTGAGAGGCAAGCCAAAAACGGGGTAAAGGCATATCTTCTCATGAGAAAGAAAACACGCCAGTAAGAAGACCCGCTCAGAAAACCCAGGATGCCTTGATCTCATGACGCAGTAGTATCGGGGACCCAAACCCAAAGCTTCAATAACCATGGCCAAGCGGACATTGTTACGAAAGTGCTGCTAACCCCAGGGTGTTACCCTAGTTATGTCTTGATAGGTCCGCCATTTTGTCTGCGCTACAGAAGTTCCCAAGTGAGGGAAAAGTGAGCGCTCATACTGCTCTATAAAATCTTTCTTCACAGACTCCCTTGCGTCTTGAAGGTGAGAAATCATCATGGATAAAACTAATTCTTGTTGCCAAGCCATGAAGGAGATTAAGAAAGAAAGGAGATCGATGGAAGTAAGATTACTGTGAACGACAAGTAAAAGTTACGACTTATATAAAGGAAGGAGCTAGCGTAACTTAGAAGCCAACGGTAACTTGCCACTGAAGTTTTACCGTCTTTCCATGATTTGGGTTTGGCACATTTTTCTATAGAAGGCATTCAAACTTTGAGATGAGGAGATAAAAGAAGCTCGTAAGCTAAATCACCTACTTTCTTTGGTCCACAATATCTGGGAGATAACTTCTTCTCAAGAGATAAAGAACTTCTTTTGGGCCGTACTCGAATGAAGACCAAAACCTTGATATCCAAAACATCGATTCTCCTTCTAAACTCATTGTTCTGAATCTTAAAACAGGTGTGGGACTCTTGAGAAGTATTCAGGAAAAAGGTTCTTCCTTTTTTAAACAGAATCTTTCTTTTATTTTAGAGAGAGAATAATTATAAGATTAGAGAGGAGATTCTTATTTTTGAATACCTCAAAAACTGGGGAGAATTCTTACATTCTACCCCACTTAAAAAAAGCGCGAGATGTCCTCATCTCGCCAAGTAGAGGACAACTCTTTTTCTTAAGATCCAATTTATTCTAGGGTTCCTTATATTCTGGTCAACCCAACAGAATACGAGGATAAATATCCCTTATATAGAACTCATCATAAAATAATTTCATTTCAGATCATATCATTCATATCTTTAACACGATAATGGTCCATCAGATCAAAAATTTTTCTTTCTGAACATTCCTCCACGGGAATTTCAGTCAAGCAAGTTTTCAATTTGTCATCCCTTAACTTGATATACCGAGTCAAGTGTTAACAGTAGCACTTTGACAGCACAATCCACTAATCTCATAGTGATTTGCTGAAATCATTATCATCATTTATCATTACAGGGACTCGTCCCATTCATCCTCATTGCGGTTTTGCTCAGGTTATTATATTTCAACTAAATTTCAAAAATCATCATTTTTCAATCAGAATCCCAATCAATTCATCAGTTCCCAAACAGAATTAAAAATCATATCAACCACATTCAAATTCATCATCTGGATAGCATTAACGCTTATAATTTCAAGTCTTAGATTTACTCGTATATACTGTCAGTAAAGAGCTGCAGTTATACTCTCGGTATATACGGATAGTCACGGCCCTTGGAATTATAAGGTAAATACCATCATGTCTAGGCCTCAAGCAAGTCAGGGATTCTATATAATTGCGGTACTTCCATCTGAAGACCCAATTACCAAATTACGAATTTCATTTTGAATATCAAATTGTATGAATTATATCACACAATTACAACTTTTTTGTGTTTCTTGATAAATTTCTGACCTATTTGTCTTCTCAGTTGATCTTTATTAACCAAAGGCTCTGATACCAACTGTGAGATCCCTGTTCCCACCGTGCAACAGATTCGGGGTACTAGCAGCGGAAGTAGCACTTCATGCGCGGGGCAGGGACCCACACTCGGGGCCTCGTCCACGGATATCCGGACAAGAGACTAATCCGTCGGTTTTTCCAAAACCGAACCCGAAAAAAACTTCCCTTACCCGGAAAGCATGGGCGATTCCACCAGGATAACTCTTTACTCTAACGCAGTCAAGATCATTACAGATCAACTGATCTGACTGCACCTTTAACGGTACTTGGTCAAATCAAGGAAGAAACTTGCACTTGGATCATTGGGATCAACGCTTTTTTCCCCATCAAGAGGCACAGCCGTTGATTCCTATCCATAGAACAATTTCTATCCGGGATTTACTTCATCTATCGTTATAATAGAAATTAAATCTCGATTTACGGATCCATCAGTCCAGCCTAACCCCATCCGATCCCATGGGTTAGCCAACCGCCCAACCACTGTAGTGATGGGATCCAATTTGGAATTTGGTTAGGTTTTGTCCCGGGTACCAAGGAAAAGAGTTCCAAGGCCCCCTAGCCGGAAGTTCATGCAAACATAAAACTAGCCACACCACTTACACACCCAATATGAAAATTGCCTTTTTCTTAGCATCAGCTAACTTTAAAACAATCCTTTAATGAAACCATAGTACCACTGATCACAATTTTCCAATTTATCCAGTTGATTCATAATTTCCCATCATTTCTTCATCAGAGTATCTATGGCATCATTGGCAACTAGAACGCTCACCACCTGTCCACACAGGGGCCTTTTCAATAGTTCCTAGCCCATAATACTCGGCAATATAATCACTTATAAAAATCAAGATGGACTCTCGTTGAAGATCAGCAAGATCAACCAACAGATCCATATAAAGAGCCATGGACTCATCCATTGAAGACCAGCAAGGTCAATCAACCAGATCCATGCCCGGTTTCACAAAACAACTCTTACTCCTTGTTCCAATATCTTCCTCGACGCACGCGTGGGTATCCTAGGCGACCCAGAGCCCAAGCACCGTATGGTCAGCACCCTCTAGGATCCTTCGCAGGTGACCTAGCGCTTCACTCATAGGCCGCTTCCTTGGTCCCTCATCCACCGTACCGGAAGCTCACCATTTTAATCGAACTGAGGCTGGTCAAGACCTCGGCCGACCTTGCTACGCGAGACGTCCTCCATTGACTCTCCGTCAGCAGTTGCAACTTTATCAGTTAGGTCTCCACGACCTTAATCACAAGACGGTCAAAATGCTTTCCCAGCATTCTTGACATAAAACAGCCATTTACAAACAGCATTTACAAACAGTTTACAAATACAATTTCTATATTAACTCTAATTTTTCCACATTATCCCTCATATAATCCACATTACTTATTCCTCATTCCATTTATATGTGTACTCATCCAATCACATCATTTTTCATCTCTTCACTTCAGATTCCTTCACATCACATATCATATATTCACATCCATACATCCACATCCACATACATACATCCATTTTCACATTCCCATTCATATAACCCCATATGCCTTCATATCTAATCTTTTATATCACATCCATTCTCACCCTATCACAACCCATATACATCTTATCTCATCTCATACACTTCTTATCTCATCCCATACACATCTTATCACATCTTAACTCATCTTATATGCATCTTATCATATCTTATAACTTCCCATATCTTTTATGCATACTTCTATGCATGAAATTTAATTATGCTAAAAGTAACACTTTTATAATAAAATTATCCATCTCTTATGCATACCTCTATGCATGAATTTTAATTATTGTAAAAGTAACACTTTTATAATAAAATATTCATCTCTTATGCATACCTCTATGCATGAATTTCAATTATTGTAAAAGTAACACTTTTATAATAAAATATTCATCTCTTATGCATACCTCTATGCATGAAATTCAATTATGCTAAAAGTAACACTTTTGATATAAAAATTTATCCATTATGCATACTTCTATGCATGAAAATAAAAATGATAAAAGTAACACTTTTGATATAAAAATTTATCCATTATGCATACTTCTATGCATGTAAATAAAAATGATAAAAGTAACACTTTTGATATAAAAATTTATCCATTATGCATACTTCTATGCATCTAAATAAAAATGATAAAAGTAACACTTTTGATATAAAAATTTATCCATTATGCATACTTCTATGCATGTAAATAAAAATGATAAAAGTAACACTTTTGATATAAAAATTTATCCATTATACATACTTCTATGCAAGTAAATAAAATGATAAAAGTAACACTTTTGATATAAAAACTTATTCTTTATGCATAATATAGAAATTTAATTTCTCCATGATTATAATGAAATTCTTTCAATTAGTCTAGGATGATAATTCCTAGAATATGGTAGGAAGTCCTCTTTTTATGCTTTGAATGAAATTATTTTATGCATAATTTTTATAAAAATTTTGCCATAGCTCCGCTGCTATGACTGATAAATCTCAATTTTTCTACGGGATAAAGCTTATCATTAAGGAAATAATTAAAATGATCTCTAATTGGATCATTAATCCATAATGGATTGAATCATCAATATGCATAAACTAAAAGCATAGAAAAAAAAACCATTAATTTGGCCTCAAGCATAGCTTAATCTTGGATTAAGAAAAAGCTTTATGAAAAGCTTCTTTTGGATTGAGAATGGGTCATGAGTATGACCATTTCTTGAGTGAGAGAGAGAAATTACATAAAAACCATTAGAATTTAAACATAAATGAAAATTAACTTCAATAGCATTTATTAAATTATGTAACTCTTCACTACTATTCACCAATTAACTTCAATAGCATTTAAAAAACCATACCAATTAAGCTTCTCAATCTTGAGAGGGGTTGAGAAGAGAGAAACATTGAGAAATTATAGAAAAGAGCAATATTCACTAATTACCTTACAAGTTGCTTGATTCTTTGTTCACGGTAGAGGCCCCCAACCAATCAATTGGTTAAGTATGTTGATGGAGCCACTAATGGGGATTGAAGAAAGAGGGAAGCTCCAAAAACTAGTGAATTATTAAATGAATTCACAGTTCTTGGCTTAGGTGGAGTAGAGTAACGATGCATAAACACTATATATTTTTCAACAAGGGTGAGGCTTCTATTTATAGGAAAAATTGAGCTCCTAACCAAACAAACTGATTCTAGAATTTTCTAAATCAGTTTGGTCAATATTTGACCATTTTTAGGTCAGTTAAGCTAACTTTTTGGAACTAGACTTGAATGAGGAGAGAGGAGAGATGAAATATCTCAATTTTTATGAGTTTAAAACTCATTCAAGCATGTGAAATATGCACCTCCTTTAAAGAACTCCCCTTCCTTACATATGTCATACTTTTAATATTGCTCATAATTTTTTATTAATAAACCTTGTACATTTTCAACTCTTCATCTTATGTGAAATATGCACCTCCTTTAAAGAACTCCTCTTCCTTACATATGTCATACTTTTAATATTGCTCATAATTTTTTACTAATAAACCTTGTACATTTTCAACTCTTCATCTTATGTGAAATATGCACCTCCTTTAAAGAACTCCTCTTCCTTACATATGTCATACTTTTAATATTGCTCATAGTTTTTGTTGGAATTAGGGTTGCAGGAATGCACACACAACTTCAAGAAGATGAGGAAGCTTGAGCACAACACTGTGGTGTATTATGAGTGCCAAAAATGAAAGATAACAAGCCCTAGAAGATAATGGGCGTATATACAATGCACGGGGGAAAAAACCTCCTAGTGAGGGAAAAAGTGCCCCGGCGGTCCTAAGTGTGTTCACACACATCACTACTATAATATGGTAACAAATCCCCCCTGGAGTGATGCGGTGAACAAGAGCTAGCACTCATGTATAGGGAAGTGTCTAGCTATGTGGACGAATCCACAAAAGGGAGTAAGCCCAAAGCTTTGCGAAAAGCTTCGAACTTCTCACGAGGCAGAGCCTTTGTGAAAAGGTCTGCAAGGTTATCCTGTGTTGGCACATAAGCCAAACTGATCTCTCCTGCAGAAAGTCTCTCCCTGACATAATGGTAGTGCACCTCAATGTGCTTCGTACGAGCATGGAACACTGGGTTCCGCGCAACTGCCAATGCGCTCTGACTGTCAGTGAAGATGGTGGTGGCAGATGGCTGCCCAACACCCAAATCAGCCATAAGGCGTCTGAGCCACACACACTCAACCGTAGCTGTGAAAGCTGCCCTGTACTCAGCTTCACAACTAGAAGTGGCCACAGTAGGCTGCTTCTTGCTCAACCATGATATGCATGAGCTTCCAAGCATGAAGCAAAAACCACTCGTGGACACGCGTGTGTCATAACAACCAGCCCAGTCAGAATCTGAAAAAACATGTAAATCTGGCGGCAATGATCCCCCCTTGGGATAAAACAACCCAAGATGCCGAGTACCACTCAAATAGCGAAAGATACGCTTCACTGCCTGCCAATGCTTAATGCCTGGGCTATGCATAAATCTGCTCACCTGTGAGATTGCAAACTGAATGTCTGGCCTCGTAATGCATACATAAATGAGGCAACCAACAGCTGTCTGATAGAGTGTGACATCAAAGTGATCTCCAGCATCATGAAGACTCAACTTCAAACCTGTCTCCATTGGAGTAGCAATAGGCTTGCAGTCTTCAAGGCCAAATCTCCGCAACAATGTTTCAATATACTTTGTCTGACACAAAGCAATACCTCCATCACACTGCTTAAATTGTATCCCCAAATAATGATGCAAATGCCCCAAATCTGACATCTCAAAAGAGGCATTCAAATCAGCCTTAAAATCAGCAATATGACTCTCATTTGGTCCTGTGAGCAGCATGTCATCGACATAGAGAGCAATGATTAGATGTACACCATCCACACGTTTAACATACAAAGTGCTTTCTGTTGGACTATTCTGAAACCCATGTGCAGTCAAATATGCATGTATTTTTTCATACCAAGCTCGTGGAGCTTGCTTTAAACCATATAAAGCCTTTTTTAACCTGCACACTTTGTTTTCCTGCCCTCTTTGAACAAAACCACGAGGCTGCGATACATACACCTCCTCATGCAAATCTCCATTTAAGAACGCAGTCTTTATGTCCAGCTGATGTACATTCCAACCATTATGAGCTGCTAATGCACAGATGCTACGAACAGTGGTCATACGACATGTGGGAGCAAAAGTCTCATCAAAATCAATGCCCTTCTCTTGAGCATAACCTTTTGCAACAAGCCTAGCCTTATGGCGATCCACTGTGCCATCAGGCTTACGCTTCAATTTGTATACCCACTTAGTGCCAATGGCCTTCTTGCCAGGGGGCAAGTCACATAAAGACCATGTACTATTCTTCATAATAGCATCGTATTCTGCTTGCATAGCAGCCATCCAATTTTCTGAACTTTGTGCCTCATCAAATGAAACAGGCTCACTTTCATCGCACATACTAGAAACAGCCAATGCATAACAATCTGACGCATAAGAGGCACCATGAGAGCCAGAACGAGTGCGACTAGACAAAGGGGCATCCAACTTGCTGTCACGCAAAGTCTGCACCAGCCATCTAGGCATATTCCTAGAGCCCTCAATCTCTTGTCTCTCATCCTCAAGTGCATCATGCACATCTGCATCAGATATAGGCTGATCTGTGCCATCATTTAAAACCTGCATAGGCTGAAAAACTGCCTCATGAGGTATTGCACTTGACTGTGCACCACTGAAAAGAGGCAACAATGTATCATAGACATCACGTGAGCTGATATCTGTCTCCTTAGTACATGAAACCAAGGGCTGAACTGCATCTTCCACAAATACAACATCACGGCTAACCAAAATGCGCTTTGTCTGTGGATGATACAAACGATAGCCTTTGCTCTCAGCACTATATCCAACAAAAATACATTTGACAGCTTTGTCATCCAATTTTCTGCGATGTTGCACAGGCACTAATGCATATGCCAGGCAACCAAAAACACGTAAATGGCCAACAGATGGCTTGCGGCCATGCCAAGCCTCATATGGAGTGACAACCTGTAATGCTTTGGTGGGACACCTGTTTAGTACATAAGTGGCACACATGACAGCCTCAAGCCAAAAACCATGTGGTAGACTTTGACTCTTAACCATACATCTTGCCATTTCCATGAGAGACCTGTTTTTTCTCTCAGCCACACCATTTTGCTGTGGTGTATACGGCACTGTACATTGGTGTTTTATCCCACGCTCAGCCAGAAATGCATTAAATTCTGAAGACATATACTCCCCCCCTCGATCTGAACGGAGGGTGCCCATCTTACTTTCTGACACATTTTCAGCCATAACCAAAAACTGTTTGAAGCACAAAAACACTTCGGACTTTGCCTTCAAAGGATATACCCATGCATGCCTGGTAAAATCATCAATGAAAGTCATGAAGTAAAGGTAGTTTCCAAATGATGGAGTTTGCATGGGACCACAAACATCACTGTGAACAAGCTGCAATCTGCGTTCAGCTCTCACTGATCCATCTTTGGGAAAGGAAGCACGCTGCATTTTACCCAATATGCAGCCCTCACAAACATGCTTGACAGGTGCCTCAAGCTTAGGCAAAGAAGACACCATTTCAGATTTCTGCAGGCGCAGCAAACTTGCAAAATTCAGATGACCAAAACGTGCATGCCACAGTTTTGCATTTGAAATAGCCTTCGTATCCATAATAGCACATGCTGAATCCTCTACACATTTGCCATCCATATTGAGCTTATACAGCCCTCGACATAGTGAACCAGATGCTACAATGATGTCACCACAAGAGAGATCATGAACAGTACATCTGTCATCCACAAATTTTACAACCAAACCTGTTTTGGCAAATGCGGAGACTGACAGCAGATTCTTTTTGATCCCTGGCACATACAATGCATCAAAAAGTGTAAAGGTGTTGCCATTTGCAACATTCAGCACAATCTGTCCAACTCCTTTAACGGGATAAGAGGAGTTATTGGCACAAGTGACAGTATTCCCTGTGGGAGCAGACTCAAGGAAAGTGAATAAACTGCGCTGCGAGGTGATATGCTTAGTGGCACCACTGTCAAAGTACCATACATCTGAATCTACTGCAGACATACATGTGTCATGCAAAGATGGGTCATAACTGCACTGCGCATTGAATGCCCATTCTGTATCTAGCACAACATTAGCAGATTCATTGTTAGAAGGAGAGGCATCTGCAACAGCCATACCAGCCTCTTTCTTCTTAGCCTCTTTCGCAGCCAGCTTAGGACACGCTTTGATGACATGATCATTTCCCTTACAGTACTTGCAAAATGTCTTCTGTTTGTCACCCTTCTTCTCATCTTTGTCTTCCTTCTTTGGTTGCGCAGCATTTGCAGATTTCTGCTTACTAGAAGAAAAGCCAGCTTTACCTTTCCCGCTTCTCTGACTAGCAACAAAAGCTTGATCTGCGACACGCATATTATTCCTGTTTTGCCTTGACTGGTCTTCTTGCAGCAAAACAGAAACTAACTCCTCAAATGATAAGGCATTGGGATTGCCTTTCATCATCAAGCGAAGAGTGGAAGCAAAACCCTGATAAGAATCTGGTAGACCATTCAAAACAGTCTGCACAAGTGAACTGTCTGACAGGATTTCATCTGCAGAAATGAGCTGCTCTTTGAAATCCTTGATCTTTGTCAAAAAGCTATCCATAGAATCACCTTCGTTCATATGCTCATTCTCCAACTGTTTTCGGAGGTAAGCAACACGAGCCTCATTTCTTGCCTGATACAATGTGGCAAGTACATCCCAAGCATCCTTAGAAGTCCTGCAGGAGCGAATATGTGGGATAATGGTACGTTTGACAGACAGCGCAATCAATGCATGAGCCTGCGCATCTCTACCATCCCAACGAATCTGCTCTGCTGAAAGTGGTGGTTCTCGAACAGCTGCTACAGCACTTGTGCCTGCACCATCATCAACAGTACCTGTTTCTGATGTGTTTGCAGCATTCCCAGCCACAATAGGACGTGCATCAATACCCTGCACAATGTTCCATAACCCCTTTGCTACCAATACATGTCGCATCATATATGCCCATAATGGATAGTTGGTGCCATCCAACTTATCCTCAGCAGCCAACATGCGGAATACATCATTGTTGTCAGCCATGGCCAATGACTGTACTACTAGATGTAAATGCTGTCTGTAAGAGGTAAACCTGTATAAAATCGACCTGTGCTATGTAGCACAGCCCAAAACAGACGAATGGGCACCTGTCCTGCAGATTTTAATCTTGACAGAAAATCTGCACAGTAGGACGATTTTGCCTGCGCAGTACTTGGAATGCAAAAACGGAGGGCGAAATGACTTCAGATCAAAATTCTGAAACAACCGAGCCCTTCGGGCTCACCCACGGCATATACTAACCTGCAGACGCTCGTGAAACCTCGTTGCAATCGGAGGAGATGAAGCGGCAGGTGCCGGTGATGCTGCCCGGGAGGAGGAAGCCTGCTCTGATACCAATTGTTGGAATTAGGGTTGCAGGAATGCACACACAACTTCAAGAAGATGAGGAAGCTTGAGCACAACACTGTGGTGTATTATGAGTGCCAAAAATGAAAGATAACAAGCCCTAGAAGATAATGGGCGTATATACAATGCACGGGGGAAAAAACCTCCTAGTGAGGGAAAAAGTGCCCCGGTGGTCCTAAGTGTGTTCACACACATCACTACTATAATATGGTAACAGTTTTTTTACTAATAAACCTTGTACATTTTCAACTCTTCACCTCATGTGAGCATTTAGTCTAAAGATTTCTGAAAATCTAGACCCTTAGGCTAAGGTTCTTTATAGCTATTTTCAATTAATTCCAATTGCACATTGGAAAATTCTTTTTGAATTTCTGTTTCAGGGGAACTCATCTGAATTAGAAGAGATATTTTTCTATCCAAAAATATTCAAAATCTGAATATTCTCTCTCTAGAATATTTTTCTCTCTCTAGGCTAAAACAGATAGAAACAAGGTCTTTATATTTCTGAAGAGGGATTGATTACAGGGAAAGATACTAGACATAAAAAAAGGGGTGGGGGAGGAATCTTACATTCTACCCCACTTAAAAAAATGCGAGATGTCCTCATCTCGCAAACTGGGATAATTTCGCAAGATGCACGAATATGAGACTTAGAGAAAAATTTTAATCAAGATTAACCACCAAGATAAGTCTTAAAGAGAGCAAGATTCAAAATATGAACAAGATTTAAACTTTATTCATTCTCGAAACTTATACAGTAAAGATAGAGGAACTCTTTACACTTCCATAAGCCCGTCCATCATATGGTCACTAAAGCAGTCCTCACAAGCTGCACAAGTATAAGGTAACTCATCTATGGGAATGATTCTGTGGGTTATTGCTGCGCCTATCTCAGTGGTATGAGGTGTTCTAAGAAAAGGATCTCTGAGAGGCAAGCCAAAAACGGGGTAAAGGCATATCTTCTCATGAGGAAGAAAACACGCCAGTAAGAAGACCCGCTCAGAAAACCCAGGATGCCTTGATCTCATGACGCAGTAGTATCGGGGACCCAAACCCAAAGCTTCAATAACCATGGCCAAGCGGACATTGTTACGAAAGTGCTGCTAACCCCAGGGTGTTACCCTAGTTATGTCTTGATAGGTCCGCCATTTTGTCTGCGCTACAGAAGTTCCCAAGTGAGGGAAAAGTGAGCGCTCATACTGCTCTATAAAATCTTTCTTCACAGACTCCCTTGCGTCTTGAAGGTGAGAAATCATCATGGATAAAACTAATTCTTGTTGCCAAGCCATGAAGGAGATTAAGAAAGAAAGGAGATCGATGGAAGTAAGATTACTGTGAACGACAAGTAAAAGTTACGACTTATATAAAGGAAGGAGCTAGCGTAACTTAGAAGCCAACGGTAACTTGCCACTGAAGTTTTACCGTCTTTCCATGATTTGGGTTTGGCACATTTTTCTATAGAAGGCATTCAAACTTTGAGATGAGGAGATAAAAGAAGCTCGTAAGCTAAATCACCTACTTTCTTTGGTCCACAATATCTGGGAGATAACTTCTTCTCAAGAGATAAAGAACTTCTTTTGGGCCGTACTCGAATGAAGACCAAAACCTTGATATCCAAAACATCGATTCTCCTTCTGAACTCATTGTTCTGAATCTTAAAACAGGTGTGGGACTCTTGAGAAGTATTCAGGAAAAAGGTTCTTCCTTTTTTAAACAGAATCTTTCTTTTATTTTAGAGAGAGAATAATTATAAGATTAGAGAGGAGATTCTTATTTTTGAATACCTCAAAAACTGGGGAGAATTCTTACATTCTACCCCACTTAAAAAAAGCGCGAGATGTCCTCATCTCGCCAAGTAGAGGACAACTCTTTTTCTTAAGATCCAATTTATTCTAGGGTTCCTTATATTCTGGTCAACCCAACAGAATACGAGGATAAATATCCCTTATATAGAACTCATCATAAAATAATTTCATTTCAGATCATATCATTCATATCTTTAACACGATAATGGTCCATCAGATCAAAAATTTTTCTTTCTGAACATTCCTCCACGAGAATTTCAGTCAAGCAAGTTTTCAATTTGTCATCCCTTAACTTGATATACCGAGTCAAGTGTTAACAGTAGCACTTTGACAGCACAATCCACTAATCTCATAGTGATTTGCTGAAATCATTATCATCATTTATCATTACAGGGACTCGTCCCATTCATCCTCATTGCGGTTTTGCTCAGGTTATTATATTTCAACTAAATTTCAAAAATCATCATTTTTCAATCAGAATCCCAATCAATTCATCAGTTCCCAAACAGAATTAAAAATCATATCAACCACATTCAAATTCATCATCTGGATAGCATTAACGCTTATAATTTCAAGTCTTAGATTTACTCGTATATACTGTCAGTAAAGAGCTGCAGTTATACTCTCGGTATATACGGATAGTCACGGCCCTTGGAATTATAAGGTAAATACCATCATGTCTAGGCCTCAAGCAAGTCAGGGATTCTATATAATTGCGGTACTTCCATCTGAAGACCCAATTACCAAATTACGAATTTCATTTTGAATATCAAATTGTATGAATTATATCACACAATTACAACTTTTTTGTGTTTCTTGATAAATTTCTGACCTATTTGTCTTCTCAGTTGATCTTTATTAACCAAAGGCTCTGATACCAACTGTGAGATCCCTGTTCCCACCGTGCAACAGATTCGGGGTACTAGCAGCGGAAGTAGCACTTCATGCGCGGGGCACGGACCCACACTCGGGGCCTCGTCCATGGATATCCGGACAAGAGACTAATCCGTCGGTTTTTCCAAAACCGAACCCGAAAAAAACTTCCCTTACCCGAAAAGCATGGGCGATTCCACCAGGATAACTCTTTACTCTAACGCAGTCAAGATCATTACAGATCAACTGATCTGACTGCACCTTTAACGGTACTTGGTCAAATCAAGGAAGAAACTTGCACTTGGATCATTGGGATCAACGCTTTTTTCCCCATCAAGAGGCACAGCCGTTGATTCCTATCCATAGAACAATTTCTATCCGGGATTTACTTCATCTATCGTTATAATAGAAATTAAATCTCGATTTACGGATCCATCAGTCCAGCCTAACCCCATCCGATCCCATGGGTTAGCCAACCGCCCAACCACTGTAGTGATGGGATCCAATTTGGAATTTGGTTAGGTTTTGTCCCGGGTACCAAGGAAAAGAGTTCCAAGGCCCCCTAGCCGGAAGTTCATGCAAACATAAAACTAGCCACACCACTTACACACCCAATATGAAAATTGCCTTTTTCTTAGCATCAGCTAACTTTAAAACAATCCTTTAATGAAACCATAGTACCACTGATCACAATTTTCCAATTTATCCAGTTGATTCATAATTTCCCATCATTTCTTCATCAGAGTATCTATGGCATCATTGGCAACTAGAACGCTCACCACCTGTCCACACAGGGGCCTTTTCAATAGTTCCTAGCCCATAATACTCGGCAATATAATCACTTATAAAAATCAAGATGGACTCTCGTTGAAGATCAGCAAGATCAACCAACAGATCCATATAAAGAGCCATGGACTCATCCATTGAAGACCAGCAAGGTCAATCAACCAGATCCATGCCCGGTTTCACAAAACAACTCTTACTCCTTGTTCCAATATCTTCCTCGACGCACGCGTGGGTATCCTAGGCGACCCAGAGCCCGAGCACCGTATGGTCAGCACCCTCTAGGATCCTTCGCAGGTGACCTAGCGCTTCACTCATAGGCCGCTTCCTTGGTCCCTCATCCACCGTACCGGAAGCTCACCATTTTAATCGAACTGAGGCTGGTCAAGACCTCGGCCGACCTTGCTACGCGAGACGTCCTCCATTGACTCTCCGTCAGCAGTTGCAACTTTATCAGTTAGGTCTCCACGACCTTAATCACAAGACGGTCAAAATGCTTTCCCAGCATTCTTGACATAAAACAGCCATTTACAAACAGCATTTACAAACAGTTTACAAATACAATTTCTATATTAACTCTAATTTTTCCACATTATCCCTCATATAATCCACATTACTTATTCCTCATTCCATTTATATGTGTACTCATCCAATCACATCATTTTTCATCTCTTCACTTCAGATTCCTTCACATCACATATCATATATTCACATCCATACATCCACATCCACATACATACATCCATTTTCACATTCCCATTCATATAACCCCATATGCCTTCATATCTAATCTTTTATATCACATCCATTCTCACCCTATCACAACCCATATACATCTTATCTCATCTCATACACTTCTTATCTCATCCCATACACATCTTATCACATCTTAACTCATCTTATATGCATCTTATCATATCTTATAACTTCCCATATCTTTTATGCATACTTCTATGCATGAAATTTAATTATGCTAAAAGTAACACTTTTATAATAAAATTATCCATCTCTTATGCATACCTCTATGCATGAATTTTAATTATTGTAAAAGTAACACTTTTATAATAAAATATTCATCTCTTATGCATACCTCTATGCATGAATTTCAATTATTGTAAAAGTAACACTTTTATAATAAAATATTCATCTCTTATGCATACCTCTATGCATGAAATTCAATTATGCTAAAAGTAACACTTTTGATATAAAAATTTATCCATTATGCATACTTCTATGCATGAAAATAAAAATGATAAAAGTAACACTTTTGATATAAAAATTTATCCATTATGCATACTTCTATGCATGTAAATAAAAATGATAAAAGTAACACTTTTGATATAAAAATTTATCCATTATGCATACTTCTATGCATCTAAATAAAAATGATAAAAGTAACACTTTTGATATAAAAATTTATCCATTATGCATACTTCTATGCATGTAAATAAAAATGATAAAAGTAACACTTTTGATATAAAAATTTATCCATTATACATACTTCTATGCAAGTAAATAAAATGATAAAAGTAACACTTTTGATATAAAAACTTATTCTTTATGCATAATATAGAAATTTAATTTCTCCATGATTATAATGAAATTCTTTCAATTAGTCTAGGATGATAATTCCTAGAATATGGTAGGAAGTCCTCTTTTTATGCTTTGAATGAAATTATTTTATGCATAATTTTTATAAAAATTTTGCCATAGCTCCGCTGCTATGACTGATAAATCTCAATTTTTCTACGGGATAAAGCTTATCATTAAGGAAATAATTAAAATGATCTCTAATTGGATCATTAATCCATAATGGATTGAATCATCAATATGCATAAACTAAAAGCATAGAAAAAAAAACCATTAATTTGGCCTCAAGCATAGCTTAATCTTGGATTAAGAAAAAGCTTTATGAAAAGCTTCTTTTGGATTGAGAATGGGTCATGAGTATGACCATTTCTTGAGTGAGAGAGAGAAATTACATAAAAACCATTAGAATTTAAACATAAATGAAAATTAACTTCAATAGCATTTATTAAATTATGTAACTCTTCACTACTATTCACCAATTAACTTCAATAGCATTTAAAAAACCATACCAATTAAGCTTCTCAAGCTTGAGAGGGGTTGAGAAGAGAGAAACATTGAGAAATTATAGAAAAGAGCAATATTCACTAATTACCTTACAAGTTGCTTGATTCTTTGTTCACGGTAGAGGCCCCCAACCAATCAATTGGTTAAGTATGTTGATGGAGCCACTAATGGGGATTGAAGAAAGAGGGAAGCTCCAAAAACTAGTGAATTATTAAATGAATTCACAGTTCTTGGCTTAGGTGGAGTAGAGTAACGATGCATAAACACTATATATTTTTCAACAAGGGTGAGGCTTCTATTTATAGGAAAAATTGAGCTCCTAACCAAACAAACTGATTCTAGAATTTTCTAAATCAGTTTGGTCAATATTTGACCATTTTTAGGTCAGTTAAGCTAACTTTTTGGAACTAGACTTGAATGAGGAGAGAGGAGAGATGAAATATCTCAATTTTTATGAGTTTAAAACTTATTCAAGCATGTGAAATATGCACCTCCTTTAAAGAACTCCCCTTCCTTACATATGTCATATTTTTAATATTGCTCATAGTTTTTTACTAATAAACCTTGTACATTTTCAACTCTTCATCTTATGTGAAATATGCACCTCCTTTAAAGAACTCCCCTTCCTTACATATGTCATACTTTTAATATTGCTCATAATTTTTTATTAATAAACCTTGTACATTTTCAACTCTTCATCTTATGTGAAATATGCACCTCCTTTAAAGAACTCCTCTTCCTTACATATGTCATACTTTTAATATTGCTCATAATTTTTTACTAATAAACCTTGTACATTTTCAACTCTTCATCTTATGTGAAATATGCACCTCCTTTAAAGAACTCCTCTTCCTTACATATGTCATACTTTTAATATTGCTCATAGTTTTTTTACTAATAAACCTTGTACATTTTCAACTCTTCACCTCATGTGAGCATTTACTCATTTTTGGGTATTTTCTTTTTACAAGTTGGATTTATCTCCTCCCTACACATGGATTGATGCTATTGGTCCATAGGAACCTTAATTGGACATAGTCTAAAGATTTCTGAAAATCTAGACCCTTAGGCTAAGGTTCTTTATAGCTATTTTCAATTAATTCCAATTGCACATTGGAAAATTCTTTTTGAATTTCTGTTTCAGGGGAACTCATCTGAATTAGAAGAGATATTTTTCTATCCAAAAATATTCAAAATCTGAATATTCTCTCTCTAGAATATTTTTCTCTCTCTAGGCTAAAACAGATAGAAACAAGGTCTTTATATTTCTGAAGAGGGATTGAATACAGGGAAAGATACTAGACATAAAAAAAGGGGTGGGGGAGGAATCTTACAGAGGCGATGGCAAGGAGAATGGTTGGAGACCCAAGGTCTGAGAAGAAGGAACATACAGAGCGACACGTGGTTACATTGGAATTGATTCTGGATGTCATAAATTAAAATTGAAATTCAACGTAAGAATGAGGGACCATTTCTAAACTCCCTCTTCTTTTTGCGGTCTACTTTGCCACGCCCTGCTAGATCTTTTGTTTGCTCAAAGCAACTTTCTCAGAGGACAATAGAACTCCCTCTCAACATGCTAGATTCTAGTGCTTGTTTAAAATAAACTTATACAATTTAATTGAGAATCCAGCAATGTGAAGAGAGTAGAGTGTTTGATTTCTTATAATTCAAAGCATATACTCACAATATAACTTTAGCATGTAATCGAGCTTGCATTATGCTCCGTGTACACTTGCTCCAAGGCTTGGAAGAGTCATCCAACCAAACAGAAATAAACAATGCCCTCACCAAGGCATAACCAATGCAAGAAGCATTAGTGATTAATTGTTGGATTTTTTGCATGTATAGAGTAAAATTGATTAGGAAAATGTGTGGGAATAATAAAGAGTAAGTAGAGGCTTGAGGCAATGCAACCAATATGCAAGAGAATGATGAGAATCCCATCATATGCATAACCTAAACCCCGCCTTCTCTCAAAACCCTAATGCACTTGGCCAAATTAATCAAGAAATACACAATTGTGTAGAGGAGATCAAGGGAAGTAGGATAATGGATTGGAAAGTCAAGAAATCCCACAATAATTTCTAATTTTGAAGGTAACTTCCCCGATATGTAGACACAACGGCAAGCAGAATGGTTGGAGACCCAGACCTGAGACGGAACATACGGAGCAACAGGTGGTTACATTGGAATTGATTTTGAATGTCATAAATTAAAATTGAAATTCAACAAAAGAATGAGGCACCATTTCTTAAAATTCAAAGCAATGTACTCACATTACAACTTTAGCATATAATCTAGCTTACATTACGCTCCTTGTACACGTGCTCCAAGGCTTGCAATAGTCATTCAACCAAAGAGAAACTAACAATGTCCTCACCAAGGCATAACCAATGCAAGAAGCATTAGTGATTAATTTTTGGACATTTTGCATGTATAGAGTGAAACTGATTAGGAAAATGTGTGGGAATGATAAAGAGAAAGTAGAGGCTCAAGGCAATGCAACCAATATGCAAGGGAATGATGAGAATCCAATCATATGCACAAGAACTTTACCCTAAAACCCCTCTTCTCTCAAAACCCTAGTGCACTTGGCCAAATTGATCAAGAAATGCACAATTGTGTAGAGGAGATCAAGGATGAAGGATTATGGATTGAAAAGTCAAGAAATCCCACTATATCTCCTAATTTTGAAGGTAACTGCCTTGATATACAGAGGCAATGGCAAGGAGAATGGTTGGAGACCTAAGGTCTGAGATGGAACATAGGAAGCAACAGGTGGTTACATTGGAATTGATTTTGGATGTCATAAATTAAAATTAAAATTCAACGGAAGAATGAGGCACCATTTCTAAACTCCCCCTTCTTTTTGGGGTCTCCTTTGCCATGCCCTGCTGGATTTTTTTGTTTGCTCAAAGAAACTCGCTTAGAGGACAATAGAACTCGCTCTCAACATGCTAGAAAGTTTTAGTGCATGTTTGAAATGAACTTATACAATTTGATTTAGAATCCAGCAATGTGAAGCGAGTAGAGTGTTTGATTTCTTACAATTCAAAGCATGTACTCACATTACAACTTTAGCATGTAATAAAGCTTTCATTATGCTCCTTGTACACTTGCTCCAAGGCTTGCAATAATCATCCAACCAAAGAGAAATGAACAATGCCCTCACCAAGGCAAGAAGCATTAGTGATTAATTGTTGGATTTTTTGCATGTATAGAGTAAAACTCATTAGGAGAATGTGTGGGAATGATAATAAGAAAGTGGAGACTCGACGCAATGCAACCAATATGGAAGGCAATGATGAGAATCCCATCATATGCATAAGAATTTTACCCTAAATCCCGTCTTCTCTCAAAACCCTAATGCACTTGGCCAAATTGATCAAGAAATGCACAATTGTATGGAGGAGATCAAGGGAAGAAGGATTATGGATTGAAAAGTCAAGAAGTCCCACAATAATTCCTAATTTTGAAGGTAACTTCCCCGATATACATAGGCGATGGCAAGGAGAATGGTTGGAGACCCAGCCTGAGAGGGAATATATGGAGAAACAGGTGGTTACATTGGAATTGATTTTGGATGTCATAAATTAAAATTGAAATTCAACGGAAGAATGAGGCACCATTTCCAAACTCGCCCTTCTTTTTGGGGTCTCCTTTGCCACGCTCTAGTAGATTTTTTTGTTTGCTCAAACGAACTCGCTCAGAGGAAAATAGAACTTGATCTCAACATGCTAGATTCTAGTGCTTGTTTAAAAAAAAACTTATGCAATTTGATTGAGAATCCAGCAATGTGAAGAGAGTAGAGTGTTTGATTTCTTACAATTCAAAGCATGTACTCACATTACAACTTTAGCATATAATCAAGCTTACATTATGCTCCTTGTACACTTTCTCCAAGGCTTGCAATAGTCATCCAACCAAAGAGAAACGAACAATGCCCTCACCAAGGCATAACCAATGCAAGAAGCATTAGTGATTAATTGTTGGATTTCTTACATGTATGGAGTAAAACTGATTAGGAAAATGTGTGGGAATGATAAAGAGAAAGTAGAGGCTCGGGGCAATGCAACCAATATGCAAGGGAATGATGAGAATCCAATCATATGCACAAGAGTTTTACCCTAAACCCCATAACCCTAATGCACTTGGCCAAATAGATCAAGAAATGCACAATTGTGTAGCGGAGATCAAGGGAAGAAGGATTATGGATTGAAAAGTCAAGAAATCCAACAATAATTCCTAATTTTCAAGGTAACTTCCCCGATATACAGAGGTGATGGCAGGAGAATGGTTGGAGACCCAAGGTCTGACACATAATGTAAGGAGCAACAGGTGGTTACATTGGAATTGACTTTGGATGTCATAAATTAAAATTGAAATTCAACACAAAAATGAGGCACCATTTCTAAACTCCCCCTTCTTTTTGGGGTCTCCTTTGCCATGCCCTGCTAGTTTTTTTTTTGCTTAAAGGAAATCGCTCAGAGGACAATAGAACTCCCTCTCAACATGCTAGATTCTAGTGCTTGTTTAAAATAGACTTATACAATTTGATTGAGAATCCAGCAATGTGAAGAGAGTAGAGTGTTTGATTTCTTACAATTCAAAGCATGTACTCATATTACAACTTTAGCATGTAATCAAGCTTGCATTCTCGAGAGAGATCTGTCCCCGGATAGTAAGATTCCCTCCACTGGTTAACATCCAATCCAGCCTAATGAATTTAATAACTAGCGTTTGTGACTAATTGTTGGACTGTTTGCATGTATAGAGTAAAACTGAATAGGAGAATGTGTGGGAATGATAAAGAGAATGTAGAGGCTCGAGGCAATGCAACCAATATGCAAGGGAATGATGATAATCCCATCATATGCACAAGAATTTTACCCTAAACCCGGTCTTCTGTGAAAACCTCTTATGCACTTGGCCAAATTGATCAATAAATGCACAATTGTGTAGAGGAGATTAAGGGAAGAGGGATTATGAATTGAAAAGTTAAGAAATCCCACAATAAGTCTTAATTTTGAAGGTAACTTCCCCGATATACAGAGGCAATGGCAAGGAGAATGGTTGGAGACCCAAGGTCTGAGATGGAACATACGGAGCAACAGGTGGTTACATTGGAATTGATTTTTGATGTCATAAATTAAAATTGAAATTCAACGGAAGAATGAGGCACCATTTTTAAACTCCCCCTTCTTTTTGGGGTCTCCTTTGCCACGCTTGCTAGATTTTTTTCTTTGCTCAAAGGAACTCGCGCAGAGGACAATAGAACTCCCTCTCAACATGCTAGATTCTTGTGCTTGTTTAGAATAAACATATACAATTTGATTTAGAATCCAGCAATGTGAAGAGAGTAGAGTGTTTGATTTTTTACAATTCAAAGCATGTACTCTCATTATTACAACTTTAGCATGTAATCAAGCTTGCATTATGCTCCTTGTACACTTTCTCCAAGGCTTACAATCGTCATCCAACCAAAGGGAAACGAACAATGCCCTCACCAAGGCGGCATAACCAATGCAAGAAGCATTGGTGATTAATTGTTAGATTTTTTGCATGTATAGAGCAAAATTGATTAGGAAAATGTGTGGGAATGATAAAGAGAAAGTAGAGGCTCGAGGCAATGCAACCAATATACAAGGGAATGATGACAATCCCATCATATGCACAAGAACTTTACCCTAAACCCCGTCTTCTCTCAAAACCCTAATGCACTTGGCCAAATTGATCAAGAAATGCATAAATGTGTAGAGGAGATCAAGGGAAGAAGGATTATGGATTGAAAAGTCAAGAAATCCAACAATAATTTCTAATTTTGAACGTAACTTCCCTGATATGCAAGGGCGATGGCAAGGAGAATGGTGGGAGACCCAAGGTCTGAGAAGAAGGAACATACGGAGCGACAGGTGGTTACATTGGATTCGATTCTGGATGTCATAAATTAAAATTGAAATTCAACGTAAGAATGAGGGACCATTTCTAAACTCTCTCTTCTTTTTGGGGTCTCCTTTGCCATGCCCTGCTAGATCTTTTTTTTGCTCAAAGGAACTTTCTCAGAGGACAATAGAACTCCCTCTCAACATGCTAGATTCTAGTGCTTGTTTTAAATAAACTTATACAATTTAATTGAGAATCCAGCAATGTGAAGAGAGTAGAGTGTTTGATTTCTTACACTTCAAAGCATATACTCACAACACAACTTTAGCATGTAATCAAGCTTGCATTATGCTCAAAGGAACTCGCTCAAAGGACAATAGAACTCCCTCTCAACATGCTAGATTCTAGTGCTTGTTTAGAATAAACTTATACAATTTGATTGAGAATCCAGCAATGTGAAGAGAGTAGAGTGTTTTATTTCTTAAAATTCAAAACATGTACTCACATTACAACTTTAGCATGTAATCAAGCTTGCATTACGCTCCTTGTACACTTGCTCCAAGGCTTGCTTGCAATAGTCATCCAACCAAAGAGAAACGAACAATGGCCTCACCAAGACATAACCAATGCAAGAAGCATTAGTGATTAATTGTTGGATTTTTTGCATGTATAGAGTGAAACTTATTAGGAAAATGTATGGGAATGATAAAGAGAAAGTAGAGGCTCGAGGAAATGCAACGAACATGCAAGGGAATGATGAGAATCCCATCATATGCACAAAAACTTTACCCTAAACCCCGTCTTTTCTCGAAGCCCTAATGCACTTGGCCAAATTGATCAAGAAATGCACAAATGTGTAGGGGAGATCAAAGGAAGAAGGATTATGGATTGAAAAGTCAAGAAATCCAACAATAATTCCTAATTTTGAAGGTAACTTCCCCAATATACAGAGGTGATGGTAGGAGAATGGTTGGAGACCCAAGGTCTGACACATAATATAAGGAGCAACAGGTGGTTACATTAAAATTGATTTTGGGTGTCATAAATTAAAACTGAAATTCAACACAAAAATGAGGCACCATTTCTAAACTTCCCCTTCTTTTTGGGGTCTCCTTTGCCATGCCCTGCTAGTTTTTTTTTTTGCTCAAAGGAACTCGCTCAGAGGACAGTAGAACTCCCTCTCAACATGCTAGATTCTAGTGCTTGTTTAGAATAGACTTATACAATTTGATTGAGAATCCAGCAATAAGAAGAGAGCAGAGTGTTTGATTTCTTACAATTCAAAGCATGTACTCACATTACAGCTTTAGCATGTAATCAAGCTTGCATTCTCGAGAGAGATCTGTCCCCGGATGGCAAGATTCCCTTCACTAGTTAACATCCAATCCAACCTCGTGAATTTAATAACTAGTGAATCTTTATGCTCCCTCTCAACATGCTAGATTCTAGTGCTTGTTTAGAAAAAACATATACAATTTGATTGAGAATCCAGCAATAGGAAGAGAGTAGAGTGTTTGATTTCTTACAATTCAAAGCATGTACTCACATTACAACTTTAGCATGTAATCAAGCTTGCATTCCCTAGAGAGATCCGTCCTCAGATGGCAAGATTCCCTCACGACTAGTTAACAACCAATCCAACCTGGTGAATCTTTATGCTCCTTGTACACTTGCTGCAAGTCTTGCAATAGTCATCCAAGAAAAGAGAAACAAACAATGCTCTCACTAAGGCATAACCAATTCAAGAAGCGTTTGTGATTAATTGTTGGACTGTTTGCATGTATAGAGTAAAACTAAATAGGAGAATGTATCGGAATGATAAAGAGAAAGTAGAGGCCCGAGGCAATGCAACCAATATGCAAGGGAATGATGATAATCCCATCATATGCACAAGAATTTTACCCTAAACCCTATCTTCTCTGAAAACCTCTTATGCACTTGGCCAAATTGATCAATAAATGCACAATTGTGTAGAGGAGATCAAGGGAAGAGGGATTATGAATTGAAAAGTCAAGAAATCCCACAATAAGTGCTAATTTTGAAGGTAACTTCCCCGATATACAGAGGCGATGGCAAGGAGAATGGTTGGAGACCCAAGGTCTGAGATGGAACATACGGAGCAACAAGTGGTTATAATGGAATTGCTTTTTCATGTCATAAATTAAAATTGAAATTCAACGGAAGAATGAGGCACCATTTCTAAACTCCCCCTTCTTTTTGGGGGTCTCCTTTGCCACGCTTGCTAGATTTTTTTCTTTGCTCAAAGGAACTCGCTCAAAGGATAATAGAACTCCCTCTCAACATGCTAGATTCTAGTGCTTGTTTAGAATAAACATAGACAATTTGATTGAGAATCCAGCAATGTGAAGAGAGTAGAGTGTTTGATTTCTTACAATTCAAAGCATGTACTCACATTACAACTTTAGCATGTAATCAAGCTTACATTATGCTCCTTGTACACTTTCTCCAAGGCTTGCAATAGTCATCCAACCAAAGAGAAACGAACAATGCCCTCACCAAGGCATAACCAATGCAAGAAGCATTAGTGATCAATTGTTGGATTTTTTGCATGTATAGAGAAAAACTGATTAGGAAAATGTGTGGGAATGATAAAGAGGAAGTAGAGGCTCGAGGCAATGCAACCAATATGCAAGGTAATGATGAGAATCCCATCATATGCACAAGAATTTTACCCTAAACCCCGTCTTCTCTCAAAACCCTAATGCACTTTGCCAAATAGATCAAGAAATGCACAATTGTGTAGAGGAGATCAAGGGAAGAAGGATTATGGATTGAAAAGTCAAGAAATCCAACAATAATTCCTAATTTTGAAGGTAACTTCCCCGATATACAGAGGTGATGGCAGGAGAATGGTTGGAGACCCAAGGTCTGACACATAATATAAGGAGCAACAGGTGGTTACATTGGAATTGATTTTGGATGTCATAAATTAAAATTAAAATTCAACACAAAAATGAGGCACCATTTCTAAACTCCCCCTTCTTTTTGGGGTCTCCTTTGCCATGCCCTGCTAGTTTTTTTTTTTTTCTCAAAGGAACTCGCTCAGAGGACAATAGAACTCCCTCTCAACATGCTAGATTCTAGTGCTTGTTTAGAATAGACTTATACAATTTGTTTGAGAATCCAGCAATAGGAAGAGAGTAGAGTGTTTGATTTCTTACAATTCAAAGCATGTACTCACATTACAACTTTAGCATGTAATCAAGCTTGCATTCTCGAGAGAGATCTGTCCCCGGATGGCAAGATTCCCTCACTCGTTAACATCCAATCCAACCTGGTGAATTTGATAACTAGCGTTTGTGATTAATTGTTGGACTGTTTGCATGTATAGAGTAAAACTAAATAGGAGAAATGTCTTCTCTGAAAACCTCTTATGCACTTGGCCAAGTTGATCAATAAATGCACAATTGTGTAGAGGAGATTAAGGGAAGAGGGATTATGAATTGAAAAGTCAAGAAATCCCACAATAAGTCCTAATTTTGAAGGTAACTTCCTCGATATACACAGGCGATGGCAAGGAGAATGGTTGGAGACCCAAGGTCTGAGATGGAACATACGGAGCAACAGGTGGTTACATTGGAATTGATTTTTGATGTCATAAATTAAAATTGAAATTCAACGGAAGAATGAGGCACCATTTTTAAACTCCCCCTTCTTTTTGGGGTCTCCTTTGCCACGCTTGCTAGATTTTTTTCTTTGCTCAAAGGAACTCGCTCAGAGGACAATAGAACTCCCTCTCAACATGCTAGATTCTAGTGCTTGTTTAGAATAAACATATGCAATTTGATTGAGAATCCAGTAATGTGAAGAGAGTAGAGTGTTTGATTTTTTACAATTGAAAGCATGTACTCACATTATTACAACTTTAGCATGTAATCAAGCTTGCATTATGCTCCTTGTACACCTTCTCCAAGGCTTGCAATAGTCATCCAACCAGAGAGAAACGAACAATGCCCTCACCAAGGTGGCATAAACAATGCAAGAAGCATTAGTGATTAATTGTTAGATGTTTTGCATGTATAGAGCAAAATTGATTAAGAAAATGTGTGGGAATGATAAAGAGAAAGTAGAGGCTTGAGGCAATGCAACCAATATGCAAGGGAATGATGACAATCCCATCATATGCACAAGAACTTTACCCTAAACCCCGTCTTCTCTCAAAACCCTAATGCACTCGGCCAAATTGATCAAGAAATGCACAATTGTGTAGAGGAGATCAAGGGAAGGATTATGGATTGAAAAGTTAGGAAATCCAACAATAATATCTAATTTTGAACATAACTTCCCTGATATGGAGAGGCGATGGCAAGGAGAATGGTTGGAGACCCAAGGTTTGAGAAGAAGGAACATACAGAGCGACACGTGGTTACATTGGAATTGATTCTGGATGTCATAAATTAAAATTGAAATTCAACGTAAGAATGAGGGACCATTTCTAAACTCCCTCTTCTTTTTGCGGTCTACTTTGCCACGCCCTACTAGATCTTTTGTTTGCTCAAAGCAACTTTCTCAAAGGACAATAGAACTCCCTCTCAACATGCTAGATTCTAGTGCTTGTTTAAAATAAACTTATACAATTTAATTGAGAATCCAGCAATGTGAAGAGAGTAGAGTGTTTGATTTCTTATAATTCAAAGCATATACTCACAATATAACTTTAGCATGTAATCAAGCTTGCATTATGCTCCATGTACACTTGCTCCAAGGCTTGGAAGAGTCATCCAACCAAACAGAAATAAACAATGCCCTCACCAAGGCAAAACCAATGCAAGAAGCATTAGTGATTAATTATTGGATTTTTTGCATGTATAGAGTAAAATTGATTAGGAAAATGTGTGGGAATAATAAAGAGTAAGTAGAGGCTTGAGGCAATGCAACCAATATGCAAGAGAATGATGAGAATCCCATTATATGCATAACCTAAATTCCGCCTTCTCTCAAAACCCTAATGCACTTGGCCAAATTAATCAAGAAATACACAATTGTGTAGAGGAGATCAAGGGAAGTAGGATAATGGATTGGAAAGTCAAGAAATCCCACAATAATTTCTAATTTTGAAGGTAACTTCCCCGATATGTAGACACGATGGCAAGGAGAATGGTTGGAGACCCAGACCTGAGACGGAATATACGGAGCAACAGGTGGTTACATTGGAATTGATTTTGAATGTCATAAATAAGAATTGAAATTCAACGAAAGAATGAGGCACCATTTCTTAAAATTCAAAGCAATGTACTCACATTACAACTTTAGCATATAATCTAGCTTACATTACGCTCCTTGTACACGTGCTCCAAGGCTTGCAATAGTCATTCAACCAAAGAGAAACGAACAATGTCCTCACCAAGGCAAGAAGCATTACAACTTTAGCATATAATCTAGCTTGCATTACGCTCCTTGTACACGTGCTCCAAGGCTTGCAATAGTCATTCAACCAAAGAGAAACGAACAATGTCCTCACCAATGCAAGAAGCATTAGTGATTAATTGTTGGACATTTTGCATGTATAGAGTGAAACTGATTAGGAAAATGTGTGGGAATGATAAAGAGAAAGTAGAGGCTCGAGGCAATGCAACCAATATGCAAGGGAATGATGAGAATCCAATCATATGCACAAGAACTTTACTCTAAACCCCCTCTTCTCTCAAAACCCTAGTGCACTTGGCCAAATTGATCAAGAAATGCACAATTGTGTAGAGGAGATCAAGGATGAAGGATTATGGATTGAAAAGTCAAAAAATCCCACTATATCTCCTAATTTTGAAGGTAACTGCCTTGATATATAGAGGCAATGGCAAGGAGAATGGTTGGAGACCCAAGGTCTGAGATGGAACATAGGAAGCAACAGGTGGTTACATTGGAATTGATTTTGGATGTCATAAATTAAAATTAAAATTCAACGGAAGAATGAGGCACCATTTCTAAACTCCCCCTTCTTTTTGGGGTCTCCTTTGCCATGCCCTGCTGGATTTTTTTGTTTGCTCAAAGAAACTCGCTTAGAGGACAATAGAACTCGCTCTCAACATGCTAGAAAGTTTTAGTGCATGTTTGAAATGAACTTATACAATTTGATTTAGAATCCAGCAATGTGAAGCGAGTAGAGTGTTTGATTTCTTACAATTCAAAGCATGTACTCACATTAGAACTTTAGCATGTAATTAAGCTTGCATTATGCTTCTTGTACACTTGCTCCAAGGCTTGCACTAGTCATCCAACCAAAGAGAAATGAACAATGCCCTCACCAAGGCAAGAAGCATTAGTGATTAATTGTTGGATTTTTTGCATGTATAGAGTAAAACTCATTAGGAGAATGTGTGGGAATGATAATAAGAAAGTGGAGGCTCGACGCAATGCAACCAATATGGAAGGCAATGATGAGAATCCCATCATATGCATAAGAATTTTACCCTGAATCTCGTCTTCTCTCAAAACCCTAATGCACTTGGCCAAATTGATCAAGAAATGCACAATTGTATGGAGGAGATCAAGGGAAGAAGGATGATGGATTGAAAAGTCAAGAAGTCCCACAATAATTCCTAATTTTGAAGGTAACTTCCCCGATATACATAGGCGATGGCAAGGAGAATGGTTGGAGACCCAGCCTGAGAGGGAACATACGGAGAAACAGGTGGTTACATTGGAATTGATTTTGGATGTCATAAATTAAAATTGAAATTCAACCGAAGAATGAGGCACCATTTCCAAACTCGCCCTTCTTTTTGGGGTCTCCTTTGCCACGCTCTAGTAGATTTTTTTGTTTGCTCAAAGGAACTCGCTTAATGGAAAATAGAAATTGATCTCAACATGCTAGATTCTAGTGCTTGTTTAAAAAAAACTTATGTAATTTGATTGAGAATCCAGCAATGTAAAGAGAGTAGAGTGTTTGATTTCTTACAATTCAAAGCATGTACTCACATTACAACTTTAGCATATAATCAAGCTTACATTATGCTCCTTGTACACTTTCTCCAAGGCTTGCAATGGTCATCCAACCAAAGAGAAACGAACAATGCCCTCACCAAGGCATAACCAATGCAAGAAGCATTAGTGATTAATTGTTGGATTTTTTGCATGTATGGAGTAAAACTGATTAGGAAAATGTGTGGGAATGATAAAGAGAAAGTAGAGGCTCGTCGAGGCAATGCAACCAATATGCAAGAAAATGATGAGAATCCAATCATATGCACAAGAATTTTACCCTAAACCCCATAACCCTAATGCACTTGGCCAAATAGATCAAGAAATACACAATTGTGTAGCGGAGATCAAGGGAAGAAGGATTATGGATTGAAAAGTCAAGAAATCCAACAATAATTCTTAATTTTGAAGGTAACTTCCCCGATATACAGAGGTGATGGCAGGAGAATGGTTGGAGACCCAAGGTCTGACACATAATGTAAGGAGCAACAGGTGGTTACATTGGAATTGACTTTGGATGTCATAAATTAAAATTGAAATTCAACACAAAAATGAGGCACCATTTCTAAACTCCCCCTTCTTTTTGGGGTCTCCTTTGCCATGCCCTGCTAGTTTTTTTTTTGCTCAAAGGAACTCGCTCATAGGACAATAGAACTCCCTCTTGTTTAGAATAGACTTCTACAATTTGATTGAGAATCCAGCAATGTGAAGAGAGTAGAGTGTTTGATTTCTTACAATTCAAAGCATGTACTCACATTACAACTTTAGCATGTAATCAAGCTTGCATTCTCGAGAGAGATCTGTCCCCGGATAGTAAGATTCCCTCCACTGGTTAACATCCAATCCAGCCTAATGAATTTAATAACTAGCGTTTGTGATTAATTGTTGGACTGTTTGCATGTATAGAGTAAAACTGAATAGGAGAATGTGTGGGAATGATAAAGAGAAAGTAGAGGCTTGAGGAAATGCAACCAATATGCAAGGGAATGATGATAATCCCATCATATGCACAAGAATTTTACCCTAAACCCGGTCTTCTATGAAAACCTCTTATGCACTTGGCCAAATTGATCAATAAATGCACAATTGTGTAGAGGAGATCAAGGGAAGAGGGATTATGAATTGAAAAGTCAAGAAATCCCACAATAAGTCCTAATTTTGAAGGTAACTTCCCCGATATACAGAGGCGATGGCAAGGAGAATGGTTGGAGACCCAAGGTCTGAGATGGAACATACGGAGCAATAGGTGGTTACATTGGAATTGATTTTTGATGTCATAAATTAAAATTGAAATTCAACGGAAGAATGAGGCACCATTTTTAAACTCCCCCTTCTTTTTGGGGTCTCCTTTGCCACGCTTGCTAGATTTTTTTCTTTGCTCAAAGGAACTCGCTCAGAGGACAATAGAACTCCCTCTCAACATGCTAGATTCTTGTGCTTGTTTAGAATAAACATATACAATTTGATTTAGAATCCAGCAATGTGAAGAGAGTAGAGTGTTTGATTTTTTACAATTCAAAGCATGTACTCACATTATTACAACTTTAGCATGTAATCAAGCTTGCATTATGCTCCTTGTACACCTTCTCCAAGGCTTACAATCGTCATCCAACCAAAGGGAAACGAACAATGCCCTCACCAAGGCAGCATAACCAATGCAAGAAGCATTGGTGATTAATTGTTAGATTTTTTGCATGTATAGAGCAAAATTGATTAGGAAAATGTGTGGGAATGATAAAGAGAAAGTAGAGGCCCGAGGCAATGCAACCAATATGCAAGGGAATGATGACAATCCCATCATATGCACAAGAACTTTACCCTAAACCCCGTCTTCTCTCAAAACCCTAATGCACTTGGCCAAATTGATCAAGAAATGCATAAATGTGTAGAGGAGATCAAGGGAAGAAGGATTATGGATTGAAAAGTCAAGAAATCCAACAATAATTTCTAATTTTGAACGTAACTTCCCTTATATGTAGACGCGATGGCAAGGAGAATGGTGGGAGACCCAAGGTCTGAGAAGAAGGAACATACGGAGCGACAGGTGGTTACATTGGAATTGATTCTGGATGTCATAAATTAAAATTGAAATTCAACGTAATAATGAGGAACCATTTCTAAACTCTCTCTTCCTTTTGGGGTCTCCTTTGCCATGCCCTGCTAGATCTTTTTTTTGCTCAAAGGAACTTTCTCAGAGGACAATAGAACTCCCTCTCAACATGCTAGATTCTAGTGCTTGTTTTAAATAAACTTATACAATTTAATTGAGAATCCAGCAATGTGAAGAGAGTAGAGTGTTTGATTTCTTACAGTTCAAAGCATATACTCACAACACAACTTTAGCATGTAATCAAGCTTGCATTATGCTCAAAGGAACTCGCTCAAAGGACAATAGAACTCCCTCTCAACATACCAGATTCTAGTGCTTGCTTAGAATAAACTTATACAATTTGATTGAGAATCCAGCAATGTGAAGAGAGTAAAGTGTTTTATTTCTTAAAATTCAAAACATGTACTCACATTACAACTTTAGCATGTAAACAAGCTTGCATTACGCTCCTTGTACACTTGCTCCAAGGCTTTCTTGCAATAGTCATCTAACCAAAGAGAAACGAACAATGGCCTCACAAGGCATAACCAATGCAAGAAGCATTAGTGATTAATTGTTGGATTTTTTGCATGTATAGAGTGAAACTGATTAGGAAAATGTGTGGGAATGATAAAGAGAAGGTAGAGGCTCAAGAAAATGCAATGAACATGCAAGGGAATGATGAGAATCCCATCATATGCACAAAAACTTTACCCTAAACCCCATCTTTTCTCAAAGCCCTAATGCACTTGGCCAAATTGATCAAGAAATGCATAATTGTGTAGAGGAGATCAAAGGAAGAAGGATTATGGATTGAAAAGTCAAGAAATCCAACAATAATTCCTAATTTTGAAGGTAACTTCCCCGATATACAGAGGTGATGGGAGGAGAATGGTTGGAGACCCGAAGTCTGACACATAATATAAGGAGCAACAGGTGGTTACATTGGAATTGATTTTGGATGTCATAAATTAAAACTGAAATTCAACACAAAAATGAGGCACCATTTCAAAACTCCCCCTTCTTTTTGGGGTCTCCTTTGCCATGCCCTGCTAGTTTTTTTTTTTTTGCTCAAAGGAACTCGCTCAGAGGAAGATAGAACTCCCTCTCAACATGCTAGATTCTAGTGCTTGTTTAGAATAGACTTATACAATTTGATTGAGAATCCAGCAATAGGAAGAGAGCAGAATGTTTGATTTCTTACAATTCAAAGCATGTACTCACATTACAGCTTTAGCATGTAATCAAGCTTGCATTCTCGAGAGAGATCTGTCCCCGATGGCAAGATTCCCTCTAGTGGTTAACATCCAATCTGTTAAAAAACCATCCTAAGGAGGATCAAACACTAGCTCCATTGCATAGTTGAATAGAAATAAAGAAGATGAAGTTAAGCTACTAATCAAGAAGTAATTAGCATAATGATGAGCATAATGACAACATAAGTGAGGGGCAATAAAAATTTGATTTCAATAGATGAGAGCCTCTTTATATAGGCTGAAGTACATGAGGATTAAGCTCAAGATTAGGTGTTAATTATCATCTAAATCATCTCCACCTTCCCTCCTAGATTCAAGCACCTAAAAGTGACCACCAACCCTAGAATCTTGCTAATCACACAAATGCTAATTAATCAAGAGATCACGACCCCTTTGGCTGATGTTGAGCTCCTAAATGACTCTTTTACATCATGGTAAGGTTGCATAATAACCTTTGTATCCATTTGCCCATAATCTATGACTTTAGTGCATAGTGCTAGTTACAAGGTATGTGCCCTACACATCATTTTAGTGAAGGTGTTTGCCATATTTTTTAACACCCCTCCTCAAACACTGAATCCACTCAATGATGCAGTTGGTCATGCTGACTCTCATGAGCGTAATTAACCACCCAATGCTCAGTGATAGCATGCATGAGCGTGGTCTGACTAGCAATGCCATACATAGGTTATGCCAATGTGAACTCAGAGGCTTTAGTCATGCGTACAAAAGAGGTATGGGACGACTTTAGAAGAGTGTGACAAGACGTGGCTACATGTATGAGTGAAGAGGACACCCATGTGTATAGGGCATGCCCTTGCTTTTAGCACTTTAGAATAAATGATTTGATCTAATCATAGATAGGGCCTCATGATGGTGGCCCTTGTCTTCATCTGTTTCTTCTTCTTGGTCTTCTTCCTGCTGCACTTCTTCCATGATGTAGACTCGTTGCATCTTCTTCTTGGCAAAACAATTCTTCTCTACATGACCAGGTTTGTGACAAAAGTCACAAATGAGATTGTTGTTGTTGTAGCCCTTGTTGTAGTTGCCTTTGTTGTAGCCCTTGTTGTAGTTGCCTTTGTTCTTGCCATACCTACTAGATCCTGCATAATAAGCATTTTCAGTAGACAAGGTTGATGACGATGGAGACTCCATTTGCTTGGTCTTTAGTTTTCTCTCCTCCTCAAGAAGAGATGCTTCAATGTCCACAAGCTTTGATATTGGCATATTGGTCAAGGTTGTGACCACATGGTCATATTCTTCAGGTAAAGATTTAAGTAATACACCAATGGAGACATCTTCATCCATCTTAAGACCTATTCCTGCAAGTTGTGTTAATAGGCCTTTCATGTAGTTCAAATGTGAGGCTAGGGATGTGCCAGACTTCATTTCTAGCTTAAAAAATTCAATGAGCAAACCAAACTTTGAACTTTTAGATTGAGCCCCAAATAGAGTTGTGAGTTGGTCCCAAACTTCCTTGGAAGTTTCGCATCCATCCACATGATGAATGTAAGTGTCATCAAGCTCCAATGTGATGATGGCACGAGCTTTGTCATCTCTTACTTCCCAACAAGGAACATCAGCAAGAGTCCTTGGCTTCTTCTCATTCCCATTTACTATGTTGAAGAGCCCCTTCTTCATGAGCATTAACTTGATGCGGGTTTGCCATGTGTGAAAACCATGACCTTTAAAGCGCATTGATGGAGAATCCTTGGTAGCCATTATGATATGGAATGAAGGGGGTCTTACCTCTGATGATTGAGGCAGTGTCTACCCTTTTACAAGAGAGATTAAGACCAAAGAATAGTGCTAAATCAAGTTATTTAGCATATGCTTTCCAAAAGATAAAACCAGAAAATATATTGATTTGTGGGAAGCAAGGGAGACACCTAATCAAGGGGCAAATTAAGTGTGAAGTAATCAGGGGATTTAGCAAGTCCCTAATGACATGTATGAACCACTTATTGCACCAAATGATAAGGATTAGGATAGATTAATCATTGATTAGTGGAGTTGAATATTCTGCTCACTATGCAGAGAAATGAGCTCACTTGGAGTCAATATTTGAAGGAGTTGCACAAAGAATAAGCTAAAAAGCTTCAAGGGCATTGAATAGTAGTATTTCTAGATGATTTTAGAGACCACAAACACTTGCTTAAGCAACTTAATCAATGAGTATCTCAAATTTACCAAAGTACCTTTTCTGGCTATGGCAGTTCTGGACAGCACCCTGGTTTTTTGCTTGGTGTGTGAAGCACACTCAATCATTTGCAAAACCCTCTTAGGAGGAGTAATTTTAGGTTCCAATGAAGCCACACCTCAGAGTAATTAGACCAATTTGATGTGTGTGAGCTGCAACAATACTTTTGGTGGTCGCCTATCAAAAACATGCCTGTTTTGGGGAAAACGAAGTTGCCGGCGACGTGGAGCTATGAATGGTGCAATTGAGGTGCCATGCCCCTTAGCAATATTGCTGGTGAAGTGCCCACAGAAGGATTTTGGCAATGGTTACGTGGTTTGTGAGCACCAAGGCCTCCACTCAGCTGCTATTCTAGATCCTATTTTCTAGGAAACCCATAAAAGCTAATGAAACCCTAATTTTCACTAATCTCTTGCTAAGCAAATAAGATGGGGCTTGATTCTAGATGAATGGTCTAGTACTAGCTCTGATACCATGTTAAAAAACCATCCTAAGGAGGATCAAACACTAGCTCCATTGCATAGTTGAATAGAAATAAAGAAGATGAAGTTAAGCTACTAATCAAGAAGTAATTAGCATAATGATGAGCATAATGACAACATAAGTGAGGGGCAATAAAAAATTGATTTCAATAGATGAGAGCCTCTTTGTATAGGCTGAAGTACATGAGGATTAAGCTCAAGATTAGGTGTTAATCATCATCTAAATCATCTCCACCTTCCCTCCTAGATTCAAGCACCTAAAAGTGACCACCAACCCTAGAATCTTGCTAATCACACAAATGCTAATTAATCAAGAGATCACGACCCCTTTGGCTGATGTTGAGCTCCTAAATGACTCTTTTACATCATGGTAAGGTTGCATAATAACCTTTGTATCCATTTGCCCATAATCTATGACTTTAGTGCATAGTGCTAGCTACAAGGTATGTGCCCTACACATCATTTTAGTGAAGGTGTTTGCCATATTTTTTAACACAATCCAACCTGGTGAATTTAATAACTAGTGAATCTTTATGCTCCCTCTCAACATGCTAGATTCTAGTGCTTGTTTAGAATAAACATATACAATTTGATTGAGAATCCAGCAATAGGAAGAGAGTAGAGTGTTTGATTTCTTACAATTCAAAGCATGTACTCACATTACAACTTTAGCATGTAATCAAGCTTGCATTCCCGAGAGAGATCCGTCCTCAGATGGCAAGATTCCCTCAACTGGTTAACAACCAATCCAACTTGGTGAATCTTTATGCTCCTTGTACACTTGCTCCAAGTCTTGCAATAGTCATCCAACAAAAGAGAAACAAACAATGCCCTCACTAAGGCATAACCAATTCAAGAAGCGTTTGTGATTAATTGTTGGACTGTTTGCATGTATAGAGTAAAACTGAATAGGAGAACGTATCGGAATGATAAAGAGAAAGTAGAGGCCTGAGGCAATGCAACCAATATGCAAGGGAATGATGATAATCCCATCATATGCACAAGAATTTTACCCTAAACCCTGTCTTCTCTGAAAACCTCTTATGCACTTGGCCAAATTGATCAATAAATGCACAATTGTGTAGAGGAGATCAAGGGAAGAGGGATTATGAATTGAAAAGTCAAGAAATCCCACAATAAGTCCTAATTTTGAAGGTAACTTCCCCGATATACAGAGGCGATGGCAAGGAGAATGGTTGGAGACCCAAGGTCTGAGATGGAACATACGGAGCAACAGGTGGTTACAATGGAATTGCTTTTTGATGTCATAAATTAAAATTAAAGTTCAACGGGAGAATGAGGCACCATTTCTAAACTCCCCCTCATTTTTGGGGGTCTCCTTTGCCACGCTTGCTAGATTTTTTTCTTTGCTCAAAGGAACTCGCTCAAAGGACAATAGAACTCCCTCTCAACATGCTAGATTCTAGTGCTTGTTTAGAATAAACATGGAAAATTGGATTGAGAATCCAGCAATGTGAAGAGAGTAGAGTGTTTGATTTCTTACAATTCAAAGCATGTACTCACATTACAACTTTAGCATGTAATCAAGCTTACATTATGCTCCTTGTACACTTTCTCCAAGGCTTGCAATAGTCATCCAACCAAAGAGAAACGAACAATGCCCTCACCAAGGCATAACCAATGCAAGAAGCATTAGTGATCAATTGTTGGATTTTTTGCATGTATAGAGTAAAACTGATTAGGAAAATGTGTGGGAATGATAAAGAGAAAGTAGAGGCTCGAGGCAATGCAACCAATATGCAAGGTAATGATGAGAATCCCATCATATGCACAAGAATTTTACCCTAAACCCCGTCTTCTCTCAAAACCCTAATGCACTTTGCCAAATAGATCAATAAATGCACAATTGTGTAGAGGAGATCAAGGGAAGAAGGATTATGGATTGAAAAGTCAAGAAATCCAACAATAATTCCTAATTTTGAAGGTAACTTCCCCGATATACAGAGGTGATGGCAGGAGAATGGTTGGAGACCCAAGGTCTGACACATAATATAAGAAGCAACAGGTGGTTACGTTGGAATTGATTTTTAGTGTCATAAATTAAAACTGAAATTCAACACAAAAATGAGGCACCATTTCTAAACTCCCCCTTCTTTTTGGGGTCTCCTTTGCCAGGCCCTGCTAGTTTTTTTTTTGCTCAAAGAAACTCGCTCAGAGGACAATAGAACTCCCTCTCAACATGCTAGATTCTAGTGCTTGTTTAGAATAGACTTATACAATTTGATTGAGAATCTAGCAATAGGAAGAGAGTAGAGTGTTTGATTTCTTACAATTCAAAGCATGTACTCACATTACAACTTTAGCATGTAATCAAGCTTGCATTCTCGAGAGAGATCTGTCCCCGGATGGCAAGATTCCCTCCACTGGTTAACATCCAATCAAACCTGGTGAATTTAATAACTAGCGTTTGTGATTAATTGTTGGACTGTTTGCATGTATAGAGTAAAACTGAATAAGAGAATGTGTGGGAATGATAAAGAGAAAGCAGAGGCTCGAGGCAATGCAACCAATATGGAAGGGAATGATGATAATCCCATCATATGTACAAGAATTTTACCCTAAACCCTGTCTTCTCTGAAAACCTCTTATGCACAATTGTGTAGAGGAGATTAAGGGAAGAGGGATTATGAATTGAAGAGTCAAGAAATCCCACAATAAGTCCTAATCTTGAAGGTAACTTCCCCGATATACAGAGGCGATGGCAAGGAGAATGGTTGGAGACCCAAGGTCTGAGATGGAACATACGGAGCAACAGGTGGTTACATTGGAATTGATTTTTGATGTCATAAATTAAAATTGAAATTCAACGGAAGAATGAGGCACCATTTTTAAACTCCCCCTTCTTTTTGGGGTCTCCTTTGCCATGCTTGCTAGATTTTTTTCTTTGCTCAAAGGAACTCACTCAGAGGACAATAGAACTCCCTCTCAACATGCTAGATTCTAGTGCTTGTTTAGAATAAACATATGCAATTTGATTGAGAATCCAGTAATGTGAAGAGAGTAGAGTGTTTGATTTTTTACAATTGAAAGCATGTACTCACATTATTACAACTTTAGCATGTAATCAAGCTTGCATTATGCTCCTTGTACACCTTCTCCAAGGCTTGCAATAGTCATCCAACCAAAGAGAAATGAACAATGCCCTCACCAACGTGGCATAAACAATGCAAGAAGCATTAGTGATTAATTGTTAGATGTTTTGCATGTATAGAGCAAAATTGATTAAGAAAATGTGTGGGAATGATAAAGAGAAAGTAGAGGCTTGAGGCAATGCAACCAATATGCAAGGGAATGATGACAATCCCATCATATGCATAAGAACTTTACCCTAAACCCCGTCTTATCGACACGTGGTTACATTGGAATTGATTCTGGATGTCATAAATTAAAATTGAAATTCAACGTAAGAATCAGGGACCATTTCTAAACTCCCTCTTCTTTTTGCGGTCTACTTTGCCACGCCCTGCTAGATCTTTTGTTTGCTCAAAACATACGGAGAAACAGGTGGTTACATTGGAATTGATTTTGGATGTCATAAATTAAAATTGAAATTCAACGGAAGAATGAGGCACCATTTCCAAACTCGCCCTTCTTTTTGGGGTCTCCTTTGCCACGCTCTAGTAGATTTTTTTGTTTGCTCAAAGGAACTCGCTTAGAGGAAAATAGAACTTGATCTCAACATGCTAGATTCTAGTGCTTGTTTAAAAAAAACTTATGCAATTTGATTGAGAATCCAGCAATGTGAAGAGAGTAGAGTGTTTGATTTCTTACAATTCAAAGCATGTACTCACATTACAACTTTAGCATATAATCAAGCTTACATTATGCTCCTTGTACACTTTCTCCAAGGCTTGCAATAGTCATCCAACCAAAGAGAAACGAACAATGCCCTCACCAAGGCATAACCAATGCAAGAAGCATTAGTGATTAATTGTTGGATTTTTTGCATGTATGGAGTAAAACTGATTAGAAAAATGTGTGGGAATGATAAAGAGAAGGCAGAGGCTCGAGGCAATGCAACCAATATGCAAGGGAATGATGAGAATCCAATCATATGCACAAGAATTTTACCCTAAACCCCATAACCCTAATGCACTTGGCCAAATAGATCAAGAAATGCATAATTGTGTAGCGGAGATCAAGGGAAGAAGGATTATGGATTGAAAAGTCAAGAAATCCAACAATAATTCCTAAATTTGAAGGTAACTTCCCCGATATACAGAGGTGATGGCAGGAGAATGGTTGGAGACCCAAGGTCTGACACATAATGTAAGGAGCAACAGGTGGTTACATTGGAATTGACTTTGGATGTCATAAATTAAAATTGAAATTCAACACAAAAATGAGGCACCATTTCTAAACTCCCCCTTCTTTTTGGGGTCTCCTTTGCCATGCCCTGCTAGTTTTTTTTTTGCTCAAAGGAACTCGCTCAGAGGACAATAGAACTCCCTCTCAACATGCTAGATTCTAGTGCTTGTTTAGAATAGACTTATACAATTTGATTGAGAATCCAGCAATGTGAAGAGAGTAGAGTGTTTGATTTCTTTCAATTCAAAGCATGTACTCACATTACAACTTTAGCATGTAATCAAGCTTGCATTCTCGAGAGAGATCTGTCCTCGGATAGTAAGATTCCCTCCACTGGTTAACATCCAATCCAGCCTAATAATTTTAATAACTAGTGTTTGTGATTAATTGTTGGACTATTTGCATGTATACAGTAAAGCTGAATAGGAGAATGTGTGGGAATGATAAAGAGAAAGTAGAGGCTCGAGGCAATGCAACCAATATGCAAGGGAATGATGATACTCCCATCATATGCACAAGAATTTTACCCTAAACCTGGTCTTCTGTGAAAACCTCTTATGCACTTGGCCAAATTGATCAATAAATGCACAATTGTGTAGAGGAGATCAAGGGAAGAGGGATTATGAATTGAAAAGTCAAGAAATCCCACAATAAGTCTTAATTTTGAAGGTAACTTCCCCGATATTCAGAGGCGATGGCAAGGAGAATGGTTGGAGACCCAAGGTCTCAGATGGAACATACGGAGCAACAGGTGGTTACATTGGAATTGATTTTTGATGTCATAAATTAAAATTGAAATTCAACGGAAGAATGAGGTACCATTTTTAAACTCCCCCTTCTTCTTGGGGTCTGCTTTGCCACGCTTGCTAGATTTTTTTCTTTGCTCAAAGGAACTCGCTCAGAGGACAATAGAACTCCCTCTCAACATGCTAGATTCTTGTGCTTGTTTAGAATAAACATATACAATTTGATTTAGAATCCAGCAATGTGAAGATAGTAGAGTGTTTGATTTTTTACAATTCAAAGCATGTACTCACATTATTACAACTTTAGCATGTAATCAAGCTTGCATTATGCTCCTTGTACACCTTCTCCAAGGCTTACAATCGTCATCCAACCAAAGGGAAACGAACAATGCCCTCACCAAGGCGGCATAACCAATACAAGAAGCATTGGTGATTAATTGTTAGATTTTTTGCATGTATAGAGCAAAATTGATTAGAAAAATGTGTGGGAATGATAAAGAGAAAGTAGAGGCTCGAGGCAATGCAACCAATATGCAAGGGAATGATGACAATCCCATCATATGCACAAGAACTTTACCCTAAACCCCGTTTTCTCTCAAAACCCTAATGCACTTGGCCAAATTGATCAAGAAATGCATAAATGTGTAGAGGAGATCAAGGGAAGAAGGATTATGGATTGAAAAGTCAAGAAATCCAACAATAATTTCTAATTTTGAACGTAACTTCCCTGATATGCAGAGGTGATGGCAAGGAGAATGGTGGGAGACCCAAGATCTGAGAAGAAGGAACATACGGAGCGACATTGAAATTGATTCTGGATGTCATAAATTAAAATTGAAATTCAACGTAAGAATGAGGGACCATTTCTAAACTCTCTCTTCTTTTTGGGGTCTCCTTTGCCATGCCCTGCTAGATCTTTTTTTTGCTCAAAGGAACTTTCTCAGAGGACAATAGAACTCCCTCTCAACATGCTAGATTTTAGTGCTTGTTTTAAATAAACTTATACAATTTAATTGAGAATCCAGCAATGTGAAGAGAGTAGAGTGTTTGATTTCTTACAATTCAAAGCATATACTCACAACACAACTTTAGCATGTAATCAAGCTTGCATTATGCTCAAAGGAACTCGCTCAAAGGACAATAGAACTCCCTCTGAACATGCTAGATTCTAGTGCTTGTTTAGAATAAACTTATACAATTTGATTGAGAATCCAGCAATGTGAAGAGAGTAGAGTGTTTTATTTCTTAAAATTCAAAACATGTACTCACATTACAACTTTAGCATGTAATCAAGCTTGCATTACGCTCCTTGTACACTTGCTCCAAGGCTTGCTTGCAATAGTCATCCAACCAAAGAGAAACGAACAATGCCCTCACCAAGGCATAACCAATGCAAGAAGCATTAGTGATTAATTGTTGGATTTTTTGCATGTATAGAGTGAAACTGATTAGGAAAATGTGTGGGAATGATAGAGAAAGTAGAGGCTCGAGGAAATACAACGAACATGCAAGGGAATGATGAGAATCCCATCATATGCACAAAAACTTTACCCTAAACCCTGTCTTTTCTCAAAGCTCTAATGCACTTGGCCAAATTGATCAAGAAATGCACAATTGTGTAGAGGAGATCAAAGGAAGAAGGATTATGGATTGAAAAGTCAAGAAATCCAACAATAATTCCTAAATTTGAAGGTAACTTCCCCGATATACAGAGGTGATGGCAGGAGAATGGTTGGAGACCCAAGGTCTGACACATAATATAAGGAGCAACAGGTGGTTACATTGGAATTGATTTTGGATGTCATAAATTAAAACTCAAATTCAACACAAAAATGAGGCACCATTTCAAAACTCCCCCTTCTTTTTGGGGTCTCCTTTGCCATGCCCTGCTAGTTTTTTTTTTTGCTCAAAGGAACTCGCTCAGAGGACAATAGAACTCCCTCTCAACATGCTAGATTCTAGTGCTTGTTTAGAATAGACTTATACAATTTGATTGAGAATCCAGCAATAGGAAGAGAGCAGAGTGTTTGATTTCTTACAATTCAAAGCATGTACTCACATTACAGCTTTAGCATGTAATCAAGCTTGCATTCTCGAGAGAGATCTGTCCCCGGATGGCAAGATTCCCTCCACTGGTTAACATCCAATCCAACCTGGTGAATTTAATAACTAGTGAATCTTTATGCTCCCTCTCAACATGCTAGATTCTAGTGCTTGTTTAGAATAAACATATACAATTTGATTGAGAATCCAGCAATAGGAAGAGAGTAGAGTGATTGATTTCTTACAATTCAAAGCATGTACTCACATTACAACTTTAGCATGTAATCAAGCTTGCATTCTCGAGAGAGATCCGTCCTCAAATGGCAAGATTCCCTCGATTGGTTAACAACCAATCCAACCTGGTGAATCTTTATGCTCCTTGTACACTTGCTCCAAGTCTTGCAATAGTCATCCAACAAAAGAGAAACAAACAATGCCCTCACTAAGGCATAACCAATTCAAGAAGCGTTTGTGATTAATTGTTGGACTGTTTGCATGTATAGAGTAAAACTGAATAGGAGAATGTATCGGAATGATAAAGAGAAAGTAGAGGCCCGAGGCAATGCAACCAATATGCAAGGGAATGATGATAATCCCATCATATGCACAAGAATTTTACCCTAAACCCTGTCTTCTCTGAAAACCTCTTATGCACTTCGCCAAATTGATCAATAAATGCACAATTGTGTAGAGGAGATCAAGGGAAGAGGGATTATGAATTGAAAAGTTAAGAAATCCCACAACACGACAAGGGATTGGGCTCATACCCGCGCTCTTAGCCGCTAAAAATGACTTGTGAAAAAAAGTAGTGGGCCCGTGTATCAGCGCGTGTATAATCGCGGCCAGAGACATGCGTGTAAAACCGCGTGTACAGTACCTCTCAGACGCGCGTATACACGGGTGTGTAGCCGCGTTATTTTTCACAGACGCGCTAATACACGCCAGTATACACGCTTCTTATTATATTAGACGCGGTTATACACGGGTGTATAGCCGCATCCTGTTCAGTTCCAATGTCCCAGACGCGTTTTTACTTGCGTCTATACACGCGTTTCTTTTATTTAGATGCGCTTATACACGCGTTATTGCCAGTTTATACGCGTTAATACACGCGTAATTTCCAGAGTATCCGCGTAGATACACGCAAGTTTTAGCAGTTTTGACGCGTTTATACACGCGAACAGAGAGCAAAAAAAAAATCCAGAGAGTGCTATTTGGTGCCTGAATACTGTTCCAGCATTCCAGCACCCAATAGCACTCTCTGGTTTAGGGTTTTTGGTGCATTAGACCATCCACGAAGAACATATGCACGAGGGAGATTAAGACAAGAACGACATGAATGCATACATTGTCATTACACGATTCAAGACAGCCATGAATGTGATACTATTGATCAATCAATTCAATATTACTATCAAAATTTCATACATGTATACAAGGGAGTCCATATCTCGAAGTAGCCCATGGCTTGAGTTTACAAAAAAATATATACAATCACATCCTAAATATGGAATGTGATACTACAAATCTGAGTACTACTCAGACCCAGATGATGACTCGGTGCTCCCCCCATGCTCAGATGAGCTCGCATCGGTCGGAATGTCCGAGGAGTAGTGCTCACGTCCACCCTCTGCAGCGGCGGCCGGTGGATCATCAGCAGCTTGTGCCTGTTCAAGTAATATATAGTATATAAGTATATATATATATATATATGCAATTCAATAAACCAAAACCATTCGTTACGAATTTTCAAGTACCTGTCGACCGTATGGTCTCATGGCCAACTCAAACTGCGCGTCCGTAATACGTCCCTCGGCTCTGAAGATGGCCCACGTGTCACGTCTGCTATGCCGGCGAGCATACGCAGTATCGTGGGTTGTGGGCTTCCTCCCCGTAACCCGTCGCTGTATCATAATCAACACAATTTGTAAGATTAAAACAATTCATAGAATCAATGAATTAAGTAAACAATCAAATAAAGTGACAGGATACTTACGAACTCTGCCTCCCATGACTCGACGCCACCAGATCCGAAATGCGAAGATCCAACGGTCTCCATCTGGATCCGTCGTGCCTCCACATGCTGCCTGCTCTTCACGCCACCCTCTGCTCGTTTCTTTGCCTCCTTCCACTCGCGTTTGTGTGCAGTGGCAGGTTTCTCGGCAGGATAGCCACCCGCAGCTACATTTAGCCGGTCATTGTACGCGAGTTTTTTAAGGTGAGATCTTTTATTACTTAAGATCTCCCTTATTCGCGTCCTTCCCCATACATCCGAGAATGTAGCATGTGGGGGATTGGGGTACCGACTGTGTACAGCCTCTATCACCTCCCCAACTAATCGGCTATTTTGATCTTTAAATTTAATAAAACAATTTCTATATGAGTTTGATACTACCCCACGCATGTACTCCATTACCTCCCTCCCCCTCGCATCCATCACTATCCCGCCCCTATCCGTCACATCATAGCAAACCACTCTCTCCATCTCTCTCATCTCCTCCTCTTCCGAATTGTCTCCTCTAACTCTTCTCCCTCTATCTCCTCTCTCACCCCGTGCCCTACTACCTCCCCCACCTCCCCCACCTCCCCCACCAAAGCACCCGCCGCATCCTCCACTCCCACTCTTCCTACTGCTGCGGGTGGAGTCACGACTGGGGGATTGTCTACGTGACGGTGGCTGTGAGCCCTGACGTGACAGTGGCTCTGAGGGAGCACGTGATGGTGGCTGTGAGGGTGTACGTGAGTGTGTCTGGGACGAGGTATGTCTCCTCGGTGGACGTGGAAGAGGAGAAGCTGCATGCCGTCTCGTCGGACTCGGAGGAATAGACGGCACTGGAGTGCCCTGGATACTCGCGGTAGGGGTATAGACACCAGGCAGGGAAGGAGGGGGATGGGCATACATATACTCTATAAGCTCAACCGGACCAGGTTGGCGCCCAAAGTGATTCATCATCTCCATCAACCAATTGCTATACGCAAATGGATCGGATGAAGAACCTGGAATATCCATAAAGAACCTCCAACAAACATCATCATGTACATCATGGGCTGTCTCTTGACTCACACATTGTCATTACACAAGTCAATTAATTGCCTGCAAACCATGGAATCTGAAACGTCGCAGTTTTCTGTCTGCAGAAACGCGTGTATACACCCGTCAAAAAACGCGTGTATACACCCGGCAAAAAACGCGTGTATATGCGCGTGGAAAAACTCTGCAGACAGGTTACACGCGCTTCTACACGCGTTCTTACACGCGACCTGCGAAAAAATTTTCTCGAAAAGACCGACCCCCCGACAAAGACAGAATGTCCTTATAAAAGGACCAGCCATTGTCGCCCCTGTCAGGATGCAGCAACCCAATCGTGTGCAAAAAGACAAACCCAAAGAGCAAAGAGCAAAGTAAACAAATCTGACAAAAGAGACAAGGCACAGGACAAAGTGACTCACCTCTGAAAAAGTGAGTCCCCTCTGCTCCTTCTCTGCTCCCTCCTTCTCCCGTGTGTGTGCCCCTTTCTCTGCTCCCTCCTTGCTGTTGGAAGAGGCGAAAACAGGCAAAAACGCATGCACTGTTGATTTCTAAGTTCAAAATCTATATTTGGGGAAGGCGGGCTATTTTTAGTTTAAATATGCCGCCGCGTTTATGTTCGCGTTTATGAACGCAGGTATATTCGCGTGTACATGATGTTAGCCGCGTTTATACACGCGTTTTGCAGAAATTAGCCGCGTGAATACACGCGTTTTTTAGGAAGTAGCCACGTTTATACACGCAAGTTTTAGGAGATAGCCGCGTGAATACACGCGATTTTGTGCTTTCATTAAAAATATATAATGAGTTTGTGTTTTCTGGTTTGTACACAGGATGTCATCAACCTCTTCAAGCAGTTTTGGGGAAGATGAGACAATGCGTCATCGTAATCGCGATGTGTGGTTGGGACAACGGATCAAATGTATGTGTAATCGATGTCAAGGATGCATTGTACGAGCACGTCGAATTACCTTGAATCACATCTCCATGTATGGAGAATGGAATCAAACAGGTTTAGAGGTGAGTAGATGTAAATTGATGGTATTCAAATGACTCATGGTATCCAAATTAAATTAATAGAGTTGTAACATATAATTTGATAAATTGAAGCAGGATGCAGTACCACACCCTAACATGGTACCCTACGCGCGACGAGAGCACGTAAAGCGTCGACGAGATGATGCTGGAGCTTCGGGATCTATTGTCAGAGATGAGTGGGAAAGGGACGACAATAGCCCTGCACCCCACGAAGTTGTGGAAGAGGAGGTGCTTGATGATATGGTGCGGAATCTTTTTAAGGATGATCCCAAAGGTATGGACGACGATGATATGGAACAAGAGCATCTTTATAAGGCTTCATCGACACCGGTGTTTGAAGGGTGCACATTCTCAGTTTTACGTGCTTCCCTTGAACTACTTAATATACAAACAGTTTATGGATAGAGCAATGCAAGTCTTGACGCATTGTTGAAGTAAGCATTCTAACTTATAAATTTGAATTAGTGGTTTAAGGTTTAGGATTTAAGACTAATTATAATTGATGATATTGTATGCAGGCTATTGTCAAACATGCTTCCAAAGGAAAATAGACTTCCCACCTCAAGAGACATAGCGAGACGCTATGTGACATCTCTTGGAGGACTGGATTATGATAAAATACATGCATGCATCAATGATTGCATTCTCTTTCGTGGGACGCATAAGGAGGCTCTGACATGTCCCACTTGTGGTGAAGCAAGGTACAGAACAGATATGAAGAGTTTTGATGTACCTCGTAAAGTCTTGCGACACTTTCCTATAATTCCTCGCATCAAACACATGTTCAAGTGCAAATCCATAGCAGAGCTCATGTCATGGCATTCCTCACATCGATCGGATGATGGCATGTGGAGAATTCCCGCAGACACTCCTGCTTGGAAGCATATTGAAGATGAGTGGCCCAGCTTTAAAACAGAGCCCAGAAACTTGAGACTTGGCCTGGGTATGGATGGAGTGAATCCATTTGGTTTCAAAAGCACAGCATACAGCGTGTGGCCAGTTGTGCTGGTGAATTATAACCTTCCACCATCAATGGCGATCAAGAAGGGACATCTTATGTTATCCCTTCTAATTCCAGGGAAACATAAAGTCAAGCATATGGATGTTTATCTTGAACCACTGATTGATGAGTTGGAGGAACTATGGAGAGGTGTTGCGGTGGTGGACATTAGTAGGCCTCCCTCCTCTCGACACTTCGACTTAAAAGCAGTGTTGATGTGGACAATGCATGACTTTCCAGGATACAACGATTGTTCTGGTAAGAATTCTAATTACCTCCCTACTCTATTACTATTGGCTATATATATTAATTAGACGGTTTGACTTTATTATTCTAACTTTTATTTATATTTTAACAGGTTTGAAAACATCGGGTAAACATGCATGTCCTGTTTGTGGCCCTTCGTTAGTACATGAGTATGCTGATGGTTTGTGTAAGACTATATTCGATAATCATCATCGATTTCTCCCCTCAGATCATCCTAAATATGTTGCTAGTAAGAGTAACATTCCTCCACAAACACTTCGTGCAAAAGATTGGAAGCGTATTTGGGAGTCTACAACTATTCTTCCTCCAGATGGCATGAACAGGTATAGTGATGTTTTTTCAATCTTGTTTTGTGTAGTCTCTAATTGGATTAAAGGTCACATAGAGCAATCCCTTGTGCAGGTACTCCATTTTTTTCCGGCTGCCATATTGGACCCATCTTAAGATCAACCATCTTCTTGATCCCATGCACATCTTCAAGAATGTGGGATCTGGTATTTGGGAACATATTACTGGTAAACGAGACAATGTTAGCGTACGTGAGGACCTGCGGGTCGCAGGACGTATGCGTCAAGCTTGGCCACGAGAGGTGGGTGGGCACGTTCGTCTTCCGCCTGCACCATGGATTATATCAAAGAAAGAGGAGAAGCAGGTAAAGCAGGCCATCACCACTTTGCGTACTCCCACTGGATGCATGAGATCATTGAAGGGAGCCTTTACAACCACTAAGAAAAGAGGCGTTGAGCAACTATATGGGTTGAAGTCCCACGATTGGCACAAGATGCTTCAAGTAAGTGTTTTCCAAGTCTTGTACGTACGTTGAAATTAAATTTTGTAATGCCATAAACCATAAATGTGCTCTTATGTGCGCAGTTCATACTACCTACTAGCATCGACCATTGTGCGAATAAGAGTTTGAAAAAATGTATTTATAAGATGGGCGAGCTTGTGAGGTATGTAAAACCCATGCTCAGATCACCCTTCATTATACCTTGCAAAATGAACGTGCATGAGGTATAACGTACTATTTATTTATTTTTCAGATATGTTAGTTCCAAAGCAATTGATCCAGCCACGTTGGATGATGCGCGTGTTATGGCAGTGGAGGTGGTTTGTTTGGTAGAGGAGACTTTTCCGTGAACCATTCTCACAAGTCAACTACATCTCATTGTGCATTTAGTGGACGAAATTGCTTTATGTGGTACTGTGCATGCACGTTGGATGTTCTTCCTAGAGCGCTTCATGAAGACCTTAAAAGACTTTGTGAGGCAAAGTGCAAGGCCTGAAGGAAGCATGGCCGAGGGTTGGTTGATACAAGAGTCTCTTGTATATATTTCAGAATTTCTTGGTCAGGTGGACAGCTCTTTGCCACGACTATGGAGCAATGAAGAGGACTTGAGGATGACCTCTATTGTGCCTCAAGGAAAAGGACAGAGTAAAGTAATTGACAAAACATTGATTGATGATCTCAATTTCACTTGTATCCTTAATAGTGATGTGATGAGCAGATGGGTTACAAGATATGAGGATGCAAAGACAAAAAGGCAAGCAGAAAGAGCTCTCTTTCGGAGGCAACATGGCTCTCGGAAGGCGTACCCTAAGCATCTAGCAACACTTCCGAATGATATCCATGTTGATTGGTTGCATGAGGAAATGGAGAGAGCAGAGAGTGACGAGGGGCTGCATATCACGGCGGAAGAATGGGAGTATGCACGAGGATGCATGTCAAAGGTACATAGAACTAATGTTTTGCATTAGTTGTAAGTGATTTGCTTTTAATATTTATTCACATTGCTTACACAAATATTGCTTCTATTTTGGTCCAGTGCACTATGTTCAATGCTATATGGTGTGAAGGCAAGCATTTTCGAACACAAAGAATTGATGAAAAGAGAAATACACAAGATTGCAGTGTCATTAGTAGCTTTGAGGGAGCTAATGGAAAAATGGATGACTATTGTGGCATAATCCAAGACATATTTAGGCTTGACTTTCGTCGCTTCTTTGTGTATGTTTTGGATGTCAAATGGCAAATGAACGTGGTGGAAAAAGGGCCTGATGCAACGATAAAACGCCATGCAAGTGGATATGTAACTATTGACTCTACAAAGTTCTGGCAAACAAAGAAAGATAGGCTCGTATTGCCACAACAATGTGAGCAGGTATGCATTTTTTTACTAATGTGTTTCATGTACATATATATCTAAGCTCGCGTACCCCTTGACTTTTGATATGCTAATTAATTACTGTACTGTGTGTATTTGAGTAGGTTATCTATCTACCAATGGTGCATGACATCAAATGGTGGTACGTCATCCCTATTGCACCACGTTCCAAAGTGATGTATAATACATTCACTGATATGGAGCATATGGAGGATGTAACAAGCCGCAATGAAGATGATGTCGAACATGCCATTGAAGATGTTGTGATCGATGATCAAGAAATAAGAGATGATCGTGATAATGAGGATGATCATGCCATTTCTCATGATCATGAGAATGACCCTACCATTGAGGATGATGGTGATGTTGATGAGGATGATCAGGACATCGATACCATTATCAATGGAGTACAGAATATCGATAGTGGAATAAATTTAATCGTAGCCTTACCAATTGATCAAATGGATATTGATGTTGATCGTTTGACAAGGATGGATCTTATTGAAGATGAGATCGAACCCTAACCAATCTGTCACTGTATGTTCTAAATTGATGACATTTCTATCATCTCATATGCATGATTTATTTTTGAATATATTTCATTGTTGTAAATGCATGTAGTGGGATTGTGTAATGATGTATACTGTAATGTACTATGAGATGGTTTAAGGAAAATAGTTTTTAATTTTTTTAAGGAATTCAGTTTTTTTTCAGTTTTTCTCTGCCATGCGTGTATTAATCCGTGTACAGTGGCGTGTATTTTTTCGTGTATAATAGCGAGTATTACCCCGTAAATATTATCGTGTATTTATGCGTGTATTACTGCGTGTATATAAACGCGTTGATAAATGCAAATATACACGCGAACTTAAATGCTAAAAAATACACGCGCCCGATTCTATTCAAATACAAGCGCGACCATACACGCGTTCGTAATTTATCACGTGTATGAAACGCGTGTATGGCAGCATTGTCTTGTAGTGCAATAAGTCCTAATTTTGAAGGTAACTTCCCTGATATACAGAGGCGATGGCAAGGAGAATGGTTGGAGACCCAAGGTCTGAGATGGAACATACGGAGCAACAGGTGGTTACAATGGAATTGCTTTTTGATGTCATAAATTAAAATTGAAATTCAACGGAAGAATGAGGCACCATTTCTAAACTCCCCCTTCTTTTTGGGGGTCTCCTTTGCCACGCTTGCTAGATTTTTTTCCTTTGCTCAAAGGAACTCGCTCAAAGGACAATAGAACTCCCTCTCAACATGCTAGATTCTAGTGCTTGTTTAGAATAAACATAGACAATTTGATTGAGAATCCAGCAATGTGAAGAGAGTAGAGTGTTTGATTTTTTACAATTCAAAGCATGTACTCACATTACAACTTTAGCATGTAATCAAGCTTACATTATGCTCCTTGTACACTTTCTCCAAGGCTTGCAATAGTCATCCAACCAAAGAGAAACGAACAATGCCCTCACCAAGGCATAACCAATGCAAGAAGCATTAGTGATCAATTGTTGGATTTTTTGCATGTATAGAGTAAAACTGATTAGGAAAATGTGTGGGAATGATAAAGAGAAAGTAGAGGCTCGAGGCAATGCAACCAATATGCAAGGTAATGATGAGAATCCCATCATATGCACAAGAATTTTACCCCAAACCCTGTCTTCTCTCAAAACCCTAATAGATCAAGAAATGCACAATTGTGTAGAGGAGATCAAGGGAAGAAGGATTATGGATTGAAAAGTCAAGAAATCCAACAATAATTCCTAATTTTGAAGGTAACTTCCCCGATATACAGAGGTGATGGCAGGACAATGGTTGGAGACCCAAGGTCTGACACATAATATAAGGAGCAACAGGTGGTTACATTGGAATTGATTTTAGATGTCATAAATTAAAATTGAAATTCAACACAAAAATGAGGCACCATTTCTAAACTCCCCCTTCTTTTTTGGGTCTCCTTTGCCATGTCCTGCTAGATTTTTTTGTTTGCTCAAAGAAACTCGCTTAGAGGACAATAGAACTCGCTCTCAACATGCTAGAAAGTTTTAGTGCCTGTTTGAAATGAACTTATACAATTTGATTTAGAATCCAGCAATGTGAAGTGAGTAGAGTGTTTGATTTCTTACAATTCAAAGCATGTACTCACATTACAACTTTAAGCTTGCATTATGCTCCTTGTACACTTGCTCCAAGGCTTGCAATAGTCATCCAACCAAAGAGAAATGAACAATGCCCTCACCAAGGAAAGAAGCATTAGTGATTAATTGTTGGATTTTTTGCATGTATAGAGTAAAACTCATTAGGAGAATGTGTGGGAATGATAATAAGAAAGTGGAGGCTCGACGCAATGCAACCAATATGGAAGGCAATGATGAGAATCCCATCATATGCATAAGAATTTTACCCTAAATCCCGTCTTCTCTCAAAACCCTAATGCACTTGGCCAAATTGATCAAGAAATGCACAATTGTATGGAGGAGATCAAGGGAAGAAGGATTATGGATTGAAAAGTCAAGAAGTCCCACAATAATTCCTAATTTTGAAGGTAACTTCCCCGATATACATAGGCGATGGCAAGGAGAATGGTTGGAGACCCAGCCTGAGAGGGAACATATGGAGAAACAGGTGGTTACATTGGAATTGATTTAAGATGTCATAAATTAAAATTGAAATTCAACGGAAGAATGAGGCACCATTTCCAAACTCGCCCTTCTTTTTGGGGTCTCCTTTGCCACGCTCTAGTAGATTTTTTTGTTTGCTCAAAGGAACTCGCTCAGAGGAAAATAGAACTTGATCTCAACATGCTAGATTCTAGTGCTTGTTTAAAAAAAACTTATGCAATTTGATTGAGAATCCAGCAATGTGAAGAGAGTAGAGTGTTTGATTTCTTACAAATCAAAGCATGTACTCACATTACAACTTTAGCATATAATCAAGCTTACATTATGCTCCTTGTACACTTTCTCCAAGGCTTGCAATAGTCATCCAATCAAAGAGAAACAAACAATGCCCTCACCAAGGCATAACCAATGCAAGAAGCATTAGTGATTAATTATTGGATTTTTTGAATGTATGGAGTAAAACTCATTAGGAAAATGTGTGGGAATGATAAAGAGAAAGTAGAGGCTCGAGGCAATGCAACCAATATGCAAGGGAATGATGAGAATCCAATCATATGCACAAGAATTATACCCTAAACCCCATAACCCTAATGCACTTGGCCAAATAGATCAAGAAATGCACAATTGTGTAGCGGAGATCAAGGGAAGAAGGATTATGGTTTGAAAAGTCAAGAAATCCAACAATAATTCCTAAATTTGAAGGTAACTTCCCCGATATACAGAGGTGATGGTAGGAGAATGGTTGGAGACCCAAGGTCTGACACATAATGTAAGGAGCAACAGGTAGTTATATTGGAATTGACTTTGGATGTCATAAATTAAAATTGAAATTCAACACAAAAATGAGGCACCATTTCTAAACTCCCCCTTCTTTTTGGGGTCTCCTTTGCCATGCCCTGCTAGTTTTTTTTTTTGCTCAAAGGAACTCGCTCAGAGGACAATAGAACTCCCTCTCAACATGCTAGATTCTAATGCTTGTTTAGAATAGACTTATACAATTTGATTGAGAATCCAGGAATGTGAAGAGAGTAGAGTGTTTGATTTCTTACAATTCAAAGCATGTACTCACATCACAACTTTAGCATGTAATCAAGCTTGCATTCTCGAGAGAGATCTGTCCCTGGATAGTAAGATTCCCTCCACTGGTTAACATCCAATCCAGCCTAATGAATTTAATAACTAGCGTTTGTGATTAATTGTTGGACTGTTTGCATGTATAGAGTAAAACTGAATAGGAGAATGTGTGGGAATGATAAAGAGAAAGTAGAGGCTCGAGGCAATGCAACCAATATGCAAAGGGAATGATGATAATCCCATCATATGCATAAGAATTTTACCCTAAACCCTGTCTTCTCTGAAAACCTCTTATGCACTTTGCCAAATAGATCAATAAATGCACAATTGTGTAGAGGAGATCAAGGGAAGAAGGATTATGGTTTGAAAAGTCAAGAAATCCAACAATAATTCCTAATTTTGAAGGTAACTTCCCCGATATACAGAGGTGATGGCAGGAGAATGGTTGGAGACCCAAGGTCTGACACATAATATAAGGAGCAACAGGTGGTTACATTGGAATTGATTTTGGATGTCATAAATTAAAATTGAAATTCAACACAAAAATGAGGCACCATTTCTAAACTCCCCCTTCTTTTTGGGGTCTCCTTTGCCATGCCCTGCTAGTTTTTTTTTTTGCTCAAAGGAACTCGCTCAGAGGACAATAGAACTCCCTCTCAACATGCTAGATTCTAGTGCTTGTTTAGAATAGACTTATACAATTTGATTGAGAATCCAGCAATAGGAAGAGAGTAGAGTGTTTGATTTCTTACAATTCAAAGCATGTACTCACATTACAACTTTAGCATGTAATCAAGCTTGCATTCTCGAGAGAGATCTGTCCCCGGATGGCAAGATTCCCTCCACTGCCTGGTTAACATCCAATCCAACCTGGTGAATTTAATAACTAGCGTTTGTGATTAATTGTTGGACTGTTTGCATGTATAGAGTAAAACTGAATATGAGAATGTGTGGGAATGATAAAGAGAAAGTAGAGGCTCGAGGCAATGCAACCAATATGCAAGGGAATGATGATAATCCCATCATATGTACAAGAATTTTACCCTAAACCCTGTCTTCTCTGAAAACCTCTTATGCACTTGGCCAAATTCATCAATAAATGCACAATTGTGTAGAGGAGATTAAGGGAAGAGGGATTATGAATTGAAGAGTCAAGAAATCCCACAATAAGTCCTAATTTTGAAGGTAACTTCCCCGATATACAGAGGCGATGGCAAGGAGAATGGTTGGAGACCCAAGGTCTGAGATGGAACATATGGAGCAACAGGTGGTTACATTGGAATTGATTTTTGATGTCATAAATTAAAATTGAAATTCAACGGAAGAATGAGGCACCATTTTTAAACTCCCTCTTCTTTTTGGGGTCTCTTTTGCTACGCTTGCTAGATTTTTTTCTTTGCTCAAAGGAACTCGCTCAGAGGACAATAGAACTTCCTCTCAACATGCTAGATTCTAGTGCTTGTTTAGAATAAACATATGCAATTTGATTGAGAATCCAGTAATGTGAAGAGAGTAGAGTGTTTGATTTTTTACAATTGAAAGCATGTACTCACATTATTACAACTTTAGCATGTAATCAAGCTTGCATTATGCTCCTTGTACACCTTCTCCAAGGCTTGCAATAGTCATCCAACCAAAGAGAAACGAACAATGCCCTCACCAAGGCGGTAATTGTTAGATGTTTTGCATGTATAGAGCAAAATTGATTAAGAAAATGTGTGGGAATGATAAAGAGAAAGTAGAGGCTTGAGGCAATGCAACCAATATGCAAGGGAATGATGACAATCCCATCATATGCACAAGAACTTTACCCTAAACCCTGTCTTCTCTCAAAACCCTAATGCACTCGGCCAAATTAATCAAGAAATGCACAATTGTGTAGAGGAGATCAAGAGAAGGATTATGGATTGAAAAGTTAGGAAATCCAACAATAATATCTAATTTTGAACATAACTTCCCTGATATGCAGAGGCGATGGCAAGGAGAATGGTTGGAGACCCAAGGTCTGAGAAGAAGGAACATACAGAGCGACACGTGGTTACATTGGAATTGATTCTGGATGTCATAAATTAAAATTGAAATTCAACGTAAGAATGAGGGACCATTTCTAAACTCCCTCTTCTTTTTGCGGTCTACTTTGCCACGCCCTGCTAGATCTTTTGTTTGCTCAAAGCAACTTTCTCAGAGGACAATAGAACTCCCTCTCAACATGCTAGATTCTAGTGCTTGTTTAAAATAAACTTATACAATTTAATTGAGAATCCAACAATGTGAAGAGAGTAGAGTGTTTGATTTCTTATAATTCAAAGCATATACTCACAATATAACTTTAGCATGTAATCAAGCTTGCATTATGCTCCGTGTACACTTGCTCCAAGGCTTGGAAGAGTCATCCAACCAAACAGAAATAAACAATGCCCTCACCAAGGCATAACCAATGCAAGAAGCATTAGTGATTAATTGTTGGATTTTTTGCATGTATAGAGTAAAATTGATTAGGAAAATGTGTGGGAATAATAAAGAGTAAGTAGAGGCTTGAGGCAATGCAACCAATATGCAAGAGAATGATGAGAATCCCATCATATGCATAACCTAAACCCCGCCTTCTCTCAAAACCCTAATGCACTTGGCCAAATTAATCAAGAAATACACAATTATGTAGAGGAGATCAAGGGAAGTAGGATAATGGATTGGAAAGTCAAGAAATCTCATAATAATTTCTAATTTTGAAGGTAACTTCCCCGATATGTAGACACGACGGCAAGGAGAATGGTTGGAGACCCAGACCTGAGAGACGGAACATACGGAGCAACAGGTGGTTACATTGGAATTGATTTTGAATGTCATAAATTAAAATTGAAATTCAACGAAAGAATGAGGCACCATTTCTTAAAATTCAAAGCAATGTACTCACATTACAACTTTAGCATATAATCTAGCTTGCATTACGCTCCTTGTACACGTGCTCCAAGGCTTGCAATAGTCATTCAACCAAAAAGAAACGAACAATGTCCTCACCAAGGCATAACCAATGCAAGAAGCATTAGTGATTAATTGTTGGACATTTTGCATGTATAGAGTGAAACTGATTAGGAAAATGTGTGGGAATGATAAAGAGAAAGTAGAGGCTCGAGGCAATGCAACCAATATGCAAGGCAATGATGAGAATCCAATCATATGCACAAAAACTTTACCCTAAACCCCCTCTTCTCTCAAAACCCTAGTGCACTTGGCCAAATTGATCAAGAAATGCACAATTGTGTAGAGGAGATCAAGGATGAAGGATTATGGATTGAAAAGTCAAGAAATCCCACTATATCTCCTAATTTTGAAGGTAACTGCCTTGATGTACAGAGGCAATGGCAAGGAGAATGGTTGGAGACCCAAGGTCTGAGATGGAACATAGGAAGCAACAGGTGGTTACATTGGAATTGATTTTGGATGTCATAAAGTAAAATTAAAATTCAACGGAAGAATGAGGCACCATTTCTAAACTCCCCCTTCTTTTTGGGGTCTCCTTTGCCATGCCCTGCTGGATTTTTTTGTTTGCTCAAAGAAACTCGCTTAGAGGACAATAGAACTCGCTCTCAACATGCTAGAAAGTTTTAGTGCCTGTTTGAAATGAACTTATACAATTTGATTTAGAATCCAGCAATGTGAAGCGAGTAGAGTGTTTGATTTCTTACAATTCAAAGCATGTACTCACATTACAACTTTAGCATGTAATTAAGCTTACATTATGCTCCTTCTACACTTGCTCCAACTTCCAAGGCTTGCAATAGTCATCCAACCAAAGAGAAATGAACGATGCCCTCACCAAGGCAAGAAGCATTAGTGATTAATTGTTGGATTTTTTGCATGTATAGAGTAAAACTCATTAGGAGAATGTGTGGGAATGATAATAAGAAAGTGGAGGCTCGACGCAATGCAACCAATATGGAAGGCAATGATGAGAATCCCATCATATCCATAAGAATTTTACCCTAAATCCCGTCTTCTCTCAAAACCCTAATGCACTTGGCCAAATTGATCAAGAAATGCACAATTGTATGGAGGAGATCAAGGGAAGAAGGATTATGGATTGAAAAGTCAAGAAGTCCCACAATAATTCCTAATTTTGAAGGTAACTTCCCCGATATACATAGGCGATGGCAAGGAGAATGGTTGGAGACCCAGCCTGAGAGGGAACATACGGAGAAACAGGTGGTTACATTGGAATTGATTTAAGATGTCATAAATTAAAATTTAAATTCAACGGAAGAATGAGGCACCATTTCCAAACTCGCCCTTCTTTTTGGGGTCTCCTTTGCCACGCTCTAGTAGATTTTTTTGTTTGCTCAAAGGAACTCGCTCAGAGGAAAATAGAACTTGATCTCAACATGCTAGATTCTAGTGCTTGTTTAAAAAAAACTTATGCAATTTGATTGAGAATCCAGCAATGTGAAGAGAGTAGAGTGTTTGATTTCTTACAATTCAAAGCATGTACTCACATTACAACTTTAGCATATAATCAAGCTTACATTATGCTCCTTGTATACTTTCTCCAAGGCTTGCAATAGTCATCCAACCAAAGAGAAACGAACAATGCCCTCACCAAGGCATAACCAATGCAAGAAGCATTAGTGATTAATTGTTGGATTTTTTGCATGTATGGAGTAAAACTGATTAGGAAAATGTGTGGGAATGATAAAGAGAAAGTAGAGGCTCGAGGCAATGCAACCAATATGCAAGGGAATGATGAGAATCCAATCATATGCACAAGAATTTTACCCTAAACCCCATAACCCTAATGCACTTGGCCAAATAGATCAAGAAATGCACAATTGTGTAGCGGAGATCAAGGGAAGAAGGATTATGGATTGAAAGGTCAAGAAATCCAACAATAATTCTTGATTTTAAAGGTAACTTCCCTGATATACAGAGGTGATGGCAGGAGAATGGTTGGAGACCCAAGGTCTGGGACATAATGTAAGGAGCAACAGGTGGTTACATTGGAATTGACTTTGGATGTCATAAATTAAAATTCAAATTCAACACAAAAATGAGGCACCATTTCTAAACTCCCCCTTCTTTTTGGGGTCTCCTTTGCCATGCCCTGCTAGTTTTTTTTTTTGCTCAAAGGAACTCGCTTAGAGGACAATAGAACTCCCTCTCAACATGCTAGCCTAGTGCTTGTTTAGAATAGACTTATACAATTTGATTGAGAATCCAGCAATAGGAAGAGAGTAGAGTGTTTGATTTATTACAATTCAAAGCATGTACTCACATTACAACTTTAGCATGTAATCAAGCTTGCATTCTCGAGAGAGATCTGTCCCCGGATAGTAAGATTCCCTCCACTGGTTAATATCCAATGCAGCCTAATGAATTTAATAACTAGCGTTTGTGATTAATTGTTGGACTGTTTGCATGTATAGAGTAAAACTGAATAGGAGAATGTGTGGGAATGATGAAGAGAAAGTAGAGGCTCGAGGCAATGCAACCAATATGCAAGGGAATGATGATAATCCCATCATATGCACAAGAATTTTACCCTAAACCCGGTCTTCTCTGACAACCTCTTATGCACTTGGCCAAATTGATCAATAAATGCACAATTGTGTAGAGGAGATCAAGGGAAGAGGGATTATGAATTGAAAAGTCAAGAAATCCCACAATAAGTCTTAATTTTGAAGGTAACTTCCCCGATATACAGAGGCGATGGCAAGGAGAATGGTTGGAGACCCAAGGTCTGAGATGGAACATACGGAGCAATAGGTGGTTACATTGAAATTGATTTTTGATGTCATAAATTAAAATTGAAATTCAACGAAAGAATGAGGCACCATTTTTAAACTCCCCCTTCTTTTTGGGGTCTCCTTTGCCACGCTTGCTAGATTTTTTTCTTTGCTCAAAGGAACTCGCTCAGAGGACAATAGAACTCCCTCTCAACATGCGAGATTCTTGTGCTTGTTTAGAATAAACATATACAATTTGATTTAGAATCCAGCAATGTGAAGAGAGTAGAGTGTTTGATTTTTTACAATTCAAAGCATGTACTCACATTATTACAACTTTAGCATGTAATCAAGCTTGCATTATGCTCCTTGTACACCTTCTCCAAGGCTTACAATCGTCATCCAACCAAAGGGAAACGAACAATGCCCTCACCAAGGCGGCATAACCAATGCAAGAAGCATTGGTGATTAATTGTTAGATTTTTTACATGTATAGAGCAAAATTGATTAGGAAAATGTGTGGGAATGATAAAGAGAAAGTAGAGGCTCGAGGCAATGCAACCAATATGCAAGGGAATGATGACAATCCCATCATATGCACAAGAACTTTACCCTAAACCCCGTCTTCTCTCAAAACCCTAATGCACTTGGCCAAATTGATCAAGATTTTGGATGTCATAAATTAAAATTGAAATTTAACGGAAGAATGAGGCACCATTTCTAAACTTTTCCTTCTTTTTGGCGTCTCCTTTGCCCCATACCTACTAGATTTTTTTGTTTGCTCAAAGGAACTCGCTCAAAGGACAATAGAACTCCCTCTCAACATGCTACATTCTAGTGCTTGTTTAGAATAAACTTATACAATTTGATTGAGAATCCAGCAATGTGAAGAGAGTAGAGTGTTTTATTTCTTAAAATTCAACGCATGTACTCACATTACAACTTTAGCATATAATCAAGCTTGCATTACGCTCCTTGTATACTTTCTCCAAGGCTTGCAATAGTCATCCAACCAAAGAGAAACGAACAATGCCCTTACCAAGGCATAACCAATGCAAGAAGCATTAGTGATTAATTGTTGGACTTTTTGCATGTATAGAGTGAAACTGATTAGGAAAATGCGTGGGAATGATAAAGAGAAAGTAGAGGCAATGGGAATGATAAAGATAAAGTAGAGGCTCGAGGCAATGCAACCAATATGCAAGGGAATGATGAGAATCCCATCACATGCACAAGAATTTTACCCTAAACCCCGTCTTCTCTCAAAACCCTAATGCACTTGGCCAAATTGATCAAGAAATGCACAATTGTGTAGAGGAGATCAAGGATGAAGGATTATGGATTGAAAAGTCAAGAAATCCCACAATATCTCCTAATTTTGAAGGTAACTACCCTGATATACAGAGGCAATGGCAAGGAGAATGGTTGGACACGCAAGGTTTGAGACAGAACATAGGGAGCAACAGGTAGTTACATTGGAATTGATTTTGGATGTCATAAATTAAAATTAAAATTCAACGGAAGAATGAGGCACCATTTCTAAACTCCCCCTTCTTTTTGGGGTCTCCTTTGCCATGCCCTGCTGGATTTTTTTGTTTGCTCAAAGAAACTCGCTTATAGGACAATAGAACTCGCTCTCAACATGCTAGAAAGTTTTAGTGCCTGTTTGAAATGAACTTATACAATTTGATTTAGAATCCAGCAATGTGAAGCGAGTAGAGTGTTTCATTTCTTACAATTCAAAGTGTGTACTCACATTACAACTATAGCATGTAATCAAGCTTGCATCATGGTCCTTGTACACTTTCTCCAAGGCTTGCAATAGTCATCCAACCAAATAGAAACGAACAATGCCCTCACCAAGGCTTGCAATAGTCATCCAACCAAATAGAAACGAACAATGCCCTCACCAAGGCATAACCAATGCAAGAAGCATTAGTGATTAATTGTTGGATTTCTTGCATGTATAGAGTGAAACTGATTAGGAAAATGTGTGGGAATGATAAAGAGAAAGTAGAGGCTTGAGGAAATGCAACGAACATGCAACGGAATAATGAGAATCCCATCATATGCACAAAAACTTTACGCTAAACCCCGTCTTTTCTCAAAGCCATAATGCACTTGGCCAAATTGATCAAGAAATGCAAAATTGTGTAGAGGAGATCAAAGGAAGAAGGATTATGGATTGAAAAGTCAAGAAATCCAACAATAATTCCTAATTTTGAAGGTAACTTCCCCGATATACAGAGGTGATGGCAGGAGAATGGTTGGAGACCCAAGGTCTGACACATAATATAAGGAGCAACAGGTGGTTACATTGGAATTGATTTTGGATGTCATAAATTAAAATTGAAATTCAACACAAAAATGAGGCACCATTTCTAAACTCCCCCTTCTTTTTGGGGTCTCCTTTGCCATGCCCTGCTAGTTTTTTTTTTTGCTCAAAGGAACTCGCTCAGAGGACAATAGAACTCCCTCTCAACATGCTAGATTCTAGTGCTTGTTTAGAATAGACTTATATAATTTGATTGAGAATCCAGCAATAGGAAGAGAGCAGAGTGTTTGATTTCTTACAATTCAAAGCATGTACTCACATTACAGCTTTAGCATGTAATCAAGCTTGCATTCTCGAGAGAGATCTGTCCCCGGATGGCAAGATTCCCTCCACTGGTTAACATCCAATCCAACCTGGTGAATTTAATAACTAGTGAATCTTTATGCTCCTTCTCAACATGCTAGATTCTAGTGCTTGTTTAGAATAAACATATACAATTTGATTGAGAATCCAGTAATGTGAAGAGAGTAGAGTGTTTGATTTCTTACAATTCAAAGCATGTACTCACATTACAACTTTAGCATGTAATCAAGCTTGCATTCGCGAGAGAGATCCGTCCTCAGATTGGCAAGATTCCCTCGACTGGTTAACATCCAATCCAACGTGGTAAATCTTTATGCTCCTTGTACACTTGCTTTAGGTCTTGCAATAGTCATCCAACAAAAGAGAAACAAACAATGCCCTCACTAAGGCATAACCAATTCAAGAAGCGTTTGTGATTAATTATTGGACTGTTTGCATGTATAGAGTAAAACTGAATAGGAGAATGTATGGGAATGATAAAGAGAAAGTAGAGGCTCGAAGCAATGCAACCAATATGCAAGGGAATGATGAAAATCCCATCATATGCACAAGAATTTTACCCTAAACCCTGTCTTTTCTGAAAACCTCTTATGCACTTGGCCAAATTGATCAATAAATGCACAATTGTGTAGAGGAGATCAAGGGAAGAGGGATTATGAATTGAAAAGTCAATAAATCCCACGATAAGTCCTAATTCTGAAGGTAACTTCCCCGATATACAGAGGCGATGGCAAGGAGAATGGTTGGAGACCCAAGGTTTGAGATGGAACATACGCAGCAACAGGTGGTTACAATGGAATTGCTTTTTGATGTCATAAATTAAAATTGAAATTCAACGGAAGAATGAGGCACCATTTCTAAACTCCCCCTTCTTTTTGGGGGTCTCCTTTGCCACGCTTGCTAGATTTTTTTCTTTTCTCAAAGGAACTCGCTCAAAGGACAATAGAACTCCCTCTCAACATGCTAGATTCTAGTGCTTGTTTAGAATAAACATATACAATCTGATTGAGAATCCAGCAATGTGAAGAGAGTAGAGTGTTTGATTTCTTACAATTCAAAGCATGTACTCACATTACAACTTTAGCATGTAATCAAGCTTACATTATGATCCTTGTACACTTTCTCCAAGGCTTGCAATAGTCATCCAACCAAAGAGAAACGAACAATGCCCTCACCAAGGCATAACCAATGCAAAAAGCATTAGTGATTAATTGTTGGATTTTTTGCATGTATAGAGTAAAACTGATTAGGAAAATGTGTGGGAATGATAAAGAGAAAGTAGAGGCTCGAGGCAATGCAACCAATATGCAAGGTAATGATGAGAATCCCATCATATGCACAAGAATTTTACCCTAAATCCCGTCTTCTCTCAAAACCCTAATGCACTTTGCCAAATAGATCAAGAAATGCACAATTGTGTAGAGGAGATCAAGGGAAGAAGGATTATGGATTGATAAGTCAAGAAATCCAACAATAATTCCTAATTTTGAAGGTAACTTCCCCGATATACAGAGGTGATGGCAGGAGAATGGTTGGAGACCCAAGGTTTGACACATAATATAAGGAGCAACAGGTGGTTACATTGGAATTGATTTTGGATGTCATAAATTAAAATTAAATTTCAACACAAAAATGAGGCACCATTTCTAAACTCCCCCTTCTTTTTGGGGTCTCCTTTGCCATGCCTTGATAGTTTTTTTTTTTGCTCAAAGGAACTCGCTCAGAGAACAATAGAACTCCCTCTCAACATGCTAGATTCTAGTGCTTATTTAGAATAGACTTATACAATTTGATTGAGAATCCAGCAATAGGAAGAGAGTAGAGTGTTTGATTTATTACAATTCAAAGCATGTACTCACATTACAACTTTAGCATGTAATCAAGCTTGCATTCTCGAGAGAGATCTGTCCCCGGATGGCAAGATTCCCTCCACTGGTTAACATCCAATCCAACCTGGTGAATTTAATAACTAGCGTTTGTGATTAATTGTTGGATTGTTTGCATGTATAGAGTAAAACTGAATAGGAGAATGTGTGGGAATGATAAAGAGAAAGTAGAGGCTCGAGGCAATGCAACCAATATGCAAGGGAATGATGATAATCCCATCATATGTAGAAGAATTTTACCCTAAACCCTGTCTTCTCTGAAAACCTCTTATGCACTTGGCCAAATTGATCAATAAATGCACAATTGTGTAGAGGAGATTAAGGGAAGAGGGATTATGAATTGAAAAGTCAAGAAATCCCACAATAAGTCCTAATTTTGAAGCTAACTTACCTGATATACAGAGGAGATGGCAAGGAGAATGGTTGGAGACCCAAGGTCTGAGATGGAACATACGGAGCAACACGTGGTTACATTGAAATTGATTTTTGATGTCATAAATTAAAATTGAAATTCAACGGAAGAATGAGGCACCATTTTTAAACTCCCCCTTCTTTTTGGGGTCTCCTTTGCCACGCTTGCTAGATTTTTTTCTTTGCTCAAAGGAACTCACTCAGAGGACAATAGAACTCCCTCTCAACATGCTAGATTCTAGTGCTTGTTTAGAATAAACATATGCAATTTGATTGAGAATCCAATAATGTGAAGAGAGTAGAGTGTTTGATTTTTTACAATTGAAAGCATGTACTCACATTATTACAACTTTAGCATGTAATCAAGCTTGCATTATGCTCCTTGTACAGCTTCTCCAAGGCTTGCAATAGCCATCCAACCAAAGAGAAACGAACAATGCCCTCACCAAGGCAGCATAAACAATGCAAGAAGCATTAGTGATTAATTGTTAGATGTTTTGCATGTATAGAGCAAAATTGATTAAGAAAATGTGTGGGAATGATAAAGAGAAAGTAGAGGCTTGAGGCAATGCAACCAATATGCAAGGGAATGATGACAATCCCATCATATGCACAAGAACTTTACCCTAAATCCCGTCTTCTCTCAAAACCCTAATGCACTCGGCCAAATTGATCAAGAAATGCACAATTGTGTAGAGGAGATCAAGGGAAGGATTATGGATTGAAAAGTTAGGAAATCCAACAATAATATCTAATTTTGAACATAACTTCCCTGATATGCAGAGGCGATGGCAAGGAGAATGGTTGGAGACCCAAGGTCTGAGAAGAAGGAACATACAGAGCGACACGTGGTTACATTGGAATTGATTCTGGATGTCATAAATTAAAATTGAAATTCAACGTAAGAATGAGGGACCATTTCTAAACTCCCTCTTCTTTTTGCGGTCTACTTTGCCACGCCTTGCTAGATCTTTTGTTTGCTCAAAGCAACTTTCTCAGAGGACAATAGAACTCCCTCTCAACATGCTAGATTCTAGTGCTTGTTTAAAATAAACTTATATAATTTAATTGAGAATCCAGCAATGTGAAGAGAGTAGAGTGTTTGATTTCTTATAATTCAAAGCATATACTCACAATATAACTTTAGCATGTAATCAAGCTTGCATTATGCTCTGCGTACACTTGCTCCAAGGCTTGGAAGAGTCATCCAACCAAACAGAAATAAACAATGCCCTCACCAAGGCATAACCAATGCAAGAAGCATTAGTGATTAATTGTTGGATTTTTTGCATGTATAGAGTAAAATTGATTAGAAAAATGTGTGGGAATAATAAAGAGTAAGTAGAGGCTTGAGGCAATGCAACCAATATGCAAGAGAATGATGAGAATCCCATCATATGCATAACCTAAACCCCGCCTTCTCTCAAAACCCTAATGCACTTGGCCAAATTAATCAAGAAACACACAATTGTGTAGAGGAGATCAAGGGAAGTAGGATAATGGATTGGAAAGTCAAGAAATCCCACAATAATTTCTAATTTTGAAGGTAACTTCCCCGATATGTAGACACGACGGCAAGGAGAATGGTTGGAGACCCAAACCTGAGACGGAACATACGGAGCAACATGTGGTTACATTGGAATTGATTTTGAATGTCATAAATTAAAATTGAAATTTAACGAAAGAATGAGGCACCATTTCTTAAAATTCAAAGCAATGTACTCACATTACAACTTTAGCATATAAGCTAGCTTGCATTACGCTCCTTGTACACGTGCTCCAAGGCTTGCAATAGTCATTCAACCAAAGAGAAACAAACAATGTCCTCACCAAGGCATAACCAATGCAAGAAGCATTAGTGTTTGGACATTAGTCAAGAAATCCCACAATATCTCCTAATTTTGAAGGTAACTGCCTTGATATACAGAGGCAATGGCAAGGAGAATGGTTGGAGACCCAAGGTCTGAGATGGAACATAGGAAGCAACAGGTGGTTACATTGGAATTGATTTTGGATGTCATAAATTAAAATTAAAAATCAACGGAAGAATGAGGCACCATTTCTAAACTCCCCCTTCTTTTTGGGGTCTCCTTTGCCATGCCCTGCTGGATTTTTTTGTTTGTTCAAAGAAACTCGCTTAGAGGACAATAGAACTCGCTCTCAACATGCTAGAAAGTTTTAGTACCTGTTTGAAATGAACTTATACAATTTGATTTAGAATCCAGCAATGTGAAGTGAGTAGAGTGTTTTATTTCTTACAAGTCAAAGCATGTACTCACATTACAACTTTAGAATGTAATTAAGCTTGCATTATGCTCCTTGTACACTTGCTCCAAGGCTTGCAATAGTCATCCAACCAAAGAGAAATGAACAATGCCCTCACCAAGGCAAGAAGCATTAGTGATTAATTGTTGGATTTTTTGCATGTATAGAGTAAAACTCATTAGGAGAATGTGTGGGAATGATAATAAGAAAGTGGAGGCTCGACGCAATGCAACCAATATGGAAGGCAATGATGAGAATCCCATCATATGCATAAGAATTTTACCCTAAATCCCGTCTTCTCTCAAAACCCTAATGCGCTTGGCCAAATTGATCAAGAAATGCACAATTGTATGGAGAAGATCAAGGGAAGAAGGATTATGGATTGAAAAGTCAAGAAGTCCCACAATAATTCCTAATTTTAAAGGTAACTTCCCCGATATACGTAGGCGATGGCAAGGAGTGTAAGATTCTCCCCAGCCTTCAAGGTATACAGGAGTAAGAATCTCCCTTTCTGATCTTATAATTATTCCCTCTCTAAAATAAAAGAAAGTTTCTATTTAAAAAAGGAAGACCCTTTCCCTAGAATACTTCTCAGGAGTCCCACCTATTTTAAAGATTTAGAACAATGAGTTCAGAAGTGAGAATCGGTGTTTTGGATACCAAGGTTTTAGTTTTCATTCGAGTACGGCCCAAAAGAAGTTCTTTATCTCTTGGGGAGTATAAGAAGTTATCCCCCAGATATTGTGACCCTTATATCTGAATTCAATGAAAATAGGTGACTTAGCCTACAAGCTTTTTTTATCTCCTCATCTCAAAGTTCTTAATACCTTCTATAGAAAATTGTGTCAAACACAAATCATGGAAAGACGGTAAAACTTCAGTGGCAAGTTACCGTTGGCTTCTAGGTTACGCTAGCTCCTTCCTTTATATAAGTCGTAACTTTTACTTGTCGCTCACAGTAATCTTACTCCCATCAATCTCCTTTCTTTCTTAATCTCCTTCATGGCTTGGCAACAAGAACTAGTTTTATCCATGATGATTTCTCACCTTCAAGACGCAAGAGAGTCTGTGAAGAAAGACTTTATAGAACAGTATGAGCGCTCACTTTTTCCTCACCTAGGAACTTCTGTAGCTCAGACCAAATGGCGGACCTATCAAAACATAACTAGGGTAACACCCTGGGGTCAGCAGCACTTTCGTAACAATGTCCGCTTGGCCATGGTTATTGAAGCTTTGGGTTTGGGTCCCCGATACTACTGCGTCATGAGATCAAGGCATCTTGGGTTTTCTGAGCGGGTCTTCTTACTAGCGTGTTTTCTTCCTCTCATGAGAAGATATGCCTTTATCCCGTTTTTGGCTTGCCTCACAGAGGTCCTTTTGTTAGATCACCTCATACTACTGAGATAGGTGCGGCAATAACCAGCAGAATCATTCCCATAGATGAGTTACCCTATACTTGTGCAGCTTGTGAGTGCTGCTTTTGTGACCATATGATGGACGGGCTTATGGAAGTGTAAAGAGTTCTTCTATCTTTACTGTATAAGTTCCGAGAATGAATAAAGTTTAAATCTTGTTCTTATCTTGCTTTCGTTAAGACTTTTCTTGGTGGTTAATCTTGATTAAAATTTTTCTCTAAGTCTCATATTTGTGCATCTTGCGAAATTATCCCAGTTTGCGAGATGAGGACATCTCGCATTTTTTAAGTGGGGTAGAATGTAAGATTCCTCCCCCAACCTCCTTTTTACTGTAAGATCCCTGTTCCCACCGAGCAACAGATTCGGGGTACTGGCAGCAGAAGTAGCGCTTCTCGCGCGGGACAGGGGTCCCACACTCGAAGCCTCGCCCACGGATATCCGGATAAGAGACTAATTCGTCGGTTGTTCCAAAACCAAACCCGGAAAAACTTCCTTTACCGGAAAGCACGGGCGATTCCACCAGGATAACTTTTTATTCTAACGTAGTCAAGATCATTTCTGATCGAGATGATCCAATTACATCTATAAGATGCTTAGTCAGTTCAAGGAAGAAACTTGCACTTGGATCATTGGGATCAACGCTTTTTTCCCCATTCAAGAGGCACAGCCGTTGATTCCTATCCATAGAACAGTTACTGTCCGGGATTTATTTTTTTCTATCGTAAAAACAAAAGTTTGAGTCTCAATTTACGGATCCATCAGTCCAGCCTAACCCCATCCGATCCCATGGGTTAGCCAACCGCCCAACCACTATAGTGCTGGGATCCAATTAAGAATTTGGTTAGGTTTTGTCCCGGGTACCAAGGAAAAGAGTTCCAAGGCCCCCTAGCCGGATGTTCATGCAAAAATAAAACTAGTCACACCACTCACACACCCAATATGAAATTGCCTTTTCACAGATTCATCCAGTTTAAAACAATCCTTTAATAAAACCATAGTATCACTGATCACCATCTTCCAATTTATCCAGTTGATTCTTAATTTTCCCATCATTCCTTCATCAGAGTATCTATGGCATCATTGGTAACTAGGACGCTCACCACCTGTCCACACAGGGGCTGTTTCCTAATTCCTAGCCCATAATACTCGGCAATATAATCTCTTATCAAGATGGACTCTCGTTGAAGATCAGCAAGATCAACCAACAGATCCATATAAAGAGCCATGGACTCATCCATTGAAGACCAGCAAGGTCAATCAACCAGATCCATGCCCGATTTCAGAAAACAACTCCTACTCTTGTTCCAATATCTTCCTCGACGCACGCGTGGGTATCCTAGGCGACCCAGAGCCCGAGCACCGTATGGTCAGCACCCTCTAGGATCCTTCGGTCGCAGGTGACCTAGCGCTTCACTCATAGGCCGCTTCCTTGGCCCCTCATCCACCGTACCGGAAGCTCACCATTTTAATCGCACCGAGGCTGGTCAAGACCTCGGCCGACCTTGCTACGCGAGACGTCCTTCATTGACTCTCCGTCAGCAGTTGCAACTTTATCATCACGACCTTAATCACAAGACGGTCAAAATGCTCCCCCCAGCATTCTTGACATAAAACAATCATTTACAAATAGCATTTACAAACAGTTTACAAATACAATTTCTATATTAACTCTCATTTTTCCACATTATCCCTCATCAACCCACCTTACTTATTCCACACTCCATATCCACATTCACATCCAAACATCCCCATCTACATACATTCATATCTACACGCATACCTCCACAACTCCATGCATACATCCACCTCCACATTCACACTCATATCCATACCTCTACATCTACATGCAAACATCCATATCTCCATGCATAATAATATTCTTTTAATTAATCTAGGATGATAGTTCCTAGAATATGGTAGGAAGTCCTCTTTTTATGCTTTGAATGAAATTATTTTATACGTAATTTCTATAAAAAATTTGCCATAGCTCCGCTACTATGACTGATAAATCTCAATTTTTTCTAAGGGATAAAGCTTATCATTTAGGAAATAATTAGAATGGTCTCTAATTGGATCATCAATCCATAATGGATTGAATCATCAATATACATAAACTAAAAGCATAGAAAAAAGCCATTAATTTGTCCTCAAGCATAGCTTAATCTTGGATTAAGGAGAAGCCTTATGAAAAGCTTCATTTGGATTGAAAAAGAGTCATGAGTATGATCATTTCTTAAGTGAGAGAGAAAAACCATTAGAATTAAATATAAATATAATTTTATGTAATTCTTTACTATCATTAATTAATTAACTTCAATAGCATTTCAAAAACCATACCAATTAAGCTTCTCAAGCTTGAGAGGGGTTGAGAAGAGAGAATCATTGAGAAATTATAGAAAAGATCAAAATTCACTATACTTATCTTATAATTTGCTTGATTCTTTGATCACGATAGAGGCCCCCAACCAATCAATTGGTTTAGTATGTTGATGGAGCCACCAATGGGGATTGAAGAAAGAGAGAAGTATCAAAAACTAGTGAATTATTAAAGAATTCACAGTTCTTGGCTTAGGTAGAGTAGAGTAACAATGCATAAGACATTATATCTTTTTCAACAAGGGAAGGCTTCTATTTATAGGAAAAATTGAGCTCCTAACCAAGCAAACTGATTCTAGAATTTTCCAAGTCAGTTTGGTTGAATTTGGACTAGATTTGGACCTAGTTTGGTTACTTTTTGATTCGATTTGGTTCTATTTTGATTTGGTTTGGTTCAAGAGATATGAGAGATAAAAATATCACATTATTTTTGAGTTTAAAACTCATTCAAGCATGTGAAATATGCACCTCCTTTAAAGAACTCCCCTTCCTTACATATGTGTCAAAATTCTATTGCTCATAGTTTTTTTACTAATAAACCTTGTACATTTTAAACTCTTCATCTTATGTGAAATATGCACCTTCTTTAAAGAACTCCCCTTCCTTACATATGTGTCAAAATTTTATTGCTCATAGTTTTTTTACTAATAAACCTTGTACATTTTCAACTCTTCATCTTATGTGAAATATGCACCTTCTTTAAAGAACTCCCCTTCCTTACATATGTGTCAAAATTTTATTGCTCATAGTTTTTTACTAATAAACCTTGTACATTTTCAACTCTTCATCTTATGTGAAATATGCACCTTCTTTAAAGAACTCCCCTTCCTTACATATGTGTCAAAATTTTATTGCTCATAGTTTTTTACTAATAAACCTTGTACATTTTCAACTCTCCATCTTATGTGAGCATTTACTCATTTTTGGGTATCTTCTTTTACAATTTGGATTTATCTCCTCCCTACACATGGATTGATGCTATTGGCCCATAGGAACCTTAATTGGACCATAATCCAAAAATTTCTGAAAATCTAGACCCTTAGACTAAGGTTCTTTATACCTATTTCCAATTAATTCCAATTTCACATTGGAAAATTCTTTTTGAATTTCTGTTTCAGGGGAACTTATTTTAATAAGATGAGTTATTTTTCTATCCAAAAATATTCATAATCTGAATATTCTCTCTCTAGAATAATTTTCTCTCTCTAGGCTAAAACAGTTAGAAACAAGGTCTCTATATTTCTGAAGAGGGATTGATTACAGGGGAAGATACTAGACATCAAAAAGGGGTTGGGGGAGGAATCTTACATTCTACCCCACTTAAAAAATGCGAGATGTCCTCATCTCGCAAACTGGGATAATTTCGCAAGATGCACGAATATGAGACTTAGAGAAAAATTTTAATCAAGATTAACCACCAAGAAAAGTCTTAAAGAAAGCAAGATAAGAACAAGATTTAAACTTTATTCATTCTCGGAACTTATACAGTAAAGATAGAAGAACTCTTTACACTTCCATAAGCCCGTCCATCATATGGTCACAAAAGCAGCACTCACAAGCTGCACAAGTATAGGGTAACTCATCTATGGGAATGATTCTGCTGGTTATTGCCGCACCTATCTCAGTAGTATGAGGTGATCTAACAAAAGGACCTCTGAGAGGCAAGCCAAAAATGGGATAAAGGCATATCTTCTCATGAGAGGAAGAAAACACGCCAGTAAAAAAGAAGACCCGCTCAGAAAACCCAAGATGCCTTGATCTCATGACGCAGTAGTATCGGGGACCCAAACCCAAAGCTTCAATAACCATGGCCAAGCGAACATTGTTACGAAAGTGCTGCTGACCCCAGGGTGTTACCCTAGTTATGTTTTGATAGGTCCGCCATTTGGTCTGAGCTACAGAAGTTCCTAGGTGAGGAAAAAGTGAGCGCTCATACTGTTCTATAAAGTCTTTCTTCACAGACTCTCTTGCGTCTTGAAGGTGAGAAATCATCATGGATAAAACTAGTTCTTGTTGCCAAGCCACGAAGGAGATTAAGAAAGAAAGGAGATTGATGGGAGTAAGATTACTGTGAGCGACAAGTAAAAGTTACGACTTATATAAAGGAAGGAGCTAGCGTAACCTAGAAGCCAACGGTAACTTGCCACTGAAGTTTTATTACCGTCTTTCCATGATTTGTGTTTGACACAATTTTCTATAGAAGTTATTAAGAACTTTGAGATGAGGAGATAAAAGAAGCTTGTAGGCTAAGTCACCTATTTTCATTGAATTCAGATATAAGGGTCACAATATCTGGGGGATAACTTCTTATCCTCCCCAAGAGATAAAGAACTTTTGGGCCGTACTCGAATGAAAACCAAAACCTTGGTATCCAAAACACCGATTCTCACTTCTGAACTCATTGTTCTAAATCTTTAAAATAGGTGGGACTCCTGAGAAGTATTCTAGGGAAAGGGTCTTCCTTTTTTAAATAGAAACTTTCTTTTATTTTAGAGAGGGAATAATTATAAGATCAGAAAGGGAGATTCTTACTCCTATATACCTCGAAGGCTGGGGAGAATCTTACATTCTACCCCACTTAAAAAGTGCGAGATGTCCTCATCTCGCAAGGTAGAGGACAGCTCTTTTTCTTAAGATCCAATTTTATTCTGGGGTTCCTTATATTCTGGTCAACCCAACAGAACACTGGGATAAATATCCCTTATATAGAACTCATCATTAAATAACAATTCATTCAGGTCATATCATTCATATCTTTAACATGATAATGGTCTATTAGACCGAAAAGTTTCCTTCAGAACATTCCTCCACGGAAATTTCAGTCAAGCAAGTTCTCAATTTGACATCCCTTAACTTGATCTACCAGTCAAGTATTAACAGTAGCAATCTGATAGCACAACCCACTAATCTCATAGTGATTTGCTGAATTCGTTATCATCATTCTAGTTATGAATATCATCACAGGGACTCGTCCCATTCCCCCTCATTGTGGTTTCATTATATTTCAACTAATTTTTAAAAATCAACATTTTTCAATCAGCATTTTCAATCAGAATCCAAATCAATTCATCAATTTTCAAACAAAATTAAAAATCATATCAATCACATTCAAAATCATCATCTGGATAGCATTAACGCTTATAATTTCAAGCCTTAGATTTACTCGTATATACTGTCAGTAAAGAGCTGCAGTATACTCTCGGTATATACGGGTAGTCACGGCCCTTGGAATTATAAGGTAAATACTATCATGTCTAGGCCTCAAGCAAGTCAGGGATTCTATATAATTGCGGTACTTCCATCTGAAGACCCAATTACCAAATTACGAGTTTTAGTTTGAATATCAAATTATATGAATTATCTCACACAATTATACCTTTTTTATGTTTCTTGATAAATTTCTGATATATTTGTCTTCTCAGTTGATCTTTATTAACCAAATGCTCTGATACCAACTGTAAGATCCCTGTTCCCACCGAGCAACGGATTCGGGGTACTGGCAGCGGAAGTAGCGCTTCTCGCACGGGACAAGGGTCCCACACTCGGGGCCTCGCCCACGGATATCCGGATAAGAGACTAATTCGTCGGTTGTTCCAAGACCGAACCCGGAAAAACTTCCTTTACCGGAAAGCACGGGCGATTCCACCAGGATAACTTTTTATTCTAACGTAGTCAAGATCATTTCTGATCGAGATGATCCAATTACATCTATAAGATGCTTAGTTAGTTCAAGGAAGAAACTTGCACTTGGATCATTGGGATCAACGCTTTTTTCCCCATTCAAGAGGCACAGCCGTTGATTCCTATCCATAGAACAGTTACTGTCCGGGATTTATTTTTTTCTATCGTAAAAACAAAAGTTTGAGTCTCGATTTACCGATCCATCAGTCCAGCCTAACCCCATCCGATCCCATGGGTTAGCCAACCGCCCAACCACTGTAGTGATGGGATCCAATTAAGAATTTGGTTAGGTTTTGTCCCGGGTACCAAGGAAAAGAGTTCCAAGGCCCCCTAGCCGGATGTTCATGCAAAAATAAAACTAGTCACACCACTCACACACCCGATATGAAATTGCCTTTTCACAGATTCATCCAGTTTAAAATAATCCTTTAATAAAACCATAGTATCACTGATCACCATCTTCCAATTTATCCAGTTGATTCTTAATTTTCCCATCATTCCTTCATCAGAGTATCTATGGCATCATTGGTAACTAGGACGCTCACCACCTGTCCACACAGGGGCCGTTTCCTAATCCCTAGCCCATAATACTCGGCAATATAATCTCTTATCAAGATGGACTCTCGTTGAAGATCAGCAAGATCAACCAACAGATCCATATAAAGTGCCATGGACTCATCCATTGAAGACCAGCAAGGTCAATCAACCAGATCCATGCCCGATTTCAGAAAACAACTCCTACTCTTGTTCCAATATCTTCCTCGACGCATGCGTGGGTATCCTAGGCGACCCAGAGCCCGAGCACCGTATGGTCAGCACCCTCTAGGATCCTTCGCAGGTGACCTAGCGCTTCACTCATAGGCCGCTTCCTTGGCCCCTCATCCACCGTACCGGAAGCTCACCATTTTAATCGCACCGAGGCTGGTCAAGACCTCGGCCGACCTTGCTACGCGAGATGTCCTTCATTGACTCTCCGTCAGCAGTTGCAACTTTATCATCACGACCTTAATCACAAGACGGTCAAAATGCTCCCCCCAGCATTCTTGACATAAAACAATCATTTACAAATAGCATTTACAAACAGTTTACAAATACAATTTCTATATTAACTCTCATTTTTCCACATTATCCCTCATCAACCCACCTTACTTATTCCACACTCCATATCCACATTCACATCCAAACATCCCCATCTACATACATTCATATCTACACGCATACCTCCACAACTCCATGCATACATCCACCTCCACATTCACACTCACATCCATACCTCTACATCTACATGCAAACATCCATATCTCCATGCATAATAATATTCTTTTAATTAATCTAGGATGATAGTTCCTAGAATATGGTAGGAAGTCCTCTTTTTATGCTTTGAATGAAATTATTTTATGCGTAATTTCTATAAAAAACTTGCCATAGCTCCACTACTATGACTGATAAATCTCAATTTTTTCTAAGGGATAAAGCTTATCATTCAAGAAATAATTAGAATGGTCTCTAATTGGATCATCAATCCATAATGGATTGAATCATCAATACACATAAACTAAAAGCATAGAAAGAAGCCATTAATTTGGCCTCAAGCATAGCTTAATCTTGGATTAAGGAGAAGCCTTATGAAAAGCTTCATTTGGATTGAAAAAGGGTCATGAGTATGATCATTTCTTAAGTGAGAGAGAGAAAAACCATTAGAATTAAATATAAATAGAATTTTATGTAATTCTTTACTATCATTAATTAATTAGCATTTCAAAAACCATACCAATTAAGCTTCTCAAGCTTGAGAGGGGTTGAGAAGAGAGAATCATTGAGAAATTATAGAAAAGATCAAAATTCACTATACTTATCTTATAATTTGCTTGATTCTTTGATCACGGTAGAGGCCCCCAACCAATCAATTGGTTTAGTATGTTGATGGAGCCACCAATGGGGATGGAAGAAAGAGAGAAGTATCAAAAACTAGTGAATTATTAAAGAATTCACAGTTCTTGGCTTCGGTAGAGTAGAGTAACAATGCATAAGACATTATATCTTTTTCAACAAGGGAAGGCTTCTATTTATAGGAAAAATTGAGCTCCTAACCAAGCAAACTGATTCTAGAATTTTCCAAGTCAGTTTAGTTGATTTTGGACTAGATTTGGACCTAGTTTGGTTACTTTTTGATTCGATTTGGTTCCATTTTGATTTGGTTTGGTTCAAGAGATATGAGAGATAAAAATATCACATTATTTTTTAGTTTAAAACTCATTCAAGCATGTGAAATATGCACCTCCTTTAAAGAACTCCCCTTCCTTACATATGTGTCAAAATTCTATTGCTCATAGTTTTTTTACTAATAAACCTTGTACATTTTCAACTCTTCATCTTATGTGAAATATGCACCTTCTTTAAAGAACTCCCCTTTCTTACATATGTGTTAAAATTTTATTGCTCATAGTTTTTTACTAATAAACCTTGTACATTTTCAACTCTTCATCTTATGTGAAATATGCACCTTCTTTAAAGAACTCCCCTTCCTTACATATGTGTCAAAATTTTATTGCTCATAGTTTTTTACTAATAAACCTTGTACATTTTCAACTCTCCATCTTATGTGAGCATTTACTCATTTTTGGGTATCTTCTTTTACAATTTGGATTTATCTCCTCCCTACACATGGATTGATGCTATTGGCCCATAGGAACCTTAATTGGACCATAATCCAAAAATTTCTGAAAATCTAGACCCTTAGACTAAGGTTCTTTATACCTATTTCCAATTAATTCCAATTTCACATTGGAAAATTCTTTTTGAATTTCTGTTTCAGGGGAACTTATTTTTATAAGATGAGTTATTTTTCTATCCAAAAATATTCATAATCTGAATATTCTCTCTCTAGAATAATTTTCTCTCTCTAGGCTAAAACAGTTAGAAACAAGGTCTTTATATTTCTGAAGAGGGATTGATTACAGGGGAAGATACTAGACATCAAAAAGGGGTTGGGGGAGGAATCTTACAAGGAGAATGGTAGGAGACCCAGCCTGAGAGGGAACATACGGAGAAATAGGTGGTTACATTGGAATTGATTTTGGATGTCATAAATTAAAATTGAAATTCAACCGAAGAATGAGGCACCATTTCCAAACTCGCCCTTCTTTTTGGGGTCTCCTTTGCCACGCTCTAGTAGATTTTTTTGTTTGCTCAAAGGAACTCGCTCAGAGGCAAATAGAACTTGATCTCAACATGCTAGATTCTAGTGCTTGTTTAAAAAAAACTTATGCAATTTGATTGAGAATCCAGCAATGTGAAGAGAGTAGAGTGTTTGATTTCTTACAATTCAAAGCATGTATTCACATTACAACTTTAGCATATAATCAAGCTTACATTATGCTCCTTGTACACTTTCTCCAAGGCTTGCAATAGTCATCCAACCAAAGAGAAACGAACAATGCCCTCACCAAGGCATAACCAATGTAAGAAGCATTAGTGATTAATTGTTGGATTTTTTGCATGTATAGAGTAAAACTGATTAGGAAAATGTGTGGGAATGATAAAGAGAAAGTAGAGGCTCGAGGCAATGCAACCAATATGCAAGGGAATGATGAGAATCCAATCATATGCATAAGAGTTTTACCCTAAATCCCATAACCCTAATGCACTTGGCCAAATAGAACAAGAAATGCACAATTGTGTAGAGGAGATCAAGGGAAGAAGGATTATGGATTGAAAGTTCAAGAAATCCAACAACAATTCCTAATTTTGAAGGTAACTTCCCCGATATATAGAGGTGATGGCAGGAGAATGGTTGGAGACCTAAGGTCTGACACATAATGTAAGGAGCAACAGGTGGTTACATTGGAATTGACTTTGGATGTCATAAATTAAAATTGAAATTCAACATAAAAATGAGGCACCATTTCTAAACTCCCCCTTCTTTTCGGGGTCTCCTTTGCCATGCCCTGCTAGTTTTTTTTTTTTTGCTCAAAGGAACTCGCTCAAAGGACAATAGAACTCCCTCTCAACATGCTAGATTCTAGTGCTTGTTTAGAATAGACTTATACAATTTGATTGAGAATCCAGCAATGTGAAGAGAGTAGAGTGTTTGATTTCTTACAATTCAAAGCATGTAGTCACATTACAACTTTAGCATGTAATCAAGCTTGCATTCTCGAGAGAGATCTGTCCCCGGATAGTAAGATTCCCTCCACTGGTTAACATCCAATCCAGCCTAATGAATTTAATAACTAGCGTTTGTGATTAATTGTTGGACTGTTTGCATGTATAGAGTAAATTTGAATAGGAGAATGTATTGGAATGATAAAGAGAAAGTAGAGGCTCGAGGCAATGCAACCAATATGCAAGGGAATGATGATAATCCCATCATATGCACAAGAATTTTACCCTAAACCCGGTCTTCTGTGAAAACCTCTTATGCACTTGGCCAAATTGATCAATAAATGCACAACTGTGTAGAGGAGATCAAGGGAAGAGGGGTTATGAATTCAAAAGTCAAGAAATCCCACAGTAAGTCCTAATTTTGAAGGTAACTTTCCCAATATATAGAGGCGATGGCAAGGAGAATGGTTGGAGACCCAAGGTCTGAGATGGAACATACGGAGCAATAGGTGGTTACATTGGAATTAATTTTTGATGTCATAAATTAAAATTGAAATTCAACGGAAGAATGAGGCACCATTTCTAAACTCCGCCTTCTTTTTGGGGTCTCCTTTGCCACGCTTGCTAGATTTTTTTCTTTGCTCAAAGGAACTTGCTCAGAGGACAATAGAACTCCCTCTCAACATGCTAGATTCTAGTGCTTGTTTAGAATAAACATATACAATTTGATTTAGAATCCAGCAATGTGAAGAGAGTAGAGTGTTTGATATTTTACAATTCAAAGCATGTACTCACATTATTACAACTTTAGCATGTAATCAAGCTTGCATTATGCTCCTTGTACACCTTCTCCAAGGCTTACAATCGTCATCCAACCAAAGGAAAACGAACAATGCCCTCACCAAGGCGGCATAACCAATGCAAGAAGCATTCATGATTAATTGTTAGATTTTTTGCATGTATAGAGCAAAATTGATTAGGAAAATGTGTGGGAATGATAAAGAGAAAGTAGAGGCTCGAGGCAATGCAACCAATATGCAAGGGAATGATGACAATCCCATCATATGTACAAGAACTTTACCCTAAATCTCGTCTTCTCTCAAAACCCTAATGCACTTGGCCAAATTGATCAAGAAATACACAATTGTGTAGAGGAGATCAAGGGAAGAAGGATTATGGATTGAAAAGTCAAGAAATCCAACAATAATTTCTAATTTTGAACGTAACTTCCCTGATATGCAGAGACGATGGCAAGGAGAATGGTGGGAGACCCAAGGTCTGAGAAGAAGGAACATACGGAGTGACAGGGTTACATTGGAATTGATTCTGGATGTCATAAATTAAAATTGAAATTCAACGTAAGAATGAGGGACCATTTCTAAACTCTCTCTTCTTTTTGGGGTCTCCTTTGCCATGCCCTGCTAGATCTTTTTTTTGCTCAAAGGAACTTTCTCAAAGGACAATAGAACTCCCTCTCAACATGTTAGATTCTAGTGCTTGTTTTAAATAAACTTATACAATTTAATTGAGAATCCAACAATGTGAAGAGAGGAGAGTGTTTGATTTCTTACAATTCAAAGTATATACTCACAACACAACTTTATCATGTAATCAAGCTTGCATTATGCTCCGTGTACACTTGCTCCAAGGCTTGGAAGAGTCATCCAACCAAACAGAAATGAACAATGCCCTCACCAAGGCATAACCAATGCAAGAAGCATTATTGATTAATTGTTAGATTTTTTGCATGTTTAGAGTAAAACTGATTAGGAAAATGTGTGGGAATAATAAAGAGTAAGTAGAGGCTCAAGGCAATGCAATCAATATGCAAGGGAATTATGAGAATCCCATCATATGCATAACCTAAACCCCGACTTCTCTCAAAAACCTGATGCACTTGGCCAAATTAATCAAGAAATAGACAATTGTGTAGAGGAGATCAAGGGAAGTAGGATAATGGATTGGAAAGTCAAGAAATCACACAATAATTCCTAATTTTGAAGGTAACTTCCTCGATATGTAGACCCAGACCTGAGACGGAACATACGAAGCAATAGGTTGGTTAAATTGGAATTGATTTTGGATGTCATAAATTAAAATTGAAATTTAACGGAAGAATGAGGCACCATTTCTAAATTTCCCCTTCTTTTTGGCGTCTCCTTTGCCCCATACCTACTAGATTTTTTTGTTTGCTCAAAGGAACTCGCTCAAAGGACAATAGAACTCCCTCTCAACATGCTACATTCTAGTGCTTGTTTAGAATAAACTTATACAATTTGATTGAGAATCCAGCAATGTGAAGAGAGTAGAGTGTTTTATTTCTTAAAATTCAAAGCATGTACTTACATTACAACTTTAGCATATAATCAAGCTTGCATTACGCTCCTTGTACACTTACTCCAAGGCTTGCAATAGTCATCCAACCAAAGAGAAACGAACAATGCCCTTACCCAATGCAAGAAGCATTAATGATTAATTGTTGGACTTTTTGCATGTATAGAGTGAAACTGATTAGGAAAATGCGTGGGAATGATAAAGAGAAAGTAGAGGCAATGGGAATGATAAAGAGAAAGTAGAGGCTCGAGTCAATGCAACCAATATGCAAGGGAATGATGAGAATCCCATCATATGCACAAGAATTTTACCCTAAACCCCGTCTTCTCTCAAAACCCTAATGCACTTGGCCAAATTGATCAAGAAATGCACAATTGTGTAGAGGAGATCAAGGATGAAGCATTATGGATTGAAAAGTCAAGAAATCCCACAATATCTCCTAATTTTGAAGGTAACTGCCCTGATATACAGAGGCAATGGCAAGGAGAATGGTTGGACACCCAAGGTCTGAGACAGAACATAGGGAGCAACAGGTGGTTACATTGGAATTGATTTTGGATGTCATAAATTAAAATTAAAATTCAACGGAAGAATGAGGTATCATTTCTAAAATCCCCCTTCTTTTTAGGGTCTCCTTTGCCATGCCCTACTGGATTTTTTTGTTTGCTCAAAGGAACTCGCTTAGAGGACAATAGAACTCACTCTCAACATGCTAGATTCTAGTGCTTGTTTGAAATAAACTTATACAATTTGTAAGATTCCTCCCCAGCCTTTGACGTATACAGGAGTAAGAATCTCCCTTTTTGATCTTATAATTATTCCCTCTCTAAAATAAAAGAAAGATTCTGTTTAAAAAAAGGAAGACCCTTTCCCTAGAATACTTCTCAGGAGTCACGCTGTTTTAAGGATTCAGAGCAATGAGTTCAGAAGTGAAAATCGGTGTTTTGGATACCAAGGTTTTGGTTTTCATTCGAGTACGGCCCAAAAGAAGTTCTTTATCTCTTGGGGAGTATAAGAACTTATCCCTCAGATATTGTGAGCCTTATATCTGAATTCAATGAAAGTAGATGACTTAGCCTACAAGCTTCTTTTACCTCCTCATCTCAAAGTTCTTAATGTATTTCATAGAAATATGTGCCAAACCCAAATCATGGAAAGACGGTAAAACTTCAGTGACAAGATACCGTTGGCTTCTAGGTTACGCTAACTCCTTCCTTTATATAAGTCGTAACTTTTACTTGTCGTTCACAGTAATCCTACTTTCATCGATCTCCCTTCTTCTTAATCTCCTTCATGGCTTGGCAACAGGAATTAGTTTTATCCATGATGATTTCTCACCTTCAAGACGCAAGTGAGTCTGTGAAGAATGATTTTATTGAACAATATGAGTGCTCACTTTTTCCTCACTTGGGAACGTCTGTAGCTCAGACCAAATGGCGGACCTATCAAGACATAACTAGGGTAACACCCTGGGGTCAGCAGCACTTTCGTAACAATGTCCGCTTGGCCATGGTTATCGAAGCCTTGGGTTTGGGTCCCCGTTACTACTGCGTCATGAGATCAAGACATCTTGGGTTTTCTGAGCGGGTCTTCTTACTGGCGTGTTTTCTTCCTCATGAGAAGATATGCCTTTACCCCGTTTTTGGCTTACCTCTCAGAGGTCCTTTTGTTAGATCACCTCATACCACTGAGATAGGTGCAGCAATAACCAACAGAATTATTCCCATAGATGAGTTACCTTATACATGCGCAGCTTGTGAGTGCTGCTTTTGTGATCATATGATGGACGGGCTTATGGAAGTGTAAAGAGTTCTTCTATCTTTATTGTATAAGTTCCGAGAATGAATAAAGTTTAAATCTTGTTCTTATCTTGAATCTTGCTCTCTTTGAGACTTTTTCTTGGTGGTTAATCCTTATTTAAATTTTTCTCTAAGTCTCATAATTCGTGCATCTTGCGAAATTATCCCAGTTTGCGAGATGAGGACATCTCGCGTTTTTTAAGTGGGGTAGAATGTAATATTCCTCCCCCAAACCCCCTTTTTGATATCTATTATCTTCCCCTATAATCAATCCCTCTTCAGAAATATAAAGATCTTGTTTCTAACTGTTTTAACCTAGAGAGAGAAAATATTCTAGAGAGAGAATATTCAGATTTTTAATATTTTTGGGATAGAAAATTATCTCATCTTATTAAAATAAGTTCCCCTGAAACAGAAATTCAAAAAAAACTTTCCAATGTGCAATTAGAATTTATTGGAAATGGATATAAAGGACCTTAGTCTAAGGGTTTAGATTTTCAAAAATTTTGGATTATGGTCCAATTAAGGTTCCTATGGGCCAATAGCATCAATCCATGTATAGGAAGGAGATAAATCCAATTTGTAAAAGAAGATACCCAAAAATGAGTAAATGCTCACATAAGATGAAGAGTTGAAAAATGTACAAGGTTTATTAGTAAAAAACTATGAGCAATATTAAAAATATGAGATATTTTGGGTATCCAAAAATGAGTAAATGCTCACATAAGATGAAGAGTTGAAAATGTACAAGGTTTATTAGTAAAAATCTATGAGCAATATTAAAATGATTCCATTATGACACATATGTAAGGAAGAGGAGTTCTTTAAAGGAGGTGCATATTTCACATAAGATGAAGAGTTGAAAATGTACAAGGTTTATTAGTAAAAAACTATGAGCAATATTAAAATGATTCCATTATGACACATATGTAAGGAAGGGGAGTTCTTTAAAGGAGGTGCATATTTCACGTAAGATGAAGTGTTGAAAATGTACAAGGTTTATTAGTAAAAAAACTATGAGCAATATTAAAATGATTCCATTATGACACATATGTAAGGAAGGAGAGTTCTTTAAAGGAGGTGCATATTTCACATAAGATGAAGAGTTGAAAATGTACAAGGTTTATGGGCCTCTACCGTGAACAAACAATCAAGCAATTTGTAAGGTAATTAGTGAATATTGATCTTTTCTATAATTTCTCAATGTTTCTCTCTTCTCAACCCCTCTCAAGCTTGAGAAGCTTAATTGGTATGGTTTTTTTTTGAATGCTATTGAAGTGAATTGATAATGTTAGTGAAGAGTTACATAATTTAATAAATGCTATTGAAGTTAATTTCCATTTATGTTTAAATTCTAATAGTTTTTATGTAATTTCTCTCTCTCAATCAAGAAATGGTCATACTCATGACCCATTCTCAATCCAAATCAAGCTTTTCATAAAGCTTTTCCTTAACCCAAGATTAAGCTATGCTTGAGGCCAAATTAATGGCTTTTTTCTATGCTTTTAGTTTATGTATATTGATGATTCAATCCATTATGGATGAATGATCCAATTAGAGATCATTTTAATTATTTCCTTAATGATAAGCTTTATCCCTTAGAAAAATTGAGATTTATCAGCGGAGCTATGGTAAAATTTTTATAAAAATTATGCATAAAATAATTTCATTCAAAGCATAAAAAGAGGACTTCCTACCATATTCTAGGAATTATCATCCTAGATTAATTGAAAGATATTCATTGTAATCATAGAGAAATTGATTTTTATATTATGCATAATTGATTTTCATGCATAGAAGTATGCATAAAAGATAATTTTTTTATATTAAAAGTGTTACTTTTATCATTTTTAATTTTCATGCATAGAAGTATGCATAAAAGATAATTTTTTAATATTAAAAGTGTTACTTTTATCATTTTTAATTTTCATGCATAGAAGTATGTATAAAGGAAAATTTTTTATATCAAAAGTGTTACTTTTATCATTTTTGCATGAAAGATAATTTTTTATATTAAAAGTGTTACTTTTATCATTTTTAATTTTCATGCATAGAAGTATGCATAAAGGAAAATTTTTATATCAAAAGTGTTACTTTTATCATTTTTAATTTTCATGCATAGAAGTATGCATAAAGGATAATTTTTTTAATATCAAAAGTGTTACTTTTATCATATTGGATTTCATGCATAGAGGTATGCATAAAAGATGATTATTTTAATGTAAAAGTGTTACTTTTGTCACAATTGAATTTCATGCATAGAGGTATGCATAAAAGTTGATTATTTTATTATAAAAGTGTTACTTTTATCATAATTAGATTTCATGCATGGAGGTATGCATAAAAGATATTCTTTTTATACTAAAAGTGTGATTTTCATCATAAATGGATTTTATGCATAACTTAGATGCATAAGAGAAATTCTTTTATTCTAAAAGTGTAATTCCTACCAAATTGACTTTATGCATAAGAAGATGCATAAAAAAATTTTGATTTTTAATTCAAAAGTGTCATTCTCATCTAAATTGAATTTATGCATAGGAAGATGCATAAAAGATTGAATTTTAATTCAAAAGTGTCATTTTCATTTAAAATGAATTTATGCATAGGAAGATGCATAAAAGATTGATTTTTCTTCGGAAGTATTAATCTCCTTAAATGGAATTTATGCATAAGTAAATGTGTAAAGAAATCTTATATCAAATATAAGAATTCTCTTGTATTCTATAAATAGATATGAGATGTGATAGGATGTGATAAGAGGTGTATAAGAGGTGATAAGAGGTGATAAGATGAATTAAGATGTGATAAGATGTGTATGGGATGATGTAAGAAGTGTATGTGATAGGATAAGATGTATATGGGTTGTGATAGAAAGAGAATGGATGTGATGTAAAAGATTAGATGTGAAGGCATATGGGGTTACATGAATGGGAATGTGGAAATGGATGTATGTATGTGGATGTGTGGATGTGGAGATGGGAGTATGGATGTATGAATGTGAAAATGGATGTATGCATGAAGATGTATATGCATAGATGTGAACGTGGATGTAGATGTGGATGTGGATGTATAGATGTGAATGGGAATGTGGATGTGAATGTGGATGTAGATGTGGATGTATAGATGTGAATGGGAATGTGGATGTGGATGTATGTATGTATGTGGATGTAGATGTGAATGTATAGATGTGAATGGGAATGTGGATGTGGATGTAGATGTGGATGTATAGATGTGAATGGGAATGTGGATGTGGATGTATGTATGTATGTGGATGTAGATGTGGATGTATAGATGTGAATGGGAATGTGGATGTGGATGTATGTATGTATGTGGATGTGGATGTATGTATGTATGTGGATGTGGATGTATGAATGAGGACGTGATAATGGATGTATGCATGTAGATGTGGATATATGGATGTGAATATGAATGTGGATGTGGATGTGGATATGGATGTGTATGTATGAATGTAGATAAGGGATGTGGATGTATAAATGAGGATGTGAAAATGGAGGTATGCATGTAGATGTGGATGTATGGATGTGGATGTGGATGTGGATGTGGATGTATAAATGAGGATGTGAATGTGGATATGAATGTGGATGTGGATGTGGATATGAATGTGAATGTGGATATGAATGTGAATGTGGATGTGGATGTGGATGTGGATGTATGGATGTGGATGTATGGATGTGGATATGGATGTGTATATATGAATGTGGATATGGGATGTGGATGTATAAATGAGGATGTGAAAATGGATGTATGCATGTAAATGTGGATGTATGGATGTGAATGTGAATTAATGTGTCGTCGATATGAGGAAATGGATGAGAATGAGTACACATTGAATGGAATGTGGAATAAGTAATGTGGACTAAGGAGGGATAATGTGGAAAGACAAGAGTTCGATTTAGAAACTGTATTTTGTGACTGTTTGTAAATGACTGTTTTATGTCAAGAATGCTGGGGAAGCATTTTGACCATCTTGTGGATTAAGGTCATGAAGACCTAACTGTTAAAGTTGCAACTGCTGACGGAGAGTCAATGGAGGACGTCTCGCGTAGCAAGGTCGACCGAGGTCTTGACCAGCCTCGGTTCGATTTAAATGGTGAGCTTCCGGTACGGTGGATGAGGGACCAAGGAAGCGGCCTATGAGTGAAGCGCTAGGTCACCTGCGAAGGATCCTAGAGGGTGCTGACCATACGGTGCTTGGGCTCTGGGTTGCCCAGGATACCCACGCGTGCGTCGAGGAAGATATTGGAACAAGGAGTAAGAGTTGTTTTGTGAAACCGGGCATGGATCTGGTTGATTGACCTTGCTCGTCTTCAATGGATGAGTCCATGGCTCTTTATATGGATCTGTTGGTTGATCTTGCTGATCTTCAACGAGAGTCCATCTTGAATTTTTATAAGTGATTATATTGCCGAGTATTATGGGCTAGGAACTATTATGAAGGCCCCTATGTGGACAGGTGGTGAGCGTTCTAGTTGCCAATGACGCCATAGATACTCTAATGAAGGAATGATGGGAAATTATGAATCAACCGGATAAATTGGAAGATTGTGATCAGTGGTACTATGGTTTCATTAAAGGATTGTTTTAAAGTTAGCTGATGCTAAGAAAAAGGCAATTTCATATTGGGTATGTAAGTGGTGTGACTAGTTTTATGTTTGCATGAACTTCCGGCTAGGGGGCCTTGGAACTCTTTTCCTTGGTACCCGGGACAAAACCTAACCAAATTCCAAATTGGATCCCATCACTACAGTGGTTGGGCGGTTGGCTAACCCATGGGATCGGATGGGGTTAGGCTGGACTGATGGATCCGTAAATCGAGATTTAATTTCTATTATTACGATAGATGAAGTAAATCCCGGATAGAAATTGTTCTATGGATAGGAATCAACGGCTGTGCCTCTTGATGGGGAAAAAAGCGTTGATCCCAATGATCCAAGTGCAAGTTTCTTCCTTGATTTGACCAAGTACCGTTAAAGGTGCAGTCAGATCAGTTGATCCGTAATGATCTTGACTACGTTAGAGTAAAGAGTTATCCTGGTGGAATCGCCCATGCTTTCTGGGTAAAGGAAGTTTTTTCGGTTTCGGTTTTGGACAAACCGACGGATTAGTCTCTTGTCCGGATATCCGTGTGGGCGAGGCCTCGAGTGTGAGACCCCTACTCGCGCATGATGTGCTACTTCCGCTGCCAGTATCCTGAATCCGTTGCTCGGTGGGAACAGGGATCTCACAGTTGGTATCAGAGCAAATTTGGTTATTGAAGATTAACTGAGAAACCAAATATGTCAAAAAATTTTCAAGAAGCACAAAAAGGTTGTAATTGTGTGATATAATTCATAAAATTTGATATTCAAACTGAAATTCGTAATTTGGTAATTGGGTCTTCAGGTGGAAGTACCGCAATTATATAGAATCCCTGACTTGCTTGAGGCCTAGACATGATGGTATTTACCTTTTAATTCCAAGGGCCATGACTACCGTATATACCGAGAGTATAACTGCAGCTCTTTACTGACAGTATATACGAGTAAATCTAAGACTTGAAATTATAAGCGTTAATGCTATCCAGAGGATGATTTTGAATGTGGTTGATATGATTTTTAATTCTGTTGAGAATTGATGAATTGATTTGGATTCTGATTGAAAAATGATGGTGGTTGAAATGTAATAAGCTGAGCGAAACCTCAATGAGGATGAATGGGACGAGTCCCTGTGATGATATTCATAACTGAAATGATGATAATGATTTCAGCAAATCACTATGAGATTAGTGGATTGTGCTGTCAAAGTGCTACTGTTAACACTTGACTCGGTATATCAAGTTAAGGGATGACAAATTGAAAACTTGCTTGACTGAAATTCCCGTGGGAGGAATGTTCAGAAAGAAAAATTTTTGATCTGATGGACCATTATCGTGTTAAAGATATGAATGATATGATCTGAAATGAATTGTTATTTAATGATGAGTTCTATATAAGGGATATTTATCCCCGTATTCTGTTGGGTTGACCAGAATATAAGGAACCCTAGAATAAATTGGATCTTAAGAAAAAGAGTTGTCCTCTACTTGGCGAGATGAGGACATCTCGCACTTTTTTAAGTGGGGTAGAATGTAAGATTCCTCCCCAGCCTTTGAGGTATACAGGACTAAGAATCTCCCTTTTTGATCTTATAATTATTCCCTCTCTAAAATAAAAGAAAGATTCTGTTTAAAAAAAGGAAGACCCTTTCCCTAGAATACTTCTCAGGAGTCACGCTGTTTTAAGGATTCAGAGCAATGAGTTCAGAAGTGAAAATCGGTGTTTTGGATACCAAGGTTTTGGTTTTCATTCGAGTATGGCCCAAAAGAAGTTCTTTATCTCTTGGGGAGTATAAGAACTTATCCCTCAGATATTGTGAGCCTTATATCAGAATTCAATGAAAGTAGATGACTTAGCCTACAAGCTTCTTTTACCTCCTCATCTCAAAGTTCTTAATGTATTTCATAGAAATATGTGCCAAACCCAAATCATGGAAAGACGGTAAAACTTCAGTGACAAGATACCGTTGGCTTCTAGGTTACGCTAACTCCTTCCTTTATATAAGTCGTAACTTTTACTTGTCGCTCACAGTAATCTTACTTCCATCGATCTCCCTTCTTCTTAATCTCCTTCATGGCTTGGCAACAGGAATTAGTTTTATCCATGATGATTTCTCACCTTCAAGACGCAAGTGAGTCTGTGAAGAATGATTTTATTGAACAATATGAGCGCTCACTTTTTCCTCACTTGGGAACGTCTGTAGCTCAGACCAAATGGCGGACCTATCAAGACATAACTAGGGTAACACCCTGGGGTCAGCAGCACTTTCGTAACAACGTCCGCTTGGCCATGGTTATCGAAGCCTTGGGTTTGGGTCCCCGTTACTACTGCGTCATGAGATCAAGACATCTTGGGTTTTCTGAGCGGGTCTTCTTACTGGCGTGTTTTCTTCCTCATGAGAAGATATGCCTTTACCCCGTTTTTGGCTTACCTCTCAGAGGTCCTTTTGTTAGATCACCTCATACCACTGAGATAGGTGCAGCAATATCCAACAGAATTATTCCCATAGATGAGTTACCTTATACATGCGCAGCTTGTGAGTGCTGCTTTTGTGATCATATGATGGACGGGCTTATGGAAGTGTAAAGAGTTCTTCTATCTTTATTGTATAAGTTCCGAGAATGAATAAAGTTTAAATCTTGTTCTTATCTTGAATCTTGCTCTCTTTGAGACTTTTTCTTGGTGGTTAATCCTTATTTAAATTTTTCTCTAAGTCTCATAATTCGTGCATCTTGCGAAATTATCCCAGTTTGTGAGATGAGGACATCTCGCGTTTTTTAAGTGGGGTAGAATGTAAGATTCCTCCCCCAAACCCCCTTTTTGATGTCTAGTATCTTCCCCTATAATCAATCCCTCTTCAGAAATATAAAGACCTTGTTTCTAACTGTTTTAACTTAGAGAGAGAAAATATTCTAGAGAGAGAATATTCAGATTTTTAATATTTTTGGGATAGAAAATTATCTCATCTTATTAAAATAAGTTCCCCTGAAATAGAAATTCAAAAAAAACTTTCCAATGTGCAATTAGAATTTATTGGAAATGGGTATAAAGGACCTTAGTCTAAGGGTTTAGATTTTCAAAAATTTTGGATTATGGTCCAATTAAGGTTCCTATGGGCCAATAGCATCAATCCATGTATAGGAAGGAGATAAATCCAATTTGTAAAAGAAGATACCCAAAAATGAGTAAATGCTCACATAAGATGAAGAGTTGAAAAATGTACAAGGTTTATTAGTAAAAAACTATGAGCAATATTAAAAATATGAGATATTTTGGGTATCCAAAAATGAGTAAATGCTCACATAAGATGAAGAGTTGAAAATGTACAAGGTTTATTAGTAAAAATCTATGGGCAATATTAAAATGATTCCATTATGACACATATGTAAGGAAGAGGAGTTCTTTAAACGAGGTGCATATTTCACATAAGATGAAGAGTTGAAAATGTACAAGGTTTATTAGTAAAAAACTATGAGCAATATTAAAATGATTCCATTATGACACATATGTAAGGAAGGGGAGTTCTTTAAAGGAGGTGCATATTTCACGTAAGATGAAGAGTTGAAAATGTACAAGGTTTATTAGTAAAAAAACTATGAGCAATATTAAAATGATTCCATTATGACACATATGTAAGGAAGGAGAGTTCTTTAAAGGAGGTGAATATTTCACATAAGATGAAGAGTTGAAAATGTACAAGGTTTATTAGTAAAAAACTATGAGCAATATTAAAAATATGAGATATTTTGGGTATAATGATTCCATTATGACACATATGTAAGGAAGGGGAGTTATTTAAAGGAGGTGCATATTTCACATGCTTGAATGAGTTTTAAACTCATAAAAATTGAGATATTTCATCTCTCTTCTCTCCTCATTCAAGTCTCGTTCCAAAAAGTTAGCTTAACTGACCTAAAAATGGTCAAAAATTGACCAAACTGATTTGGAAAATTCTAGAATCAGTTTGTTTGGTTAGGAGCTCAATTTTTCCTATAAATAGAAGCCTCCCCCTTGTTGAAAAATATATAGTGTTTATGCATCGTTACTCTACTCCACCTAAGCCAAGAACTGTGAATTCATTTAATAATTCACTAGTTTTTGGAGCTTCCCTCTTTCTTCAATCCCCATTAGTGGCTCCATCAACATACTTAACCAATTGATTGGTTGGGGGCCTCTACCGTGAACAAAGAATCAAGCAATTTGTAAGGTAATTAGTGAATATTGATCTTTTCTATAATTTCTCAATGTTTCTCTCTTCTCAACCCCTCTCAAGCTTGAGAAGCTTAATTGGTATGGTTTTTTTTTGAATGCTATTGAAGTGAATTGATAATGTTAGTGAAGAGTTACATAATTTAATAAATGCTATTGAAGTTAATTTCCATTTATGTTTAAATTCTAATAGTTTTTATGTAATTTCTCTCTCTCAATCAAGAAATGGTCATACTCATGACCCATTCTCAATCCAAATCAAGCTTTTCATAAAGCTTTTCCTTAACCCAAGATTAAGCTATGCTTGAGGCCAAATTAATGGCTTTTTTCTATGCTTTTAGTTTATGTATATTGATGATTCAATCCATTATGGATGAATGATCCAATTAGAGATCATTTTAATTATTTCCTTAATGATAAGCTTTATCCCTTAGAAAAATTGAGATTTATCAGCGGAGCTATGGTAAAATTTTTATAAAAATTATGCATAAAATAATTTCATTCAAAGCATAAAAAGAGGACTTCCTACCATATTCTAGGAATTATCATCCTAGATTAATTGAAAGATATTCATTGTAATCATAGAGAAATTGATTTTTATATTATGCATAATTGATTTTCATGCATAGAAGTATGCATAAAAGATAATTTTTTTATATTAAAAGTGTTACTTTTATCATTTTTAATTTTCATGCATAGAAGTATGCATAAAAGATAATTTTTTAATATTAAAAGTGTTACTTTTATCATTTTTAATTTTCATGCATAGAAGTATGTATAAAGGAAAATTTTTTATATCAAAAGTGTTACTTTTATCATTTTTGCATGAAAGATAATTTTTTATATTAAAAGTGTTACTTTTATCATTTTTAATTTTCATGCATAGAAGTATGCATAAAGGAAAATTTTTATATCAAAAGTGTTACTTTTATCATTTTTAATTTTCATGCATAGAAGTATGCATAAAGGATAATTTTTTTAATATCAAAAGTGTTACTTTTATCATATTGGATTTCATGCATAGAGGTATGCATAAAAGATGATTATTTTAATGTAAAAGTGTTACTTTTGTCACAATTGAATTTCATGCATAGAGGTATGCATAAAAGTTGATTATTTTATTATAAAAGTGTTACTTTTATCATAATTGGATTTCATGCATGGAGGTATGCATAAAAGATATTCTTTTTATACTAAAAGTGTGATTTTCATCATAAATGGATTTTATGCATAACTTAGATGCATAAGAGAAATTCTTTTATTCTAAAAGTGTAATTCCTACCAAATTGACTTTATGCATAAGAAGATGCATAAAAAAAAATTGATTTTTAATTCAAAAGTGTCATTCTCATCTAAATTAAATTTATGCATAGGAAGATGCATAAAAGATTGAATTTTAATTCAAAAGTGTCATTTTCATTTAAAATGAATTTATGCATAGGAAGATGCATAAAAGATTGATTTTTCTTCGGAAGTATTAATCTCCTTAAATGGAATTTATGCATAAGTAAATGTGTAAAGAAATCTTATATCAAATATAAGAATTCTCTTGTATTCTATAAATAGATATGAGATGTGATAGGATGTGATAAGAGGTGTATAAGAGGTGATAAGAGGTGATAAGATGAATTAAGATGTGATAAGATGTGTATGGGATGAGGTAAGAAGTGTATGTGATAGGATAAGATGTATATGGGTTGTGATAGAAAGAGAATGGATGTGATGTAAAAGATTAGATGTGAAGGCATATGGGGTTACATGAATGGGAATGTGGAAATGGATGTATGTATGTGGATGTGTGGATGTGGAGATGGGAGTATGGATGTATGAATATGAAAATGGATGTATGCATGAAGATGTATATGCATAGATGTGAACGTGGATGTAGATGTGGATGTATAGATGTGAATGGGAATGTGGATGTGAATGTGGATGTAGATGTGGATGTATAGATGTGAATGGGAATGTGGATGTGGATGTATGTATGTATGTGGATGTAGATGTGAATGTATAGATGTGAATGGGAATGTGGATGTGGATGTATATGAATGTGGATGTAGATGTGGATGTATAGATGTGAATGGGAATGTGGATGTGGATGTATGTATGTATGTGGATGTAGATGTGGATGTATAGATGTGAATGGGAATGTGGATGTGGATGTATGTATGTATGTGGATGTGGATGTATGTATGTATGTGGATGTGGATGTATGAATGAGGACGTAATAATGGATGTATGCATGTAGATGTGGATATATGGATGTGAATATGAATGTGGATGTGGATGTGGATATGGATGTGTATGTATGAATGTAGATAAGGGATGTGGATGTATAAATGAGGATGTGAAAATGGAGGTATGCATGTAGATGTGGATGTATGGATGTGGATGTGGATGTGGATGTGGATGTATAAATGAGGATGTGAATGTGGATATGAATGTGGATGTGGATGTGGATATGAATGTGAATGTGGATATGAATGTGAATGTGGATGTGGATGTGGATGTGGATGTATGGATGTGGATGTATGGATGTGGATATGGATGTGTATGTATGAATGTGGATATGGGATGTGGATGTATAAATGAGGATGTGAAAATGGATGTATGCATGTAAATGTGGATGTATGGATGTGAATGTGAATGTGTATGTGAATTAATGTGTCGTCGATATGAGGAAATGGATGAGAATGAGTACATATTGAATGGAATGTGGAATAAGTAATGTGGACTAAGGAGGGATAATGTGGAAAGACGAGAGTTCGATTTAGAAACTGTATTTTGTGACTGTTTGTAAATGACTGTTTTATGTCAAGAATGCTGGGGAAGCATTTTGACCATCATGTGGATTAAGGTCATGAAGACCTAACTGTTAAAGTTGCAACTGCTGACGGAGAGTCAATGGAGGACGTCTCGCGTAGCAAGGTCAACCGAGGTCTTGACCAGCCTCGGTTCGATTTAAATGGTGAGCTTCCGGTACGGTGGATGAGGGACCAAGGAAGCGGCCTATGAGTGAAGCGCTAGGTCACCTGCGAAGGATCCTAGAGGGTGCTGACCATACGGTGCTCGGGCTCTGGGTCGCCCAGGATACCCACGCGTGCGTCGAGGAAGATATTGGAACAAGGAGTAAGAGTTGTTTTGTGAAACCGGGCATGGATCTGGTTGATTGACCTTGCTCGTCTTCAATGGATGAGTCCATGGCTCTTTATATGGATCTGTTGGTTGATCTTGCTGATCTTCAACGAGAGTCCATCTTGAGTTTTTATAAGTGATTATATTGCCGAGTATTATGGGCTAGGAACTATTGAGAAGGCGAGAAGGCCCCTATGTGGACAGGTGGTGAGCGTTCTAGTTGCCAATGACGCCATAGATACTCTAATGAAGGAATGATGGGAAATTATGAATCAACCGGATAAATTAGAAGATTGTGATCAGTGGTACTATGGTTTCATTAAAGGATTGTTTTAAAGTTAGCTGATGCTAAGAAAAAGGCAATTTCATATTGGGTGTGTAAGTGGTGTGACTAGTTTTATGTTTGCATGAACTTCCGGCTAGGGGGCCTTGGAACTCTTTTCCTTAGTACTCGGGACAAAACCTAACCAAATTCCAAATTGGATCCCATCACTACAGTGGCTGGGCGGTTGGCTAACCCATGGGATCGGATGGGGTTAGGCTGGACTGATGGATCCGTAAATCGAGATTTAATTTCTATTATTACGATAGATGAAGTAAATCCCGGATAGAAATTGTTCTATGGATAGGAATCAACGGCTGTGCCTCTTGATGGGGAAAAAAACGTTGATCCCAATGATCCAAGTGCAAGCTTCTTCCTTGATTTGACCAAGTACCGTTAAAGGTGCAGTCAGATCAGTTGATCCGTAATGATCTTGACTACGTTAGAGTAAAGAGTTATCCTGGTGGAATCGCCCATGCTTTCCGGGTAAAGGAAGTTTTTTCGGTTTCGGTTTTGGACAAACCGACGGATTAGTCTCTTGTCCGGATATCCGTGTGGGCGAGGCCTCGAGTGTGAGACCCCTACCCGCGCATGATGTGCTACTTCCGCTGCCAGTATCTTGAATCCGTTGCTCGGTGGGAACAGGGATCTCACACAATTTATTTAAGAATCCAGCAATGTGAAGCGAGTAGAGTGTTTAATTTCTTACAATTCAAAGCGTGTACTCACATTACAACTATAGCATGTAATCAAGCTTGCATCATGCTCCTTGTACACTTTCTCCAAGGCTTGCAATAGTCATCCAACCAAATAGAAACAAATTATGCCCTCACCAAGGCATAACCAATGCAAGAAGCATTAGTGATTAATTGTTGGCTTTTTTGCATGTATAGAGTGAAACTGATTAGGAAATTGTGTGGGAATGATAAAGAGAAAGTAGAGGCTCAAGGCAATGCAACCAATATGCAAGGGAATAATGAGAATCCCATCATATGCACAAAAATTTTACCCTAAACCCCGTCTTCTCTCAAAACCCTAATCCACTTGGCCAAATTGATCAAGAAATGCACAATTATGTAGAGGAGATCAAGGATGAAGGATTATGGATTGAAAAGTCAAGAAATCCCACAATATCTCCTAATTTTAAAGGTGGTTACACTCAATTTGATTTTTGATGCCATAAATTAAAATTGAAATTCAACGGAAGAATGAGACACCATTTCTAAACTCCCCCTTCTTTTTGGGGTCTGCTTTGCCACGCTTGCTAGATTTTTTTCTTTGCTCAAAGGAGCTCGCTCAGAGGACAATAGAACTCCCTCTCAACATGCTAGATTCTAGTGCTTGTTTAGAATAAACATATACAATTTGATTCAGAATCCAGCAATGTGAAGACAGTAGAGTGTTTGATTTTTTACAATTCAAAGCATGTACTCACATTACAACTTTAGCATGTAATCAAGCTTGCATTATGCTCCTTGTACACCTTCTCCAAAGCTTGCAATAGTCATCCAACCAAAGAGAAACAAATGATGCCCTCACCAAGGAGGCATAACCAATGCAAGAAGCATTAGTGATTAATTGTTAGATTTTTTGCATGTATAGAGTAAGACTAATTAGGAAAATGTATGGGAATGATAAAGAGAAAGTAGAGGCTTGAGGCAATGCAACCAATATGCAAGGGAATGATGAGAATCCCATCATATGCATAAGAACTTTACCCTAAACCCCGTCTTCTCTCAAAACCCTAATGCACTTGGCCAAATTGATGAAGAAATGCACAATTGTGTAGAGGAGATTAAGGGAAGAAGGATTATGGATTGAAAAGTCAAGAAATCGAACAATAATTTCTAATTTTGAACGTAACTTTTCTGATATGCAGAGGCGATGGCAAGGAGAATGGTTGGAGACCCAAGGTCGAGACGACGGAACATACGGAGCGACAGGTGGTTATATTGGAATTGATTCTGGATGTCATAAATTAAAATTGAAATTCAACGTAAGAATGAGGGACCATTTCTAAACTCCCTCTTCTTTTTGGGGTCTCCTTTCCCACACCATGCTAGATTTTTTTGTTTGCTCAAAGGAACTTTCTCAGAGGACAATAGAACTCCCTCTCAACATGCTAGATTCTAGTGCTTGTTTAAAATAAACGTATACAATTTAATTGAGAATCCAGCAATGTGAAGAGAGTAGAGTGTTTGATTTCTTACAATTCAAAGCATATACTCACAATACAACTTTAGCATGTAATCAAGCTTGCATTATGCTCCGTGTACACTTGCTCCAAGGCTTGCAATAGTCATCCAACCAAACAGAAATGAACAATGCACTCACCAAGGCATAACCAATGCAAGAAGCATTAGTGATTAATTGTTGGATTTTTGGCATGTATAGAGTAAAACTGATTAGAAAAATGTGTGGGAATAATAAAGAGTAAGTAGAGGCTCGAGGCAATGTAACCAATATGCAAGGAAATGATGAGAATCCCATCATATGCATAACCTAAACCCCGTCTTCTCTCAAAACCCTAATGCACTTGGCCAAATTAATCAAGAAATACACAATTGTGTAGAGGAGATCAAGGGAAGAAAGATAATGGATTGGAAAGTCAAGAAATCCCACAATAATTCCTAATTTTGAAGCTAACTTTCCCGATATGCAGACGCGATGGCAAGGAGAATGGTTGGAGACACAGACCTGAGACGGACCATACGGAGCAACAGGTGGTTACATTGGAATTGATTTTGGATGTCATAAATTAAAATTAAAATTCAACAGAAGAATGAGGCACCATTTCTAAACTCCCCCTTCTTTTTGGGGTCTCCTTTGCCCCATGCCCTACTAGACTTTTTTGTTTGCTCAAAGGAACTCGCTCAAAGGACAATAGAACTCCCTCTCAACATGCTAGTTTCTAGTGCTTGTTTAGAATAAATTTATACAATTTGATTGAGAATCCAGCAATGTGAAGAGAGTAGAGTGTTTTATTTCTTAAAATTCAAATCATGTACTCACATTACAACTTTAGCATATAATCAAGCTTGCATTACGCTCCTTGTACACTTGCTCGAAGGCTTGCAATAGTCATCCAACCAAAGAGAAACGAACAATGTCCTAACCAAGGAATAACCAATGCTAAACTGATTAGGAAAATGTGTGGGAATGATAAAGAGATAGTAGAGGCTCGAGGCAATGCAACCAATATGCAAGGAAATGATGAGAATCCCAGCATATGCACAAGAATTTTACCCTAAACCCTATCTTCTCTCAAAACCCTAATGCACTTGGCCAAATTCATCAAGAAATGCACAATTGTGTAGAGGAGATCAAGGGAAGAAGGATTATGGATTGAAAAGTCAAGAAATCCCACAATAATTCCTAATTTTGAAGGTAACTTCCCCGATATACATAGGCGATTGCAAGGAGAATGGTTGGAGACCCAGACCTAAGAGGAAACATACAAAGAAACAGGTAGTTACATTGGAATTGATTTTGGATGTCATAAATTAAAATTGAAACTCAACGGAAGAATGAGGCACCATTTCTAAACTCCCCCTTCTTTTTGGGGTCTCCTTTTCCACGCTCTGCTAGATTTTTTTGTTTGCTCAAAGGAACTCGCTCAGAGGCAAATAGAACTTGATCTCAACATGCTAGATTCTAGTGCTTGTTTGAAAAAAACTTATCCAATTTGATTGAGAATCCAGCAATGTGAAGAGAGTAGAGTGTTTGATTTCTTACAATTCAAAGCATGTACTCACATTACAACTTTAGCATGTAATCAAGCTTACATTATGCTCCTTGTACACTTTCTCCAAGGCTTGCAATAGTCATCCAACCAAAGAGAAACGAACAATGCGAGACTCACCAAGGCATAACCAATGCAAGAAGCATTAGTGATTAATTGTTGGATTTTTTGCATGTATAGAGTAAAACTGATTAGGAAAATGTGTGGGAATGATAAAGAGAAAGTAGAGGCTCGAGGCAATGCAACCAATATGCAAGGGAATGATGAGAATCCCATCATATGCACAAGAATTTTACCCTAAATCCCGTCTTCTCTCAAAACCCTAATGCACTTGGCCAAATAGATAAAGAAATGCACAATTGTGTAGAGGAGATCAAGGGAAGATGTAAGATTCCTCCCCCACCCCCTTTTTGATGTCTAGTATCTTTCCCTGTAATCAATCCCTCTTCAGAAATATAAAGACCTTGTTTCTATCTGTTTTAGCCTAGAGAGAGAAAAAATATTCTAGAGAGAGAATATTCAGATTTTGAATATTTTTGGATAGAAAAATATCTCTTCTAATTCAGATGAGTTCCCCTGAAACAGAAATTCAAAAAGAATTTTCCAATGTGCAATTAGAATTAATTGAAAATAGGTATAAAGAACCTTAGCCTAAGGGTCTAGATTTTCAGAAATCTTTAGACTATGGTCCAATTAAGGTTCCTATGGACCAATAGCATCAATCCATGTGTAGGGAGGAGATAAATCCAACTTGTAAAAAGAAAATACCCAAAAATGAGTAAATGCTCACATGAGGTGAAGAGTTGAAAATGTACAAGGTTTATTAGTAAAAAACTATGTGCAATATTAAAAATATGAGATAATTTGGGTATAATGATTTTATTATGACACATATGTAAGGAAGGGGAGTCCCTTAAATGCTCACATAAGATGAAGAGTTGAAAATGTACAAGGTTTATTAGTAAAAAACTATGAGCAATATTAAAATGATTCCATTATGACACATATGTAAGGAAGGGGAGTTCTTTAAAGGAGGTGCATATTTCACATGCTTGAATGAGTTTTAAACTCATAAAAATTGAGATATTTCATCTCTCCTCTCTCCTCATTCAAGTCTAGTTCCAAAAAGTTAGCTTAACTGACCTAAAAATGGTCAAATATTGACCAAACTGATTTAGAAAATTCTAGAATCAGTTTGTTTGGTTAGGAGCTCAATTTTTCCTATAAATAGAAGCCTCCCCCTTGTTGAAAAATAGTTAGTGTTTATGCATCGTTACTCTACTCCACCTAAGCCAAGAACTGTGAATTCATTTAATAATTCACTAGTTTTTGGAGCTTCCCTCTTTCTTCAATCCCCATTAGTGGCTCCATCAACATACTTAACCAATTGATTGGTTGGGGGCCTCTACCGTGAACAAAGAATCAAGCAAGTTGTAAGGTAATTAGTGAATATTGATCTTTCTATAATTTCTCAATGTTTCTCTCTTCTCAACCCCTCTCAAGCTTGAGAAGCTTAATTGGTATGGTTTTTTAAATGCTATTGAAGTTAATTGGTGAATAGTAGTGAAGAGTTACATAATTTAATAAATGCTATTGAAGTTAATTTCCATTTATGTTTAAATTCTAATGATTTTTATGTAAATTCTCTCTCTCACTCAAGAAATGGTCATACTCATGACCCGTTCTCAATCCAAATCAAGCTTTTCATAAAGCTTTTCCTTAACCCAAGATTAAGCTATGCTTGAGGCCAATTTAATGGCTTTTTTCTATGCTTTTAGTTTATGCATATTGATGATTCAATCCACTATAGATTAATGATCCAATTAGAGATCATTTTAATTATTTCCTTAATGATAAGCTTTATCCCTTAGAAAAAATTGAGATTTATCAGTCATAGCAGCGGAGCTATGGCAAAATTTTTATAAAAATTATGCATAAAATAATTTCATTCAAAGTATAAAAAGAGGACTTCCTACCATATTCTAGGAATTATCATCCTAGATTAATTGAAAGAATTTCATTATAATCATGGAGAAATTGAATTTTAATATCATGCATAAAGGATAATTTTTTATATCAAAAGTGTTACTTTTATCATTTTTAATTTTCATGCATAGAAGTATGCATAAAGGAAAAAATTTTATATCAAAAGTGTTACTTTTATCATTTTTTAATTTTTCATGCATAGAAGTATGCATAAAGGATAATTTTTTTATATCAAAAGTGTTACTTTTATCATTTTTAATTTTCATGCATAGAAGTATGCATAAAGGAAAAAATTTTATATAAAAAGTGTTACTTTTATCATTTTTTAATTTTTCATGCATAGAAGTATGCATAAAGGATAATTTTTTTATATCAAAAGTGTTACTTTTATCATATTGGATTTCATGCATAGAGGTATGCATAAAAGTTGAATATTTTATTATAAAAGTGTTACTTTTAGCATAATTGAATTTCATGCATAGAGGTATGCATAAAAGATATGGGAAGTGATAAGATATGATAAGATGCATGTGGATGTGGATGTGGATGTATGAATGTGGATGTATGGATGTGGATGTGGATGTATGGATGTGGATGTGGATGTATGAATGTGGATGTATGGATGTGAATGTGGATGTGGATGTGGATGTGGATGTATGAATGTGGATGTATGGATGTATGAATGTGGATGTATGGATGTGAATGAGGATGTAGATGTGGATGCATGGATGTAAATGAGGATGTGAATGTATGGATGTATGCATGTAGATGTGGATGCATGAATGTGGATGTATGGATGTGAATGAGGATATAGATGTGGATGTATGGATGTGAATGTACTTGTAGATAAAGATGTATATATGTGAATGGGAATGTGGATGTGGATGTATGTATGCATGTGGATGTGGATATGGATGTGTATGTATGTGGATGTGGATATGGATGTATGTATGCATGTGGATGTGGATATGGATGTGTATGTATGAATGTGGATATGGGATGTGGATGTATAAATGAGGATGTGAAAATGGAGATAAGCATGTAGATGTGGATGCATGAATGTGGATGTATGGATGTGAATGAGGATATAGATGTGGATGTATGGATGTGAATGTGCATGTAGATATGGATGTATATATGTGAATGGGAATGTGGATGTGGATGTATGTATGCATGTGGATGTGGATATGGATGTGTATGTATGAATGTGGATATGGGATGTGGATGTATAAATGAGGATGTGAAAACGGAGATAAGCATGTAGATGTGGATCTATGGATGTGAATGTGGATGTGGATGTGGATGTATGAATGTGGATGTATGGATGTGAATGAGGATGTGGATGTGGATGTGGATGTGGATGCATGGATGTAAATGTGGATGTGTATGTATGGATGTAGGCATGTAGATGTGGATGCATGAATGTGGATGTATGGATGTGAATGAGGATATAGATGTGGATGTACGGATGTGAATGTGCATGTAGATATGGATGTATAGATGTGAATGAGAATGTGGATGTGGATGTGGATGTATGTATGTATGTATGTGGATGTGGATGTATGAATGAGGACGTGATAATGAATGTATGCATGTGGATGTGGATATGGATGTGTATGTATGAATGCGGATATGGATGTGGATATGGATGTGTATGTATGAATGTGGATATGGGATGTGGATGTATAAATGAGGATGTGAAAATGGAGATAAGCATGTAGATGTGGATGTATGGATGTGAATGTGGATGTGGATGTGGATGTATGGATGTGGATATGGATGTGAATATATGATATGTGATGTGAAGGAATCTGAAGTGAAGAGATGGAAAATGATATGATTGGATGAGTACACATATAAATGAAATGTGGAATAAGTAATGTGGATTGCATGAGGGATAATGTGGAAAAATGAGAGTTAATATAGAAATTGTATTTGTAAACTGTTTGTAAATGCTGTTTGTAAATGGCTGTTTTATGTCAAGAATGCTGGGAAAGCATTTTGACCGTCTTATGATTAAGATCGTGGAGACCTAACTGATAAAGTTGCAACTGCTGACGGAGAGTCAATGGAGGACGTCTCGCGTAGCAAGGTCGGCCGAGGTCTTGACCAGCCTCGGTTCGATTAAAATGGTGAGCTTCCGGTACGGTGGATGAGGGACCAAGGAAGCGGCCTATGAGTGAAGCGCTAGGTCACCTGCGAAGGATCCTAGAGGGTGCTGACCATACGGTGCTCGGGCTCTGGGTCGCCCAGGATACCCACGCGTGCGTCGAGGAAGATATTGAAACAAGGAGTAAGAGTTGTTTTCTTGAACCGGGCATGGATCTGGTTGACTGACCTTGCTGGTCCTCAACGGATGAGTCCATGGCTCTTTTATATGGATCTGTTGGTTGATCTTGCTGATCTTCAACGAGAGTCCATCTTGATAAGTGATTATATTGTTGAGTATTATGGGCTAGGAACTATTGAAACGGCCCCTGTGTGGACAGGTGGTGAGCGTTCTAGTTGCCAATGATGCCATAGATACTCTGATGAAGGAATGATGGGAAATTATGAATCAACTGGATAAATTGGGAGATTGTGATCAGTGGTACTATGGTTTCATTAAAGGATTGTTTTAAAGTTAGCTGATGCTAAGAAAAAGGCAATTTTCATATTGGGTGTGTAAGTGGTGTGGCTAGTTTTATGTTTGCATGAAATTCCGGCTAGGGGGCCTTGGAACTCTTTTCCTTGGTACCCGGGACAAAACCTAACCAAATTCCAAATTGGATCCCATCACTACAGTGGTTGGGCGGTTGGCTAACCCATGGGATCGGATGGGGTTAGGCTGGACTGATGGATCCGTAAATCGAGACTCAATTTCTGTTATTACGATAGATAAAGTAAATCCCGGATAGTAATTGTTCTATGGATAGGAATCAACGGCTGTGCCTCCTTGGTGGGGAAAAAAGCGTTGATCCCAATGATCCAAGTGCAAGTTTCTTCCTTGATCTGACCAAGTATCTTTATAGATGCAGTCGGATCTGTTTGATCAGTAAGGGTTTTGACTACGTTAGAGTAAAAATTATCCTGGTGGAATCGCCCGTGTTTTCCGGATAAGGGAAGTTTTTCCGGGTCTGGTTTTGGAAAAACCGACGGATTAGTCTTTTGTCCGGATATCCGTGGACGAGGCCCCGAGTGTGGGACCCTGCCTCGCGCAAGAAGTGCTACTTCCGCTGCTAGTACCCCGAATCCGTTGTGCGGTGGGAACAGGGATCTCACAGTTGGTATCAGAGCATTTGGTTAATAAAGATCAACTGAGAAGACAAATATGTCAAAAATTTATCAAGAAACACAAAAAGGTTGTAATTGTGTGATATAAGTCATACAATTTGATATTCAAACTAAAATTCATAAATTGGTAATTGGGTCTTTAGAGGGAAGTACCGCAATTATATAGAATCCCTGACTTGCTTGAGGCCTAGACATGATGGTATTTACCTTATAATTCCAAGGGCCGTGACTACCCGTATATACCGAGAGTATACTGCAGCTCTTTACTGACAGTATATACGAGTAAATCTAAGACTTGAAAGTATAAGCGTTAATGCTATCCAGATGATGAATTCGAATGTGGTTGATATGATTTTTAATTCTGTTTGAGAATTGATGAATTGAATTGGATTCTGATTGAAAATTCTGATTGAAAAATGATGACTTCTGAAATTAGTTGAAATATAAAAATCTGAACAAAACCACAATGAGGATGAATGGGACGAGTCCCAGTGATGATATTCATAACTGGAATGATGATAATGAATTCAGCAAATCAGTGTGAGATTAGTGGGTTGTGCTGTCAAATTGTTACTGTTAACACTTGATCAGTAGATCAAGTTAAGGGATGACAAATTGAGAACTTGCTTGACTGAAATTCCCGTGGAGGAATGTTCAGAAGGAAATTTTTCGGTCTAATGGACCATTATCATGTTAAAGATATGAATGATATGATCTGAATATTAATGATGAGTTCTATATAAGGGATATTTATCCCAGTGTTCTGTTGGGTTGACCAGAATATAAGGAACCCCAAAATAAAATTGGATGTTAAGAAAAAGAGTTGTCCTCGACCTTGCGAGATGAGGACATCTCGCACTTTTTAAGTGGGGTAGAATGTAAGATTCCTCCCCAGCCTTCGAGGTATACAGGAGTAAGAATCTCCCTTTCTGATCTTATAATTATTCCCTCTCTAAAATAAAAGAAAGTTCTGTTTAACAAAGGAAGACCCTTTTCCTAGAATACTCCTCAAGAGTCCCACCTGTTTTAAGGATTCAGAACAATGAGTTCAGAAGTGAGAATCGATGTTTTGGATATCAAGGTTTTGGTCTTCATTCGAGTACGGCCCAAAAGAAGTTCTTTACCTCTTGGGGAGTATATGAAGTTATCCCCCAGATATTGTGAGCCTTATATCTGAATTCAATGAAAGTAGGTGACTTAGCCTACAAGCTTCTTTTATCTCTTCATCTCAAAATTCTTAATGCCTTCTATAGAAAAATGTGTCAAACCCAAATCATGGAAAGACGGTAAAACTTCAGTGGCAAGTTACCGTTGGCTTCTAAGTTACGCTAGCTCCTTCCTTTATATAAGTCGTAACTTTTACTTGTCGCTCACAGTAATCTTACTTCCGTCGATCTCCTTTCTTTCTTAATCTCCTTCATGGCTTGGCAACAAGAACTAGTTTTATCCATAATGATTCCTCACCTTCAAGACGCAAGTGAATCTGTGAAGAAGGATTTTATAGAGCAGTATGAGCGCTCACTTTTCCCTCACTTGGGAACTTCTGTAGCGCAAACCAAATGGCGGACCTATCAAAACATAACTAGGGTAACACCCTGGGGTCAGCAGCACTTTCGTAACAATGTCCGCTTGGCCATGGTTATTGAAGCTTTGGGTTTGGGTCCCCGATACTACTGCGTCATGAGATCAAGGCATCCTGGGTTTTCTGAGCGGGTCTTCTTACTGGCGTGTTTTCTTCCTCATGAGAAGATATGCCTTTACCCCGTTTTTGGCTTGCCTCTCAGAGGTCCTTTTGTTAGAACACCTTATACCACTGAGATAGGCACAGGAATAACCCACAGAATCATTCCCATAGATGAATTACCTTATACTTGTGCAGCTTGTGAGGACTGCTTTTGTGATCATATGATGGACGGGCTTATGGAAGTGTAAAGAGTTATTCTATCTTTACTGTATAAGTTCCGAGAATGAATAAAGTTTAAATCTTGTTCTTATTTTGAATCTTGCTCTCTTTAAGACGTTTCTTGGTGGTTAATCTTGATTAAAATTTTTCTCTAAGTCTCATATTCGTGAATCTTGCGAAATTATCACAAGTTGCGAGATGAGGACATCTCGCGTTTTTTAAGTGGGGTAGAATGTAAGATTCCTCCCCCACCCCCTTTTTGATGTCTAGTATCTTTCCCTGTAATCAATCCCTCTTCAGAAATATAAAGACCTTGTTTCTATCTGTTTTAGCCTAGAGAGAGAAAAAATATTCTAGAGAGAGAATATTCAGATTTTGAATATTTTTGGATAGAAAAATATCTCTTCTAATTCAGATGAGTTCCCCTGAAACAGAAATTCAAAAAGAATTTTCCAATGTGCAATTAGAATTAATTGAAAATAGGTATAAAGAACCTTAGCCTAAGGGTCTAGATTTTCAGAAATCTTTAGACTATGGTCCAATTAAGGTTCCTATGGACCAATAGCATCAATCCATGTGTAGGGAGGAGATAAATCCAACTTGTAAAAAGAAAATACCCAAAAATGAGTAAATGCTCACATGAGGTGAAGAGTTGAAAATGTACAAGGTTTATTAGTAAAAAACTATGTGCAATATTAAAAATATGAGATAATTTGGGTATAATGATTTTATTATGACACATATGTAAGGAAGGGGAGTCCCTTAAATGCTCACATAAGATGAAGAGTTGAAAATGTACAAGGTTTATTAGTAAAAAACTATGAGCAATATTAAAATGATTCCATTATGACACATATGTAAGGAAGGGGAGTTCTTTAAAGGAGGTGCATATTTCACATGCTTGAATGAGTTTTAAACTCATAAAAATTGAGATATTTCATCTCTCCTCTCTCCTCATTCAAGTCTAGTTCCAAAAAGTTAGCTTAACTGACCTAAAAATGGTCAAATATTGACCAAACTGATTTAGAAAATTCTAGAATCAGTTTGTTTGGTTAGGAGCTCAATTTTTCCTATAAATAGAAGCCTCCCCCTTGTTGAAAAATAGTTAGTGTTTATGCATCGTTACTCTACTCCACCTAAGCCAAGAACTGTGAATTCATTTAATAATTCACTAGTTTTTGGAGCTTCCCTCTTTCTTCAATCCCCATTAGTGGCTCCATCAACATACTTAACCAATTGATTGGTTGGGGGCCTCTACCGTGAACAAAGAATCAAGCAAGTTGTAAGGTAATTAGTGAATATTGATCTTTCTATAATTTCTCAATGTTTCTCTCTTCTCAACCCCTCTCAAGCTTGAGAAGCTTAATTGGTATGGTTTTTTAAATGCTATTGAAGTTAATTGGTGAATAGTAGTGAAGAGTTACATAATTTAATAAATGCTATTGAAGTTAATTTCCATTTATGTTTAAATTCTAATGATTTTTATGTAAATTCTCTCTCTCACTCAAGAAATGGTCATACTCATGACCCGTTCTCAATCCAAATCAAGCTTTTCATAAAGCTTTTCCTTAACCCAAGATTAAGCTATGCTTGAGGCCAATTTAATGGCTTTTTTCTATGCTTTTAGTTTATGCATATTGATGATTCAATCCACTATAGATTAATGATCCAATTAGAGATCATTTTAATTATTTCCTTAATGATAAGCTTTATCCCTTAGAAAAAATTGAGATTTATCAGTCATAGCAGCGGAGCTATGGCAAAATTTTTATAAAAATTATGCATAAAATAATTTCATTCAAAGTATAAAAAGAGGACTTCCTACCATATTCTAGGAATTATCATCCTAGATTAATTGAAAGAATTTCATTATAATCATGGAGAAATTGAATTTTAATATCATGCATAAAGGATAATTTTTTATATCAAAAGTGTTACTTTTATCATTTTTAATTTTCATGCATAGAAGTATGCATAAAGGAAAAAATTTTATATCAAAAGTGTTACTTTTATCATTTTTTAATTTTTCATGCATAGAAGTATGCATAAAGGATAATTTTTTTATATCAAAAGTGTTACTTTTATCATTTTTAATTTTCATGCATAGAAGTATGCATAAAGGAAAAAATTTTATATAAAAAGTGTTACTTTTATCATTTTTTAATTTTTCATGCATAGAAGTATGCATAAAGGATAATTTTTTTATATCAAAAGTGTTACTTTTATCATATTGGATTTCATGCATAGAGGTATGCATAAAAGTTGAATATTTTATTATAAAAGTGTTACTTTTAGCATAATTGAATTTCATGCATAGAGGTATGCATAAAAGATATGGGAAGTGATAAGATATGATAAGATGCATGTGGATGTGGATGTGGATGTATGAATGTGGATGTATGGATGTGGATGTGGATGTATGGATGTGGATGTGGATGTATGAATGTGGATGTATGGATGTGAATGTGGATGTGGATGTGGATGTGGATGTATGAATGTGGATGTATGGATGTATGAATGTGGATGTATGGATGTGAATGAGGATGTAGATGTGGATGCATGGATGTAAATGAGGATGTGAATGTATGGATGTATGCATGTAGATGTGGATGCATGAATGTGGATGTATGGATGTGAATGAGGATATAGATGTGGATGTATGGATGTGAATGTACTTGTAGATAAAGATGTATATATGTGAATGGGAATGTGGATGTGGATGTATGTATGCATGTGGATGTGGATATGGATGTGTATGTATGTGGATGTGGATATGGATGTATGTATGCATGTGGATGTGGATATGGATGTGTATGTATGAATGTGGATATGGGATGTGGATGTATAAATGAGGATGTGAAAATGGAGATAAGCATGTAGATGTGGATGCATGAATGTGGATGTATGGATGTGAATGAGGATATAGATGTGGATGTATGGATGTGAATGTGCATGTAGATATGGATGTATATATGTGAATGGGAATGTGGATGTGGATGTATGTATGCATGTGGATGTGGATATGGATGTGTATGTATGAATGTGGATATGGGATGTGGATGTATAAATGAGGATGTGAAAACGGAGATAAGCATGTAGATGTGGATCTATGGATGTGAATGTGGATGTGGATGTGGATGTATGAATGTGGATGTATGGATGTGAATGAGGATGTGGATGTGGATGTGGATGTGGATGCATGGATGTAAATGTGGATGTGTATGTATGGATGTAGGCATGTAGATGTGGATGCATGAATGTGGATGTATGGATGTGAATGAGGATATAGATGTGGATGTACGGATGTGAATGTGCATGTAGATATGGATGTATAGATGTGAATGAGAATGTGGATGTGGATGTGGATGTATGTATGTATGTATGTGGATGTGGATGTATGAATGAGGACGTGATAATGAATGTATGCATGTGGATGTGGATATGGATGTGTATGTATGAATGCGGATATGGATGTGGATATGGATGTGTATGTATGAATGTGGATATGGGATGTGGATGTATAAATGAGGATGTGAAAATGGAGATAAGCATGTAGATGTGGATGTATGGATGTGAATGTGGATGTGGATGTGGATGTATGGATGTGGATATGGATGTGAATATATGATATGTGATGTGAAGGAATCTGAAGTGAAGAGATGGAAAATGATATGATTGGATGAGTACACATATAAATGAAATGTGGAATAAGTAATGTGGATTGCATGAGGGATAATGTGGAAAAATGAGAGTTAATATAGAAATTGTATTTGTAAACTGTTTGTAAATGCTGTTTGTAAATGGCTGTTTTATGTCAAGAATGCTGGGAAAGCATTTTGACCGTCTTATGATTAAGATCGTGGAGACCTAACTGATAAAGTTGCAACTGCTGACGGAGAGTCAATGGAGGACGTCTCGCGTAGCAAGGTCGGCCGAGGTCTTGACCAGCCTCGGTTCGATTAAAATGGTGAGCTTCCGGTACGGTGGATGAGGGACCAAGGAAGCGGCCTATGAGTGAAGCGCTAGGTCACCTGCGAAGGATCCTAGAGGGTGCTGACCATACGGTGCTCGGGCTCTGGGTCGCCCAGGATACCCACGCGTGCGTCGAGGAAGATATTGAAACAAGGAGTAAGAGTTGTTTTCTTGAACCGGGCATGGATCTGGTTGACTGACCTTGCTGGTCCTCAACGGATGAGTCCATGGCTCTTTTATATGGATCTGTTGGTTGATCTTGCTGATCTTCAACGAGAGTCCATCTTGATAAGTGATTATATTGTTGAGTATTATGGGCTAGGAACTATTGAAACGGCCCCTGTGTGGACAGGTGGTGAGCGTTCTAGTTGCCAATGATGCCATAGATACTCTGATGAAGGAATGATGGGAAATTATGAATCAACTGGATAAATTGGGAGATTGTGATCAGTGGTACTATGGTTTCATTAAAGGATTGTTTTAAAGTTAGCTGATGCTAAGAAAAAGGCAATTTTCATATTGGGTGTGTAAGTGGTGTGGCTAGTTTTATGTTTGCATGAAATTCCGGCTAGGGGGCCTTGGAACTCTTTTCCTTGGTACCCGGGACAAAACCTAACCAAATTCCAAATTGGATCCCATCACTACAGTGGTTGGGCGGTTGGCTAACCCATGGGATCGGATGGGGTTAGGCTGGACTGATGGATCCGTAAATCGAGACTCAATTTCTGTTATTACGATAGATAAAGTAAATCCCGGATAGTAATTGTTCTATGGATAGGAATCAACGGCTGTGCCTCCTTGGTGGGGAAAAAGGCGTTGATCCCAATGATCCAAGTGCAAGTTTCTTCCTTGATCTGACCAAGTATCTTTATAGATGCAGTCGGATCTGTTTGATCAGTAAGGGTTTTGACTACGTTAGAGTAAAAATTATCCTGGTGGAATCGCCCGTGTTTTCCGGATAAGGGAAGTTTTTCCGGGTCTGGTTTTGGAAAAACCGACGGATTAGTCTTTTGTCCGGATATCCGTGGACGAGGCCCCGAGTGTGGGACCCTGCCTCGCGCAAGAAGTGCTACTTCCGCTGCTAGTACCCCGAATCCGTTGTGCGGTGGGAACAGGGATCTCACAGAAGAAGGATTATAGATTGAAAAGTCAAGAAATCCAACAATAATTCCTAATTTTGAAGGTAACTTCCTCGATATGCAGAGGTGATGGCAGGAGAATGGTTGGAGACCCAAGGTCTAACACAGAATGTAAGGAGCAACAGGTGGTTACATTGGAATTGATTTTGGATGTCATAAATTAAAATTGAAATTCAACACAAAAATGAGGAACCATTTCTAAACTCCCCCTTCTTTTTGGGGTCTCCTTTGCCATGCCCTGCAAGTTTTTTTTTTTGCTCAAAGAAACTCGCTCAGAGGACAATAGAACTCCCTCTCAACTTGCTAGATTCTAGTGCTTGTTTAGAATAGACTTATACAATTTGATTGAGAATCCAACAATGTGAAGAGAGTAGAGTGTTTGATTTCTTACAATTCAAAGCATGTACTCATATTACAGCTTTAGCATGTAATCAAGCTCGCATTCTCGAGAGAGATCTGTCCCCGGATGGCAAGATTCTCTCCACTGGCTAACATCCAATCCAACTTGGTGAATTTAATAACTAGTGAATCTTTATGCTCCCTCTCAACATGCTAGATTCTAGTGCTTGTTTAGAATAAACATATACAATTTGATTGAGAATCCAGTAATGTGAAGAGAGTAGAGTGTTTAATTTCTTACAATTCAAAGCATGTACTCACATTACAACTTTAGCATGTAATCAAGCTTGCATTCTCGAGAGAGATCCGTCCTCAGATGGCAAGATTCCCTCGACTAGTTAACATCCAATCCAACCTGGTGAATCTTTATGCTCCTTGTACACTTGCTCCAAGGCTTGCAATAGTCATCCAACAAAAGAGAAACAAACAATGCCCTCACTAAGGCATAACCAATTCAAGAAGCGTTTGTGATTAATTGTTGGACTGTTTGCATGTATAGAGTAAAACTGAATAGGAGAATGTGTGGGAATGATAAAGAGAAAGTAGAGGCTTGAGGCAATGCAACCAATATGCAAGGGAATGATGATAATCCCATCATATGCACAAGAATTTTACCCTAAACCCTGTCTTCTTTGAAAACCTCTTATACACTTGGCCAAATTGATCAATAAATGCACAATTGTGTAGAGGAGATCAAGGGAAGAGGGATTATGAATAGAAAAGTCACGAAATCCCACAATAAGTCCTAATTTTGAAGGTAACTTCCCCGCTATACAGAGGCGATGGCAAGGAGAATGGTTGGAGACCCAAGGTCTGAGATGGAACATACGGAGCAACAGGTGGTTACAATGGAATTGCTTTTTGATGTCATAAATTAAAATTAAAATTCAACAGAAGAATGAGGCACCATTTCTAAGCTCCGCCTTTTTTTTGGGGTCTCCTTTGCCACGCTTGCTAGATTTTTTTCTTTGCTCAAAGGAACTCGCTCAAAGGACAATAGAACTCCCTCTCAACATGCTAGATTCTAGTACTTGTTTAGAATAAACATATACAATTTGATTGAGAATCCAGTAATGTGAAGAGAGTAGAGTGTTTGATTTCTTACAATTCAAAGCATGTACTCACATTATTACAACTTTAGCATGTAATCAAGCTTACATTATGCTCCTTGTACACTTTCTCCAAGGCTTGTAATAGTCATCCAACCAAAGAGAAACGAACAATGCCCTCACCAAGGCATAACCAATGCAAGAAGCATTAGTGATTAATTGTTGGATTTTTTGCATGTATAGAGTAAAACTAATTAGGAAAATGTATGGGAATGATAAAGAGAAAGTAGAGGCTTGAGGCAATGCAACCAATATGCAAGGTAATGATGAGAATCCCATCATATGCACAAGAATTTTACCCTAAACCCCGTCTTCTCTCAAAACCCTAATGCACTTGGCCAGATAGATCAAGAAATGCACAATTGTGTAGAGGAGATCAAGGGAAGAAGGATTATGGATTGAAAAGTCAAGAAATCCAACAATAATTCCTAATTTTTAAGGTAACTTCCCCGATATACGGAGGTGATGGCAGAAGAATGGTTGGAGACCCAAGGTCTGACACATAATATAAGGAGCAACAGGTGGTTACATTGGAATTGATTTTGGATGTCATAAATTAAAATTGAAATTCAACACAAAAATGAGGCACCATTTCAAAACTCCCCCTTCTTTTTGGGGTCTCCTTTGCCATGCCCTGCTAGTTTTTTTTTTTGCTCAAAGGAACTCGCTCAGAGGACAAACCAATATGCAAGGGAATAATGAGAATCCCATCATATGCACAAAAATTTTACCCTAAACCCCGTCTTCTCTCAAAACCCTGATGCACTTGGCCAAATTGATCAAGAAATGCACAATTATGTAGAGGAGATCAAGGATGAAGGATTATGGATTGAAAAGTCAAGAAATCCCACAATATCTCCTAATTTTAAAGGTGGTTACACTGAATTTGATTTTTGATGTCATAAATTAAAATTGAAATTCAACGGAAGAATGAGACACCATTTCTAAACTCCCCCTTCTTTTTGGGGTCTGCTTTGCCACGCTTGCTAGATTTTTTTCTTTGCTCAAAGGAGCTCACTCAGAGGACAATAGAACTCCCTCTCAACATGCTAGATTCTAGTGCTTGTTTGGAATAAACATATATAATTTGATTCAAAATCCAGCAATGTGAAGACAGTAGAGTGTTTGATTTTTTACAATTCAAAGCATGTACTCATTTCTTACAATTCAAAGCATGTACTCACATTACAACTTTAGCATGTAATCAAGCTTACATTATGCTCCTTGTACACTTTCTCCAAGGCTTGCAATAGTCATCCAACCAAAGAGAAACGAACAATGCGAGACTCACCAAGGCATAACCAATGCAAGAAGCATTAGTGATTAATTGTTGGATTTTTTGCATGTATAGAGTAAAACTGATTAGGAAAATGTGTGGGAATGATAAAGAGAAAGTAGAGGCTCCAGGCAATGCAACCAATATGCAAGGGAATGATGATAATCCCATCATATGTACAAGAATTTTACCCTAAACCCTGCCTTCTCTGAAAACTCTTATGCACTTGGCCAAATTGATCAATAAATGCACAATTGTGTAGAGGAGATTAAGGGAAGAGGGATTATGAATTGAAAAGTCAAGAAATCCCACAATATGTCCTATTTTTTAAGGTAACTTCCCCGATATACAGAGGTGATGGCAAGGAGAATGGTTGGAGACCCAAGGTCTAAGATGGAACATACGGAGCAACAGGTGGTTACATTGGAATTGATTTTGGATGTCATAAATTAAAATTGAAATTCAACTGAAGAATGAGGCACCATTTTTAAACTCCCCCTTCTTTTTGGGGTCTCCTTTGCCACGCTTGCTAGATTTTTTTCTTTGCTCAAAGGAACTCGCTCAGAGGACAATAGAACTCCCTCTCAACATGCTAGATTCTAGTGCTTGTTTAGAATAAACATATGCAATTTGATTGAGAATCCAGTAATGTGAAGATAGTAGAGTATTTGATTTCTTACAATTCAAAGCATGTACTCATATTACAGCTTTAGCATGTAATCAAGCTCGCATTCTCGAGAGAGATCTGTCTCCGGATGGCAAGATTCTCTCCACTGGTTAACATCCAATCCAACTTGGTGAATTTAATAACTAGTGAATCTTTATGCTCCCTCTCAACATGCTAGTAGATTCTAGTATATGTTTAGAATAAACATATACAATTTGATTGAGAATCTAGTAATGTGAAGAGAGTAGAGTGTTTGATTTCTTACAATTCAAAGCATGTACTCACATTACAACTTTAGCATGTAATCAAGCTTGCATTCCCGAGAGAGATCCGTCCTCAGATGGCAAGATTCCCTCGACTCGTTAACATCCAATCGAACCGGGTGAATCTTTATGCTCCTTGTACACTTGCTCCAAGGCTTGCAATAGTCATCCAACAAAAGAGAAACAAACAATGCCCTCACTAAGGCATAACCAATTCAAGAAGCGTTTGTGATTAATTGTTGGACTGTTTGCATGTATAGAGTAAAACTGAATAGGAGAATGTGTGGGAATGATAAAGAGAAAGTAGAGGCTTGAGGCAATGCAACCAATATGCAAGGGAATGATGATAATCCCATCATATGCACAAGAATTTTACCCTAAACCCTGTCTTCTCTGAAAACCTCTTATACACTTGGCCAAATTGATCAATAAATGCACAATTGTGTAGAGGAGATCAAGGGAAGAGGAATTATGAATAGAAAAGTCAAGAAATCCCACAATAAGTCCTAATTTTGAAGGTAACTTCCCCGATATACAGAGGCGATGGCAAGGAGAATGGTCGGAGACCCAAGGTCTGAGATGGAACATACGGAGCAACAGGTAGTTACAAAGGAATTGCTTTTTGATGTCATAAATTAAAATTGAAATTCAACGGAAGAATGAGGCACCATTTCTAAGCTCCGCCTTCTTTTTGGGGTCTCCTTTGCCACGCTTGCTAGATTTTTTTCTTTGCTCAAAGGAACTCGCTCAAAGGACAATAGAACTCCCTCTCAACATGCTAGATTCTAGTACTTGTTTAGAATAAACATATACAATTTGATTGAGAATCCAGCAATGTGAAGAGAGTAGAGTGTTTGATTTCTTACAATTCAAAGCATGTACTCACATTACAACTCTAGCATGTAATCAAGCTTACATTATGCTCCTTGTACACTTTCTCCAAGGCTTGCAATAGTCATCCAACCAAAGAGAAACGAGCAATGCCCTCACCAAGGCATAACCAATGCAAGAAGCATTAGTGATTAATTGTTGGATTTTTTGCATGTATAGAGTAAAACTGATTAGGAAAATGTGTCGGAATGATAAAGATAAAGTAGAGGCTCGAGGCAATGCAACCAATATGCAAGGTAATGATGAGAATCCCATCATATGCACAAGAATTTTACCCTAAACCCCGTCTTCTCTCAAAACCCTAATGCACTTGGCCAAATAGATCAAGAAATGCACAATTGTGTAGAGGAGATCAAGGGAAGAAGGATTATGGATTGAAAAGTCAAGAAATCCAACAATAATTCCTAATTTTGAAGGTAACTTCCCCGATATACGGAGGTGATAGCAGGAGAATGGTTGGAGACCCAAGGTCTGACACATAATATAAGGAGCAACAGGTGGTTACATTGGAATTGATTTTGGATGTCATAAATTAAAATTGAAATTCAACACAAAAATGAGGCACCATTTCAAAACTCCCCCTTCTTTTTGGGGTCTCCTTTGCCATGCCCTGCTAGTTTTTTTTTTTGCTCAAAGGAACTCGCTCAGAGGACAAACCAATATGCAAGGGAATAATGAGAATCCCATCATATGCACAAAAATTTTACCCTAAACCCCGTCTTCTCTCAAAACCCTGATGCACTTGGCCAAATTGATCAAGAAATGCACAATTATGTAGAGGAGATCAAGGATGAAGGATTATGGATTGAAAAGTCAAGAAATCCCACAATATCTCCTAATTTTAAAGGTGGTTACACTGAATTTGATTTTTGATGTCATAAATTAAAATTGAAATTCAACGGAAGAATGAGACACCATTTCTAAACTCCCCCTTCTTTTTGGGGTCTGCTTTGCCACGCTTGCTAGATTTTTTTCTTTGCTCAAAGGAGCTCGCTCAGAGAACAATAGAACTCCCTCTCAACATGCTAGATTCTAGTGCTTGTTTGGAATAAACATATACAATTTGATTCAAAATCCAGCAATGTGAAGACAGTAGAGTGTTTGATTTTTTACAATTCAAAGCATGTACTCACATTACAACTTTAGCATGTAATCAAGCTTACACTATGCTCCTTGTACACCTTCTCCAAGGCTTGCAATAGTCATCCAACCAAAGAGAAACAAACAATGACCTCACCAAGGCGGCATAACCAATGCAAGAAGCATTAGTGATTAATTGTTAGATTTTTTGCATGTATAGAGTGAGACTAATTAGGAAAATGTATGGGAATGATAAAGAGAAAGTAGAGGCTTGAGGAAATGCAACCAATATGCAAGGGAATGATGAGAATCCAATCATATGCATAAGAACTTTACCCTAAACCCCGTCTTCTCTCAAAACCCTAATGCACTTGGCCAAATTGATGAAGAAATGCACAATTGTGTAGAGGAGATCAAGGGAAGAAAGATTATGGATTGAAAAGTCAAGAAATCGAACAATAATTTCTAATTTTGAACGTAACTTTTCTGATATGCAGAGGCGATGGCAAGGAGAATGGTTGGAGACCCAAGGTCGAGACGACGGAACATACGGAGCGACAGGTGGTTATATTGGAATTGATTTTGGATGTCATAAATTAAAATTGAAATTCAACGTAAGAATGAGGGACCATTTCTAAACTCCCTCTTCTTTTTGGGGTCTCCTTTGCCACACCATGCTAGATTTTTTTGTTTGCTCAAAGGAACTTTCTCAGAGGACAATAGAACTCCCTCTCAACATGCTAGCTTCTAGTGCTTGTTTAAAATAAACTTATACAATTTAATTGAGAATCCAACAATGTGAAGAGAGTAGAGTGTTTGATTTCTTACAATTCAAAGCATATACTCACAATACAACTTTAGCATGTAATCAAGCTTGCATTATGCTCCGTGTACACTTGCTTCAAGGCTTGTAATAGTCATCCAACCAAACAGAAATAAACAATGCCCTCACCAAGGCATAACCAATGCAAGAAGCGTTAGTGATTAATTGTTGGATTTTTTGCATGTATAGAGTAAAATTGATTAGAAAAATGTGTGGGAATAATAAAGAGTAAGTAGAGGCTCGAGGCAATGTAACCAATATGCAAGGGAATGATGAGAATCCCATCATATGCATAACCTAAACCCCGTCTTCTCTCAAAACCCTAATGCACTTGGCCAAATTAAGCAAGAAATACACAATTGTGTAGAGGAGATCAAGGGAAGAAGGATAATGGATTGAAAAGTCAAGAAATCCCACAAAAATTCCTAATTTTCAAACTAACTTCCCTGATATGCAGACGCGATGGCAAGGAGAATGGTTGGAGACTTAGACCTGAGACGGAACATACGGAGAAACAGGTGGTTACATTGGGATTGATTTTGGATGTCATAAATTAAAATTAAAATTCAACAGAAGAATGAGGCACCATTTCTAAACTCCCCCTTCTTTTTGGGGTCTCCTTTCCCCATGCCCTACTAGACTTTTTTGTTTGCTCAAAGGAACTCGCTCAAAGGACAATAGAACTCCCTCTCAACATGCTAGATTCTAGTGCTTGTTTAGAATAAACTTATACAATTTGATTGAGAATCCAGCAATGTGAAGAGAGTAGAGTGTTTTATTTCTTAAAATTCAAAGCATGTACTCACATTACAACTTTAGCATATAATCAAGCTTGCATTACGCTCCTTGTACACTTGCTCAAAGGCTTGCAATAGTCATCCAACCAAAGAGAAACGAACAATGTCCTAACCAAGGAATAACCAATGCTAAATTGATTAGGAAAATGTGTGGGAATGATAAAGAGATAGTAGAGGCTCGAGGCAATGCAACCAATATGCAAGGAAATGATGAGAATCCCATCATATGCATAAGAATTTTACCCTAAACCCTGTCTTCTCTCAAAACCCTAATGCACTTGGCCAAATTCATCAAGAAATGCACAATTGTGTAGAGGAGATCAAGGGAAGAAGGATTATGTATTGAAAAGTCAAGAAATCCCACAATAATTCCTTATTTTGAAGGTAACTTCCCCGATATACATAGGCGATTGCAAGGAGAATGGTTGGAGACCCAGACCTAAGAGGGAATATACAGAGAAACAGGTGGTTACATTGGAATTGATTTTGGATGTCATAAATTAAAATTGAAACTCAACGGAAGAATGAGGCACCATTTCTAAACTCCCCCTTCTTTTTGGGGTCTCCTTTTCCACGCTCTACTAGACTTTTTTGTTTGCTCAAAGGAACTCGCTCAGAGGCAAATAGAACTTGATCTCAACATGCTAGATTCTAGTGCTTGTTTGAAAAAAACTTATGCAATTTGATTGAGAATCCAGCAATGTGAAGAGAGTAGAGTGTTTGATTTCTTCCAATTCAAAGCATGTACTCACATTACAACTTTAGCATGTAATCAAGCTTACATTATGCTCCTTGTACACTTTCTCCAAGGCTTGCAATAGTCATCCAACCAAAGAGAAACGAACAATGCGAGACTCACCAAGGCATAACCAATGCAAGAAGCATTAGTGATTAATTGTTGGATTTTTTGCATGTATAAAGTAAAACTGATTAGGAAAATGTGTGGGAATGATAAAGAGAAAGTAGAGGCTCAAGGCAATGCAACCAATATGCAAGGGAATGATGATAATCCCATCATATGTACAAGAATTTTACCCTAAACCCTACCTTCTCTGAAAACCTCTTATGCACTTGGCCAAATTGATCAATAAATGCACAATTGTGTAGAGGAGATTAAGGGAAGAGGGATTATGAATTGAAAAGTCAAGAAATCCCACAATAAGTCCTATTTTTGAAGGTAACTTCCCCGATATACAGAGGCGAGCGATGGCAAGGAGAATGGTTGGAGACCCAAAGTCTGAGATGGAACATACGGAGCAACAGGTGGTTGCATTGGAATTGATTTTGGCTGTCATAAATTAAAATTGAAATTCAACTGAAGAATGAGGCACCATTTTTAAACTCCCCCTTCTTTTTGGGGTCTCCTTTGCCACGCTTGCTAGATTTTTTTCTTTGCTCAAAGGAACTCGCTCAGAGGACAATAGAACTCCCTCTCAACATGCTAGATTCTAGTGCTTGTTTAGAATAAACATATGCAATTTGATTGAGAATCCAGTAATGTGAAGATAGTAGAGTGTTTGATTTCTTACAATTCAAAGCATGTACTCATATTACAGCTTTAGCATGTAATCAAGCTCGCATTCTCGAGAGAGATCTGTCCCCGGCGGATGGCAAGATTCTCTCCACTGGTTAACATCCAATCCAACTTGGTGAATTTAATAACTAGTGAATCTTTATGCTCCCTCTCAACATGCTAGATTCTAGTGCTTGTTTAGAATAAACATATACAATTTGATTGAGAATCCAGTAATGTGAAGAGAGTAGAGTGTTTGATTTCTTACAATTCAAAGCATGTACTCACATTACAACTTTAGCATGTAATCAAGCTTGCATTCCCGAGAGAGATCCGTCCTCAGATGGCAAGATTCCCTCGACTGGTTAACATCCAATCGAACCTGGTGAATCTTTATGCTCCTTGTACACTTGCTCCAAGGCTTGCAATAGTCATCCAACAAAAGAGAAACAAACAATGCCCTCACTAAGGCATAACCAATTCAAGAAGCGTTTGTGATTAATTGTTGGACTGTTTGCATGTATAGAGTAAAACTGAATAGGAGAATGTGTGGGAATGATAAAGAGAAAGTAGAGGCTTGAGGCAATGCAACCAATATGCAAGGGAATGATGATAATCCCATCATATGCACAAGAATTTTACCCTAAACCCTGTCTTCTCTGAAAACCTCTTATACACTTGGCCAAATTGATCAATAAATGCACAATTGTGTAGAGGAGATCAAGGGAAGAGGAATTATGAATAGAAAAGTCAAGAAATCCCACAATAAGTCCTAATTTTGAAGGTAACTTCCCCGATATACAGAGGCGATGGCAAGGAGAATGGTTGGAGACCCAAGGTCTGAGATGGAACATACGGAGCAACAGGTAGTTACAATGGAATTGCTTTTTGATGTCATAAATTAAAATTGAAATTCAACGGAAGAATGAGGCACCATTTCTAAGCTCCGCCTTCTTTTTGGGGTCTCCTTTGCCACGCTTGCTAGATTTTTTTCTTTGCTCAAAGGAACTCGCTCAAAGGACAATAGAACTCCCTCTCAACATGCTAGATTCTAGTACTTGTTTAGAATAAACATATACAATTTGATTGAGAATCCAGCAATGTGAAGAGAGTAGAGTGTTTGATTTCTTACAATTCAAAGCATGTACTCACATTACAACTCTAGCATGTAATCAAGCTTACATTATGCTCCTTGTACACTTTCTCCAAGGCTTGCAATAGTCATCCAACCAAAGAGAAACAAACAATGCCCTCACCAAGGCATAACCAATGCAAGAAGCATTAGTGATTAATTGTTGGATTTTTTGCATGTATAGAGTAAAACTGATTAGGAAAATGTGTGGGAATGATAAAGAGAAAGTAGAGGCTCGAGGCAATGCAACCAATATGCAAGGTAATGATGAGAATCCCATCATATGTACAAGAATTTTACCCTAAACCCCGTCTTCTCTCAAAACCCTAATGCACTTGGCCAAATAGATCAAGAAATGCACAATTGTGTAGAGGAGATCAAGGGAAGAAGGATTATGGATTGAAAAGTCAATAATTCCTAATTTTGAAGGTAACTTCCCCGATATACGGAGGTGATGGCAGGAGAATGGTTGGAGACCCAAGGTCTGACACATAATATAAGGAGCAACAGGTGGTTACATTGGAATTGATTTTGGATGTCATAAATTAAAATTGAAATTCAACACAAAAATGAGGCACCATTTCAAAACTCCCCCTTCTTTTTGGGGTCTCCTTTGCCATGCCCTGCTAGCTTTTTTTTTTGCTCAAAGGAACTCGCTCAGAGGACAAACCAATATGCAAGGGAATAATGAGAATCCCATCATATGCACAAAAATTTTACCCTAAACCCCGTCTTCTCTCAAAACCCTGATGCACTTGGCCAAATTGATCAAGAAATGCACAATTATGTAGAGGAGATCAAGGATGAAGGATTATGGATTGAAAAGTCAAGAAATCCCACAATATCTCCTAATTTTAAAGGTGGTTACACTGAATTTGATTTTTGATGTCATAAATTAAAATTGAAATTCAACGGAAGAATGAGACACCATTTCTAAACTCCCCCTTCTTTTTGGGGTCTGCTTTGCCACGCTTGCTAGATTTTTTTCTTTGCTCAAAGGAGCTCACTCAGAGGACAATAGAACTCCCTCTCAACATGCTAGATTCTAGTGCTTGTTTGGAATAAACATATACAATTTGATTCAAAATCCAGCAATGTGAAGACAGTAGAGTGTTTGATTTTTTACAATTCAAAGCATGTACTCACATTACAACTTTAGCATGTAATCAAGCTTACATTATGCTCCTTGTACACCTTCTCCAAGGCTTGCAATAGTCATCCAACCAAAGAGAAACAAACAATGACCTCACCAAGGCGGCATAACCAATGCAAGAAGCATTAGTGATTAATTGTTAGATTTTTTGCATGTATAGAGTAAGACTAATTAGAAAAATGTATGGGAATGATAAAGAGAAAGTAGAGGCTCGAGGCAATGCAACCAATATGCAAGGGAATGATGAGAATCCCATCATATGCATAAGAACTTTACCCTAAACCCCGTCTTCTCTCAAAACCCTAATGCACTTGGCCAAATTGATGAAGAAATGCACAATTGTGTAGAGGAGATCAAGGGAAGAAGGATTATGGATTGAAAAGTCAAGAAATCGAACAATAATTTCTAATTTTGAACGTAACTTTTCTGATATGCAGAGGCGATGGCAAGGAGAATGGTTGGAGACCCAAGGTCGAGACGACGGAACATACGGAGCGACAGGTGGTTATATTGGCATTGATTTTGGATGTCATAAATTAAAATTGAAATTCAACGTAAGAATGAGGGACCATTTCTAAACTCCCTCTTCTTTTTGGGGTCTCCTTTGCCACACCATGCTAGATTTTTTTGTTTGCTCAAAGGAACTTTCTCAGAGGACAATAGAACTCCCTCTCAACATGCTAGCTTCTAGTGCTTGTTTAAAATAAACTTATACAATTTAATTGAGAATCCAGCAATGTGAAGAGAGTAGAGTGTTTGATTTCTTACAATTCAAAGCATATACTCACAATACAACTTTAGCATGTAATCAAGCTTGCATTATGCTCCGTGTACACTTGCTCCAAGGATTGTAATAGTCATCCAACCAAACAGAAATGAACAATGCCCTCACCAAGGCATAACCAATGCAAGAAGCGTTAGTGATTAATTGTTGGATTTTTTGCATGTATAGAGTAAAACTGATTAGAAAAATGTGTGGGAATAATAAAGAGTAAGTAGAGGCTCGAGGCAATGTAACCAATATGCAAGGGAATGATGAGAATCCCATCATATGCATAACCTAAACCCCGGCTTCTCTCAAAACCCTAATGCACTTGGCCAAATTAATCAAGAAATACACAATTGTGTAGAGGAGATCAAGGGAAGAAGAATAATGGAATGCAAAGTCAAGAAATCCCACAATAGTTCCTAATTCTCAAACTAACTTCCCCGATATGCAGACGTGATGGCAAGGAGAATGGTTGGAGACTTAGACCTGAGATGGAACATACGGAGCAATAGGTGGTTACATTGGAATTAATTTTGGATGTCATAAATTAAAATTGAAATTCAACTGAAGAATGAGGCACCATTTTTAAACTCCCCCTTCTTTTTGGGGTCTCCTTTGCCACGCTTGCTAGATTTTTTTCTTTGCTCTAAGGAACTCGCTCAGAGGACAATAGAACTCCCTCTCAACATGCTAGATTCTAGTGCTTGTTTGGAATAAATATATACAATTTGATTCAAAATCCAGCAATGTGAAGACAGTAGAGTGTTTGATTTTTTACAATTCAAAGCATGTACTCACATTACAACTTTAGCATGTAATCAAGCTTACATTATGCTCCTTGTACACCTTCTCCAAGGCTTGCAATAGTCATCCAACCAAAGAGAAACAAACAATGACCTCACCAAGGCGGCATAACCAATGCAAGAAGCATTAGTGATTAATTGTTAGATTTTTTGCATGTATAGAGTAAGACTAATTAGGAAAATGTATGGGAATGATAAAGAGAAAGTAGAGGCTCGAGGCAATGCAACCAATATGCAAGGGAATGATGAGAATCCCATCATATGCATAAGAACTTTACCCTAAACCCCGTCTTCTCTCAAAACCCTAATGCACTTGGCCAAATTGATGAAGAGATGCACAATTGTGTAGAGGAGATCAAGGGAAGAAGGATTATGGATTGAAAAGTCAAGAAATCGAACAATAATTTCTAATTTTGAACGTAACTTTTCTGATATGTTGAGGCGATGGCAAGGAGAATGGTTGGAGACCCAAGGTCGAGACGACGGAACATACGGAGCGACAGGTGGTTATATTGGCATTGATTTTGGATGTCATAAATTAAAATTGAAATTCAACGTAAGAATGAGGGACCATTTCTAAACTCCCTCTTCTTTTTGGGGTCTCCTTTGCCACACCATGCTAGATTTTTTTGTTTGCTCAAAGGAACTTTCTCAGAGGACAATAGAACTCCCTCTCAACATGCTAGCTTCTAGTGCTTGTTTAAAATAAACTTATACAATTTAATTGAGAATCCAGCAATGTGAAGAGAGTAGAGTGTTTGATTTCTTACAATTCAAAGCATATACTCACAATACAACTTTAGCATGTAATCAAGCTTGCATTATGCTCCGTGTACACTTGCTCCAAGGCTTGTAATAGTCATCCAACCAAACAGAAATAAACAATGCCCTCACCAAGGCATAACCAATGCAAGAAGGGTTAGTGATTAATTGTTGGATTTTTTGCATGTATAGAGTAAAATTGATTAGAAAAATGTGTGGGAATAATAAAGAGTAAGTAGAGGCTCGAGGCAATGTAACCAATATGCAAGGGAATGATGAGAATCCCATCATATGCATAACCTAAACCCCGTCTTCTCTCAAAACCCTAATGCACTTGGCCAAATTAATCAAGAAATACACAATTGTGTAGAGGAGATCAAGGGAAGAAGGATAATGGATTGAAAAGTCAAGAAATCCCACAATAGTTCCTAATTTTCAAACTAACTTCCCTGATATGCAGACGCGATGGCAAGGAGAATGGTTGGAGACTTAGACCTGAGACGGAACATACGGAGCAACAGGTGGTTACATTGGAATTGATTTTGGATGTCATAAATTAAAATTAAAATTCAACAGAAGAATGAGGCACCATTTCTAAACTCCCCCTTCTTTTTGGGGTCTCCTTTGCCCCATGCCCTACTAGACTTTTTTGTTTGCTCAAAGGAACTCGCTCAAAGGACAATAGAACTCCCTCTCAACATGCTAGATTCTAGTTCTTGTTTAGAATAAACTTATACAATTTGATTGAGAATCCAGCAATGTGAAGAGAGTAGAGTGTTTTATTTCTTAAAATTCAAAGCATGTACTCACATTACAACTTTAGCATATAATCAAGCTTGCATTACGCTCCTTGTACACTTGCTCGAAGGCTTGCAATAGTCAACCAACCAAAGAGAAACGAACAATGTCCTAACCAAGGAATAACCAATGCTAAATTGATTAGGAAAATGTGTGGGAATGATAAAGAGATAGTAGAGGCTCGAGGCAATGCAACCAATATGCAAGGAAATGATGAGAATCCCATCATATGCACAAGAATTTTACCCTAAACCCTATCTTCTCTCAAAACCCTAATGCACTTGGCCAAATTCATCAAGAAATGCACAATTGTGTAGAGGAGATCAAGGGAAGAAGGATTATGGATTGAAAAGTCAAGAAATCCCACAATAATTCCTTATTTTGAAGGTAACTTCCCCGATATACATAGGCGATTGCAAGGAGAATGGTTGGAGACCCAGACCTAAGAGGGAACATACAGAGAAACAGGTGGTTACATTGGAATTGATTTTGGATGTCATAAATTAAAATTGAAACTCAACGGAAGAATGAGGCACCATTTCTAAACTCCCCCTTCTTTTTGGGGTCTTCTTTTCCATGCACAATTGTGTAGAGGAGATTAAGGGAAGAGGGATTATGAATTGAAAAGTCAAGAAATCCCACAATAAGTCCTATTTTTGAAGGTAACTTCCCCGATATACAGAGGCGAGCGATGGCAAGGAGAATGGTTGGAGACCCAAGGTCTGAGATGGAACATACGGAGCAACAGGTGGTTACATTGGAATTGATTTTGGATGTCATAAATTAAAATTGAAATTCAATTGAAGAATGAGGCACCATTTTTAAACTCCCCCTTCTTTTTGGGGTCTCCTTTGCCACGCTTGCTAGATTTTTTTCTTTGCTCTAAGGAACTCGCTCAAAGGACAATAGAACTCCCTCTCAACATGCTAGATTCTAGTGCTTGTTTAGAATAAACATATGCAATTTGATTGAGAATCCAGTAATGTGAAGATAGTAGAGTGTTTGATTTCTTACAATTCAAAGCATGTACTCATATTACAGCTTTAGCATGTAATCAAGCTCGCATTCTCAAGAGAGATCTGTCCCCGGCGGATGGCAAGATTCTCTCCACTGGTTAACATCCAATCCAACTTGGTGAATTTAATAACTAGTGAATCTTTATGCTCCCTCTCAACATGCTAGATTCTAGTGCTTGTTTAGAATAAACATATACAATTTGATTGAGAATCCAGTAATGTGAAGAGAGTAGAGTGTTTGATTTCTTACAATTCAAAGCATGTACTCACATTACAACTTTAGCATGTAATCAAGCTTGCATTCCCGAGAGAGATCCGTCCTCAGATGGCAAGATTCCCTCGACTGGTTAACATCCAATCGAACCTGGTGAATCTTTATGCTCCTTGTACACTTGCTCCAAGGCTTGCAATAGTCATCCAACAAAAGAGAAACAAACAATGCCCTCACTAAGGCATAACCAAATCAAGAAGCGTTTGTGATTAATTGTTGGACTGTTTGCATGTTTAGAGTAAAATTGAATAGGAGAATGTGTGGGAATGATAAAGAGAAAGTAGAGGCTTGAGGCAATGCAACCAATATGCAAGGGAATGATGATAATCCCATCATATGCACAAGAATTTTACCCTAAACCCTGTCTTCTCTGTAAACCTCTTATACACTTGGCCAAATTGATCAATAAATGCATAATTATGTAGAGGAGATCAAGGGAAGAGGAATTATGAATAGAAAAGTCAAGAAATCCCACAATAAGTCCTAATTTTGAAGGTAACTTCCCCGATATACAGAGGCGATGGCAAGGAGAATGGTTGGAGACCCAAGGTCTGAGATGGAACATACGGAGCAATAGGTAGTTACAATGGAATTGCTTTTTGATGTCATAAATTAAAATTGAAATTCAACGGAAGAATGAGGCACCATTTCTAAGCTCCGCCTTTATTTTGGGGTCTCCTTTGCCACGCTTGCTAGATTTTTTTCTTTGCTCAAAGGAACTCGCTCAAAGGACAATAGAACTCCCTCTCAACATGCTAGATTCTAGTACTTGTTTAGAATAAACATATACAATTTGATTGAGAATCCAGCAATGTGAAGAGAGTAGAGTGTTTGATTTCTTACAATTCAAAGCATGTACTCACATTACAACTTTAGCATGTAATCAAGCTTACATTATGCTTCTTGTACACTTTCTCCAAGGCTTGCAATAGTCATCCAACCAAAGAGAAACGAACAATGCCCTCACCAAGGCATAACCAATGCAAGAAGCATTAGTGATTAATTGTTGGATTTTTTGCATGTATAGAGTAAAACTGATTAGGAAAATGTGTGGGAATGATAAAGAGAAAGTAGAGGCTCGAGGCAATGCAACCAATATGCAAGGTAATGATGAGAATCCCATCATATGTACAAGAATTTTACCCTAAACCCCGTCTTCTCTCAAAACCCTAATGCACTTGGCCAAATAGATCAAGAAATGCACAATTGTGTAGAGGAGATCAGGGGAAGAAAGATTATGGATTGAAAAGTCAAGAAATCCAACAATAATTCCTAATTTTGAAGGTAACTTCCCCGATATACGGAGGTGATGGCAGGAGAATGGTTGGAGACCCAAGGTCTGACACATAATATAAGGAGCAACAGGTGGTTACATTGGAATTGATTTTGGATGTCATAAATTAAAATTGAAATTCAACACAAAAATGAGGCACCATTTCAAAACTCCCCCTTCTTTTTGGGGTCTCCTTTGCCATGCCCTGCTAGTTTTTTTTTTTGCTCAAAGGAACTCGCTCAGAGGACAAACCAATATGCAAGGGAATAATGAGAATCCCATCATATGCACAAAAATTTTACCCTAAACCCCGTCTTCTCTCAAAACCCTGATGCACTTGGCCAAATTGATCAAGAAATGCACAATTATGTAGAGGAGATCAAGGATGAAGGATTATGGATTGAAAAGTCAAGAAATCCCACAATATCTCCTAATTTTAAAGGTGGTTACACTGAATTTGATTTTTGATGTCATAAATTAAAATTGAAATTCAACGGAAGAATGAGACATCATTTCTTAACTCCCCCTTCTTTTTGGGGTCTGCTTTGCCACGCTTGCTAGATTTTTTTCTTTGCTCAAAGGAGCTCGCTCAGAGAACAATAGAACTCCCTCTCAACATGCTAGATTCTAGTGCTTGTTTGGAATAAACATATACAATTTGATTTAAAATCCAGCAATGTGAAGACAGTAGAGTGTTTGATTTTTTACAATTCAAAGCATGTACTCACATTACAACTTTAGCATGTAATCAAGCTTACATTATGCTCCTTGTACACCTTCTCCAAGGCTTGCAATAGTCATCCAACCAAAGAGAAACAAACAATGACCTCACCAAGGCGGCATAACCAGTGCAAGAAGCATTAGTGATTAATTGTTAGATTTTTTGCATGTATAGAGTAAGACTAATTAGGAAAATGTATGGGAATGATAAAGAGAAAGTAGAGGCTCGAGGCAATGCAACCAATATGCAAGGGAATGATGAGAATCCCATCATATGCATAAGAACTTTACCCTAAACCCCGTCTTCTCTCAAAACCCTAATGCACTTGGCCAAATTGATGAAGAAATGCACAATTGTGTAGAGGAGATCAAGGGAAGAAGGATTATGGATTGAAAAGTCAAGAAATCGAACAATAATTTCTAATTTTGAACGTAACTTTTCTGATATGCAGAGGCGATGGCAAGGAGAATGGTTGGAGACCCAAGGTCGAGACGACGGAACATACGGAGCGACAGGTGGTTATATTGGAATTGATTTTGGATGTCATAAATTAAAATTGAAATTCAACGTAAGAATGAGGGACCATTTCTAAACTCCCTCTTCTTTTTGGGGTCTCCTTTGCCACACCATGCTAGATTTTTTTGTTTGCTCAAAGGAACTTTCTCAGAGGACAATAGAACTCCCTCTCAACATGCTAGCTTCTAGTGCTTGTTTAAAATAAACTTATACAATTTAATTGAGAATCCAGCAATGTGAAGAGAGTAGAGTGTTTGATTTCTTACAATTCAAAGCATATACTCACAATACAACTTTAGCATGTAATCAAGCTTGCATTATGCTCCGTGTACACTTGCTCCAAGGATTGTAATAGTCATCCAACCAAACAGAAATGAACAATGCCCTCATCAAGGCATAACCAATGCAAGAAGCGTTAGTGATTAATTGTTGGATTTTTTGCATGTATAGAGTAAAACTGATTAGAAAAATGTGTGGGAATAATAAAGAGTAAGTAGAGGCTCGAGGCAATGTAACCAATATGCAAGGGAATGATGAGAATCCCATCATATGCATAACCTAAACCCCGTCTTCTCTCAAAACCCTAATGCACTTGGCCAAATTAATCAAGAAATACACAATTGTGTAGAGGAGATCAAGGGAAGAAGGATAATGGATTGAAAAGTCAAGAAATCCCACAATAATTCCTAATTTTCAAACTAACTTCCCTGATATGCAGACGCGATGGCAAGGAGAATGGTTGGAGACTTAGACCTGAGACGGAACATACGGAGCAACAGGTGGTTACATTGGAATTGATTTTGGATGTCATAAATTAAAATTAAAATTCAACAGAAGAATGAGGCACCATTTCTAAACTCCCCCTTCTTTTTGGGGTCTCCTTTGCCCCATGCCCTACTAGACTTTTTTGTTTGCTCAAAGGAACTCGCTCAAAGGACAATAGAACTCTGTCTCAACATGCTAGATTCTAGTGCTTGTTTAGAATAAACTTATACAATTTGATTGAGAATCCAGCAATGTGAAGAGAGTAGAGTGTTTTATTTCTTAAAATTCAAAGCATGTACTCACATTACAACTTTAGCATATAATCAAGCTTGCATTACGCTCCTTGTACACTTGCTCGAAGACTTGCAATAGTCATCCAACCAAAGAGAAACGAACAATGTCCTAACCAAGGAATAACCAATGCTAAACTGATCAGGAAAATGTGTGGGAATGATAAAGAGATAGTAGAGGCTCGAGGCAATGCAACCAATATGCAAGGAAATGATGAGAATCCCATCATATGCATAAGAATTTTACCCTAAACCCTGTCTTCTCTCAAAACCCTAATACACTTGGCCAAATTCATCAAGAAATGCACAATTGTGTAGAGGAGATCAAGGGAAGAAGGATTATGGATTGAAAAGTCAAGAAATCCCACAATAATTCCTAATTTTGAAGGTAACTTCCCCGATATACATAGGCGATTGCAAGGAGAATGGTTGGAGACCCAGACCTAAGAGGGGACATACAGAGAAACAGGTGGTTACATTGGAATTGATTTTGGATGTCATAAATTAAAATTGAAACTCAACGGAAGAATGAGGCACCATTTCTAAACTCCCCCTTCTTTTTGGGGTCTCCTTTTCCACGCTCTGCTAGATTTTTTTGTTTGCTCAAAGGAACTCGCTCAGAGGCAAATAGAACTTGATCTCAACATGCTAGATTCTAGTGCTTGTTTGAAGAAAACTTATGCAATTTGATTGAGAATCCACCCATGTGAAGAGAGTAGAGTGTTTGATTTCTTACAATTCAAAGCATGTACTCACATTACAACTTTAGCATGTAATCAAGCTTACATTATGCTCCAAGGCTTGCAATAGTCATCCAACCAAAGAGAAACGAACAATGCGAGACTCACCAAGGCATAACCAATGCAAGAAGCATTAGTGATTAATTGTTGGATTTTTTGCATGTATAGAGTAAAACTGATTAGGAAAATGTGTGGGAATGATAAAGAGAAAGTAGAGGCTCGAGGCAATCTCTCAAAACCCTAATGCGCTTGGCCAAATAGATAAAGAAATGCACAATTATGTAGAGGAGATCAAGGGAAGAAGGATTATAGATTGAAAAGTCAAGAAATCCAACAATAATTCCTAATTTTGAAGGTAACTTCCTCGATATACAGAGGTGATGGCAGGAGAATGGTTGGAGACCCAAGGTCTGACACAGAATGTAAGGAGCAACAGGTGGTTACATTGGAATTTATTTTGGATGTCTTAAATTAAAATTGAAATTCAACACAAAAATGAGGCACCACTCCCCCTTCTTTTTGGGGTCTCCTTTGCCATGCCCTGCTAGTTTTTTTTTTTGCTTAAAGGAACTCGCTCAGAGGACAATAGAACTCTCTCAACTTGCTAGATTCTAGTGCTTGTTTAGAATAGACTTATACAATTTGAAGAGAGTAGAGTGTTTGATTTCTTACAATTCAAAGCATGTACTCACATTGCAGCTTTAGCATGTAATCAAGCTCGCATTCTCGAGAGAGATCTGTCCCCGGATGGCAAGATTCTCTCCACTGGTTAACATCCAATCCAACTTGGTGAATTTAATAACTAGTGAATCTTTATGCTCCCTCTCAACATGCTAGATTCTAGTGCTTGTTTAGAATAAACATATACAATTTGATTGAGAATCCAGTAATGTGAAGAGAGTAGAGTGTTTGATTTCTTACAATTCAAAGCATGTACTCACATTACAACTTTAGCATGTAATCAAGCTTGCATTCCCGAGAGAGATCCGTCCTCAGATGGCAAGATTCCCTCGACTGGTTAACATCCAATCCAACCTGGTGAATCTTTATGCTCCTTGTACACTTGCTCCAAGGCTTGCAATAGTCATCCAACAAAAGAGAAACAAACAATGCCCTCACTAAGGCATAACCAATTCAAGAAGCGTTTGTGATTAATTGTTGGACTGTTTGCATGTATAGAGTAAAACTGAATAGGAGAATGTGTGGGAATGACAAAGAGAAAGTAGAGGCTCGAGGCAATGCAACCAATATGCAAGGGAATGATGATAATCCCATCATATGCACAAGAATTTTACCCTAAACCCTGTCTTCTCTGAAAGCCTCTTATGCACTTGGCCAAATTGATCAATAAATGCACAATTGTGTAGAGGAGATCAAGGGAAGAGGGATTATGAATTGAAAAGTCAAGAAATCCCACAATAAGTCCTAATTTTAAAGGTAACTTCCCCGATATACAGAGGCGATGGCAAGGAGAATGGTTTGAGACCCAAGGTCTGAGATGGAACATACAGAGCAACAGGTGGTTACAATGGAATTGATTTTTGATGTCATGAATTAAAATTGAAATTCAACGGAAGAATGAGGCACCATTTCTAAGCTCCGCCTTCTTTTTGGGGTCTCCTTTGCCACGCTTGCTAGATTTTTTTCTTTGCTCAAAGGAACTCGCTCAAAGGACAATAGAACTCTCTCTCAACATGCTAGATTCTAGTACTTGTTTAGAATAAACATATACAATTTGATTGAGAATCCAACAATGTGAAGAGAGTAGAGTGTTTGATTTCTTACAATTCAAAGCATGTACTCACATTACAACTTTAGCATGTAATCAAGCTTACATTATGCTCCTTGTACACTTTCTCCAAGGCTTGCAATAGTCATCCAACCAAAGAGAAACGAACAATGCCCTCACCAAGGCATAACCCCAATGCAAGAAGCATTAGTGATTAATTGTTGGATTTTTTGCATGTATAGAGTAAAACTGATTAGGAAAGTGTGTGGGAATGATAAAGAGAAAGTAGAGGCTCGAGGCAGTGCAACCAATATGCAAGGTAATGATGAGAATCCCATCATATGCCCATGAATTTTACCCTAAACCCCGTCTTCTCTCAAAACCCTAATGCACTTGGCCAAATAGATCAAGAAATGCACAATTGTGTAGAGGAGATCAAGGGAAGAAGGATTATGGATTGGAATGTCAAGAAATCCAACAATAATTCCTAATTTTGAAGGTAACTTCCCCGATATATGGAGGTGATGGCAGGAGAATGGTTGGAGACCCAAGGTCTGACACATAATATAAGGAGCAATAGGTGGTTACATTGGAATTGATTTTGGATGTCATAAATTAAAATTGAAATTCAACACAAAAATGAGGCACCATTTCTAAACTCCCCCTTCTTTTTGGGGTCTCCTTTGCCATGCCCTGTTAGTTTTTTTTTTTGCTCAAAGGAACTCGCTCAAAGGACAATAGAACTCCTCTCAACATGCTAGATTCTAGTGCTTGTTTAGAATAGACTTATACAATTTGATTGAGAATCCAACAATAGGAAGAGAGTAGAGTGTTTGATTTCTTACAATTCAAAGCATGTACTCACATTACAACTTTAGCATGTAATCAAGCTTGCATTCTCGAGAGAGATCTTGCCATCCGGGGACAGATCTCTCTCGAGAATGCAAGCTTGATTACATGCTAAAGTTGTAATGTGAGTACATGCTTTGAATTGTAAGAAATCAAACACTCTACTCTCTTCCTTTTGCTGGATTCTCAATCAAATTGTATAAGTCTATTCTAAACAAGCACTAGAATCTAGCATGTTGAGAGGAGTTCTATTGTCCTCTGAGCGAGTTCCTTTGAGCAAAAAAAAAACTAGCAGGGCATGGCAAAGGAGACCCCAAAAAGAAGGGGGAGTTTAGAAATGGTGCCTCATTTTTGTGTTGAATTTCAATTTTAATTTATGACATCCAAAATCAATTCCAATGTAACCACCTGTTGCTCCTTATATTATGTGTCAGACCTTGGGTCTCCAACCATTCTCCTGCCATCACCTCCGTATATCGGGGAAGTTACCTTCAAAATTAGCAATTATTGTTGGATTTCTTGACTTTTCAATCCATAATCCTTCTTCCCTTGATCTCCTCTACACAATTGTGCATTTCTTGATCTATTTGGCCAAGTGCATTAGGGTTTTGAGAGAAGACGGGGTTTAGGGTAAAATTCTTGTGCATATGATGGGATTCTCATCATTACCTTGCATATTGGTTGCATTGCCTCGAACCTCTACTTTCTCTTTATCATTCCCACACATTTTCCTAATCAGTTTTACTCTATACATGCAAAAAATCCAACAATTAATCACTAATGCTTCTTGCATTATTTATGCCCTGGTGAGGGCATTGTTCGTTTCTCTTTGGTTGGATGACTATTGCAAGCCTTAGAGAAAGTGTACAAGGAGCATAATGTAAGCTTGATTACATGCTAAAGTTGTAATGTGAGTACATGCTTTGAATTGTAAGAAATCAAACACTCTACTCTCTTCACATTGCTGGATTCTCAATCAAATTGTATATGTTTATTCTAAACAAGTACTAGAATCTAGCATGTTGAGAGGGAGTTCTATTGTCCTTTGAGCGAGTTCCTTTGAGCAAAGAAAAAAAATCTAGCAAGCGTGGCAAAGGAGACCCCAAAAAGAAGGCGGAGCTTAGAAATGGTGCCTCATTCTTCCGTTGAATTTCAATTTTAATTTATGACATCAAGAATCAATTCCATTGTAACCACCTATTGCTCCGTATGTTCCATCTCAGACCTTGGGTCTCCAACCATTCTCCTTGCCATCGCCTCTGTATATCGGGGAAGTTACCTTCAAAATTAGGACTTATTGTGGGATTTCTTGACTTTTCAATTCATAATCCCTCTTCCCTTGATCTCCTCTACACAATTGTGCATTTATTGATCAATTTGGCCAAGTGCATAAGAGGTTTTCAGAGAAGACAGGGTTTAGGGTAAAATTCTTGTGCATATGATGGGATTATCATCATTCCCTTGCATATTGGTTGCATTGCCTCAAGCCTCTACTTTCTCTTTATCATTCCCACACATTCTCCTATTCAGTTTTACTCTATACATGCAAACAGTCCAATAATTAATCACAAACGCTTCTTGAATTGGTTATGCCTTAGTGAGGGCATTGTTTGTTTCTATTTTGTTGGATGACTATTGCAAGCCTCGGAGCAAGTGTACAAGGAGCATAAAGATTCACCAGGTTGGATTGGATGTTAACCAGTCGAGGGAATCTTGCCATCTGAGTACGGATCTCTCTCGGGAATGCAAGCTTGATTACATGCTAAAGTTGTAATGTGAGTACATGCTTTGAATTGTAAGAAATCAAACACTCTACTCTCTTCACATTACTGGATTCTCAATCAAATTGTATATAGAGGCGATGGCAAGGAGAATGGTTGGAGACCCAAGGTCTGAGATGGAACATACGGAGCAATAGGTGGTTAAATTGGAATTGATTTTTGATGTCATAAATTAAAATTGAAATTCAACGAAAGAATGAGGCACCATTTGTTAACTCCGCCTTATTTTTGGGGTCTCCTTTGCCACGCTTTGCTAGATTTTTTTCTTTCCTCAAAGGAACTCGCTCATAGGACAATAGAACTCCCTCTCAACATGCTAGATTCTAGTGCTTGTTTAGAATAAACATATTTAATTTGATTGAGAATCCAATAATGTGAAGAGAGTAGAGTGTTTGATTTTTTACAATTGAAAGCATGTACTCATATTATTACAACTTTAGCATGTAATCAAGCTTGCATTATGCTCCTTGTACACCTTCTCCAAGGCTCACAATAGTCATCCAACCAAAGAGAAACGAACAATAACCTCACCAAGGCGGCATAAACAATGCAAGAAGCATTAGTGATTAATTGTTAGATTTTTTGCATGTATAGAGCAAAATTGATTAGGAAAATGTGTGGGAATGATAAAGAGAAAGTAGAGGCTTGAGGCAATGCAACCAATATGCAAGGGAATGATGACAATCCCATCATATGCACAAGAACTTTACCCTAAACCCCGTCTTCTCTCAAAACCCTAATGCACTTGGCCAAATAGATCAAGAAATGCACAATTGTGTAGAGGAGATCAAGGGAAGAAGGATTATGGATTGAAAAGTTAGGAAATCCAACAATAATATCTAATTTTGAACATAACTTCCCTGATATGCAGAGGCGATGGTAAGGAGAATGGTTGGAGACCCAAGGTCTGAGAAGAAGGAACATACAGAGCGACACGTGGTTACATTGGAATTGATTCTGGATGTCATAAATTAAAATTGAAATTCAACGTAAGAATGAGGGACCATTTCTAAACTCCCTCTTCTTTTTGCGGTCTCCTTTGCCACGCCCTGCTAGATCTTTTGTTTGCTCAAAGGAACTTTCTCAGAGGACAATAGAACTCCCTCTCCACATGCTAGATTCTAGTGCTTGTTTAAAATAAACTTATACAATTTAATTGAGAATCCAGCAATGTGAAGAGAGTAGAGTGTTTGATTTCTTACAATTCAAAGCATATACTCACAATATAACTTTAGCATGTAATCAAGCTTGCATTATGCTCCGTGTACACTTGCTCCAAGGCTTGGAAAATTCATCGATCCAAACAGAAATGAACAATGCCCTCACCAAGGCATAACCAATGCAAGAAGCATTAGTGATAAATTGTTGGATTTTTTGCATGTATAGAGTAAAACTGATTAGGAAAATTGTGTGGGAATAATAAAGAGAAAGTAGAGGCTTGAGGCAATGCAACCAATATGCAAGAGAATGATGAGAATCCCATCATATGCATAACCTAAACCCCGTCTTCTCTCAAAACCCTAATGCACTTGGCCAAATTAATCAAGAAATAGACAATTGTGTAGAGGAGATCAAGGGAAGTAGGATAATGGATTGGAAAGTCAAGAAATCTCACAATAATTTCTAATTTTGAAGGTAACTTCCCCGATATGTAGACGCGATGGCAAGGAGAATGGTTGGAGACCCAGACCTGAGACGGAACATACGGAGCAACAGGTGGCTACATTGGAATTGATTTTGAATGTCATAAATTAAAATTAAAATTCAACGAAAGAATGAGGCACCATTTCTAAACTCCCCCTTCTTTTTGGGTCTCCTTTGCCCCATGCCCTACTAGATTTTTTGTTTGCTCAAAGGAACTTGCTCAAAGGACAATAGAACTCCCTCTCAACATGCTAGATTCTAGTGCTTGTTTAGAATAAACTTATACAATTTGATTGAGAATCCAGCAATGTGAAGAGAGTAGAGTGTTTTATTTTTTAAAATTCAAAGCATGTACTCACATTACAACTTTAGCATATAATCAAGCTTGCATTATGCTCCTTGTACACTTGCTCCAAGGCTTGCAATCGTCATCCAACCAAAGAGAAACGAACAATGCCCTCACCAAGGCATAACCAATGTAAGAAGCATTAGTGATTAATTGTTGGACTTTTTGCATGTATAGAGTGAAAATGATTAGGAAAATGTGTGGGAATGATAAAGAGAAAGTAGAGGCTCGAGGCAATGCAACCAATATGCAAGGGAATGATGAGAATCCAATCATATGCACAAGAACTTTACCCTAAACCCCCTCTTCTCTTAAAACCCTAATGCACTTGGCCAAATTGATCGAGAAATGCACAATTTTGTAGAGGAGATCAAGGATGAAGGATTATGCATTGAAAAGTCAAGAAATCCCACTATATCTCCTTATTTTGAAGGTAACTGCCTTGATATATAGAGGCAATGGCAAGGAGAATGGTTGGAGACCCAAGGTCTGAGACGGAACATAGGGAGCAACAGGTGGTTACATTGGAATTGATTTTGGATGTCATAAATTAAAATTAAAATTCAACAGAAGAATGAGGCACCATTTCCAAACCCCCCTTCTTTTTGGGGTCTCCTTTGCCATGCCCTACTGGATTTTTTTGTTTGCTCAAAGAAACTCGCTTAGAGGACAATAGAATCGCTCTCAACATGCTAGAAAGTTTTAGTGCCTGTTTGAAATGAACTTATACAAATTGATTTAGAATCCAGCAATGTGAAGCGAGTAGAGTGTTTGATTTCTTACAATTCAAAGCATGTACTCACATTACAACTTTAGCATGTAATTAAGCTTGCATTATTCTCCTTCTACACTTGCTCCAAGGCTTGCAATAGTCATCCAACCAAAGAGAAATGAACAATGCCCTCACCAAGGCAAGAAGCATTAGTGATTAATTGTTGGATTTTTCGCATGTATAGAGTAAAACTCATTAGGAGAATGTGTGGGAATGATAATAAGAAAGTGGAGGCTCGAGGCAATGCAACCAATATGGAAGGCAATAATGAGAATCCCATCATATGCATAAGAATTTTACCCTAAATCCCGTCTTCTCTCAAAACCCTAATGCACTTGGCCAAATTGATCAAGAAATGCACAATTGTATGGAGGAGATCAAGGGAAGAAGGATTATGGATTGAAAAGTCAAGAAATCCCACAATAATTCCTAATTTTGAAGGTAACTTCCCCGATATACATAGGCGATGGCAAGGAGAATGGTTGGAGACCCAGACACCTGAGAGGGAACATACGGAGAAACAGGTGGTTACATTGGAATTGATTTTGGATGTCATAAATTAAAATTGAAATTCAACGGAAGAATGAGGCACCATTTCCAAACTCCCCCTTCTTTTTGGGGTCTCCTTTGCCATGCTCTAGTAGATTTTTTTGTTTGCTCAAAGGAACTCGCTCAGAGGAAAATATAACTTGATCTCAACATGCTAGATTCTAGTACTTGTTTTAAAAAAACTTATGCAATTTTATTGAGAATCCAGCAATGTGAAGAGAGTAGAGTGTTTGATTTCTTACAATTCAAAGCATGTACTCACATTACAACTTTAGCATGTAATCAAGCTTACATTATGCTCCTTGTACACTTTCTCCAAGGCTTGCAATAGTCATCCAACCAAAGAGAAACGAACAATGCGAGAATCACCAAGGCATAACCAATGCAAGAAGCATTAGTGATTAATTGTTGGATTTTTTGCATGTATAGAGTAAAACTTATTAGGAAAATGTGTGGAAATGATAAAGAGAAAGTAGAGGCTCGAGGCAATGCAACCAATATGCAAGGGAATGATGAGAATCCAATCATATGCACAAGAATTTTACCCTAAACCCCGTAACCCTAATGCACTTGGCTAAATAGATCAAGAAATGCACAATTGTGTAGAGGAGATCAAGGAAAGAAGGATTATGGATTGAAAAGTCAAGAAATCCAACAATAATTCCTAATTTTGAAGGTAACTTCCCCGATATATAGAGGTGATGGCAAGAGAATGGTTGGAGACCCAAGGTCTGACACATAATGTAAGGAGCAACAGGTGGTTACATTGGAATTGACTTTGGATGTCATAAATTAAAATTGAAATTCAACACAAAAATGAGGCACCATTTCTAAACTCTCCCTTCTTTTTGGGGTCTCCTTTGCCATGCCCTGCTAGTTTCTTTTTTTTTGCTCAAAGGAACACGCTCAGAGGACAACAGAACTCCCTCTCAACATGCTAGATTCTAGTGCTTGTTTAGAATAGACTTATACAATTTGATTGAGAATCCAGCAATGTGAAGAGAGTAGAGTGTTTGATTTCTTACAATTCAAAGCATGTACTCACATTACAAGTTTAGCATGTAATCAAACTTGCATTCTCAAGAGAGATCTGTCCCCGGATAGTAAGATTCCCTCCACTGGTTAACATCCAATCCAACCTGGTGAATTTAATAACTAGCGTTTGTGATTAATTGTTGGACTGTTTGCATGTATAGAGTAAAACTGAACAGGAGAATGTGTGGGAATGATAAAGAGAAAGTAGAGGCTCGAGGAAATGCAACCAATATGCAAGGGAATGATGATAATCCCATCATATGCACAAGAATTTTACCCTAAACTCGGTCTTCTCTGAAAACCTCTTATGCACTTGGCCAAATTGATCAATAAATGCACAATTGTGTAGAGGAGATCAAGGGAAGCAGGATTATGAATTGAAATGTCAAGAAATCCCACAATAAGTCCTAATTTTGAAGGTAACTTTCCCAATATATAGAGGCGATGGCAAGGAGAATGGTTGGAGACCCAAGGTCTGAGAGGGAACATACAGAGCAACAGGTGGTTACATTGGAATTAATTTTTGATGTCATAAATTAAAATTAAAATTCAACGGAAGAATGAGGCACCATTTCTAAACTCCCCCTTCTTTTTAGGGTCTCCTTTGCCACGCTTGCTAGATTTTTTTCTTTGCTCAAAAGAACTCGCTCAGAGGACAATAGAGCTCCCTCTCAACATGCTAGATTCTAGTGCTTGTTTAGAATAAACATATACAATTTGATTTAGAATCCAACAATGTGAAGAGAGTAGAGTGTTTGATTTTTTACAATTCAAAGCATGTACTCACATTATTACAACTTTAGCATGTAATCAAGCTTGCATTATGCTCCTTGTACACCTTCTCCAAGGCTTACAATAGTCATCCAACCAAAGAGAAACGAACAATGCCCTCACCAAGACGGCATAGCCAATGCAAGAAGCATTAGTGATTAATTGTTAGATTTTTTGCATGTATAGAGCAAAATTGATTAGGAAAATGTGTGGGAATGATAAAGAGAAAGTAGAGGCTCGAGGCAATGCAACCAATATGCAAGGGAATGATGACAATCCCATCATATGCACAAGAACTTAACCCTAAACCCCCTCTTCTCTCAAAACCCTAATGCACTTGGCCAAATTGATCAAGAAATGCACAATTGTGTAGAGGAGATAAAGGAAAGAAGGATTATGGATTGAAAAGTCAAGAAATCCAACAATAATTTCTAATTTTGAACGTAACTTCCCTGATATACAGAGGCAATGGCAAGGAGAATGGTTGGACACCCAAGGTCTGAGACGGAACATAGGGAGCAACAGGTGGTTATATTGGAATTGATTTTGGATGTCATAAATTAAAATTAAAATTCAACGAAAGAATGAAGCACCATTTCTAAAATCCCCCTTCTTTTTGGGGTCTCCTTGCCATGCCCTACTGGACTTTTTTGTTTGCTCAAAGGAACTCGCTTAGAGGACAATAGAACTCACTCTCAACATGCTAGATTCTAGTGCTTGTCTGAAATAAACTTATACAATTTGATTTAGAATCCAACAATGTGAAGCGAGTAGAGTGTTTGATTTCTTACAATTCAAAGCGTGTACTCACATTACAACTATAGCATGTAATCAAGCGAGTAAAGTGTTTGATTTCTTACAATTCAAAGCGTGTACTCACATTACAACTATAGCATTGAATCAAGCTTGCATCATGCTCCTTGTACACTTTCTCCAAGGCTTGCAATAGTCATCCAACCAAATAGAAACGAACAATGCCCTCACCAAGGCATAACCAATGCAAGAAGCATTAGTGATTAATTGTTGGATTTTTTGGATGTCATAAATTAAAATTGAAATTCAACGTAAGAATAAGGGACCATTTCTAAACTCCCGCTTCTTTTTGGGGTCTCCTTTGCCACACCATGCTAGATTTTTTTGTTTGCTCAAAGGAACTTTCTCAGAGGACAATAGAACTCCCTCTCAACATGCTAGATTCTAGTGCTTGTTTAGAATAAACACATACAGTTTGATTCAGAATCCAGCAATGTGAAGAGAGTAGAGTGTTTGATTTCTTACAATTCAAAGCATATACTCACAATACAACTTTAGCATGTAATCAAGCTTGCATTATGCTCCGTGTACACTTGCTCCAAGGCTTGTAATAGTCATCCAACCAAACAAAAATGAACAATGCTCTCACCAAGGCATACCCAATGCAAGAAGCATTAGTGATAAATTGTTGGATTTTTTGCATGTATAGAGTAAAACTGATTAGAAAAATGTGTGGGAATAATAAAGAGTAAGTAGAGGCTCGAGGCAATGTAACCAATATGCAAGGGAATGATGAGAATCCCATCATATGCATAACCTAGACCCCGTCTTCTCTCAAAACCCTAATGCACTTGGCCAAATTAATCAAGAAATACACAATTGTGTAGAGGAGATCAAGGGAAGAAGGATAATGGATTGGAAAGTCAAGAAATCCCACAATAATTCCTAATTTTCAAGCTAACTTCCCGATATGTAGACGCGATGGCAAGGAGAATGGTTGGAGACCCAGACCTGAGACGGAACATACGGAGCAATAGGTGGTTACATTGAAATTGATTTTGGAAGTCATAAATTAAAATTGAAATTCAACAGAAGAATGAAGCACCATTTCTAAACTACCCCTTCTTTTTGGGGTCTCCTTTGCCCCATGCCCTACTAGATTTTTTTGTTTGCTCAAAGGACAAAAGAACTCCCTCTCAACATGCTACATTCTAGTGCTTGTTTAGAATAAACTTATACAATTTGATTGAGAATCCAGCAATGTGAAGAGAGTAGAGTGTTTTATTTCTTAAAATTCAAAGCATGTACTCACATTACAACTTTAGAATATAATCAAGCTTGCATTACGCTCCTTGTACACTTGCTCAAAGGCTTGCAATAGTCATCCAACCAAAGAGAAACGAACAATGTCCTAACCAAGGAATAACCAATGCTAAACTGATTAGGAAAATGTGTGGGAATGATAAAGAGATAGTAGAGGCTCGAGGCAATGCAACCAATATGCAAGGAAATGATAAGAATCCCATCATATGCACAAGAATTTTACCCTAAACCCTGTCTTCTCTCAAAACCCTAATGCACTTGGCCAAATTCATCAAGAAATGCACAATTGTGTAGAGGAGATCAAGGGAAGAAGGATTATGGATTGAAAAGTCAAGAAAACCCACAATAATTCCTAATTTTGAAGGTAACTTCCCCGATATACATAGGCGATTGCAAGGAGAATGGTTGGAGACCCAGACCTAAGAGGGAACATACAGAGAAACAGGTGGTTACATTGGAATTGATTTTGGATGTCATAAATTAAAATTGAAATTCAACGGAAGAATGAGGCACCATTTCCAAACTCCCCCTTCTTTTTGGGGTCTCCTTTTCCACGCTCTACTAGAATTTTTTGTTTGCTCAAAGGAACTCGCTCAAAGGCAAATAGAACTTGATCTCAACATGCTAGATTCTAGTGCTTGTTTGAAAAAAACTTATGCAATTTGATTGAGAATCCAGCAATGTGAAGAGAGTAGAGTGTCAGATTTCTTACAATTCAAAGCATATACTCACAATATAACTTTAGCATGTAATCAAGCTTGCATTATGCTCCGTGTACACTTTCTCCAAGGCTTGCAATAGTGATCCACTCAAAGAGAAACGAACAATGCCCTCACGAAGGCATAACCAATGTAAGAAGCATTAGTGATTAATTGTTGGATTTTTTGCATGTATAGAGTAAAACTGATTAGGAAAATGTGTGGGAATGATAAAGAGAAAGTAGAGACTCGAGGCAATGCAACCAATATGCAAGGGAATGATGAGAATCCCATCATATGCACAAGAATTTTACCCCTGCTCCTTGTACACTTTCTCCAAAGCTTGCAATAGTGATCCAATCAAAGAGAAACGAACAAAGCCCTCACGAAGGCATAACCAATGTAAGAAGCATTAGTGATTAATTGTGGGATTTTTTGCATGTATAGAGTAAAACTGATTAGGAAAATGTGTGGGAATGATAAAGAGAAAGTAGAGGCTCGAGGCAATGCAACCAATATGCAAGGGAATGATAAGAATCCCATCATATGCACAAGAATTTTACCCTAAATCCCGTCTTCTCTCAAAACCCTAATGCACTTGGCCAAATAGATAAAGAAATGCACAATTGTGTAGAGGAGATCAAGGGAAGAAGGATTATGGATTGACAAGTCAAGAAATCCAACAATAATTCCTAATTTTGAAGGTAAATTTCTTGATATACAGAGGTGATAGCAGGAGAATGGTTGGAGACCCAAGGTCTGACACAGAATGTAAGGAGCAACAGGTGGTTACATTGGAATTGATTTTGGATGTCATAAATTAAAATTGAAATTCAACACAAAAATGAGGCACCGTTTCTAAACTCCCCCTTCTTTTTGGGGTCTCCTTTGCCATGCCCTGCTAGTTTTTTTTTTTGCTCAAAGGAACTCGCGCAAAGGACAATAGAACTCCCTCTCAACTTGCTAGATTCTAGTGCTTGTTTAGAATAGACTTATACAATTTGATTGAGAATCCAACAATGTGAAGAGAGTAGAGTGTTTGATTTCTTACAATTCAAAGCATGTACTCACATTACAGCTTTAGCATGTAATCAAGCTCGCATTCTCCAGATTGATCTGTCCCCGGATAGCAAGATTCTCTCCACTGGTTAACATCCAATCCAACTTGGTGAATTTAATAACTAGTGAATCTTTATGCTCCCTCTCAACATGCTAGATTCTAGTGCTTGTTTAGAATAAACATATACAATTTGATTGAGAATCCAGTAATGTGAAGAGAGTAGAGTGTTTGATTTCTTACAATTCAAAGCATGTACTCACATTACAACTTTAGCATGTAATCAAGCTTGCATTCCCGAGAGAGATCCGTACTCAGATGGCAAGATTCCCTCGACTAGTTAACATCCAATCCAACCTGGTGAATCTTTATGCTCCTTGTACACTTGCTCCAAGGCTTGCAATAGTCATCCAACAAAAGAGAAACAAACAATGCCCTTACTAAGGCATAACCAATTCCAGAAGCGTTTGTGATTAATTGTTGGACTGTTTGCATGTATAGAGTAAAACTAAATAGGAGAATGTGTGGGAATGATAAAGAGAAAGTAGAGGCTCGAGGCAACGCAACCAATATGCAAGGGAATGATGATAATCCCATCATATGCACAAGAATTTTACCCTAAACCCTGTCTTCTCTGAAAACCTCTTATGCACTTGGCCAAATTGATCAATAAATGCACAATTGTGTAGAGGAGATCAAGGGAAGAGGGATTATGAATTGAAAAGTCAAGAAATCCCACAATAAGTCCTATTTTTGAAGGTAATTAGCATGTAATCAAGCTTACATTATGCTCCTTGTACACTTTCTCCAAGGCTTGCAATAGTCATCCAACCAAAGAGAAACGAACAATGCCCTAACCAAGGCATAACCAATGCAAGAAGCATTAGTGATTAATTGTTGGATTTTTTGCATGTATAGAGTAAAACTGATTAGGAAAATGTGTGGGAATGATAAAGAGAAAGTAGAGGTTCGAGGCAATGCAACCAATATGCAAGGTAATTATGAGAATCCCATCATATGCACAAGAATTTTACCCTAAACCCCGTCTTCTCTCAAAACCCTAATGCACTTGGCCAAATAGATCAAGAAATGCACAATTGTGTAGAGGAGATCAAGGGAAGAAGGATTATGGATTGAAAAGTCAAGAAATCCAACAATAATTGCTAATTTTGAAGGTAAGTTCTCGGATATACGGAGGTGATGGCAGGAGAATGGTTGGAGACCCAAGGTCTGACACATAATATAAGGAGCAACAGGTGGTTACATTGGAATTGATTTTGGAAGTCATAAATTAAAATTGAAATTCAACACAAAAATGAGGCACCATTTCTAAACTCCCCCTTCTTTTTGGGGTCTCCTTTGCCATGCCCTGCTAGTTTTTTTTTTTGCTCAAAGGAACTCGCTCAAAGGACAATAGAACTCCTTCTCAACATGCTATATTCTAGTGCTTGTTTAGAATAGACTTATACAATTTGATTGAGAATCCAGCAATAGGAAGAGAGTAGAGTGTTTGATTTCTTACAATTCAAAGCATGTACTCACATTACAACTTTAGCATGTAATCAAGCTTGCATTCTCGAGAGAGATCTGTCCCCAGATGGCAAGATTCCCTCCACTGGTTAACATCCAATCCAACCTGGTGAATTTAATAACTAGCGTTTGTGATTAATTGTTGGACTGTTTGCATGTATAGAGTAAAACTGAATAGGAGAATGTGTGGGAATGATAAAGAGAAAGTAGAGGCTCGAGGCAATGTAACCAATATGCAAGGGAATGATGAGAATCCCATCATATGCATAACCTAGACCCCGTCTTCTCTCAAAACCCTAATGCACTTGGCCAAATTAATCAAGAAATACACAATTGTGTAGAGGAGATCAAGGGAAGATGGATAATGGATTGGAAAGTCAAGAAATCCCACAATAATTCCTAATTTTCAAGCTAACTTCTCCGATATGCAGACGCGATGACAAGGAGAATGGTTGGAGACCCAGACCCGAGACGGAACATACGGAGCAATAGGTGGTTACATTGGAATTGATTTTGGATGTCATAAATTTAAATTGAAATTCAACAGAAAAATAAGGCACCATTTCTAAACTCCCCCTTCTTTTTGGGGTCTCCTTTGCCCCATGCCCTACTAGACTTTTTTGTTTGCTCAAAGGAACTCGCTCAAAGGACAATAGAACTCCCTCTCAACATGCTAGATTCTAGTGCTTGTTTAGAATAAACTTATACACTTTGATTGAGAATCTTGCAATGTGAAGAGAGTAGAGTGTTTTATTTCTTAAAATTCAAAGCATGTACTCACATTACAACTTTAGAATATAATCAAGCTTGCATTATGCTCCTTGTACACTTGCTCGAAGGCTTGCAATAGTCATCCAACCAAAGAGAAACGAACAATGTCCTAACCAAGGAATAACCAATGCTAAACTGATTAGGAAAATGTGTGGGAATGATAAAGAGATAGTAGAGGCTCGAGGCAATGCAACCAATATGCAAGGAAATGATGACAATCCCATCATATGCACAAGAATTTTACCCTAAACCCTGTCTTCTCTCAAAACCCTAATGCACTTGGCCAAATTCATCAAGAAATGCACAATTGTGTAGAGGAGATCAAGGGAAGAAGGATTATGGATTGAAAAGTCAAGAAATCCCATAATAATTCCTAATTTTGAAGGTAACTTCCCCGATATACATAGGCGATTGCAAGGAGAATGGTTGAAGACCCAGACCTAAGAGGGAACATACAGAGAAACAGGTGGTTACATTGGAATTGATTTTGGATGTCATAAATTAAAATTGAAATTTAACGGAAGAATGAGGCACCATTTCCAAACTCCCCCTTCTTTTTGGGGTCTCCTTTTTCACGCTCTGCTAGATTTTTTTGTTTGCTCAAAGGAACTCGCTCAGAGGCAAATAGAACTTGATCTCAACATGCTAGATTCTAGTGCTTGTTTGAAAAAAACTTATGCAATTTGATTGAGAATCCAGCAATGTGAAGAGAGTAGAGTGTTTGATTTTTTACAATTCAAAGCATATACTCACATTACAACTTTAGCATGTTATCAAGCTTACATTATGCTCCTTGTACACTTTCTCCAAGGCTTGCAATAGTGATCCACTCAAAGAGAAACGAACAATGCCCTCACGAAGGCATAACCAATGTAAGAAGCATTAGTGATTAATTGTTGGATTTTTTGCATGTATAGAGTAGAACTGATTAGGAAAATGTGTGGGAATGATAAAGAGAAAGTAGAGACTCGAGGCAATGCAACCAATATGCAAGGGAATGATGAGAATCCCATCATATGCACAAGAATTTTACCCCTGCTCCTTGTACACTTTCTCCAAGGCTTGCAATAGTGATCCAATCAAAGAGAAACGAACAAAGCCCTCACCAAGGCATAACCAATGTAAGAAGCATTAGTGATTAATTGTTGGATTTTTTGCATGTATAGAGTAAAACTGATTAGGAAAATGTGTGGGAATGATAAAGAGAAAGTAGAGGCTCGAGGCAATGCAACCAATATGCAAGGGAATGATAAGAATCCCATCATATGCACAAGAATTTTACCCTAAATCCTGTCTTCTCTCAAAACCCTAATGCGCTTGGCGAAATAGATAAAGAAATGCACAATTGTGTAGAGGAGATCAAGGGAAGAAGGATTATGGATTGAAAAGTCAAGAAATCCAACAATAATTCCTAATTTTGAAGGTAACTTCCTCGATATACAGAGGTGATGGCAGGAGAATGGTTGGAGACCCAAGGTCTGACACAGAATGTAAGGAGCAACACGTGGTTACATTGGAATTGATTTTGGATGTCATAAATTAAAATTGAAATTCAACACAAAAATGAGGCACCATTTCTAAACTCCCCCTTCCTTTTGGGGTCTCCTTTGCCATGCCCTGCTAGTTTTTTTTTTTGCTCAAAGGAACTTGCTCAGAGGACAATAGAACTCCCTCTCAACTTGCTAGATTCTAGTGCTTGTTTAGAATAGACTTATACAATTTGATTGAGAATCCAACAATGTGAAGAGAGTAGAGTGTTTGATTTCTTACAATTCAAAGCATGTACTCACATTACAGCTTTATCATGTAATCAAGCTCGCATTCTCGAGAGAGATCTATCCCCGGATGGCAAGATTCTCTCCACTGGTTAACATCCAATCCAACTTGGTGAATTTAATAACTAGTGAATCTTTATGCTCCCTTGCATATTGGTTGCATTGCCTCGAGCCTCTACTTTCTCTTTATCATTCCCACACATTCTCCTATTCAGTTTTACTCTATACATGAATTAATCACAAACGCTAGTTATTATATCACCAGGTTGGATTGGATGTTAACCACTGTAGGGAATCTTGCCATCCGGGGACAGATCTCTCTCGAGAATGCAAGCTTGATTACATGCTAAAGTTGTAAAGTGAGTACATCCTTTGAATTGTAAGAAATCAAACACTCTACTCTCTCCCTATTGCTGGATTCTCAATCAAATTGTATAAGTCTATTCTAAACAAGCACTAGAATCTAGCATGTTGAGAGGAGTTCTACTGTCCTCTGAGCGAGTTCCTTTGAGCAAAAAAAAAACTAGCAGGGCATGGCAAAGGAGACCCCAAAAAGAAGGGGGAGTTTAGAAATGGTGCCTCATTTTTGTGTTGAATTTCAATTTTAATTTATGACATCCAAAATCAATTCCAATGTAACCACCTGTTGCTCCTTATATTATGTGTCAGACCTTGGGTCTCCAACCATTCTCCTGCCATCACCTCCGTATATCGGGGAAGCTACCTTCAAAATTAGGAATTATTGTTGGATTTCTTGACTTTTCAATCCATAATCCTTCTTCCCTTGATCTCCTCTATACAATTGTGCATTTCTTGATCTATTTGGCCAAGTGCATTAGGGTTTTGAGAGAAGACGGGGTTTAGAGTAAAATTCTTGTGCATATGATGGGATTCTCATCATTACCTTGCATATTGGTTGCATTGTCTCAAGCCTCTACTTTCTCTTTATCATTCCCACACATTTTCCTAATCAGTTTTACTCTATACATGCAAAAAATCCAACAATTAATCACTAATGCTTCTTGCATTGGTTATGCCTTGGTGAGGGCATTGTTCATTTCTCTTTGGTTGGATGACTATTGCAAGCCTTGGAGAAAGTGTACAAGGAGCATAATGTAAGCTTGATTACATGCTAAAGTTGTAATGTGAGTACATGCTTTGAATTGTAAGAAATCAAACACTCTACTCTCTTCACATTGCTGGATTCTCAATCAAATTGTATATGTTTATTCTAAACAAGTACTAGAATCTAGCATGTTGAGTTGGAGTTCTATTGTCCTTTGAGCGAGTTCCTTTGAGCAAAGAAAAAAATCTAGCAAGCATGGCAAAGGAGACCCCAAAAAGAAGGGGGAGTTAACAAATGGTGCCTCATGCTTCCGTTGAATTTCAATTTTAATTTATGACATCAAAAATCAATTCCAATTTAACCACCTATTGCTCCGTATGTTCCATCTCAGACCTTGGGTCTCCAACCATTCTCCTTGCCATCACCTCTGTATATCGGGGAAGTTACCTTGAAAATTAAGACTTATTGTGGGATTTGTTGACTTTTCAATTCATAATCCCTCTTCCCTTAATCTCCTCTACACAATTTTGCATTTATTGATCAATTTGGCCAAGTGCATAAGAGGTTTTCAGAGAAGACAGGGTTTAGGGTAAAATTCTTGTGCATATGATGGGATTATCATCATTCCCTTGCATATTGGTTGCATTGCCTCGAGCCTCTACTTTCTCTTTATCATTCCCACACATTCTCCTATTCAGTTTTACTCTATACATGCAAACAGTCGAACAATTAATCACAAACGCTAGTTATTAAATTCACCAGGTTGGATTGGATGTTAACCAATGGAGGGAATCTTGCCATCCGGGGACAGATCTCTCTCGAGAATGCAAGCTTGATTACATGCTAAAGTTGTAATGTGAGTACATGCTTTGAATTGTAAGAAATCAAACACTCTACTCTCTTCCTTTTGCTGGATTCTCAATCAAATTGTATAAGTCTATTCTAAACAAGCACTAGAATCTAGCATGTTGAGAGGAGTTCTATTGTCCTCTGAGCGAGTTCCTTTGAGCAAAAAAAAAACTAGCAGGGCATGGCAAAGGAGACCCCAAAAAGAAGGGGGAGTTTAGAAATGGTGCCTCATTTTTGTGTTGAATTTCAATTTTAATTTATGACATCCAAAATCAATTCCAATGTAACCATCTGTTGCTCCTTATATTATGTGTCAGACCTTGGGTCTCCAACCATTCTCCTGCCATCACCTCCGTATATCGGGGAAGTTACCTTCAAAATTAGCAATTATTGTTGGATTTCTTGACTTTTCAATCCATAATCCTTCTTCCCTTGATCTCCTCTACACAATTGTGCATTTCTTGATCTATTTGGCCAAGTGCATTAGGGTTTTGAGAGAAGACGGGGTTTAGGGTAAAATTCTTGTGCATATGATGGGATTCTCATCATTACCTTGCATATTGGTTGCATTGCCTCGAACCTCTACTTTCTCTTTATCATTCCCACACATTTTCCTAATCAGTTTTACTCTATACATGCAAAAAATCCAACAATTAATCACTAATGCTTCTTGCATTATTTATGCCCTGGTGAGGGCATTGTTCGTTTCTCTTTGGTTGGATGACTATTGCAAGCCTTAGAGAAAGTGTACAAGGAGCATAATGTAAGCTTGATTACATGCTAAAGTTGTAATGTGAGTACATGCTTTGAATTGTAAGAAATCAAACACTCTACTCTCTTCACATTGCTGGATTCTCAATCAAATTGTATATGTTTATTCTAAACAAGTACTAGAATCTAGCATGTTGAGAGGGAGTTCTATTGTCCTTTGAGCGAGTTCCTTTGAGCAAAGAAAAAAAATCTAGCAAGCGTGGCAAAGGAGACCCCAAAAAGAAGGCGGAGCTTAGAAATGGTGCCTCATTCTTCCGTTGAATTTCAATTTTAATTTATGACATCAAGAATCAATTCCATTGTAACCACCTATTGCTCCGTATGTTCCATCTCAGACCTTGGGTCTCCAACCATTCTCCTTGCCATCGCCTCTGTATATCGGGGAAGTTACCTTCAAAATTAGGACTTATTGTGGGATTTCTTGACTTTTCAATTCATAATCCCTCTTCCCTTGATCTCCTCTACACAATTGTGCATTTATTGATCAATTTGGCCAAGTGCATAAGAGGTTTTCAGAGAAGACAGGGTTTAGGGTAAAATTCTTGTGCATATGATGGGATTATCATCATTCCCTTGCATATTGGTTGCATTGCCTCAAGCCTCTACTTTCTCTTTATCATTCCCACACATTCTCCTATTCAGTTTTACTCTATACATGCAAACAGTCCAATAATTAATCACAAACGCTTCTTGAATTGGTTATGCCTTAGTGAGGGCATTGTTTGTTTCTATTTTGTTGGATGACTATTGCAAGCCTCGGAGCAAGTGTACAAGGAGCATAAAGATTCACCAGGTTGGATTGGATGTTAACCAGTCGAGGGAATCTTGCCATCTGAGTACGGATCTCTCTCGGGAATGCAAGCTTGATTACATGCTAAAGTTGTAATGTGAGTACATGCTTTGAATTGTAAGAAATCAAACACTCTACTCTCTTCACATTACTGGATTCTCAATCAAATTGTATATAGAGGCGATGGCAAGGAGAATGGTTGGAGACCCAAGGTCTGAGATGGAACATACGGAGCAATAGGTGGTTAAATTGGAATTGATTTTTGATGTCATAAATTAAAATTGAAATTCAACGAAAGAATGAGGCACCATTTGTTAACTCCGCCTTATTTTTGGGGTCTCCTTTGCCACGCTTTGCTAGATTTTTTTCTTTCCTCAAAGGAACTCGCTCGTAGGACAATAGAACTCCCTCTCAACATGCTAGATTCTAGTGCTTGTTTAGAATAAACATATTTAATTTGATTGAGAATCCAATAATGTGAAGAGAGTAGAGTGTTTGATTTTTTACAATTGAAAGCATGTACTCATATTATTACAACTTTAGCATGTAATCAAGCTTGCATTATGCTCCTTGTACACCTTCTCCAAGGCTCACAATAGTCATCCAACCAAAGAGAAACGAACAATGCCCTCACCAAGGCGGCATAAACAATGCAAGAAGCATTAGTGATTAATTGTTAGATTTTTTGCATGTATAGAGCAAAATTGATTAGGAAAATGTGTGGGAATGATAAAGAGAAAGTAGAGGCTTGAGGCAATGCAACCAATATGCAAGGGAATGATGACAATCCCATCATATGCACAAGAACTTTACCCTAAACCCCGTCTTCTCTCAAAACCCTAATGCACTTGGCCAAATAGATCAAGAAATGCACAATTGTGTAGAGGAGATCAAGGGAAGAAGGATTATGGATTGAAAAGTTAGGAAATCCAACAATAATATCTAATTTTGAACATAACTTCCCTGATATGCAGAGGCGATGGTAAGGAGAATGGTTGGAGACCCAAGGTCTGAGAAGAAGGAACATACGGAGCGACACGTGGTTACATTGGAATTGATTCTGGATGTCATAAATTAAAATTGAAATTCAACGTAAGAATGAGGGACCATTTCTAAACTCCCTCTTCTTTTTGCGGTCTCCTTTGCCACGCCCTGCTAGATCTTTTGTTTGCTCAATGGAACTTTCTCAGAGGACAGTAGAACTCCCTCTCCACATGCTAGATTCTAGTGCTTGTTTAAAATAAACTTATACAATTTAATTGAGAATCCAGCAATGTGAAGAGAGTAGAGTGTTTGATTTCTTACAATTCAAAGCATATACTCACAATATAACTTTAGCATGTAATCAAGCTTGCATTATGCTCCGTGTACACTTGCTCCAAGGCTTGGAAAACTCATCGATCCAAACAGAAATGAACAATGCCCTCACCAAGGCATAACCAATGCAAGAAGCATTAGTGATAAATTGTTGGATTTTTTGCATGTATAGAGTAAAACTGATTAGGAAAATTGTGTGGGAATAATAAAGAGAAAGTAGAGGCTTGAGGCAATGCAACCAATATGCAAGAGAATGATGAGAATCCCATCATATGCATAACCTAAACCCCGTCTTCTCTCAAAACCCTAATGCACTTGGCCAAATTAATCAAGAAATAGACAATTGTGTAGAGGAGATCAAGGGAAGTAGGATAATGGATTGGAAAGTCAAGAAATCTCACAATAATTTCTAATTTTGAAGGTAACTTCCCCGATATGTAGACGCGATGGCAAGGAGAATGGTTGGAGACCCAGACCTGAGACGGAACATACGGAGCAACAGGTGGTTACATTGGAATTGATTTTGAATGTCATAAATTAAAATTAAAATTCAACGAAAGAATGAGGCACCATTTCTAAACTCCCCCTTCTTTTTGGGTCTCCTTTGCCCCATGCCCTACTAGATTTTTTGTTTGCTCAAAGGAACTTGCTCAAAGGACAATAGAACTCCCTCTCAACATGCTAGATTCTAGTGCTTGTTTAGAATAAACTTATACAATTTGATTGAGAATCCAGCAATGTGAAGAGAGTAGAGTGTTTTATTTTTTAAAATTCAAAGCATGTACTCACATTACAACTTTAGCATATAATCAAGCTTGCATTATGCTCCTTGTACACTTGCTCCAAGGCTTGCAATCGTCATCCAACCAAAGAGAAACGAACAATGCCCTCACCAAGGCATAACCAATGTAAGAAGCATTAGTGATTAATTGTTGGACTTTTTGCATGTATAGAGTGAAAATGATTAGGAAAATGTGTGGGAATGATAAAGAGAAAGTAGAGGCTCGAGGCAATGCAACCAATATGCAAGGGAATGATGAGAATCCAATCATATGCACAAGAACTTTACCCTAAACCCCCTCTTCTCTTAAAACCCTAATGCACTTGGCCAAATTGATCGAGAAATGCACAATTTTGTAGAGGAGATCAAGGATGAAGGATTATGCATTGAAAAGTCAAGAAATCCCACTATATCTCCTTATTTTGAAGGTAACTGCCTTGATATATAGAGGCAATGGCAAGGAGAATGGTTGGAGACCCAAGGTCTGAGACGGAACATAGGGAGCAACAGGTGGTTACATTGGAATTGATTTTGGATGTCATAAATTAAAATTAAAATTCAACAGAAGAATGAGGCACCATTTCCAAACCCCCCTTCTTTTTGGGGTCTCCTTTGCCATGCCCTACTGGATTTTTTTGTTTGCTCAAAGAAACTCGCTTAGAGGACAATAGAATCGCTCTCAACATGCTAGAAAGTTTTAGTGCCTGTTTGAAATGAACTTATACAAATTGATTTAGAATCCAGCAATGTGAAGCGAGTAGAGTGTTTGATTTCTTACAATTCAAAGCATGTACTCACATTACAACTTTAGCATGTAATTAAGCTTGCATTATTCTCCTTCTACACTTGCTCCAAGGCTTGCAATAGTCATCCAACCAAAGAGAAATGAACAATGCCCTCACCAAGGCAAGAAGCATTAGTGATTAATTGTTGGATTTTTCGCATGTATAGAGTAAAACTCATTAGGAGAATGTGTGGGAATGATAATAAGAAAGTGGAGGCTCGAGGCAATGCAACCAATATGGAAGGCAATAATGAGAATCCCATCATATGCATAAGAATTTTACCCTAAATCCCGTCTTCTCTCAAAACCCTAATGCACTTGGCCAAATTGATCAAGAAATGCACAATTGTATGGAGGAGATCAAGGGAAGAAGGATTATGGATTGAAAAGTCAAGAAATCCCACAATAATTCCTAATTTTGAAGGTAACTTCCCCGATATACATAGGCGATGGCAAGGAGAATGGTTGGAGACCCAGACACCTGAGAGGGAACATACGGAGAAACAGGTGGTTACATTGGAATTGATTTTGGATGTCATAAATTAAAATTGAAATTCAACGGAAGAATGAGGCACCATTTCCAAACTCCCCCTTCTTTTTGGGGTCTCCTTTGCCATGCTCTAGTAGATTTTTTTGTTTGCTCAAAGGAACTCGCTCAGAGGAAAATATAACTTGATCTCAACATGCTAGATTCTAGTACTTGTTTTAAAAAAACTTATGCAATTTGATTGAGAATCCAGCAATGTGAAGAGAGTAGAGTGTTTGATTTCTTACAATTCAAAGCATGTACTCACATTACAACTTTAGCATGTAATCAAGCTTACATTATGCTCCTTGTACACTTTCTCCAAGGCTTGCAATAGTCATCCAACCAAAGAGAAACGAACAATGCGAGAATCACCAAGGCATAACCAATGCAAGAAGCATTAGTGATTAATTGTTGGATTTTTTGCATGTATAGAGTAAAACTTATTAGGAAAATGTGTGGAAATGATAAAGAGAAAGTAGAGGCTCGAGGCAATGCAACCAATATGCAAGGGAATGATGAGAATCCAATCATATGCACAAGAATTTTACCCTAAACCCCGTAACCCTAATGCACTTGGCTAAATAGATCAAGAAATGCACAATTGTGTAGAGGAGATCAAGGAAAGAAGGATTATGGATTGAAAAGTCAAGAAATCCAACAATAATTCCTAATTTTGAAGGTAACTTCCCCGATATATAGAGGTGATGGCAAGAGAATGGTTGGAGACCCAAGGTCTGACACATAATGTAAGGAGCAACAGGTGGTTACATTGGAATTGACTTTGGATGTCATAAATTAAAATTGAAATTCAACACAAAAATGAGGCACCATTTCTAAACTCTCCCTTCTTTTTGGGGTCTCCTTTGCCATGCCCTGCTAGTTTTTTTTTTTTTGCTCAAAGGAACACGCTCAGAGGACAACAGAACTCCCTCTCAACATGCTAGATTCTAGTGCTTGTTTAGAATAGACTTATACAATTTGATTGAGAATCCAGCAATGTGAAGAGAGTAGAGTGTTTGATTTCTTACAATTCAAAGCATGTACTCACATTACAAGTTTAGCATGTAATCAAACTTGCATTCTCAAGAGAGATCTGTCCCCGGATAGTAAGATTCCCTCCACTGGTTAACATCCAATCCAACCTGGTGAATTTAATAACTAGCGTTTGTGATTAATTGTTGGACTGTTTGCATGTATAGAGTAAAACTGAACAGGAGAATGTGTGGGAATGATAAAGAGAAAGTAGAGGCTCGAGGCAATGCAACCAATATGCAAGGGAATGATGATAATCCCATCATATGCACAAGAATTTTACCCTAAACTCGGTCTTCTCTGAAAACCTCTTATGCACTTGGCCAAATTGATCAATAAATGCACAATTGTGTAGAGGAGATCAAGGGAAGCAGGATTATGAATTGAAATGTCAAGAAATCCCACAATAAGTCCTAATTTTGAAGGTAACTTTCCCAATATATAGAGGCGATGGCAAGGAGAATGGTTGGAGACCCAAGGTCTGAGAGGGAACATACAGAGCAACAGGTGGTTACATTGGAATTAATTTTTGATGTCATAAATTAAAATTAAAATTCAACGGAAGAATGAGGCACCATTTCTAAACTCCCCCTTCTTTTTAGGGTCTCCTTTGCCACGCTTGCTAGATTTTTTTCTTTGCTCAAAAGAACTCGCTCAGAGGACAATAGAGCTCCCTCTCAACATGCTAGATTCTAGTGCTTGTTTAGAATAAACATATACAATTTGATTTAGAATCCAACAATGTGAAGAGAGTAGAGTGTTTGATTTTTTACAATTCAAAGCATGTACTCACATTATTACAACTTTAGCATGTAATCAAGCTTGCATTATGCTCCTTGTACACCTTCTCCAAGGCTTACAATAGTCATCCAACCAAAGAGAAACGAACAATGCCCTCACCAAGACGGCATAGCCAATGCAAGAAGCATTAGTGATTAATTGTTAGATTTTTTGCATGTATAGAGCAAAATTGATTAGGAAAATGTGTGGGAATGATAAAGAGAAAGTAGAGGCTCGAGGCAATGCAACCAATATGCAAGGGAATGATGACAATCCCATCATATGCACAAGAACTTAACCCTAAACCCCCTCTTCTCTCAAAACCCTAATGCACTTGGCCAAATTGATCAAGAAATGCACAATTGTGTAGAGGAGATCAAGGAAAGAAGGATTATGGATTGAAAAGTCAAGAAATCCAACAATAATTTCTAATTTTGAACGTAACTTCCCTGATATACAGAGGCAATGGCAAGGAGAATGGTTGGACACCCAAGGTCTGAGACGGAACATAGGGAGCAACAGGTGGTTATATTGGAATTGATTTTGGATGTCATAAATTAAAATTAAAATTCAACGAAAGAATGAAGCACCATTTCTAAAATCCCCCTTCTTTTTGGGGTCTCCTTGCCATGCCCTACTGGACTTTTTTGTTTGCTCAAAGGAACTCGCTTAGAGGACAATAGAACTCACTCTCAACATGCTAGATTCTAGTGCTTGTCTGAAATAAACTTATACAATTTGATTTAGAATCCAACAATGTGAAGCGAGTAGAGTGTTTGATTTCTTACAATTCAAAGCGTGTACTCACATTACAACTATAGCATGTAATCAAGCGAGTAAAGTGTTTGATTTCTTACAATTCAAAGCGTGTACTCACATTACAACTATAGCATGTAATCAAGCTTGCATCATGCTCCTTGTACACTTTCTCCAAGGCTTGCAATAGTCATCCAACCAAATAGAAACGAACAATGCCCTCACCAAGGCATAACCAATGCAAGAAGCATTAGTGATTAATTGTTGGATTTTTTGGATGTCATAAATTAAAATTGAAATTCAACGTAAGAATAAGGGACCATTTCTAAACTCCCGCTTCTTTTTGGGGTCTCCTTTGCCACACCATGCTAGATTTTTTTGTTTGCTCAAAGGAACTTTCTCAGAGGACAATAGAACTCCCTCTCAACATGCTAGATTCTAGTGCTTGTTTAGAATAAACACATACAGTTTGATTCAGAATCCAGCAATGTGAAGAGAGTAGAGTGTTTGATTTCTTACAATTCAAAGCATATACTCACAATACAACTTTAGCATGTAATCAAGCTTGCATTATGCTCCGTGTACACTTGCTCCAAGGCTTGTAATAGTCATCCAACCAAACAAAAATGAACAATGCTCTCACCAAGGCATACCCAATGCAAGAAGCATTAGTGATAAATTGTTGGATTTTTTGCATGTATAGAGTAAAACTGATTAGAAAAATGTGTGGGAATAATAAAGAGTAAGTAGAGGCTCGAGGCAATGTAACCAATATGCAAGGGAATGATGAGAATCCCATCATATGCATAACCTAGACCCCGTCTTCTCTCAAAACCCTAATGCACTTGGCCAAATTAATCAAGAAATACACAATTGTGTAGAGGAGATCAAGGGAAGAAGGATAATGGATTGGAAAGTCAAGAAATCCCACAATAATTCCTAATTTTCAAGCTAACTTCCCGATATGTAGACGCGATGGCAAGGAGAATGGTTGGAGACCCAGACCTGAGACGGAACATACGGAGCAATAGGTGGTTACATTGAAATTGATTTTGGAAGTCATAAATTAAAATTGAAATTCAACAGAAGAATGAAGCACCATTTCTAAACTACCCCTTCTTTTTGGGGTCTCCTTTGCCCCATGCCCTACTAGATTTTTTTGTTTGCTCAAAGGACAATAGAACTCCCTCTCAACATGCTACATTCTAGTGCTTGTTTAGAATAAACTTATACAATTTGATTGAGAATCCAGCAATGTGAAGAGAGTAGAGTGTTTTATTTCTTAAAATTCAAAGCATGTACTCACATTACAACTTTAGAATATAATCAAGCTTGCATTACGCTCCTTGTACACTTGCTCAAAGGCTTGCAATAGTCATCCAACCAAAGAGAAACGAACAATGTCCTAACCAAGGAATAACCAATGCTAAACTGATTAGGAAAATGTGTGGGAATGATAAAGAGATAGTAGAGGCTCGAGGCAATGCAACCAATATGCAAGGAAATGATAAGAATCCCATCATATGCACAAGAATTTTACCCTAAACCCTGTCTTCTCTCAAAACCCTAATGCACTTGGCCAAATTCATCAAGAAATGCACAATTGTGTAGAGGAGATCAAGGGAAGAAGGATTATGGATTGAAAAGTCAAGAAAACCCACAATAATTCCTAATTTTGAAGGTAACTTCCCCGATATACATAGGCGATTGCAAGGAGAATGGTTGGAGACCCAGACCTAAGAGGGAACATACAGAGAAACAGGTGGTTACATTGGAATTGATTTTGGATGTCATAAATTAAAATTGAAATTCAACGGAAGAATGAGGCACCATTTCCAAACTCCCCCTTCTTTTTGGGGTCTCCTTTTCCACGCTCTACTAGAATTTTTTGTTTGCTCAAAGGAACTCGCTCAAAGGCAAATAGAACTTGATCTCAACATGCTAGATTCTAGTGCTTGTTTGAAAAAAACTTATGCAATTTGATTGAGAATCCAGCAATGTGAAGAGAGTAGAGTGTCAGATTTCTTACAATTCAAAGCATATACTCACAATATAAATTTAGCATGTAATCAAGCTTGCATTATGCTCCGTGTACACTTTCTCCAAGGCTTGCAATAGTGATCCACTCAAAGAGAAACGAACAATGCCCTCACGAAGGCATAACCAATGTAAGAAGCATTAGTGATTAATTGTTGGATTTTTTGCATGTATAGAGTAAAACTGATTAGGAAAATGTGTGGGAATGATAAAGAGAAAGTAGAGACTCGAGGCAATGCAACCAATATGCAAGGGAATGATGAGAATCCCATCATATGCACAAGAATTTTACCCCTGCTCCTTGTACACTTTCTCCAAAGCTTGCAATAGTGATCCAATCAAAGAGAAACGAACAAAGCCCTCACGAAGGCATAACCAATGTAAGAAGCATTAGTGATTAATTGTGGGATTTTTTGCATGTATAGAGTAAAACTGATTAGGAAAATGTGTGGGAATGATAAAGAGAAAGTAGAGGCTCGAGGCAATGCAACCAATATGCAAGGGAATGATAAGAATCCCATCATATGCACAAGAATTTTACCCTAAATCCCGTCTTCTCTCAAAACCCTAATGCACTTGGCCAAATAGATAAAGAAATGCACAATTGTGTAGAGGAGATCAAGGGAAGAAGGATTATGGATTGACAAGTCAAGAAATCCAACAATAATTCCTAATTTTGAAGGTAAATTTCTTGATATACAGAGGTGATAGCAGGAGAATGGTTGGAGACCCAAGGTCTGACACAGAATGTAAGGAGCAACAGGTGGTTACATTGGAATTGATTTTGGATGTCATAAATTAAAATTGAAATTCAACACAAAAATGAGGCACCGTTTCTAAACTCCCCCTTCTTTTTGGGGTCTCCTTTGCCATGCCCTGCTAGTTTTTTTTTTTGCTCAAAGGAACTCGCTCAGAGGACAATAGAACTCCCTCTCAACTTGCTAGATTCTAGTGCTTGTTTAGAATAGACTTATACAATTTGATTGAGAATCCAACAATGTGAAGAGAGTAGAGTGTTTGATTTCTTACAATTCAAAGCATGTACTCACATTACAGCTTTAGCATGTAATCAAGCTCGCATTCTCCAGATTGATCTGTCCCCGGATAGCAAGATTCTCTCCACTGGTTAACATCCAATCCAACTTGGTGAATTTAATAACTAGTGAATCTTTATGCTCCCTCTCAACATGCTAGATTCTAGTGCTTGTTTAGAATAAACATATACAATTTGATTGAGAATCCAGTAATGTGAAGAGAGTAGAGTGTTTGATTTCTTACAATTCAAAGCATGTACTCACATTACAACTTTAGCATGTAATCAAGCTTGCATTCCCGAGAGAGATCCGTACTCAGATGGCAAGATTCCCTCGACTAGTTAACATCCAATCCAACCTGGTGAATCTTTATGCTCCTTGTACACTTGCTCCAAGGCTTGCAATAGTCATCCAACAAAAGAGAAACAAACAATGCCCTTACTAAGGCATAACCAATTCCAGAAGCGTTTGTGATTAATTGTTGGACTGTTTGCATGTATAGAGTAAAACTAAATAGGAGAATGTGTGGGAATGATAAAGAGAAAGTAGAGGCTCGAGGCAACGCAACCAATATGCAAGGGAATGATGATAATCCCATCATATGCACAAGAATTTTACCCTAAACCCTGTCTTCTCTGAAAACCTCTTATGCACTTGGCCAAATTGATCAATAAATGCACAATTGTGTAGAGGAGATCAAGGGAAGAGGGATTATGAATTGAAAAGTCAAGAAATCCCACAATAAGTCCTATTTTTGAAGGTAATTAGCATGTAATCAAGCTTACATTATGCTCCTTGTACACTTTCTCCAAGGCTTGCAATAGTCATCCAACCAAAGAGAAACGAACAATGCCCTAACCAAGGCATAACCAATGCAAGAAGCATTAGTGATTAATTGTTGGATTTTTTGCATGTATAGAGTAAAACTGATTAGGAAAATGTGTGGGAATGATAAAGAGAAAGTAGAGGTTCGAGGCAATGCAACCAATATGCAAGGTAATTATGAGAATCCCATCATATGCACAAGAATTTTACCCTAAACCCCGTCTTCTCTCAAAACCCTAATGCACTTGGCCAAATAGATCAAGAAATGCACAATTGTGTAGAGGAGATCAAGGGAAGAAGGATTATGGATTGAAAAGTCAAGAAATCCAACAATAATTGCTAATTTTGAAGGTAAGTTCTCGGATATACGGAGGTGATGGCAGGAGAATGGTTGGAGACCCAAGGTCTGACACATAATATAAGGAGCAACAGGTGGTTACATTGGAATTGATTTTGGAAGTCATAAATTAAAATTGAAATTCAACACAAAAATGAGGCACCATTTCTAAACTCCCCCTTCTTTTTGGGGTCTCCTTTGCCATGCCCTGCTAGTTTTTTTTTTTGCTCAAAGGAACTCGCTCAAAGGACAATAGAACTCCTTCTCAACATGCTATATTCTAGTGCTTGTTTAGAATAGACTTATACAATTTGATTGAGAATCCAGCAATAGGAAGAGAGTAGAGTGTTTGATTTCTTACAATTCAAAGCATGTACTCACATTACAACTTTAGCATGTAATCAAGCTTGCATTCTCGAGAGAGATCTGTCCCCAGATGGCAAGATTCCCTCCACTCGTTAACATCCAATCCAACCTGGTGAATTTAATAACTAGCGTTTGTGATTAATTGTTGGACTGTTTGCATGTATAGAGTAAAACTGAATAGGAGAATGTGTGGGAATGATAAAGAGAAAGTAGAGGCTCGAGGCAATGCAACCAATATGCAAGGGAATGATGATAATCCCATTATATGCACAAGAATTTTACCCTAAACCCTGTCTTCTCTCAAAACCTCTTATGCACTTGGCCAAATTGATCAATAAATGCAAAATTGTGTAGAGGAGATTAAGGGAAGAGGGATTATGAATTGAAAAGTTAAGGAAATTCCACAATAAGTCTTAATTTTGAAGGTAACTTCCCCGATATACAGAGGTGATGGCAAGGAGAATGGTTGGAGACCCAAGGTCTAAGATGGAACATACGGAGCAACAGGTGGTTACATTGGAATTGATTTTGGATGTCATAAATTAAAATTGAAATTCAACGGAAGAATGAGGCACCATTTCCAAACTTCCCCTTCTTTTTGGGGTCTCCTTTTCCACGCTCTGCTAGATTTTTTTCTTTGCTCAAAGGAACTCGCTCAAAGGACAATAGAACTCCCTCTCAACATGCTAGATTCTAGTATTTGTTTAGAATAAACCTATACAATTTGATTGAGAATCCACCAATGTGAAGAGAGTAGAGTGTTTGATTTCTTACAATTCAAAGCATATACTCACATTACAACTTTAGCATGTAATCAAGCTTACATTATGCTCCTTGTACACTTTCTCCAAGGCTTGCAATAGTCATCCAACCAAAGAGAAACGAACAATGCCCTCACCAAGGCATAACCAATGCAAGAAGCATTAGTGATTAATTGTTTGATTTTTTGCATGTATAGAGTAAAACTGATTAGGAAAATGTGTGGGAATGATAAAGAGAAAGTAGAGGTTTGAGGCAATGCAACCAATATGCAGATAATGATGAGAATCCTATCATATGCACAAGAATTTTACCCTAAACCCCGTCTTCTCTCAAAACCCTAATGCACTTGGCCAAATAGATCAAGAAATGCACAATTGTGTAGAGGAGATCAAGGGAAGAAGGATTATGGATTGAAAAGTCCAGAAATCCAACAATAATTCCTAATTTTGAAGGTAACTTCCCCGATATACGGAGGTGATGGCAGGAGAATGGTTGGAGACCCAAGGTTTGACACATAATATAAGGAGCAACAGGTGGTTACATTGGAATTGATTTTGGATGTCATAAATTAAAATTGAAATTCAACAAAAAAATGAGGCACCATTTCTAAACTCCCCCTTCTTTTTGGGGTCTCCTTTGCCATGCCCAGCTAGTTTCTTTTTTTTGCTCAAAGGAACTCGCTCAAAGGACAATAGAACTCCTCTCAACATGCTAGATTCTAGTGCTTGTTTAGAATAGACTTATACAATTTGATTGAGAATCCAGCAATAGGAAGAGAGTAGAGTGTTTGATTTCTTACAATTCAAAGCATGTACTCACATTACAACTTTAGCATGTAATCAAGCTTGCATTCTCGAGAGAGATCTGTCCCCGGATGGCAAGATTCCCTCCACTGGTTAACATCCAATCCAACCTGGTGATATAATAACTAGCGTTTGTGATTAATTCATGTATAGAGTAAATCTGAATAGGAGAATGTGTGGGAATGATAAAGAGAAAGTAGAGGCTCGAGGGAATGCAACCAATATGCAAGGGAATGATGATAATCCCATCATATGTACAAGAATTTTACCCTAAACCCTGTCTTCTCTGAAAACCTCTTATGCACTTGGCCAAATTGATCAATAAATGCAAAATTGTGTAGAGGAGATTAAGGGAAGAGGGATTATGAATTGAAAAGCCAAGAAATCCCACAATAAGTCCTAATTTTGAAGGTAACTTTCCCGATATATAGAGGCGATGGCAAGGAGAATGGTTGGAGACCCAAGGTCTGAGATGGAACATACGGAGCAACAGGTGGTTAAATTGGAATTGATTTTTGATGTCATAAATTAAAATTGAAATTCAACGAAAGAATGAGGCACCATTTGTTAACTCCCCCTTATTTTTGGGGTCTCCTTTGCCACGCTTTGCTAGATTTTTTTCTTTGCTCAAAGGAACTCGCTCAGAGGACAATAGAACTCCCTCTCAACATGCTAGATTCTAGTGCTTGTTTAGAATAAACATATTTAATTTGATTGAGAATCCAGTAATGTGAAGAGAGTAGAGTGTTTGATTTTTTACAATTGAAAGCATGCACTCACATTATTACAACTTTAGCATGTAATCAAGCTTGCATTATGCTCCTTGTACACCTTCTCCAAGGCTCGCAATAGTCATCCAACCAAAGAGAAACGAACAATGCCCTCACCAAGGCGGCATAAACAATGCAAGAAGCATTAGTGACTAATTGTTAGATTTTTTGCATGTATAGAGCAAAATTGATTAGGAAAATGTGTGGGAATGATAAAGAGAAAGTAGAGGCTTGAGGCAATGCAACCAATATGCAAGGGAATGATGACAATCCCATCATATGCACAAGAACTTTACCCTAAACCCCGTCTTCTCTCAAAACCCTAATGCACTTGGCCAAATAGATCAAGAAATGCACAATTGTGTAGAGGAGATCAAGGGAAGAAGGATTATGGATTGAAAAGTTAGGAAATCCAACAATAATATCTAATTTTGAACATAACTTCCCTGATATGCAGAGGCGATGGTAAGGAGAATGGTTGGAGACCCAAGGTCTGAGAAGAAGGAACATACGGAGCGACACGTGGTTACATTGGAATTGATTCTGGATGTCATAAATTAAAATTGAAATTCAACGTAAGAATGAGGGACCATTTCTAATCTCCCTCTTCTTTTTGCGGTCTCCTTTGCCACGCCCTGCTAGATCTTTTGTTTGCTCAAAGGAACTTTCTTAGAGGACAATAGAACTCCCTCTCCACATGCTAGATTCTAGTGCTTGTTTAAAATAAACTTATACAATTTAATTGAGAATCCAGCAATGTGAAGAGAGTAGAGTGTTTGATTTCTTACAATTCAAAGCATATACTCACAATATAACTTTAGCATGTAATCAAGCTTGCATTATGCTCCGTGTACACTTGCTCCAAGGCTTGGAAAACTCATCGATCCAAACAGAAATGAACAATGCCCTCACCAAGGCATAACCAATGCAAGAAGCATTAGTGATTAATTGTTGCATTTTTTGCATGTATAGAGTAAAACTGATTAGGAAAATGTGTGGGAATAATAAAGAGAAAGTAGAGGCTTGAAGCAATGCAACCAATATGCAAGAGAATGATGAGAATCCCATCATATGCATAACCTAAACCCTGTCTTCTCTCAAAACCCTAATGCACTTGGCCAAATTAATCAAGAAATAGACAATTGTGTAGAGGAGATCAAGGGAAGTAGGATAATGGATTGGAAAGTCAAGAAATCTCACAATAATTCCTAATTTTGAAGGTAACTTCCCCGATATGTAGACGCGATGGCAAGGAGAATGGTTGGAGACCCAGACCTCAGACGGAACATACGGAGCAACAGGTGGTTACATTGGAATTGATTTTGAATGTCATAAATTAAAATTGAAATTCAACGAAAGAATGAGGCACCATTTCTAAACTCCCCCTTCTTTTTGGGGTCTCCTTTGCCCCATGCCCTACTAGATTTTTTGTTTGCTCAAAGGAACTTGCTCAAGGGACAATAGAACTCCCTCTCAACATGCTAGATTCTAGTGCTTGTTTAGAATAAACTTATACAATTTGATTGAGAATCCAGCAATGTGAAGAGAGTAGAGTGTTTTATTTTTTAAAATTCAAAGCTTGTACTCACATTACAACTTTAGCATATAATCAAGCTTGCATTACACTCCTTGTACACTTGCTCCAAGGCTTGCAATAGTCATCCAACCAAAGAGAAACGAACAATGCCCTCAACAAGGCATAACCAATGCAAGAAGCATTAGTGATTAATTGTTGGACTTTTTGAATGTATAGAGTGAAAATGATTAGGAAAATGTGTGGGAATGATAAAGAGAAAGTAGAGGCTCGCGGCAATGCAACCAATATGCAAGGGAATGATGAGAATCCAATCATATGCACAAGAACTTTACCCTAAACCCCCTCTTCTCTCAAAACCCTAATGCACTTGGCCAAATTGATCAAGAAATGCACAATTGTGTAGAGGAGATCAAGGATGAAGGATTATGGATTGAAAAGTCAAGAAATCCCACAATATCTCCTAATTTTTAAGGTAACTGCCTTGATATATAGAGGCAATGGCAAGGAGAATGGTTGGAGACCCAAGGTCTGAGACGGAACATAGGGAGCAACAGGTGGTTACATTGGAATTGATTTTGGATGTCATAAATTAAAATTAAAATTCAACAGAAGAATGAGGCACCATTTCTAAACCCCCCTTCTTTTTGGGGTCTCCTTTGCCATGCCCTGCTGGATATTTTTGTTTGCTCAAAGAAACTCGCTTAGAGGACAATAGAACTCGCTCCCAACATGCTAGAAAGTTTTAGTGCCTGTTTGAAATGAACTTATACAAATTGATTTAGAATCCAGCAATGTGAAGCGAGTAGAGTGTTTGATTTCTTACAATTCAAAGCATGTACTCACATTACAACTTTAGCATGTAACTAAGCTAACAATATGCCCTCACCAAGGCAAGAAGCATTAGTGATTAATTGTTGGATTTTTGCATGTATAGAGTAAAACTCATTAGGAGAATGTGTGGGAATGATAATAAGAAAGTGGAGGCTCGAGGCAATGCAACCAATATGGAAGGCAATGATGAGAATCCCATCATATGCATAAGAATTTTACCCTAAATCCCGTCTTCTCTCAAAACCCTAATGCACTTAGCCAAATTGATCAAGAAATGCACAATTGTATGGAGGAGATCAAGGGAAGAAGGATTATGGATTGAAAAGTCAAGAAATCCCACAATAATTCCTAATTTTGAAGGTAACTTCCTCGATATACATAGGGGATGGCAAGGAGAATGGTTGGAGACCCAGACACCTGAGAGGGAACATACGGAGAAACAGGTGGTTACATTGGAATTGATTTTGGATGTCATAAATTAAAATTGAAATTCAACAAAAGAATGAGGCACCATTTCCAAACTCCCCCTTCTTTTTGAGGTCTCCTTTGCCATGCTCTAGTAGATTTTTTTGTTTGCTCAAAGGAACTCGCTCAGAGGAAAATATAACTTGATCTCAACATGCTAGATTCTAGTACTTGTTTTAAAAAAACTTATGCAATTTGATTGAGAATCCAGCAATGTGAAGAGAGTAGAGTGTTTGATTTCTTACAATTCAAAGCATGTACTCACATTACAACTTTAGCATGTAATCAAGCTTACATTATGCTCCTTGTACACTTTCTCCAAGGCTTGCAATAGTCATCCAACCAAAGAGAAACGAACAATGCCCTCACCAAGGCATAACCAATGCAAGAAGCATTAGTGATCAATTGTTGGATTTTTTGCATGTATAGAGTAAAACTGATTAGGAAAATGTGTGGGAATGATAAAGAGAAAGTAGAGGCTCGAGGCAATGCAACCAATATGCAAGGGAATGATGAGAATCCAATCATATGCACAAGAATTTTACCCTAAATCCCGTAACCCTAATGCACTTGGCCAAATAGATCAAGAAATGCACAATTGTGTAGAGGAGATCAAGGGAAGAAGGATTATGGATTGAAAAGTCAAGAAATCCAACAATAATTCCTAATTTTGAAGGTAACTTCCCCGATATATAGAGGTGATGGCAGGAGAATGGTTAGAGACCCAAGGTCTGACACATAATGTAAGGAGCAACAGGTGGTTACATTGGAATTGACTTTGGATGTCATAAATTAAAATTGAAATTCAACACAAAAATGAGGCACCATTTCTAAACTCCCCCTTCTTTTTGGGGTCTCCTTTGCCATGCCCTGCTAGTTTTTTTTTTTTTTGCTCAAAGGAACTCGCTCAGAGGACAATAGAACTCCCTCTCAACATGCTAGATTCTAGTGCTTGGTTAGAATAGACTTATACAATTTGATTGAGAATCCAGCAATGTGAAGAGAGTAGAGTGTTTGATTTCTTACAATTCAAAGCATGTAATCACATTACAAGTTTAGCATGTAATCAAACTTGCATTCTCGAGAGAGATCTGTCCCCGGATAGTAAGACTCCCTCCACTGGTTAACATCCAATCCAACCTGGTGAATTTAATAACTAGCGTTTGTGATTAATTGTTGGACTGTTTGCATGTATAGAGAAAAACTGAACAGGAGAATGTGTGGGAATGATAAAGAGAAAGTAGAGGCTCGAGGCAATGCAACCAATATGCAAGGGAATGATGATAATCCCATCATATGCACAAGAATTTTACCCTAAACCCGGTCTTCTCTGAAAACCTCTTATGCACTTGGCCAAATTGATCAATAAATGCACAATTGTGTAGAGGAGATCAAGGGAAGAGGGATTATGAATTGAAAAGTCAAGAAATCCCATAATAAGTCCTAATTTTGAAGGTAACTTTCCCAATATATAGAGGCGATGGCAAGGAGAATGGTTGGAGACTCAAGGTCTCAGATGGAACATACAGAGCAACAGGTGGTTACATTGGAATTAATTTTTGATGTCATAAATTAAAATTGAAATTCAACAGAAGAATGAGGAACCATTTCTAAACTCCCCCTTCTTTTTGGGGTCTCCTTTGCCACGCTTGCTAGATTTTTTTCTTTGCTCAAAGGAACTCGCTCAGAGGACAATAGAACTCCCTCTCAACATGCTAGATTCTAGTGCTTGTTTAGAATAAACATATACAATTTGATTTAGAATCTAGCAATGTGAAGAGAGTAGAGTGTTTGATTTTTTACAATTCAAAGCATGTACTCACATTATTACAACTTTAGCATGTAATCAAGCTTGCATTATGCTCCTTGTACACCTTCTCCAAGGCTTACAATAGTCATCCAACCAAAGAGAAACGAACAATGCCCTCACCAAGGCGGTATAGCCAATGCAAGAAGCATTAGTGATTAATTGTTAGATTTTTTGCATGTATAGAGCAAAATTGATTAGGAAAATGTGTGGGAATGATAAAGAGAAAGTAGAGGTTCGAGGCAATGCAACCAATATGCAAGGGAATGATGACAATCCCATCATATGCACAAGAACTTACCCTAAACCCCGTCTTCTCTCAAAACCCTAATGCACTTGGCCAAAATGATTAAGAAATGCACAATTGTGTAGAGGAGATCAAGGGAAGAAGGATTATGGATTGAAAAGTCAAGAAATCCAACAATAATTTCTAATTTTGAACGTAACTTCCCTGATATGCAGAGGCAATGGCAAGGAGAATGGTGGGAGACCCAAGGTCTAAGAAGAAGGAACAAGCGACAGGTGGTTACATTGGCATTGATTCTAGATGTCATAAATTAGAATTGAAATTCAACGTAAGAATCATTGAGAAATTATAGAAAAGATCAAAATTCACTATACTTATCTTATAATTTGCTTGATTCTTTGATCACAGTAGAGGCCCCCAACCAATCAATTGGTTTAGTATGTTGATGGAGCCACCAATGGAGATTGAAGAAAGAGAGAAGTGTCAAAAACTAGTGAATTATTAAAGAATTCACAGTTCTTAGCTTAGGTGGAGTAGAGTAACAATGCATAAGACACTATATTTTTTTCAACAAGGGAAGGCTTCTATTTATAGGAAAGATTGAGCTCCTAACCAAACAAACTGATTCTAGAATTTTCCAAGTCAGTTTGGTTGAATTTGGACTAGATTTGGACCTAGTTTGGTTACTTTTTGATTCGATTTGGTTCCATTTTGATTTGGTTTGGTTCAAGAGATATGAGAGATAAAAATATCACATTATTTTTGAGTTTAAAACTCATTCAAGCATGTGAAATATGCACCTCCTTTAAAGAATTCCCCTTCCTTACATATGTGTCAAAATTCTATTGCTCATAGTTTTTTTACTAATAAACCTTCTACATTTTCAACTCTTCATCTTATGTGAAATATGCACCTTCTTTAAAGAACTCCCCTTCCTTACATATGTGTCAAAATTTTATTGCTCATAGTTTTTTTACTAATAAACCTTGTACATTTTCAACTCTTCATCTTATGTGAAATATGCACCTTCTTTAAAGAACTCTCCTTCCTTACATATGTGTCAAAATTTTATTGCTCATAGTTTTTTACTAAGAAACCTTGTACATTTTCAACTCTTCATCTTATGTGAAATATGCACCTTCTTTAAAGAACTCTCCTTCCTTACATATGTGTCAAAATTTTATTGCTCATAGTTTTTTACTAATAAACCTTGTACATTTTCAACTCTTCATCTTATGTGAGCATTTACTCATTTTTGGGTATCTTCTTTTACAATTTGGATTTATCTCCTCCCTACACATGGATTGATGCTATTGGCCCATAGGAACCTTAATTGGACCATAATCCAAAAATTTCTGAAAATCTAGACCCTTAGACTAAGGTTCTTTATACCTATTTTCAATTAATTCTAATTGCACATTGGATAATTCTTTTTGAATTTCTGTTTCAGGGGAACTTATTTTAATAAGATGAGTTATTTTTCTATCCAAAAATATTCATAATCTGAATATTCTCTCTCTAGAATAATTTTCTCTCTCTAGGCTAAAACAGTTAGAAACAAGGTCTTTATATTTCTGAAGAGAGATTGATTACAGGGGAAGATTCTAGACATCAAAAAGGGGTTGGGGGAGGAATCTTACATTCTACACCACTTAAAAAATGCGAGATGTCCTCATCTCGTAAACTGGGATAATTTTGCAAGATGCACGAATATGAGACTTAGAGAAAAATTTTAATCAAGATTGACCACCAAGAAAAGTCTTAAAGAAATCAAGATAAGAACAAGATTTAAACTTTATTCATTCTTGGAACTTATACAGTAAAGATAGAAGAACTCTTTACACTTCCATAAGCCCGTCCATCATATGGTCACAAAAGTAGCACTCACAAGTTGCACAAGTATAGGGTAACTCATCTATGGGAATGATTCTGCTAATTATTGCCGCACCTATCTCAGTGGTATAAGGTGATCTAACAAAAGGACCTCTGAGAGGCAAGCCAAAAACGGGATAAAGGCATATCTTCTCATGAGGAAGAAAACACGCCAGTAAGAAGACCCGCTCAGAAAACCCAAGATGCCTTGATCTCATGACGCAGTAGTATCGGGAACCTAAACCCAAAGCTTCAATAACCATGGCCAAGCGGACATTGTTACGAAAGTGCTGCTGACCCCAGGGTGTTACCCTAGTTATGTTTTGATAGGTCCGCCATTTGGTCTGCACTACAGAAGTTCCTAGGTGAGGAAAAAGTGAACGCTCATACTGTTCTATAAATTCTTTCTTCACAGACTCTCTTGCGTCGTCTTGAAGGTGAGAAATCATCATGGATAAAACTAGTTCTTGTTGCCAAGCCATGAAGGAGATTAAGAAAGAAAGGAGATTGATGGGAGTAAGATTACTGTGAGCGACAAGTAAAAGTTACGACTTATATAAAGGAAGGAGCTAGCGTAACCTAGAAGCCAACGGTAACTTGCCACTGAAGTTTTACCGTCTTTCCATGATTTGAGTTTGACACATTTTTCTATAGAAAGCATTAAGAATTTTGAGATGAGGAGATAAAAGAAGCTTGTAGGCTGTCACCTACTTTCATTGAATTCAGATATAAGGGTCACAATATCTAGGGGATAACTTCTTATACTCCCCAAGATATAAAGAACTTCTTTTGGGCCGTACTCGAATGAAAACCAAAACCTTGATATCCAAAACACCGATTCTCACTTCTGAACTCATTGTTCTAAATCTTTAAAACAGGTGGGACTCCTGAGAAGTATTCTAGGGAAAGGGTCTTCCTTTTTTAAACAGAAACTTTCTTTTATTTTAGAGAGGGAATAATTATAAGATCAGAAAGGGAGATTCTTACTCCTATATACCTCGAAGGTTGGAGAGGAATCTTACATTCTACCCCACTTAAAAAGTGCAAGATGTCCTCATCTCGCAAGGTAGAGGACAGCTCTTTTTCTTAAGATCCAATTTTATTCTGGATTCCTTATATTTTGGTCAACCAACAGAACACTGGGATAAATATCCCTTATATAGAACTCATCATTAAATAACAATTCATTCAAGTCATATCATTCATATCTTTAACATGATAATGGTCCATTAGACCAAAAAGTTTCCTTCGGAACATTCCTCCACGGAAATTTTAGTCAAGCAAGTTCTCAATTTGACATCCCTTAACTTGATCTACCGGTCAAGTATTAACAGTAGCAATCTGACAGCACAACCCACTAATCTCATAGTGATTTTCTAAATTCGTTATCATCATTCTAGTTATGAATATCATCACAGGGACTCGTCCCATTCCCCCTCATTGTGGTTTCATTTTATTTCAAGTAATTTTTAAAAATCAACATTTTTCAATCAGCATTTTCAATCAGAATCCAAATCAATTCATCAATTCTCAAACAGAATTAAAAATCATATCAATCACATTTGAAATCATCATCTGGATAGCATTAACGCTTATAATTTTAAGTCTTAGATTTACTCGTATATACTGTCAGTAAAGAGATGCAGTATACTCTCGGTATATATGGGTAGTCACAGCCCTTGGAATTATAAGGTAAATACTATCATGTCTAGGCCTCAAGCAAGTCAGGGATTCTATATAATTGCGGTACTTCCATCTGAAGACCCAATTACCAAAATTACGAATTTCAATTTGAATCACAATTATAACCTTTTTGTGTTTCTTGATAAATTTTTGATATATTTGTCTTCTCAGTTGATCTTTATTAACCAAATGCTCTGATACCAACTGTAAGATCCCTATTCCCACCGAGTAACAGATTCGGGATACTAGCAGCGGAAGTAGCACTTCTCGCGCGGGACAGGGGTCCCACATTCGGGGCCTCGCCCACCACGGATATCCGGATAAGAGACTAATCCGTCGGTTGTTCCAAAACTGAACCCGAAAAAACTTCCTTTACCAGAAAGCACGGGCAATTCCACCAGGATAACTTTTTACTCTAACGTAGTCAAGATCATTTCTGATCGAGCTGATCTAATTACATCTATAAGATACTTGGTCAGGTCAAGGAAGAAACTTGCACTTGGATCATTGGGATCAACGCTTTTTTCCCCATTCAAGAGGCACAGCCGTTGATTCCTATCCATAGAACAGTTACTGTCCGAGATTTATTTTATCTATCGTAAAAACAAAAGTTTGAGTCTCGATTTACGGATCCATCAGTCCAGCCTAACCCCATCCCCGATCCCATGGGTTAGCCAACCGCCCAACCACTGTAGTGATGGGATCCAATTAAGAATTTGGTTAGGTTTTGTCCCGGGTACCAAGGAAAAGAGTTCCAAGGCCCCCTAGCCGGATGTTCATGCAAAATAAAACTAGTCACACCACTCACACACCCAATATGAAATTGCCTTTTCACAGATTCAACCAGTTTAAAACAATCCTTTAATAAAACCATAGTATCACTGATCACCATCTTCCAATTTATCCAGTTGATTCTTAATTTTCCCATCATCCCTTCATCAGAGTATCTATGGCATCATTGGTAACTAGAACGCTTAGGGGCCGTTTCGATAGTTCCTAGCCCATAATACTCGGTAATATAATCACTTATCAAGATGGACTCTCATTGAAGATCAGCAAGATCAACCAACAGATCCATATAAAGAGCCATGGACTCATCCATTGAAGACCAGCAAGGTCAATCAACCAGATCCATGCCCGATTTCAGAAAACAACTCCTACTCTTGTTCCAATATTTTCCTCGACGCATGCATGGGTATCCTAGGCGACCCAGTGCCCGAGCACCATATGGTCAGCACCCTCTAGGATCCTTCGTAGGTGACCTAGCGCTTCACTCATAGGCTGCAGCATCCTTGGCCCCTCATCCACCGTACGCTCACCATTTTAATCGCACCGAGGCTGGTCAAGACCTCGACCGACCTTGCTATGCGAGACGTCCTTCATTGACTCCCCGTCAGCAGTTGCAACTTTATCATCACGACCTTAATCACAAGATAGCCAAAATGCTCCCCCCAGCATTCTTGACATAAAACAATCATTTACAAACACCATTTACAAACAGTTTACAAATACAATTTCTATATTAACTCTCATTTTTCCACATTATCCCTCATCAACCCACCTTACTTATTCCACATTCCATATCCACATTCACATCCAAACATCCCCATCTACATGCATACATTCATATCTACACGCATACATCCACAACTCCATGCATACATCCACATCCACATTCACATTCACATCCATACATTTATATCTACATGCATACATCCACCTCCACATTCACATCCACATCTATACATCTACATCTACATCTACATCTACATCTATACATCCATACATCTACATCTACATGCATACATCCAACTCCACATCTACATCCACATCTACATGCATACATCCACCTCCACATCTACATCCACATCTACATCTACATGCATACATCCACCTCCACATCCACATCTACTTCTATACATCTACATCTACATGTATACATCCACATCTCCATTCACATCTACATCTACATGCATCCATCCACCTCTCCATTTACATCCTCATCTACAGATCTATTTCTACATGCATACATCCACATCTCCATGCATACATCCACCTCCACATCCACATCCACATCTACGTCTACATGCATACATCCACCTCCACATCCACATCTACATCTATACATCTACATCTACATGCATACATCCACATCTCCATTCACATCTACATCTATACATCTACATCTACATGCATCCATCCACCTCCACATCCACATCTACATCTATACATCTACATCTACATGCATCCATCCACATCTCCATTCACATCTACATCTATACATCTACATCTACATGCATCCATCCACCACATCTACATCTATACATCTACATCCACATGCATACATCCACATCTCCATTCACATCTACATCTATACATCTACATCTACATGCATCCATCCACCTCCACATCCACATCTACATCTATACATCTACATCTACATGCATCCATCCACATCTCCATTTACATCCTCATCTACACATCTATTTCTACATGCATACATCCACATCTCCATGCATACATCCACCTCCACATTCACACTCACATCCATACCTCTACATCTACATGAAAACATCCATATCTCCATGCATAATAATATTCTTTTAATTAATCTAGGATGATAGTTCCTAGAATATGGTAGGAAGTCCTCTTTTTAAGCTTTGAATGAAATTATTTTATGCGTAAATTTCTATAAAAATTTTGCCATAGCTCCGCTACTATGACTGATAAATCTCAATTTTTTCTAAGGGATAAGGCTCATCATTAAAGAAATAATTAGAATGGTCTCTAATTGGATCATCAATCCATAATGGATTGAATCATCGATATATATAAACTAAAGCATAGAAAAAAGCCATTAATTTGGCCTCAAGCATAGCTTAATCTTGGATTAAGGAGAAGCCTTATGAAAAGCTTCATTTGGATTGAAAAGGGTCATGAGTATGACCATTTCTTAAGTGAGAGAGAGAAAGACCATTAGAATTAAATATAAATAGAATTTTATGTAATTCTTTACTATCATTAATTAATTAACTTCAATAGCATTTCAAAAACCATACCAATTAAGCTTCTCAAGCTTGAGAGGGGTTGAGAAGAGAGAATCATTGAGAAATTATAGAAAAGATCAAAATTCACTATACTTATCTTATAATTTGCTTGATTCTTTGATCACGGTAGAGGCCCCCAACCAATCAATTGGTTTAGTATGTTGATGGAGCCACCAATGGAGATTGAAGAAAGAGAGAAGTGTGAAAAACTAGTGAATTATTAAAGAATTCACAGTTCTTGGCTTAGGTGGAGTAGAGTAACAATGCATAAGACACTATATTTTTTTCAACAAGGGAAGGCTTCTATTTATAGGAAAAATTGAGCTCCTAACCAAACAAACTGATTCTAGAATTTTCCAAGTCAGTTTGGTTGAATTTGGACTAGATTTGGACCTAGTTTGGTTACTTTTTGATTCGATTTAGTTCCATTTTGATTTGGTTTGGTTCAAGAGATATGAGAGATAAAAATATCACATTATTTTTGAGTTTAAAACTCATTCAAGCATGTGAAATATGCACCTCCTTTAAAGAATTCCCCTTCCTTACATATGTGTCAAAATTCTATTGCTCATAGTTTTTTTACTAATAAACCTTCTACATTTTCAACTCTTCATCTTATGTGAAATATGCACCTTCTTTAAAGAACTCCCCTTCCTTACATATGTGTCAAAATTTTATTGCTCATAGTTTTTTTACTAATAAACCTTGTACATTTTCAACTCTTCATCTTATGTGAAATATGCACCTTCTTTAAAGAACTCTCCTTCCTTACATATGTGTCAAAATTTTATTGCTCATAGTTTTTTACTAATAAACCTTGTACATTTTCAACTCTTCATCTTATGTGAAATATGCACCTTCTTTAAAGAACTCTCCTTCCTTACATATGTGTCAAAATTTTATTGCTTATAGTTTTTTACTAATAAACCTTGTACATTTTCAACTCTTCATCTTATGTGAGCATTTACTCATTTTTGGGTATCTTCTTTTACAATTTGGATTTATCTCCTCCCTACACATGGATTGATGCTATTGGCCCATAGGAACCTTAATTGGACCATAATCCAAAAATTTCTGAAAATCTAGACCCTTAGACTAAGGTTCTTTATACCTATTTCCAATTAATTCCAATTGCACATTGGAAAATTCTTTTTGAATTTCTGTTTCAGAGGAACTTACTTTAATAAGATGAGTTATTTTTCTATCCAAAAATATTCATAATCTGAATATTATCTCTCTAGAATAATTTTCTCTCTCTAGGCTAAAACAGTTAGAAACAAGGTCTTTATATTTCTGAAGAGAGATTGATTACAGGGGAAGATTCTAGACATCAAAAAGGGGGGGGGAGGAATCTTACAGATGAGAATCCCATCATATGCACAAGAACTTTACCCTAAACCTCGTCTTCTCTCAAAATCCTAATGCACTTGGCCAAATTGATCAAGAAATGCACAATTGTGTAAAGGAGATCAAGGGAAGAAGGATTACGGATTGAAAAGTAAAGAAATCCAACAATAATTTCTAATTTTGAACGTAACTTCCCTGATATGCAGAGGCGATGGCAAGGAGAATGGTTGGAGACCCAAGGTCTGGGACGACGGAACATACGGAGCGATAGGTGGTTACATTGGAATTGATTCTGGATGTCATAAATTAAAATTGAAATTCAACATAAGAATGAGGGACCATTTCTAAACTCCCTCTTCTTTTTGGGGTCTCCTTTGCCACGCCCTGCTAGATTTTTTTGTTTGCTCAAAGGAACTTTCTCAGAGGAGGACAATAGAACTCCCTCTCAACATGCTAGATTCTAGTGCTTGTTTAAAATAAACTTATACAATTTAATTGAGAATCCAGCAATGTGAAGAGAGTAGAGTGTTTGATTTCTTACAATTCAAAGCATATACTCACAATACAACTTTAGCATGTAATCAAGCTTGCATTATGCTTCGTGTACACTTACTCCAAGGCTTGTAATAGTCATCCAACCAAATAGAAATGAACAATGCCCTCACCAAGGCATAACCAATGCAAGAAGCATTAGTGATTAATTATTGGATTTTTTGCATGTATAAGAGTAAAACTGATTAGGAAAATGTGTGGGAATAATAGAGTAAGTAGAGGCTCGAGGCAGTGCAACCAATATGCAAGGGAATGATGAGAATCCCATCCTAAACCCTGTCTTCTCTCAAAACCCTAATGCACTATGCCAAATTAATCAAGAAATACACAATTGTGTAGTGGTGGAGATCAAGGGAAGAAGGATAATGGATTCGAAACTCAAGAAATCCCACAATAATTCCTAATTTTGAAGGTAACTTCCCCGATATGCAGACGCGACGGCAAGGAGAATGGTTGGAGACCCAGACCTAAGACGGAACATACGGAGCAACAGGTGGTTGCATTGGAATTGATTTTGGATGTCATAAATTAAAATTGAAATTCAACAGAAGAATGAGGCACCATGTCTAAACTCCCCCTTCTTTCTGGGGTCTCCTTTGCCCCATGCCGTGCTAGATTTTTTTGTTTGCTCAAAGGAACTCGCTCAAAGGACAATAGAACTCCCTCTCAACATGCTAGATTCTAGTGCTTGTTTATAATAAACTTATACAATTTGATTGAGAATCCAGCAATGTGAAGAGAGTAGAGTGTTTTATTCCTTAGAATCCAGCAATGTGAAGAGAGTAGAGTGTTTTATTTCTTAGAATTCAAAGCATGTACTCACATTACAACTTTAGCATGTAATCAAGCTTGCATTACGCTCCTTGTACACTTGCTCCAAGGCTTGCAATAGTCATCCAACCAAAGAGAAACGAACAATGCCCTCACGAAGGCATACCCAATGCAAGAAGCATTAGTGATTAATTGTTGGATTTTTTGCATGTATAGAGTGAAACTGATTTAGGAAAATGTGTGGGAATGATAAAGAGAAAGTAGAGGCTCGAGGCAATGCAACCAATATGCAAGGGAATGATGAGAATCCCATCATCCCTAAACCCGGTCTTCTCTCAAAACCCTAATGCACTTGGCCAAATTGATCAAGAAATGCACAATTGTGTAGAGGAGATCAAGGATGAAGGATTATGGATTGAAAAGTTAAGAAATCCCACAATATCTCCTAATTTTTAAGGTAACTTCCTTGATATACAGAGGCAATGGCAAGGAGAATGGTTGGAGACCCAAGGTCTGAGACGGAACATACGGAGCAACAGGTGGTTACATTGGAATTGATTTTGGATGTCATAAATTAAAATTAAAATTCAACGAAAGAATGAGGCACCATTTCTAAACTCCCCCTTCTTTTTGGGGTCTCCTTTGCCATGCCCTTTCCGGATTTTTTTGTTTGCTCAAAGGAACTCGCTTAGAGGACAATAGAACTCGCTCCCAACATGCTAGATTCTAGTGCTTGTTTGAAATAAACTTATACAATTTGATTTAGAATCCAACAATGTGAAGCGAGTAGAGTGTTTGATTTCTTACAATTCAAAGCATGTACTCACATTACAACTTTAGCATGTAATCAAGCTTGCATTATGCTCCTTGTACACTTGCTACAAGGCTTGCAATAGTCATCCAACCAAAGAGAAACGAACAATGCCCTCATCAAGGCTTAACTAATGCAAGAAGCATTAGTGATTAATTGTTGGATTTTTTGCATGTATAGAGTAAAACTGATTAGGAGAATGTGTGGGAATGATCATAAGAAAGTGGAGGCTCGAGGCAATGCAACCAATATGCAAGACAATGATGAGGCACCATTTCTAAACTCCCCCTTCTTTTTGGGGTCTCCTTTGCCACGCTCTGCTAGATTTTTTTGTTTGCTCAAAGAAACTCGCTCAGAGGAAAATAGAACTTGATCTCAACATTCTAGATTCTAGTGCTTGTTTGAAAAAAACTTATGCAATTTGATTGAGAATTAGCAATGTGAAGAGAGTAGAGTGTTTGATTTCTTACAATTCAAAGCATGTACTCACATTACAACTTTAGCATGTAATCAAGCTTACATTATGCTCCTTGTACACTTTCTCCAAGGCTTGCAATAGTCATCCAACCAAAGAGAAACGAACAATGCCCTCACCAAGGCATAACCAATGCAAGAAGCATTAGTGATTAATTATTGGATTTTCTGCATGTATATAGTAAAACTGATTAGGAAAATGTGTGGGAATGTGATAAAGAGAAAGTAGAGGCTCGAGGCAATGCAACCAATATGCAAGGGAATGATGAGACTCCCATCATTTGCACAAGAACTTTAGCCTAAACCCCGTCTTCTCTCAAAACCCTAATGCACTTGGCTAAATATATCAAGAAATGCACAATTGTGTAGAGGAGATCAAGGGAAGAAGGATTATGGATTGAAAAGTCAAGAAATCCAACAATAATTTCTAATTTTCAACGTAACTTCCCTGATATGTAGAGGCAATGGCAACGAGAATGGTTGTAGACCCAAGGTCTTAGACGACGGAACATACGGAGCGATAGGTGGTTACATTGGCAACGAGAATGGTTGTAGACCCAAGGTCTTAGACGACGGAACATACGGAGCGATAGGTGGTTACATTGGAATTGATTTTGGATGTCATAAATTGAAATTGAAATTCAACGTAAGAATGAGGGACCATTTCTAAACTCCCTCTTCTTTTTGGGGTCTCCTTTGCCACGCCTTGCTAGATTTCTGTGTTTGCTCAAAGGAACTTTCTCAGAGGACAATAGAACTCCCTCTCAACATGCTAGATTCTAGTGCTTGTTTAAAATAAACTTATACAATTTAATTGAAAATCCAGCAATGTGAAGAGAGTAGAGTGTTTGATTTCTTACAATTCAAAGAATGTACTTACATTATAACTTTAGCATGTAATCAAGCTTGCATTACACTCCTTGTACACTTGCTCCAAGGCTTGCGATAGTCATCCAACCAAAGAGAAACGAACAATGTCCTCACCAAGGCATAGCCAATGCAAGAAGCAACAGTGATTAATTGTTTGATTTTTTGCATGTATAGAGTGAAACTGATTCGGAAAATGTGTGGGAATGATAAAGAGAAAGTAGAGGCTCGAGGCAATGCAACCAATATGCAAGGGAATGATGAGAATCCCATCATATGCACAAGAATTTTACCCTAAATCCCATCTTCTCTCAAAACCCTAATGCACTTGGCCAAATTGATCAAGAAATGCACAATTGTGTAGAGGAGATCAAGGATGAAGGATTATGGATAGAAAAGTTAAAAAATCCCACAATATCTCCTAATTTTGAAGGTAACTTCCCCGATATACAGAGGCAATGGCAAGGAGAATGGTTGGAGACCCAAGGTCTGAGACGGAACATACGGAGCAACAGGTGGTTACATTGGAATTGATTTTGGATGTCATAAATTAAAATTAAAATTCAACGAAAGAATGAGGCACCATTTCTAAACTCCCCCTTCTTTTTGGCGTCTCCTTTGCCATGCCCTGCTGGATTTTTTTGTTTGCTCAAAGGAACTCGCTTAGAGGACAATAGAACTCGCTCTCAACATGCTAGATTCTAGTAATTGTTTGAAATAAACTTATACAATTTGATTTAGAATCGAGCAATGTGAAGCGAATAGAGTGTTTGATTTCTTACAATTCAAAGCTTGTACTCACATTACAACTTTAGCATGTAATCAAGCTTGCATTATGCTCCTTGTACACTTTCTCCAAGGCTTGCAATAGTCATCCAACCAAAGAGAAACGAACAATGCCCTCATCAAGGCTTAACTAATGCAAGAAGCATTAGTGATTAATTGTTGGATTTTTTGCATGTATAGAGTAAAACTGATTAGGAGAATGTGTGGGAATGATAATAAGAAAGTGAAGGCTCGAGGCAATGCAACCAATATGCAAGGCAATGATGAGAATCCCATCATATGCATAAGAATTTTATCCTAAACCCTGTCTTCTTTCAAAACCCTAATGCACTTGGCCAAATTGATCAAGAAATGCACAATTGTGTAGAGGAGATCAAGGGAAGAAGGATTATGGATTGAAAAGTCAAGAAATCCCACAATAAATTGTAATTTTACAGGTAACTTTCCCGATATACACAGGCGATGGCAAGGAGAATGGTTGGAGACCCAGACCTGACACGGAACATACGTAGAAACAGGTGGTTACATTGGAATTGATTTTGGATGTCATAAATTAAAATTGAAATTCAACGGAAGAATGAGGCACCATTTCTAAACTCCCCCTTCTTTTTGGGGTCTCCTTTGCCACGCTCTGCTAGATTTTTTTGTTTGCTCAAAGGAACTCGCTCAGAGGAAAATAGAACTTGATCTCAACGTGCTAGATTGTGAGAGCCCTGTTCCCACCGCGCAACGGATTCGGGATGCTAGCAGCAGCGGAAGTAGCACATCATGCACGCCAGGGTCCCACACTCGGGGCCTCATCCACCACGGATATCCAGACAAGAGACTAATCCGTCGGTTTTTCCAAAACCGAACCTGGAAAAACTTCTTTTACCCGGAAAGCACGAACGATTCCACCAGGACAACTTTTTACTCTAACGTAGTCAAGACCATTACTGATCAAATTGATCCGACTACACCTATAAAGGTACTCGATCAGATCAAGGAAGAAACTTGCACTTGGATCATTGGGATCAACGCTTTTTTCCCCATCAAGAGGCACAGCCGTTGATTCCTATCCATAGAACAATTACTATCTGGGATTTACTTCATCTATCATAATAACAGAAATTGAGTCTTGGTTTACGGATCCATCAGTCCAGCCTAACCCCATCCAGTCCCATGGGTTAGCCAACCTCCCAACCACTGTAGTGATGGGATCCAATTAAGAATTTGGTTAGGTTTTGTCCCGGGTACCAAGGAAAAGAGTTCCAAGGCCCCCTAGCCGGAAGTTCATGCAAATATAAAACTAGTCACACCACTTACACACCCAATATGAAATTGCCTTTTCTTAGCATCACCTAACTTTAAAACAATCCTTTAATGAAACCATTATGTCACTGATGACAATCCTCATAGTCTCTAGTTGAATCCTTATTTCCAGTCATTCATTCATCGGTATACTTATGGCTTCATTGGCAACCAAATTGCTCAGCACCTGTTCACTCAGGGGCCTTTTCCATAGTTCCTAGCTCATAGTAGTAACCGGCAATATATTCATATAACAGAATGGAATCTCCATGGAAGATCAACAAGATCAACCCACAGATCCATATAAAAGAGCCATGGACTCATCCGTTGAGGACCAGCAAGGTCAATCAACCAGATCCATGCCCGGTTTCAGAAAACAACTCTTACTCCTTGTTCCAATATCTTCCTCGACGCACGTGTGGGTATCTTCGGCAACCCAGAGCCCGAGCACCATATGGTCAGCACCCTCTAGGATCCTTCGCAGGTGACCTAGCGCTTCACTCATAGGCCGCTTCCTTGGTCCCTAATCCACCGTAGTGGAACCTCACCATTTAAATCGAACCGAGGCTGGTCAAGATCTCGGCCGACCTTGCTACGCGAGACGTCCTCCATTGACTCTCCATCAGCAGTTGCAACTTTATCAGTTCGGTCTTCATGCCCTTAATCCTCAAGACGGTCAAAATGCTTTCCCAGCATTCTTGACATAAAACAGTCACAAAATACAGTTTCTATAATGAACTCTCGTCTTTCCACATTATCCACTCTCGGACCACATTACTTATTTCCTATTCCATTCAATGTGTACTCATTCTCATCCATTCACTCATATAGACTACACATTGTCTCGCATACACATTCACATTCATTATTCTACATACATATCCATGTTCGTACGTCCACATCATACATCTAATTTCACATTCATACATACGCATCTACATGCATACATCTATTTTCACATCCTCATTCATACATCCACATTATACATACATCCAATTTCACATTCATACATACGCATCTACATGCATACATCTATTTTCACATCCTCATTCATACGTCCACATTCACATACATACATCTACATCCGAATCTACATCCATACATCCACATCCACATCTTCATTCACATTCACATCCATACATCCACATCTACATACATACATCCATTTTCACATCCTCATTCATACATCCACATCCACATACATACATACACCCGTATCTACATCCATACATCCATACTACATCCATTCTCCCCCTAACACATCCCATATACATCTTATCCCATCAGATACACTCTCTACCTCGTCCGATACACATCTTAACACATCCTAACTCATCTTAACACATTCTATCACATCTTATACACCTCTTATCATATCCTATCACATCTCATACACATCTTTTCACATCTCATACACCTCTTATCACATCCTATCACTTCCCATACGCATCTTATCACATCTTATCACATCTCATACACCTCATACACCTCTTATCACATTCTATCACTTCCCATACGCATCTTATCACATCTTATCACATCTCATACACCTCTTATCACATCCTATCACTTCCCATACGCATCTTATCACATATTATCACATCTCATTTAAAAATCAATCTTTTATGCATCTTCCTATGCATAAATTTATTTTAAATGAAAATGACACTTTTGAATTAAAATTCCATCTCTTATGCATCTTCCTATGCATAAACTCAATTTAGATGAGAATTGACACTTTTGAATTAAAATTCCATCTTTTATGCATCTTCCTATGCATAAATTCCATCTTTTATGCATCTTCCTATGCATAAATTCAATTTGGATGAGAATAACACTTTTGAATTGAAATTTCATTCTTTTATGCATCTTCCTATGCATAAATTCAATTTAGATGAGAATGACACTTTGAATTTAAAAATCAATCTTTTATGCATCTTCTTATGCATAAATTCAATTTGGTAGGAATTACACTTTTAGAATAAAAGAATTTCTCTTATGCATCTAAGTTATGCATAAAATCCATTTATGATGAAAATCACACTTTTAGTATAAAAAGAATATCTTTTATGCATACCTCTATACATGAAATCCAATATGATAAAAGTCACACTTTTACAATAAAATAATCAACTTTTATGCATACCTCTATGCATGAAATCCAAATATGATAAAAGTCACAGTTTTATAATAAAATAATCAACTTTTATGCATACCTCTATGCATGAAATCCAAATATGATAAAAGTCACACTTTTATAATAAAATAATGAACTTTTATGCATACCTCTATGCATGAAATCCAATTATGATAAAAGTCACACTTTTATAATAAAATAATCAACTTTTATGCATACCTCTATGCATGAAATCCAAATATGATAAAAGAAACACTTTTATAATAAAATAATCAACTTTTATGCATACCTCTATGCATGAAATCCAAATATGATAAAAGAAACACTTTTATAATAAAATAATCAACTTTTATGCATACCTCTATGCATGAAATCCAAATATGATAAAAGAAACACTTTTATAATAAAATAGTCAACTTTTATGCATGCCTCTATGCATGAAATCCAAATATGATAAAAGAAACACTTTTATATTAAAATAATAATTCTTTTATGCATGCCTCTATGCATGAAATCCAAATATGATAAAAGAGACACTTTTATATTAAAATAATAATTCTTTTATGCATACCTCTATGCATGAAATCCAAATATGATAAAAGTAACACTTTTACAATAAAATAATCATCAATTATGCATAACATAAAAATCAATTTCTCCATGATTACAATAAAATTCTTTCAATTAATCTAGGATGATAATTCCTAGAATATGGTAGGAAGTTCTCTTTTCATGCTTTGAATAAAATTATTTTATGTGTAATTTTTATAAAAATTTTGCCATAGCTCCGCTACTATGACTGATAAATCTTAATTTATTTTGAAGGATAAAGTTTATCATTAAGAAAATGATTAGAATGATCCTTAATTGTATCATTAACCCAATAATGGATTGAATCATCAATATTCATGAAATACATAAACTAAAAGCATAGAAAAAAGCCATTAAATATACCTCAAGCATAGATTAATCTTGGATTAAGTAAAAGCTTTATGAAAAGCTTCATTTGGATTGAGAATGGGTCATGAGTACGACCATTTCTTGAGTGAGAGAGAGAAATTACATAAAAACCATTAGAATTAAGCTTAAATAGAAATTTATGTAATTCTTAAGTGTCATTAATCAATTAACTTCAATAGCATTCATCAAATTATGTAACTCTTCACTACCATTCATCAATTAACTTCAATAGCATTCAAAAACCATTCCAATTAAGCTTCTCAAGCTTGAGAGGGGTTGAGAAGAGAGAAACATTGAGAAATTATAAAAAATGATCAAAATTCACTAATTATCTTACAAATTGCTTGATTCTTTGTTCACGGTAGAGGCCCCCAACCAATCAATTGGTTAAGTATGTTGATGGAACCACTAATGGGGATTGAAGAAAGAGGGAAGCTCCAAAAACTAGTGAATTATTAATGAATTCACAGTTCTTGGCTTAGGTGGAGTAGAGTTACGATGCATAAACACTATATATTTTTCAACAAGGGGGAGGCTTCTATTTATAGGAAAAATTGAGCTCCTAACCAAACAAACTGATTCTAGAATTTTCTAAATCAGTTTGGTCAATTTTTGACCATTTTTTGGTCAATTAAGCTAACTTTTTGGATCTAGACTTGAATGAGGAGAGAGGAGAGATGAAATATCTCAATTTTTATGAGTTTAAAACTCATTCAAGCATGTGAAATATGCACCTCCTTTAAAGAATTTCCCTTCCTTACATATGTGTCAAAATGGAATCATTATACCCAAAATATCTCATATTTTTAATATTGCTCATAGTTTTTTACTAATAAACCTTGTACATTTTCAACTCTTCATCTTATGTGAAATATGCACCTCCTTTAAAGAACTCCCCTTCCTTACATATATGTCAAAATGGGATCATTATACTCAAAATATCTCATATTTTCAATATAGCTCATAGTTTTTTACTAATAAACCTTGTACATTTTCAACTCTTGATCTTATGTGAGCATTTACTCATTTTTGGATACCCAAAATATCTCATATTTTTGATATTACTCATAGTTTCTTACTAATAAACCTTGTACATAGTCAACTCTTCATCTTATGTGAGCATTTACTCATTTTTGGATATCTTCTTTTACAAATTGGATATATCTCCTCCCTACACATGGATTGATGCTATTGGCCCAAAGGAACCTTAATTGGACCATAATCTAAAATTTCTAAAAATCTAGACCCTTAGGCTAAGGTCCTTTATACCCATTTCCAATTAATTCCAATTGCACATTGGAAAATTCTTTCTGAATTTCTGTTTCAGGGGAATTCATTTTAATAAGATGAGATATTTTTCTATCCAAAAATATTCAAAATTTGAATATTCTCTCTCTAGAATATTTTCTCTCTCTATGCCAAAACAGGCAGAGACAAGATCTCTTATATTCCTGAAAAGGGAATTGATTACAGGGGAATATGCTGGACATTTTGAGAGGCTGGGGAGGAATCTTACATAGATTCTAGTGCTTGTTTGAAAAAAACTTATGCAATTTGATTGAGAATCCAGCAATGTGAAGAGAGTAGAGTGTTTGATTTCTTACAATTCAAAGCATGTACTCACATTACAACTTTAGCATGTAATCAAGCTTACATTATGCTCCTTGTACACTCTTTCCAAGGCTTGCAATAGTCATCCAACCAAAGAGAAACAAACAATGCCCTCACCAAGGCATAACCAATGCAAGAAGCATTAGTGATTAATTATTGGATTTTCTGCATGTATATAGTAAAACTTATTAGAAAAATGTGTGGGAATGTGATAAAGAGAAAGTAGAGGCTCGAGGCAATGCAACCAATATGCAAGGGAATGATGTGAATCCCATCATATGCACAAGAACTTTACCCTAAATCCCGTCTTCTCTCAAAACCCTAATGCACTTGGCCAAATATATCAAGAAATGCACAATTGTGTAGAGGAGATCAAGGGAAGAAGGATTATGGATTGAAAAGTCAAGAAATCCAACAATAATTTCTAATTTTGAACGTAACTTCCCTGATATGCAGAGGCGATGGCAAGGAGAATGGTTGGAGACCCAAGGTCTGAGACGACGGAACATACAGAGTGACAGGTGGTTACATTGGAATTGATTCTGGATGTCATAAATTAAAATTGAAATTCAACGTAAGAATGAGGGACCATTTGTAAACTCCCTCTTCTTTTTGGGGTCTCCTTTGCCACGCCTTGCTAGATTTTTTTGTTTGCTCAAAGGAAATTTCTCAGAGGAGAATAGAACTCCCTCTCAACATGCTAGATTCTAGTGCTTGTTTAAAATAAACTTATACAATTTAATTGAGAATCCAGCAATGTGAAGAGAGTAGAGTGTTTGATTTCTTACAATTCAAAGCATATACTCACAATACAACTTTAGCATGTAATCAAGCTTGCATTATGCTCTGTGTACACTTGCTCCAAGGCTTGCAATAGTCATTCAAGCAAACAAAAATGAAGAATGCCCTCACCAAGGCATAACCGATGCAAGAAGGATTAGTGATTATTTGTTGGATTTTTTGCATGTATAGAGTAAAACTGATTAGGAAAATGTGTGGGAATAATAAAGAGTAAGTAGAGGCTCGAGGAAATGCAACCAATATGCAAGGGAATGATGAGAATCCCATCATATGCATAACCTAAACCCCGTCTTCTCTCAAAACCCTAATGCACTTGGCCAAATTAATCAAGAAATACACAATTGTGTAGAGGAGATCAAGGGAAGAAGGATAATAAATTGGAAAGTCAAGAAATCCCACAATAATTCCTAATTTGGAAGGTAGCTTCCCTGATATGCAGACGCGACGGCAAGGAGAATGGTTGGAGACCCAGACCTGAGATGGAACATACGGAGCAACAGGTGGTTACATTGGAATTAATTTTGGATATCATAAAATAAAATTGAAGTTCAACGGGAGAATGAGGCACCATGTCTAAACTCCCCCTGCTTATTTAGAATAGACATACAATTTGATTGAGAATCCAGTAATGTGAAGAGAGTAGAGTGTTTGATTTCTTACAATTCTAAGCATGTACTCACATTACAACTTTAGCATGTAATCAAGCTTGCATTCTCGAGAGAGATCCGTCCCCGGATGGCAAGATTCCCTCCACTGGTTAACATCCAATCCAACCTGGTGAATTTAATAACTAGTGAATCTTTATGCTCCCTCTCAACATGCTAGATTCTAGTGCTTGTTTAGAATCAACATATACAATTTGATTGAGAATCTAGCAATGAGAACAGAGTAGAGTGTTTGATTTCTTACAATTCAAAGCATGTACTCACATTACAACTTTAGCATGTAATCAAGCTTGCATTCAAGAGAGAGATCTGTCCTTGAATGACAAGATTCCCTCGACTGGTTAACATCCAATCCAACCTGGTGAATCTTTATGCTTCTTGTACACTTGCTCCACGGCTTGCAAGAGTCATCCAACCAAAGAGAAACAAACAATGTCCTCACTAAACCAATGCAAGAAGCGTTTGTGATTAATTGTTGGACTGTTTGCATGTATAGAGTAAAACTGAATAGGAGAATGTGTGGTAATGATAAAGAGAAAGTAGAGGCTTGAGGCAATGCAAGGGAATGATAATAATCCCATCATATGCACAAGAATTTTACCCTAAACCCTGTCTTCTGTGAAAACCTCTTATGCACTTGGCCAAATTGATCAATCAATGCAACCAATATGCAAGGGAATGATGATAATCCCATCATATGCACAAGAATTTTACCCTAAACACTGTCTTCTCTGAAAACCTCTTATGCACTTGGCCAAATTGATCAATAAATGCACAATTGTGTAGAGGAGATCAAGGGAAGAGGGATTATGAATTGAAAAGTCAAGAAATCCCACAATAAGTCCTAATTTTGAAGGTAAATTTCCCGATATACAGAGGTGATGGCAAGGAGAATGGTTGGAGACCCAAGGTCTAAGACAGAACATACGGAGCAACGAGTGGTTACATTGGAATTCATTTTTGATGTCATAAATTAAAATTGAAATTTAACGGAAGAATGAGGCACCATTTCTAAACTCCCCCTTCTTTTTGGGGTCTCCTTTGCCACGCTTGCTAGATATTTTTCTTTGCTCAAAGGAACTCGCTCAGACAATAGAACTCCCTCTCAACATGCTAGATTCTAGTGCTTGTTTTGAATAAACATATACAATTTGATTGAGAATCCAGCAATGTGAAGAGAGTAGAGTGTTTGATTTTTTACAATTCAAAGCATGTACTCACATTACAACTTTAGCATGTAATCAAGCTTGCATTATGCTCCTTGTACACCTTCTCCAAGGCTTGCAATAGTCATCCAACCAAAGAGAAACGAACAATGCCCTCACCAAGGTGGCATAACCAATGCAAGAAGCATTAGTGATTAATTGTTAGATTTTTTTCATGTATAGAGCAAATATGATTAGGAAAATGTGTGGAAATGATAAAGAGAAAGTAGAGGCTTGAGACAACGCAACCAATATGCAAGGAAATGATGAGAATCCCATCATATGTACAAGAACTTTACCCTAAACCCCGTCTTCTCTCAAAATCCTAATGCACTTGCCCAAATTGATCAAGAAATGCATAATTGTGTAGAGGAGATCAAGGGAAGAAGGATTATGGATTGAAAAGTCAAGAAATCCAACAATAATTCCTAATTTTGAACGTAACTTCCCTGATATGCAAAGGCGATGGCAAGGAGAATGGTTGGAGACCCAAGGTCTGAGACGACGGAACATACGGAGCGATAGGTGGTTACATTGGAATTGATTCTGGATGTCATAAATTAAAACTGAAATTCAACGTAAGAATGAGGGACCATTTCTAAACTCCCTGTTCTTTTTGGGGTCTCCTTTGCCACGCCCTGCTAGATTTGTTTGTTTGCTCAAAGGAACTTTCTCAGAGGAGGACAATAGAACTCCCTCTCAACATGCTAGATTCTAGTGCTTGTTTAAAATAAACTTATACAATTTAATTGAGAATCCAACAATGTGAATAGAGTAGAGTGTTTGATTTCTTACAATTCAAAGCATATACTCACAATACAACTTTAGCATGTAATCAAGCTTGCATTATGCTCCGTGTACACTTGCTCCAAGGCTTGCAATAGTCATCCAACCAAACAGAAATGAACAATGCCCTCACCAAGGCATAACCAATGCAAGAAGCATTAGTGATTAATTGTTGGATTTTTTGCATGTATAAGAGTAAAACTGATTAGAAAAATGTGTGGGAATAATAAAGAGTAAGTAGAGGCTCGAGGCAGTACAACCAATATGCAAGGGAATGATGAGAATCCCATCATATGCATAACCTAAACCCTGTCTTCTCTCAAAACCCTAATGCACTTGGCCAAATTAATCAAGAAATACACAATTGTGTAGTGGAGATCAAGGGAAGAAGGATAATGGATTGGAAACTCAAGAAATCCCACAATAATTCCTAATTTTGAAGGTAACTTCCCCAATATGCATACGCGATGGCAAGGAGAATGGTTGGAGACCTAGACCTGCCCTAAGACGGAACATACGAAGCAACAGGTGGTTACATTGGAATTGATTTTGGATGTCATAAATTAAAATTGAAATTCAACGGAAGAATGAGCCACCATGTCTAAACTCCCCCTTCTTTTTGGGGTCTCCTTTGGCCCATGCCATGCTAGATTTTTTTGTTTGCTCAAAGGAACTCGCTCAAAGGACAACAGAACTCCCTCTCAACATGCTAGATTCTAGTGCTTGTTTAGAATAAACTTATACAATTTGATTGAGAATCCAGCAATGTGAAGAGAGTAGAGTGTTTTATTTCTTAGAATTCAAAGCATGTACTCACATTACAACTTTAGCATGTAATCAAGCTTGCATTACGCTCCTTGTACACTTGCTCCAAGGCTTGCGATAGTCATCCAACCAAAGAGAAACGAACAATGCCCTCATCAAGGCTTAACTAATGCAAGAAGCATTAGTGATTAATTGTTGGATTTTTTGCATGTATAGAGTAAAACTGATTAGGAGAATGTGTGGGAATGATAATAAGAAAGTGGAGGCTCAAGGCAATGTAACCAATATTCAAGGCAATGATGAGAGTCCCATCATATGCATAAGAATTTTACCCTAATGCACTTGGCCGAATTGATCAAGGATGAAGGATTATGGATTGAAAAGTCAAGAAATCCCACAATATCTCCTAATTTTGAAGGTGGTTACATTGGAATTGATTTTGGATGTCATAAATTAAAATTAAAATTCAACGAAACAATGAGGCACCATTTCTAAACTCCCCCTTCTTTTTCGCGTCTCCTTTGCCATGCCCTTTCCGGATTTTTTTGTTTGCTCAAAGGAACTCGCTTAGAGGACAATAGAACTTGCTCCCAACATGCTAGATTCTAGTTCTTGTTTGAAATAAACTTATACAATTTGATTTAGAATCGAGCAATGTCAAGCGAGTAGAGTGTTTGATTTCTTACAATTCAAAGCATGTACTCACATTACAACTTTAGCATGTAATCAAGCTTGCATTATGCTCCTTGTACACTTGCTCCAAGGCTTGCAATAGTCATCCAACCAAAGAGAAACGAACAATGCCCTCATCAAGGCTTAACTAATGCAAGAAGCATTAGTGATTAATTGTTGGATTTTTTGCATGTATAGAGTAAAACTGATTAGGAGAATGTGTGGGAATGATAATAAGAAAGTGGAGGCTCGAGGCAATGCAACCAATATGCAAGGCAATGATGAGAATCCCATCATATGCATAAGAATTTTACCCTAAACCCTGTCTTCTTTCAAAACCCTAATGCACTTGGCCAAATTGATCAAGGATTTTTTCGTTTGCTCAAAGGAATTTTCTCAGAGGAGGACAATAGAACTCCCTCTCAACATGCTAGAATCTAGTGTTAAAATAAACTTATATAATTTAATTGAGAATCCAGCAATGTGAAGAGAGTAGAGTGTTTGATTTCTTACAATTCAAAGCATATACTCACAATACAACTTTAGCATGTAATCAAGCTTGCATTATGCTCCGTGTACAGTTGCTCCAAGGCTTGCAATAGTCATTCAATCAAACAAAAATGAATAATGCCCTCACCAAGGCATAACCAATGCAAGAAGCATTAGTTAGTGATTAATTATTGGATTTTTTACATGTATAGAGTAAAAGTGATTAGGAAAATGTGTGGGAATAATAAAGAGTAAGTAGAGGCTCGAGGAAATGCAACCAATATGCAAGGGAATGATGAGAATCCCATCATATGCATAACCTAAACCCCGTCTTCTCTCAAAACCCTAATTCACTTGGCAAAATTAATCAAGAAATACACAATTGTGTAGACGAGATCAAGGGAAGAAGGATAATAAATTGGAAAGTCAAGAAATCCCACAATAATTCCTAATTTTTAAGGTAACTTTCCCGATATGCAGACGCGACGGCAAGGACAATGGTTCGAGACCCAGACCTGAGATTGAACATACGGAGCAATAGGTGGTTACATTGGAATTGATTTTGGATGTCATAAAATAAAGTGGAGGCTCGAGGCAATGCAACCAATATGCAAGGCAATGATGAGAATCCCATCATATGCATAAGGATTTTACCCTAAACCCCGTCTTCTCTCAAAACCCTAATGCACTTGGCCAAATTGATCAAGAAATGCACAATTGTGTAGAGGAGATCAAGGGAAGAAGGATTATGGATTGAAAAGTCAAGAAATCCCACAATAAATCGTAATTTTGCAGGTAACTTTTCCGATATACACAGGCGATGGCAAGGAGAATGGTTGGAGACCCAGACCTGACACGGAACATATGGAGAAACAGGTGGTTACATTGGAATTGATTTTGGATGTCATAAATTAAAATTGAAATTCAACGGAAGAATGAGGCACCATTTTTAATTTCCCCCTTCTTTTTTGGGTCTCCTTTGCCACGCTCTGCTAGATTTTTTTTTTTGCTCAAAGGAACTCGCTCAGAGGAAAATAGAACTTGATCTCAACATGCTAGATTCTAGTGCTTGTTTAAAAAAAACTTATGCAATTTGATTGAGAATTTAGCAATGTGAAGAGAGTAGAGTGTTTGATTTCTTACAATTCAAAGCATGTACTCACATTACAACTTTAGCATGTAATCAAGCTTACATTATGCTCCTTGTACACTTTCTCCAAGGCTTGCAATAGTCATCCAACCAAAGAGAAATGAACAATGCCCTCACCAAGGCATAACCAATGCAAGAAGCATTAGTGATTAATTATTGGATTTTCTGCATGTATATAGTAAAACTGATTAGGAAAATGTGTGGGGATGTGATAAAGAGAAAGTAGAGGCTTGAGGCAATGCAACCAATATGCAAGGGAATGATGAGAATCCCATCATATGCACAAGAACTTTACCCTAAACCCCGTCTTCTCTCAAAACCCTAATGCACTTGGCTAAATATATCAAGAAATGCACAATTGTGTAGAGGAGATCAAGGGAAGAAGGATTATGGATTGAAAAGTCAAGAAATCCAACAATAATTTCTAATTTTGAACGTAACTTCCCTGATATGCAGAGGCGATGGCAAGGAGAATGGTTGGAGACCCAAGGTCTGAGACGACGGAACATACGGAGCGACAGTTGGTTACATTGGAATTGATTCTGGATGTCATAAATTAAAATTGAAATTCAACGTAAGAATGAGGGACCATTTCTAAACTCCCTCTTCTTTTTGGGGTCTCCTTTGCCACGCCTTGCTAGATTTCTTTGTTTGCTCAAAGGAACTTTCTCAGAGGACAATAGAACTCCCTCTCAAGATGCTAGATTCTAGTGCTTGTTTAAAATAAACTTATACAATTTAATTGAGAATCCAGCAATGTGAAGAGAGTAGAGTGTTTGATTTCTTACAATTCAAAGCATATACTCACAATACAACTTTAGCATGTAATGAAGCTTGCATTATGCTCCGTGTACACTTGCTTCAAGGCTTGCAATAGTCATTCAATCAAACAAAAATTAATAATGCCCTCACCAAGGCATAACCAATGCAAGAAGCATTAGTGAATAATTATTGGATTTTTTGCATGTATAGAGTAAAACTGATTAGGAAAATGTGTGGGAATAATAAAGAGTAAGTAGAGGCTCGAGGAAATGCAACCAATATGCAAGGGAATGATGAGAATCCCATCATATGCATAACCTAAACCCCGTCTTCTCTCAAAACCCTAATGCACTTGGCCAAATTAATCAAGAAATACACAATTGTGTAGAGGAGATCAAGGGAAGAAGGATAAAAAATTGAAAGTCAAGAAATCCCACAATAATTTCTAATTTTGAAGGTAACTTCCCCGATATGCAGACGCGACGGCAAGGAGAATGGTTGGAGACCCAGACCTGAGACGGAACATATGGAGCAACAGGTGGTTGCATTGGAATTGATTTTGGATGTCATAAAATAAAATTGAAACTCAACAGAAGAATGAGGCACCATGTCTAAACTCCCCCTGCTTATTTAGAATAGACATACAATTTGATTGAGAATCCAGTAATGTGAAGAGAGTAGAGTGTTTGATTTCTTACAATTCAAAGCATGTACTCACATTACAACTTTAGCATGTAATCAAGCTTGCATTCTCGAGAGAGATCCGTCCCCGGATGGCAAGATTCTCTCCACTGGTTAACATCCAATCCAACCTGGTGAATTTAATAACTAGTGAATCTTTATGCTCCCTCTCAACATGCTAGATTCTAGTGCTTGTTTAGAATCAACATATACAATTTGATTGAGAATCTAGCAATGAGAACAGAGTAGAGTATTTGATTTCTTACAATTCAAAGCATGTACTCACATTACAACTTTAGCATGTAATCAAGCTTGCATTCCCGAGAGAGATCTGTCCTCGAATGGCAAGATTTCCTCGATTGGTTAACATCCAATCCAACCTGGTGAATCTTTATGCTCCTTGTACACTTGCTCCACGGCTTGCAATAGTCATCCAACCAAAGAGAAACAAACAATGCCCTCACTAAGGCATAACCTATGCAAGAAGCGTTTGTGATTAATTGTTCGACTATTTGCATGTAAAGAGTAAAACTGAATAGGAGAACGTGCGGTAATGATAAAGAGACAGTAGAGGATCGAGGCAATGCAACCAATATGCAAGGGAATGATGATAATCCCATCATATGCACAAGAATTTTACCCTAAGCCCTGTCTTCTCTGAAAACCTCTTATGCACTTGGCCAAATTCATCAATAAATGCACAATTGTAAAGAGGAGATCAAGGGAAGAGGGATTATGAATTGAAAAATCAAGAAATCCCACAATAAGTCCTAATTTTGAAGGTAACTTCCCCGATATACAGAGGCGATGGCAAGGAGAATGGTTGGAGACCCAAGGTCTGAGAGACGGAACATACGGAGCAACAAGTGGTTACATTGGAATTGATTTTTGATGTCATAAATTAAAATTAAAATTTAACGGAAGAATGAGGCACCATTTCTAAACTCCTCCTTCTTTTTGGGGTCTCCTTTGCCACGCTTGCTAGATTTTTTTCTTTGCTCAAAGGAACTCGCTCAGAGGACAATAGAACTCCCTCTCAACATGCTAGATTCTAGTGCTTGTTTTGAATAAACATATACAATTTGATTGAGAATCCAGCAATGTGAAGAGAGTAGAGTGTTTGATTTTTTACAATTCAAAGCATGTACTCGCATTACAACTTTAGCATGTAATCAAGCTTGCATTATGCTCCTTGTACACCTTCTCCAAGGCTTGCAATAGTCATCCAACCAAAGAGAAACGAACAATGCCCTCACCAAGGTGGCATAACCAATGCAAGAAGCATTAGTGATTAATTGTTAGATTTTTTGCATGTATAGAGTAAAACTGATTAGGAAAATGTGTGGGAATGATAAAGAGAAAGTAGAGGCTCAAGGCAACGCAACCAATATACAAGGGAATGATGAGAATCCCATCATATGCACAAGAACTTTACCCTAAACCTCGTCTTCTCTCAAAATCCTAATGCACTTGGCCAAATTGATCAAGAAATGCACAATTGTGTAGAGGAGATCAAGGGAAGAAGGATTACGGATTGAAAAGTAAAGAAATCCAACAATAATTTCTAATTTTGAACGTAACTTCCCTGATATGCAGAGGTGAGATGGCAAGGAGAATGGTTGGAGACCCAAGGTCTGAGACGACGGAACATACGGAACGATAGGTTGTTACATTGGAATTGATTCTGGATGTCATAAATTAAAATTGAAATTCAACATAAGAATGAGGGACCATTTCTAAACTCCCTCTTCTTTTTGGGGTCTCCTTTGCCACGCCCTGCTATATTTTTTTGTTTGCTCAAAGGAACTTTCTCAGAGGAGGACAATAGAACTCCCTCTCAAGATGCTAGATTCTAGTGCTTGTTTAAAATAAACTTATACAATTTAATTGAGAATCCAGCAATGTGAAGAGAGTAGAGTGTTTGATTTCTTACAATTCAAAGCATGTACTCACATTACAACTTTAGCATGTAATCAAGCTTACATTATGCTCCTTGTACACTCTTTCCAAGGCTTGCAATAGTCATCCAACCAAAGAGAAACAAACAATGCCCTCACCAAGGCATAACCAATGCAAGAAGCATTAGTGATTAATTATTGGATTTTCTGCATGTATATAGTAAAACTTATTAGGAAAATGTGTGGGAATGTGATAAAGAGAAAGTAGATGCTCGAGGCAATGCAACCAATATGCAAGGGAATGATGTGAATCCCATCATATGCACAAGAACTTTACCCTAAATCCCGTCTTCTCTCAAAACCCTAATGCACTTGGCCAAATATATCAAGAAATGCACAATTGTGTAGAGGAGATCAAGGGAAGAAGGATTATGGATTGAAAAGTCAAGAAATCCAACAATAATTTCTAATTTTGAACGTAACTTCCCTGATATGCAGAGGCGATGGCAAGGAGAATGGTTGGAGACCCAAGGTCTGAGACGACGGAACATACAGAGTGACAGGTGGTTACATTGGAATTGATTCTGGATGTCATAAATTAAAATTGAAATTCAACGTAAGAATGAGGGACCATTTGTAAACTCCCTCTTCTTTTTGGGGTCTCCTTTGCCACGCCTTGCTAGATTTCTTTGTTTGCTCAAAGGAAATTTCTCAGAGGAGAATAGAACTCCCTCTCAACATGCTAGATTCTAGTGCTTGTTTAAAATAAACTTATACAATTTAATTGAGAATCCAGCAATGTGAAGAGAGTAGAGTGTTTGATTTCTTACAATTCAAAGCATATACTCACAATACAACTTTAGCATGTAATCAAGCTTGCATTATGCTCTGTGTACACTTGCTCCAAGGCTTGCAATAGTCATTCAAGCAAACAAAAATGAAGAATGCCCTCACCAAGGCATAACCGATGCAAGAAGGATTAGTGATTAATTGTTGGATTTTTTGCATGTGTAGAGTAAAACTGATTAGGAAAATGTGTGGGAATAATAAAGAGTAAGTAGAGGCTCGAGGAAATGCAACCAATATGCAAGGGAATGATGAGAATCCCATCATATGCATAACCTAAACCCCGTCTTCTCTCAAAACCCTAATGCACTTGGCCAAATTAATCAAGAAATACACAATTGTGTAGAGGAGATCAAGGGAAGAAGGATAATAAATTGGAAAGTCAAGAAATCCCACAATAATTCCTAATTTGGAAGGTAGCTTCCCTGATATGCAGACGCGACGGCAAGGAGAATGGTTGGAGACCCAGACCTGAGATGGAACATACGGAGCAACAGGTGGTTACATTGGAATTAATTTTGGATATCATAAAATAAAATTGAAGTTCAACGGGAGAATGAGGCACCATGTCTAAACTCCCCCTGCTTATTTAGAATAGACATACAATTTGATTGAGAATCCAGTAATGTGAAGAGAGTAGAGTGTTTGATTTCTTACAATTCAAAGCATGTACTCACATTACAACTTTAGCATGTAATCAAGCTTGCATTCTCGAGAGAGATCCGTCCCCGGATGGCAAGATTCCCTCCACTGGTTAACATCCAATCCAACCTGGTGAATTTAATAACTAGTGAATCTTTATGCTCCCTCTCAACATGCTAGATTCTAGTGCTTGTTTAGAATCAACATATACAATTTGATTGAGAATCTAGCAATGAGAACAGAGTAGAGTGTTTGATTTCTTACAATTCAAAGCATGTACTCACATTACAACTTTAGCATGTAATCAAGCTTGCATTCAAGAGAGAGATCTGTCCTTGAATGACAAGATTCCCTCGACTGGTTAACATCCAATCCAACCTGGTGAATCTTTATGCTTCTTGTACACTTGCTCCACGGCTTGCAATAGTCATCCAACCAAAGAGAAACAAACAATGTCCTCACTAAACCAATGCAAGAAGCGTTTGTGATTAATTGTTGGACTGTTTGCATGTATAGAGTAAAACTGAATAGGAGAATGTGTGGTAATGATAAAGAGAAAGTAGAGGCTTGAGGCAATGCAAGGGAATGATAATAATCCCATCATATGCACAAGAATTTTACCCTAAACCCTGTCTTCTGTGAAAACCTCTTATGCACTTGGCCAAATTGATCAATCAATGCAACCAATATGCAAGGGAATGATGATAATCCCATCATATGCACAAGAATTTTACCCTAAACACTGTCTTCTCTGAAAACCTCTTATGCACTTGGCCAAATTGATCAATAAATGCACAATTGTGTAGAGGAGATCAAGGGAAGAGGGATTATGAATTGAAAAGTCAAGAAATCCCACAATAAGTCCTAATTTTGAAGGTAAATTTCCCGATATACAGAGGTGATGGCAAGGAGAATGGTTGGAGACCCAAGGTCTAAGACAGAACATACGGAGCAACGAGTGGTTACATTGGAATTCATTTTTGATGTCATAAATTAAAATTGAAATTTAACGGAAGAATGAGGCACCATTTCTAAACTCCCCCTTCTTTTTGGGGTCTCCTTTGCCACGCTTGCTAGATATTTTTCTTTGCTCAAAGGAACTCGCTCAGACAATAGAACTCCCTCTCAACATGCTAGATTCTAGTGCTTGTTTTGAATAAACATATACAATTTGATTGAGAATCCAGCAATGTGAAGAGAGTAGAGTGTTTGATTTTTTACAATTCAAAGCATGTACTCGCATTACAACTTTAGCATGTAATCAAGCTTGCATTATGCTCCTTGTACACCTTCTCCAAGGCTTGCAATAGTCATCCAACCAAAGAGAAACGAACAATGCCCTCACCAAGGTGGCATAACCAATGCAAGAAGCATTAGTGATTAATTGTTAGATTTTTTTCATGTATAGAGCAAATATGATTAGGAAAATGTGTGGGAATGATAAAGAGAAAGTAGAGGCTTGAGACAACGCAACCAATATGCAAGGAAATGATGAGAATCCCATCATATGTACAAGAACTTTACCCTAAACCCCGTCTTCTCTCAAAATCCTAATGCACTTGCCCAAATTGATCAAGAAATGCATAATTGTGTAGAGGAGATCAAGGGAAGAAGGATTATGGATTGAAAAGTCAAGAAATCCAACAATAATTCCTAATTTTGAACGTAACTTCCCTGATATGCAAAGGCGATGGCAAGGAGAATGGTTGGAGACCCAAGGTCTGAGACGACGGAACATACGGAGCGATAGGTGGTTACATTGGAATTGATTCTGGATGTCATAAATTAAAACTGAAATTCAACGTAAGAATGAGGGACCATTTCTAAACTCCCTGTTCTTTTTGGGGTCTCCTTTGCCACGCCCTGCTAGATTTGTTTGTTTGCTCAAAGGAACTTTCTCAGAGGAGGACAATAGAACTCCCTCTCAACATGCTAGATTCTAGTGCTTGTTTAAAATAAACTTATACAATTTAATTGAGAATCCAGCAATGTGAATAGAGTAGAGTGTTTGATTTCTTACAATTCAAAGCATATACTCACAATACAACTTTAGCATGTAATCAAGCTTGCATTATGCTCCGTGTACACTTGCTCCAAGGCTTGCAATAGTCATCCAACCAAACAGAAATGAACAATGCCCTCACCAAGGCATAACCAATGCAAGAAGCATTAGTGATTAATTGTTGGATTTTTTGCATGTATAAGAGTAAAACTGATTAGAAAAATGTGTGGGAATAATAAAGAGTAAGTAGAGGCTCGAGGCAGTACAACCAATATGCAAGGGAATGATGAGAATCCCATCATATGCATAACCTAAACCTTGTCTTCTCTCAAAACCCTAATGCACTTGGCCAAATTAATCAAGAAATACACAATTGTGTAGTGGAGATCAAGGGAAGAAGGATAATGGATTGGAAACTCAAGAAATCCCACAATAATTCCTAATTTTGAAGGTAACTTCCCCAATATGCATACGCGATGGCAAGGAGAATGGTTGGAGACCTAGACCTGCCCTAAGACGGAACATACGAAGCAACAGGTGGTTACATTGGAATTGATTTTGGATGTCATAAATTAAAATTGAAATTCAACGGAAGAATGAGCCACCATGTCTAAACTCCCCCTTCTTTTTGGGGTCTCCTTTGGCCCATGCCATGCTAGATTTTTTTGTTTGCTCAAAGGAACTCGCTCAAAGGACAACAGAACTCCCTCTCAACATGCTAGATTCTAGTGCTTGTTTAGAATAAACTTATACAATTTGATTGAGAATCCAGCAATGTGAAGAGAGTAGAGTGTTTTATTTCTTAGAATTCAAAGCATGTACTCACATTACAACTTTAGCATGTAATCAAGCTTGCATTACGCTCCTTGTACACTTGCTCCAAGGCTTGCGATAGTCATCCAACCAAAGAGAAACGAACAATGCCCTCATCAAGGCTTAACTAATGCAAGAAGCATTAGTGATTAATTGTTGGATTTTTTGCATGTATAGAGTAAAACTGATTAGGAGAATGTGTGGGAATGATAATAAGAAAGTGGAGGCTCAAGGCAATGTAACCAATATTCAAGGCAATGATGAGAGTCCCATCATATGCATAAGAATTTTACCCTAATGCACTTGGTTGAATTGATCAAGGATGAAGGATTATGGATTGAAAAGTCAAGAAATCCCACAATATCTCCTAATTTTGAAGGTGGTTACATTGGAATTGATTTTGGATGTCATAAATTAAAATTAAAATTCAACGAAACAATGAGGCACCATTTCTAAACTCCCCCTTCTTTTTCGCGTCTCCTTTGCCATGCCCTTTCCGGATTTTTTTGTTTGCTCAAAGGAACTCGCTTAGAGGACAATAGAACTTGCTCCCAACATGCTAGATTCTAGTTCTTGTTTGAAATAAACTTATACAATTTGATTTAGAATCGAGCAATGTCAAGCGAGTAGAGTGTTTGATTTCTTACAATTCAAAGCATGTACTCACATTACAACTTTAGCATGTAATCAAGCTTGCATTATGCTCCTTGTACACTTGCTCCAAGGCTTGCAATAGTCATCCAACCAAAGAGAAACGAACAATGCCCTCATCAAGGCTTAACTAATGCAAGAAGCATTAGTGATTAATTGTTGGATTTTTTGCATGTATAGAGTAAAACTGATTAGGAGAATGTGTGGGAATGATAATAAGAAAGTGGAGGCTCGAGGCAATGCAACCAATATGCAAGGCAATGATGAGAATCCCATCATATGCATAAGAATTTTACCCTAAACCCTGTCTTCTTTCAAAACCCTAATGCACTTGGCCAAATTGATCAAGGATTTTTTCGTTTGCTCAAAGGAATTTTCTCAGAGGAGGACAATAGAACTCCCTCTCAACATGCTAGAATCTAGTGTTAAAATAAACTTATATAATTTAATTGAGAATCCAGCAATGTGAAGAGAGTAGAGTGTTTGATTTCTTACAATTCAAAGCATATACTCACAATACAACTTTAGCATGTAATCAAGCTTGCATTATGCTCCGTGTACAGTTGCTCCAAGGCTTGCAATAGTCATTCAATCAAACAAAAATGAATAATGCCCTCACCAAGGCATAACCAATGCAAGAAGCATTAGTTAGTGATTAATTATTGGATTTTTTGCATGTATAGAGTAAAAGTGATTAGGAAAATGTGTGGGAATAATAAAGAGTAAGTAGAGGCTCGAGGAAATGCAACCAATATGCAAGGGAATGATGAGAATCCCATCATATGCATAACCTAAACCCCGTCTTCTCTCAAAACCCTAATTCACTTGGCAAAATTAATCAAGAAATACACAATTGTGTAGACGAGATCAAGGGAAGAAGGATAATAAATTGGAAAGTCAAGAAATCCCACAATAATTCCTAATTTTTAAGGTAACTTTCCCGATATGCAGACGCGACGGCAAGGACAATGGTTCGAGACCCAGACCTGAGATTGAACATACGGAGCAATAGGTGGTTACATTGGAATTGATTTTGGATGTCATAAAATAAAGTGGAGGCTCGAGGCAATGCAACCAATATGCAAGGCAATGATGAGAATCCCATCATATGCATAAGGATTTTACCCTAAACCCCGTCTTCTCTCAAAACCCTAATGCACTTGGCCAAATTGATCAAGAAATGCACAATTGTGTAGAGGAGATCAAGGGAAGAAGGATTATGGATTGAAAAGTCAAGAAATCCCACAATAAATCGTAATTTTACAGGTAACTTTTCCGATATACACAGGCGATGGCAAGGAGAATGGTTGGAGACCCAGACCTGACACGGAACATATGGAGAAACAGGTGGTTACATTGGAATTGATTTTGGATGTCATAAATTAAAATTGAAATTCAACGGAAGAATGAGGCACCATTTTTAATTTCCCCCTTCTTTTTTGGGTCTCCTTTGCCACGCTCTGCTAGAATTTTTTTTTTGCTCAAAGGAACTCGCTCAGAGGAAAATAGAACTTGATCTCAACATGCTAGATTCTAGTGCTTGTTTAAAAAAAACTTATGCAATTTGATTGATAATTTAGCAATGTGAAGAGAGTAGAGTGTTTGATTTCTTACAATTCAAAGCATGTACTCACATTACAACTTTAGCATGTAATCAAGCTTACATTATGCTCCTTGTACACTTTCTCCAAGGCTTGCAATAGTCATCCAACCAAAGAGAAATGAACAATGCCCTCACCAAGGCATAACCAATGCAAGAAGCATTAGTGATTAATTATTGGATTTTCTGCATGTATATAGTAAAACTGATTAGGAAAATGTGTGGGGATGTGATAAAGAGAAAGTAGAGGCTTGAGGCAATGCAACCAATATGCAAGGGAATGATGAGAATCCCATCATATGCACAAGAACTTTACCCTAAACCCCGTCTTCTCTCAAAACCCTAATGCACTTGGCTAAATATATCAAGAAATGCACAATTGTGTAGAGGAGATCAAGGGAAGAAGGATTATGGATTGAAAAGTCAAGAAATCCAACAATAATTTCTAATTTTGAACGTAACTTCCCTGATATGCAGAGGCGATGGCAAGGAGAATGGTTGGAGACCCAAGGTCTAAGACGACGGAACATACGGAGCGACAGTTGGTTACATTGGAATTGATTCTGGATGTCATAAATTAAAATTGAAATTCAACGTAAGAATGAGGGACCATTTCTAAACTCCCTCTTCTTTTTGGGGTCTCCTTTGCCACGCCTTGCTAGATTTCTTTGTTTGCTCAAAGGAACTTTCTCAGAGGACAATAGAACTCCCTCTCAAGATGCTAGATTCTAGTGCTTGTTTAAAATAAACTTATACAATTTAATTGAGAATCCAGCAATGTGAAGAGAGTAGAGTGTTTGATTTCTTACAATTCAAAGCATATACTCACAATACAACTTTAGCATGTAATGAAGCTTGCATTATGCTCCGTGTACACTTGCTTCAAGGCTTGCAATAGTCATTCAATCAAACAAAAATGAATAATGCCCTCACCAAGGCATAACCAATGCAAGAAGCATTAGTGAATAATTATTGGATTTTTTGCATGTATAGAGTAAAACTGATTAGGAAAATGTGTGGGAATAATAAAGAGTAAGTAGAGGCTCGAGGAAATGCAACCAATATGCAAGGGAATGATGAGAATCCCATCATATGCATTACCTAAACCCCGTCTTCTCTCAAAACCCTAATGCACTTGGCCAAATTAATCAAGAAATACACAATTGTGTAGAGGAGATCAAGGGAAGAAGGATAAAAAATTGAAAGTCAAGAAATCCCACAATAATTTCTAATTTTGAAGGTAACTTCCCCGATATGCAGACGCGACGGCAAGGAGAATGGTTGGAGACCCAGACCTGAGACGGAACATATGGAGCAACAGGTGGTTGCATTGGAATTGATTTTGGATGTCATAAAATAAAATTGAAACTCAACAGAAGAATGAGGCACCATGTCTAAACTCCCCCTGCTTATTTAGAATAGACATACAATTTGATTGAGAATCCAGTAATGTGAAGAGAGTAGAGTGTTTGATTTCTTACAATTCAAAGCATGTACTCACATTACAACTTTAGCATGTAATCAAGCTTGCATTCTCGAGAGAGATCCGTCCCCGGATGGCAAGATTCTCTCCACTGGTTAACATCCAATCCAACCTGGTGAATTTAATAACTAGTGAATCTTTATGCTCCCTCTCAACATGCTAGATTCTAGTGCTTGTTTAGAATCAACATATACAATTTGATTGAGAATCTAGCAATGAGAACAGAGTAGAGTATTTGATTTCTTACAATTCAAAGCATGTACTCACGTTACAACTTTAGCATGTAATCAAGCTTGCATTCCCGAGAGAGATCTGTCCTCGAATGGCAAGATTTCCTCGATTGGTTAACATCCAATCCAACCTGGTGAATCTTTATGCTCCTTGTACACTTGCTCCACGGCTTGCAATAGTCATCCAACCAAAGAGAAACAAACAATGCCCTCACTAAGGCATAACCTATGCAAGAAGCGTTTGTGATTAATTGTTCGACTATTTGCATGTAAAGAGTAAAACTGAATAGGAGAACGTGCGGTAATGATAAAGAGACAGTAGAGGATCGAGGCAATGCAACCAATATGCAAGGGAATGATGATAATCCCATCATATGCACAAGAATTTTACCCTAAGCCCTGTCTTCTCTGAAAACCTCTTATGCACTTGGCCAAATTCATCAATAAATGCACAATTGTAAAGAGGAGATCAAGGGAAGAGGGATTATGAATTGAAAAATCAAGAAATCCCACAATAAGTCCTAATTTTGAAGGTAACTTCCCCGATATACAGAGGCGATGGCAAGGAGAATGATTGGAGACCCAAGGTCTGAGAGACGGAACATACGGAGCAACAAGTGGTTACATTGGAATTGATTTTTGATGTCATAAATTAAAATTAAAATTTAACGGAAGAATGAGGCACCATTTCTAAACTCCTCCTTCTTTTTGGGGTCTCCTTTGCCACGCTTGCTAGATTTTTTTCTTTGCTCAAAGGAACTCGCTCAGAGGACAATAGAACTCCCTCTCAACATGCTAGATTCTAGTGCTTGTTTTGAATAAACATATACAATTTGATTGAGAATCCAGCAATGTGAAGAGAGTAGAGTGTTTGATTTTTTACAATTCAAAGCATGTACTCGCATTACAACTTTAGCATGTAATCAAGCTTGCATTATGCTCCTTGTACACCTTCTCCAAGGCTTGCAATAGTCATCCAACCAAAGAGAAACGAACAATGCCCTCACCAAGGTGGCATAACCAATGCAAGAAGCATTAGTGATTAATTGTTAGATTTTTTGCATGTATAGAGTAAAACTGATTAGGAAAATGTGTGGGAATGATAAAGAGAAAGTAGAGGCTCAAGGCAACGCAACCAATATACAAGGGAATGATGAGAATCCCATCATATGCACAAGAACTTTACCCTAAACCTCGTCTTCTCTCAAAATCCTAATGCACTTGGCCAAATTGATCAAGAAATGCACAATTGTGTAGAGGAGATCAAGGGAAGAAGGATTACGGATTGAAAAGTAAAGAAATCCAACAATAATTTCTAATTTTGAACGTAACTTCCCTGATATGCAGAGGTGAGATGGCAAGGAGAATGGTTGGAGACCCAAGGTCTGAGACGACGGAACATACGGAACGATAGGTTGTTACATTGGAATTGATTCTGGATGTCATAAATTAAAATTGAAATTCAACATAAGAATGAGGGACCATTTCTAAACTCCCTCTTCTTTTTGGGGTCTCCTTTGCCACGCCCTGTTATATTTTTTTGTTTGCTCAAAGGAACTTTCTCAGAGGAGGACAATAGAACTCCCTCTCAACATGCTAGATTCTAGTGCTTGTTTAAAATAAACTTATACAATTTAATTGAGAATCCAGCAATGTGAAGAGAGTAGAGTGTTTGATTTCTTACAATTCAAAGCATGTACTCACATTACAACTTTAGCATGTAATCAAGCTTACATTATGCTCCTTGTACACTCTTTCCAAGGCTTGCAATAGTCATCCAACCAAAGAGAAACAAACAATGCCCTCACCAAGGCATAACCAATGCAAGAAGCATTAGTGATTAATTATTGGATTTTCTGCATGTATATAGTAAAACTTATTAGGAAAATGTGTGGGAATGTGATAAAGAGAAAGTAGAGGCTCGAGGCAATGCAACCAATATGCAAGGGAATGATGTGAATCCCATCATATGCACAAGAACTTTACCCTAAATCCCGTCTTCTCTCAAAACCCTAATGCACTTGGCCAAATATATCAAGAAATGCACAATTGTGTAGAGGAGATCAAGGGAAGAAGGATTATGGATTGAAAAGTCAAGAAATCCAACAATAATTTCTAATTTTGAACGTAACTTCCCTGATATGCAGAGGCGATGGCAAGGAGAATGGTTGGAGACCCAAGGTCTGAGACGACGGAACATACAGAGTGACAGGTGGTTACATTGGAATTGATTCTGGATGTCATAAATTAAAATTGAAATTCAACGTAAGAATGAGGGACCATTTGTAAACTCCCTCTTCTTTTTGGGGTCTCCTTTGCCACGCCTTGCTAGATTTCTTTGTTTGCTCAAAGGAAATTTCTCAGAGGAGAATAGAACTCCCTCTCAACATGCTAGATTCTAGTGCTTGTTTAAAATAAACTTATACAATTTAATTGAGAATCCAGCAATGTGAAGAGAGTAGAGTGTTTGATTTCTTACAATTCAAAGCATATACTCACAATACAACTTTAGCATGTAATCAAGCTTGCATTATGCTCTGTGTACACTTGCTCCAAGGCTTGCAATAGTCATTCAAGCAAACAAAAATGAAGAATGCCCTCACCAAGGCATAACCGATGCAAGAAGGATTAGTGATTAATTGTTGGATTTTTTGCATGTATAGAGTAAAACTGATTAGGAAAATGTGTGGGAATAATAAAGAGTAAGTAGAGGCTCGAGGAAATGCAACCAATATGCAAGGGAATGATGAGAATCCCATCATATGCATAACCTAAACCCCGTCTTCTCTCAAAACCCTAATGCACTTGGCCAAATTAATCAAGAAATACACAATTGTGTAGAGGAGATCAAGGGAAGAAGGATAATAAATTGGAAAGTCAAGAAATCCCACAATAATTCCTAATTTGGAAGGTAGCTTCCCTGATATGCAGACGCGACGGCAAGGAGAATGGTTGGAGACCCAGACCTGAGATGGAACATACGGAGCAACAGGTGGTTACATTGGAATTAATTTTGGATATCATAAAATAAAATTGAAGTTCAACGGGAGAATGAGGCACCATGTCTAAACTCCCCCTGCTTATATAGAATAGACATACAATTTGATTGAGAATCCAGTAATGTGAAGAGAGTAGAGTGTTTGATTTCTTACAATTCAAAGCATGTACTCACATTACAACTTTAGCATGTAATCAAGCTTGCATTCTCGAGAGAGATCCGTCCCCGGATGGCAAGATTCCCTCCACTGGTTAACATCCAATCCAACCTGGTGAATTTAATAACTAGTGAATCTTTATGCTCCCTCTCAACATGCTAGATTCTAGTGCTTGTTTAGAATCAACATATACAATTTGATTGAGAATCTAGCAATGAGAACAGAGTAGAGTGTTTGATTTCTTACAATTCAAAGCATGTACTCACATTACAACTTTAGCATGTAATCAAGCTTGCATTCAAGAGAGAGATCTGTCCTTGAATGACAAGATTCCCTCGACTGGTTAACATCCAATCCAACCTGGTGAATCTTTATGCTTCTTGTACACTTGCTCCACGGCTTGCAATAGTCATCCAACCAAAGAGAAACAAACAATGTCCTCACTAAACCAATGCAAGAAGCGTTTGTGATTAATTGTTGGACTGTTTGCATGTATAGAGTAAAACTGAATAGGAGAATGTGTGGTAATGATAAAGAGAAAGTAGAGGCTTGAGGCAATGCAAGGGAATGATAATAATCCCATCATATGCACAAGAATTTTACCCTAAACCCTGTCTTCTGTGAAAACCTCTTATGCACTTGGCCAAATTGATCAATCAATGCAACCAATATGCAAGGGAATGATGATAATCCCATCATATGCACAAGAATTTTACCCTAAACACTGTCTTCTCTGAAAACCTCTTATGCACTTGGCCAAATTGATCAATAAATGCACAATTGTGTAGAGGAGATCAAGGGAAGAGGGATTATGAATTGAAAAGTCAAGAAATCCCACAATAAGTCCTAATTTTGAAGGTAAATTTCCCGATATACAGAGGTGATGGCAAGGAGAATGGTTGGAGACCCAAGGTCTAAGACAGAACATACGGAGCAACGAGTGGTTACATTGGAATTCATTTTTGATGTCATAAATTAAAATTGAAATTTAACGGAAGAATGAGGCACCATTTCTAAACTCCCCCTTCTTTTTGGGGTCTCCTTTGCCACGCTTGCTAGATATTTTTCTTTGCTCAAAGGAACTCGCTCAGACAATAGAACTCCCTCTCAACATGCTAGATTCTAGTGCTTGTTTTGAATAAACATATACAATTTGATTGAGAATCCAGCAATGTGAAGAGAGTAGAGTGTTTGATTTTTTACAATTCAAAGCATGTACTCGCATTACAACTTTAGCATGTAATCAAGCTTGCATTATGCTCCTTGTACACCTTCTCCAAGGCTTGCAATAGTCATCCAACCAAAGAGAAACGAACAATGCCCTCACCAAGGTGGCATAACCAATGCAAGAAGCATTAGTGATTAATTGTTAGATTTTTTTCATGTATAGAGCAAATATGATTAGGAAAATGTGTGGGAATGATAAAGAGAAAGTAGAGGCTTGAGACAACGCAACCAATATGCAAGGAAATGATGAGAATCCCATCATATGTACAAGAACTTTACCCTAAACCCCGTCTTCTCTCAAAATCCTAATGCACTTGCCCAAATTGATCAAGAAATGCATAATTGTGTAGAGGAGATCAAGGGAAGAAGGATTATGGATTGAAAAGTCAAGAAATCCAACAATAATTCCTAATTTTGAACGTAACTTCCCTGATATGCAAAGGCGATGGCAAGGAGAATGGTTGGAGACCCAAGGTCTGAGACGACGGAACATACGGAGCGATAGGTGGTTACATTGGAATTGATTCTGGATGTCATAAATTAAAACTGAAATTCAACGTAAGAATGAGGGACCATTTCTAAACTCCCTGTTCTTTTTGGGGTCTCCTTTGCCACGCCCTGCTAGATTTGTTTGTTTGCTCAAAGGAACTTTCTCAGAGGAGGACAATAGAACTCCCTCTCAACATGCTAGATTCTAGTGCTTGTTTAAAATAAACTTATACAATTTAATTGAGAATCCAGCAATGTGAATAGAGTAGAGTGTTTGATTTCTTACAATTCAAAGCATATACTCACAATACAACTTTAGCATGTAATCAAGCTTGCATTATGCTCCGTGTACACTTGCTCCAAGGCTTGCAATAGTCATCCAACCAAACAGAAATGAACAATGCCCTCACCAAGGCATAACCAATGCAAGAAGCATTAGTGATTAATTGTTGGATTTTTTGCATGTATAAGAGTAAAACTGATTAGAAAAATGTGTGGGAATAATAAAGAGTAAGTAGAGGCTCGAGGCAGTACAACCAATATGCAAGGGAATGATGAGAATCCCATCATATGCATAACCTAAACCCTGTCTTCTCTCAAAACCCTAATGCACTTGGCCAAATTAATCAAGAAATACACAATTGTGTAGTGGAGATCAAGGGAAGAAGGATAATGGATTGGAAACTCAAGAAATCCCACAATAATTCCTAATTTTGAAGGTAACTTCCCCAATATGCATACGCGATGGCAAGGAGAATGGTTGGAGACCTAGACCTGCCCTAAGACGGAACATACGAAGCAACAGGTGGTTACATTGGAATTGATTTTGGATGTCATAAATTAAAATTGAAATTCAACGGAAGAATGAGCCACCATGTCTAAACTCCCCCTTCTTTTTGGGGTCTCCTTTGGCCCATGCCATGCTAGATTTTTTTGTTTGCTCAAAGGAACTCGCTCAAAGGACAACAGAACTCCCTCTCAACATGCTAGATTCTAGTGCTTGTTTAGAATAAACTTATACAATTTGATTGAGAATCCAGCAATGTGAAGAGAGTAGAGTGTTTTATTTCTTAGAATTCAAAGCATGTACTCACATTACAACTTTAGCATGTAATCAAGCTTGCATTACGCTCCTTGTACACTTGCTCCAAGGCTTGCGATAGTCATCCAACCAAAGAGAAACGAACAATGCCCTCATCAAGGCTTAACTAATGCAAGAAGCATTAGTGATTAATTGTTGGATTTTTTGCATGTATAGAGTAAAACTGATTAGGAGAATGTGTGGGAATGATAATAAGAAAGTGGAGGCTCAAGGCAATGTAACCAATATTCAAGGCAATGATGAGAGTCCCATCATATGCATAAGAATTTTACCCTAATGCACTTGGCCGAATTGATCAAGGATGAAGGATTATGGATTGAAAAGTCAAGAAATCCCACAATATCTCCTAATTTTGAAGGTGGTTACATTGGAATTGATTTTGGATGTCATAAATTAAAATTAAAATTCAACGAAACAATGAGGCACCATTTCTAAACTCCCCCTTCTTTTTCGCGTCTCCTTTGCCATGCCCTTTCCGGATTTTTTTGTTTGCTCAAAGGAACTCGCTTAGAGGACAATAGAACTTGCTCCCAACATGCTAGATTCTAGTTCTTGTTTGAAATAAACTTATACAATTTGATTTAGAATCGAGCAATGTCAAGCGAGTAGAGTGTTTGATTTCTTACAATTCAAAGCATGTACTCACATTACAACTTTAGCATGTAATCAAGCTTGCATTATGCTCCTTGTACACTTGCTCCAAGGCTTGCAATAGTCATCCAACCAAAGAGAAACGAACAATGCCCTCATCAAGGCTTAACTAATGCAAGAAGCATTAGTGATTAATTGTTGGATTTTTTGCATGTATAGAGTAAAACTGATTAGGAGAATGTGTGGGAATGATAATAAGAAAGTGGAGGCTCGAGGCAATGCAACCAATATGCAAGGCAATGATGAGAATCCCATCATATGCATAAGAATTTTACCCTAAACCCTGTCTTCTTTCAAAACCCTAATGCACTTGGCCAAATTGATCAAGGATTTTTTCGTTTGCTCAAAGGAATTTTCTCAGAGGAGGACAATAGAACTCCCTCTCAACATGCTAGAATCTAGTGTTAAAATAAACTTATATAATTTAATTGAGAATCCAGCAATGTGAAGAGAGTAGAGTGTTTGATTTCTTACAATTCAAAGCATATACTCACAATACAACTTTAGCATGTAATCAAGCTTGCATTATGCTCCGTGTACAGTTGCTCCAAGGCTTGCAATAGTCATTCAATCAAACAAAAATGAATAATGCCCTCACCAAGGCATAACCAATGCAAGAAGCATTAGTTAGTGATTAATTATTGGATTTTTTGCATGTATAGAGTAAAAGTGATTAGGAAAATGTGTGGGAATAATAAAGAGTAAGTAGAGGCTCGAGGAAATGCAACCAATATGCAAGGGAATGATGAGAATCCCATCATATGCATAACCTAAACCCCGTCTTCTCTCAAAACCCTAATTCACTTGGCAAAATTAATCAAGAAATACACAATTGTGTAGACGAGATCAAGGGAAGAAGGATAATAAATTGGAAAGTCAAGAAATCCCACAATAATTCCTAATTTTTAAGGTAACTTTCCCGATATGCAGACGCGACGGCAAGGACAATGGTTCGAGACCCAGACCTGAGATTGAACATACGGAGCAATAGGTGGTTACATTGGAATTGATTTTGGATGTCATAAAATAAAGTGGAGGCTCGAGGCAATGCAACCAATATGCAAGGCAATGATGAGAATCCCATCATATGCATAAGGATTTTACCCTAAACCCCGTCTTCTCTCAAAACCCTAATGCACTTGGCCAAATTGATCAAGAAATGCACAATTGTGTAGAGGAGATCAAGGGAAGAAGGATTATGGATTGAAAAGTCAAGAAATCCCACAATAAATCGTAATTTTGCAGGTAACTTTTCCGATATACACAGGCGATGGCAAGGAGAATGGTTGGAGACCCAGACCTGACACGGAACATATGGAGAAACAGGTGGTTACATTGGAATTGATTTTGGATGTCATAAATTAAAATTGAAATTCAACGGAAGAATGAGGCACCATTTTTAATTTCCCCCTTCTTTTTTGGGTCTCCTTTGCCACGCTCTGCTAGATTTTTTTTTTTGCTCAAAGGAACTCGCTCAGAGGAAAATAGAACTTGATCTCAACATGCTAGATTCTAGTGCTTGTTTAAAAAAAACTTATGCAATTTGATTGATAATTTAGCAATGTGAAGAGAGTAGAGTGTTTGATTTCTTACAATTCAAAGCATGTACTCACATTACAACTTTAGCATGTAATCAAGCTTACATTATGCTCCTTGTACACTTTCTCCAAGGCTTGCAATAGTCATCCAACCAAAGAGAAATGAACAATGCCCTCACCAAGGCATAACCAATGCAAGAAGCATTAGTGATTAATTATTGGATTTTCTGCATGTATATAGTAAAACTGATTAGGAAAATGTGTGGGGATGTGATAAAGAGAAAGTAGAGGCTTGAGGCAATGCAACCAATATGCAAGGGAATGATGAGAATCCCATCATATGCACAAGAACTTTACCCTAAACCCCGTCTTCTCTCAAAACCCTAATGCACTTGGCTAAATATATCAAGAAATGCACAATTGTGTAGAGGAGATCAAGGGAAGAAGGATTATGGATTGAAAAGTCAAGAAATCCAACAATAATTTCTAATTTTGAACGTAACTTCCCTGATATGCAGAGGCGATGGCAAGGAGAATGGTTGGAGACCCAAGGTCTGAGACGACGGAACATACGGAGCGACAGTTGGTTACATTGGAATTGATTCTGGATGTCATAAATTAAAATTGAAATTCAACGTAAGAATGAGGGACCATTTCTAAACTCCCTCTTCTTTTTGGGGTCTCCTTTGCCACGCCTTGCTAGATTTCTTTGTTTGCTCAAAGGAACTTTCTCAGAGGACAATAGAACTCCCTCTCAAGATGCTAGATTCTAGTGCTTGTTTAAAATAAACTTATACAATTTAATTGAGAATCCAGCAATGTGAAGAGAGTAGAGTGTTTGATTTCTTACAATTCAAAGCATATACTCACAATACAACTTTAGCATGTAATGAAGCTTGCATTATGCTCCGTGTACACTTGCTTCAAGGCTTGCAATAGTCATTCAATCAAACAAAAATGAATAATGCCCTCACCAAGGCATAACCAATGCAAGAAGCATTAGTGAATAATTATTGGATTTTTTGCATGTATAGAGTAAAACTGATTAGGAAAATGTGTGGGAATAATAAAGAGTAAGTAGAGGCTCGAGGAAATGCAACCAATATGCAAGGGAATGATGAGAATCCCATCATATGCATAACCTAAACCCCGTCTTCTCTCAAAACCCTAATGCACTTGGCCAAATTAATCAAGAAATACACAATTGTGTAGAGGAGATCAAGGGAAGAAGGATAAAAAATTGAAAGTCAAGAAATCCCACAATAATTTCTAATTTTGAAGGTAACTTCCCCGATATGCAGACGCGACGGCAAGGAGAATGGTTGGAGACCCAGACCTGAGACGGAACATATGGAGCAACAGGTGGTTGCATTGGAATTGATTTTGGATGTCATAAAATAAAATTGAAACTCAACAGAAGAATGAGGCACCATGTCTAAACTCCCCCTGCTTATTTAGAATAGACATACAATTTGATTGAGAATCCAGTAATGTGAAGAGAGTAGAGTGTTTGATTTCTTACAATTCAAAGCATGTACTCACATTACAACTTTAGCATGTAATCAAGCTTGCATTCTCGAGAGAGATCCGTCCCCGGATGGCAAGATTCTCTCCACTGGTTAACATCCAATCCAACCTGGTGAATTTAATAACTAGTGAATCTTTATGCTCCCTCTCAACATGCTAGATTCTAGTGCTTATTTAGAATCAACATATACAATTTGATTGAGAATCTAGCAATGAGAACAGAGTAGAGTATTTGATTTCTTACAATTCAAAGCATGTACTCACATTACAACTTTAGCATGTAATCAAGCTTGCATTCCCGAGAGAGATCTGTCCTCGAATGGCAAGATTTCCTCGATTGGTTAACATCCAATCCAACCTGGTGAATCTTTATGCTCCTTGTACACTTGCTCCACGGCTTGCAATAGTCATCCAACCAAAGAGAAACAAACAATGCCCTCACTAAGGCATAACCTATGCAAGAAGCGTTTGTGATTAATTGTTCGACTATTTGCATGTAAAGAGTAAAACTGAATAGGAGAACGTGCGGTAATGATAAAGAGACAGTAGAGGATCGAGGCAATGCAACCAATATGCAAGGGAATGATGATAATCCCATCATATGCACAAGAATTTTACCCTAAGCCCTGTCTTCTCTGAAAACCTCTTATGCACTTGGCCAAATTCATCAATAAATGCACAATTGTAAAGAGGAGATCAAGGGAAGAGGGATTATGAATTGAAAAATCAAGAAATCCCACAATAAGTCCTAATTTTGAAGGTAACTTCCCCGATATACAGAGGCGATGGCAAGGAGAATGGTTGGAGACCCAAGGTCTGAGAGACGGAACATACGGAGCAACAAGTGGTTACATTGGAATTGATTTTTGATGTCATAAATTAAAATTAAAATTTAACGGAAGAATGAGGCACCATTTCTAAACTCCTCCGTCTTTTTGGGGTCTCCTTTGCCACGCTTGCTAGATTTTTTTCTTTGCTCAAAGGAACTCGCTCAGAGGACAATAGAACTCCCTCTCAACATGCTAGATTCTAGTGCTTGTTTTGAATAAACATATACAATTTGATTGAGAATCCAGCAATGTGAAGAGAGTAGAGTGTTTGATTTTTTACAATTCAAAGCATGTACTCGCATTACAACTTTAGCATGTAATCAAGCTTGCATTATGCTCCTTGTACACCTTCTCCAAGGCTTGCAATAGTCATCCAACCAAAGAGAAACGAACAATGCCCTCACCAAGGTGGCATAACCAATGCAAGAAGCATTAGTGATTAATTGTTAGATTTTTTGCATGTATAGAGTAAAACTGATTAGGAAAATGTGTGGGAATGATAAAGAGAAAGTAGAGGCTCAAGGCAACGCAACCAATATACAAGGGAATGATGAGAATCCCATCATATGCACAAGAACTTTACCCTAAACCTCGTCTTCTCTCAAAATCCTAATGCACTTGGCCAAATTGATCAAGAAATGCACAATTGTGTAGAGGAGATCAAGGGAAGAAGGATTACGGATTGAAAAGTAAAGAAATCCAACAATAATTTCTAATTTTGAACGTAACTTCCCTGATATGCAGAGGTGAGATGGCAAGGAGAATGGTTGGAGACCCAAGGTCTGAGACGACGGAACATACGGAACGATAGGTTGTTACATTGGAATTGATTCTGGATGTCATAAATTAAAATTGAAATTCAACATAAGAATGAGGGACCATTTCTAAACTCCCTCTTCTTTTTGGGGTCTCCTTTGCCACGCCCTGCTATATTTTTTTGTTTGCTCAAAGGAACTTTCTCAGAGGAGGACAATAGAACTCCCTCTCAACATGCTAGATTCTAGTGCTTGTTTAAAATAAACTTATACAATTTAATTGAGAATCCAGCAATGTGAAGAGAGTAGAGTGTTTGATTTCTTACAATTCAAAGCATGTACTCACATTACAACTTTAGCATGTAATCAAGCTTACATTATGCTCCTTGTACACTTTTTCCAAGGCTTGCAATAGTCATCCAACCAAAGAGAAACAAACAATGCCCTCACCAAGGCATAACCAATGCAAGAAGCATTAGTGATTAATTATTGGATTTTCTGCATGTATATAGTAAAACTTATTAGGAAAATGTGTGGGAATGTGATAAAGAGAAAGTAGAGGCTCGAGGCAATGCAACCAATATGCAAGGGAATGATGTGAATCCCATCATATGCATAAGAACTTTACCCTAAATCCCGTCTTCTCTCAAAACCCTAATGCACTTGGCCAAATATATCAAGAAATGCACAATTGTGTAGAGGAGATCAAGGGAAGAAGGATTATGGATTGAAAAGTCAAGAAATCCAACAATAATTTCTAATTTTGAACGTAACTTCCCTGATATGCAGAGGCGATGGCAAGGAGAATGGTTGGAGACCCAAGGTCTGAGACGACGGAACATACAGAGTGACAGGTGGTTACATTGGAATTGATTCTGGATGTCATAAATTAAAATTGAAATTCAACGTAAGAATGAGGGACCATTTGTAAACTCCCTCTTCTTTTTGGGGTCTCCTTTGCCACGCCTTGCTAGATTTTTTTGTTTGCTCAAAGGAAATTTCTCAGAGGAGAATAGAACTCCCTCTCAACATGCTAGATTCTAGTGCTTGTTTAAAATAAACTTATACAATTTAATTGAGAATCCAGCAATGTGAAGAGAGTAGAGTGTTTGATTTCTTACAATTCAAAGCATATACTCACAATACAACTTTAGCATGTAATCAAGCTTGCATTATGCTCTGTGTACACTTGCTCCAAGGCTTGCAATAGTCATTCAAGCAAACAAAAATGAAGAATGCCCTCACCAAGGCATAACCGATGCAAGAAGGATTAGTGATTAATTGTTGGATTTTTTGCATGTATAGAGTAAAACTGATTAGGAAAATGTGTGGGAATAATAAAGAGTAAGTAGAGGCTCGAGGAAATGCAACCAATATGCAAGGGAATGATGAGAATCCCATCATATGCATAACCTAAACCCCGTCTTCTCTCAAAACCCTAATGCACTTGGCCAAATTAATCAAGAAATACACAATTGTGTAGAGGAGATCAAGGGAAGAAGGATAATAAATTGGAAAGTCAAGAAATCCCACAATAATTCCTAATTTGGAAGGTAGCTTCCCTGATATGCAGACGCGACGGCAAGGAGAATGGTTGGAGACCCAGACCTGAGATGGAACATACGGAGCAACAGGTGGTTACATTGGAATTAATTTTGGATATCATAAAATAAAATTGAAATTCAACGGGAGAATGAGGCACCATGTCTAAACTCCCCCTGCTTATTTAGAATAGACATACAATTTGATTGAGAATCCAGTAATGTGAAGAGAGTAGAGTGTTTGATTTCTTACAATTCAAAGCATGTACTCACATTACAACTTTAGCATGTAATCAAGCTTGCATTCTCGAGAGAGATCCGTCCCCGGATGGCAAGATTCCCTCCACTGGTTAACATCCAATCCAACCTGGTGAATTTAATAACTAGTGAATCTTTATGCTCCCTCTCAACATGCTAGATTCTAGTGCTTGTTTAGAATCAACATATACAATTTGATTGAGAATCTAGCAATGAGAACAGAGTAGAGTGTTTGATTTCTTACAATTCAAAGCATGTACTCACATTACAACTTTAGCATGTAATCAAGCTTGCATTCAAGAGAGAGATCTGTCCTTGAATGACAAGATTCCCTCGACTGGTTAACATCCAATCCAACCTGGTGAATCTTTATGCTTCTTGTACACTTGCTCCACGGCTTGCAATAGTCATCCAACCAAAGAGAAACAAACAATGTCCTCACTAAACCAATGCAAGAAGCGTTTGTGATTAATTGTTGGACTGTTTGCATGTATAGAGTAAAACTGAATAGGAGAATGTGTGGTAATGATAAAGAGAAAGTAGAGGCTTGAGGCAATGCAAGGGAATGATAATAATCCCATCATATGCACAAGAATTTTACCCTAAACCCTGTCTTCTGTGAAAACCTCTTATGCACTTGGCCAAATTGATCAATCAATGCAACCAATATGCAAGGGAATGATGATAATCCCATCATATGCACAAGAATTTTACCCTAAACACTGTCTTCTCTGAAAACCTCTTATGCACTTGGCCAAATTGATCAATAAATGCACAATTGTGTAGAGGAGATCAAGGGAAGAGGGATTATGAATTGAAAAGTCAAGAAATCCCACAATAAGTCCTAATTTTGAAGGTAAATTTCCCGATATACAGAGGTGATAGCAAGGAGAATGGTTGGAGACCCAAGGTCTAAGACAGAACATACGGAGCAACGAGTGGTTACATTGGAATTCATTTTTGATGTCATAAATTAAAATTGAAATTTAACGGAAGAATGAGGCACCATTTCTAAACTCCCCCTTCTTTTTGGGGTCTCCTTTGCCACGCTTGCTAGATATTTTTCTTTGCTCAAAGGAACTCGCTCAGACAATAGAACTCCCTCTCAACATGCTAGATTCTAGTGCTTGTTTTGAATAAACATATACAATTTGATTGAGAATCCAGCAATGTGAAGAGAGTAGAGTGTTTGATTTTTTACAATTCAAAGCATGTACTCGCATTACAACTTTAGCATGTAATCAAGCTTGCATTATGCTCCTTGTACACCTTCTCCAAGGCTTGCAATAGTCATCCAACCAAAGAGAAACGAACAATGCCCTCACCAAGGTGGCATAACCAATGCAAGAAGCATTAGTGATTAATTGTTAGATTTTTTTCATGTATAGAGCAAATATGATTAGGAAAATGTGTGGGAATGATAAAGAGAAAGTAGAGGCTTGAGACAACGCAACCAATATGCAAGGAAATGATGAGAATCCCATCATATGTACAAGAACTTTACCCTAAACCCCGTCTTCTCTCAAAATCCTAATGCACTTGCCCAAATTGATCAAGAAATGCATAATTGTGTAGAGGAGATCAAGGGAAGAAGGATTATGGATTGAAAAGTCAAGAAATCCAACAATAATTCCTAATTTTGAACGTAACTTCCCTGATATGCAAAGGCGATGGCAAGGAGAATGGTTGGAGACCCAAGGTCTGAGACGACGGAACATACGGAGCGATAGGTGGTTACATTGGAATTGATTCTGGATGTCATAAATTAAAACTGAAATTCAACGTAAGAATGAGGGACCATTTCTAAACTTCCTGTTCTTTTTGGGGTCTCCTTTGCCACGCCCTGCTAGATTTGTTTGTTTGCTCAAAGGAACTTTCTCAGAGGAGGACAATAGAACTCCCTCTCAACATGCTAGATTCTAGTGCTTGTTTAAAATAAACTTATACAATTTAATTGAGAATCCAGCAATGTGAATAGAGTAGAGTGTTTGATTTCTTACAATTCAAAGCATATACTCACAATACAACTTTAGCATGTAATCAAGCTTGCATTATGCTCCGTGTACACTTGCTCCAAGGCTTGCAATAGTCATCCAACCAAACAGAAATGAACAATGCCCTCACCAAGGCATAACCAATGCAAGAAGCATTAGTGATTAATTGTTGGATTTTTTGCATGTATAAGAGTAAAACTGATTAGAAAAATGTGTGGGAATAATAAAGAGTAAGTAGAGGCTCGAGGCAGTACAACCAATATGCAAGGGAATGATGAGAATCCCATCATATGCATAACCTAAACCCTGTCTTCTCTCAAAACCCTAATGCACTTGGCCAAATTAATCAAGAAATACACAATTGTGTAGTGGAGATCAAGGGAAGAAGGATAATGGATTGGAAACTCAAGAAATCCCACAATAATTCCTAATTTTGAAGGTAACTTCCCCAATATGCATACGCGATGGCAAGGAGAATGGTTGGAGACCTAGACCTGCCCTAAGACGGAACATACGAAGCAACAGGTGGTTACATTGGAATTGATTTTGGATGTCATAAATTAAAATTGAAATTCAACGGAAGAATGAGCCACCATGTCTAAACTCCCCCTTCTTTTTGGGGTCTCCTTTGGCCCATGCCATGCTAGATTTTTTTGTTTGCTCAAAGGAACTCGCTCAAAGGACAACAGAACTCCCTCTCAACATGCTAGATTCTAGTGCTTGTTTAGAATAAACTTATACAATTTGATTGAGAATCCAGCAATGTGAAGAGAGTAGAGTGTTTTATTTCTTAGAATTCAAAGCATGTACTCACATTACAACTTTAGCATGTAATCAAGCTTGCATTACGCTCCTTGTACACTTGCTCCAAGGCTTGCGATAGTCATCCAACCAAAGAGAAACGAACAATGCCCTCATCAAGGCTTAACTAATGCAAGAAGCATTAGTGATTAATTGTTGGATTTTTTGCATGTATAGAGTAAAACTGATTAGGAGAATGTGTGGGAATGATAATAAGAAAGTGGAGGCTCAAGGCAATGTAACCAATATTCAAGGCAATGATGAGAGTCCCATCATATGCATAAGAATTTTACCCTAATGCACTTGGCCGAATTGATCAAGGATGAAGGATTATGGATTGAAAAGTCAAGAAATCCCACAATATCTCCTAATTTTGAAGGTGGTTACATTGGAATTGATTTTGGATGTCATAAATTAAAATTAAAATTCAACGAAACAATGAGGCACCATTTCTAAACTCCCCCTTCTTTTTCGCGTCTCCTTTGCCATGCCCTTTTCGGATTTTTTTGTTTGCTCAAAGGAACTCGCTTAGAGGACAATAGAACTTGCTCCCAACATGCTAGATTCTAGTTCTTGTTTGAAATAAACTTATACAATTTGATTTAGAATCGAGCAATGTCAAGCGAGTAGAGTGTTTGATTTCTTACAATTCAAAGCATGTACTCACATTACAACTTTAGCATGTAATCAAGCTTGCATTATGCTCCTTGTACACTTGCTCCAAGGCTTGCAATAGTCATCCAACCAAAGAGAAACGAACAATGCCCTCATCAAGGCTTAACTAATGCAAGAAGCATTAGTGATTAATTGTTGGATTTTTTGCATGTATAGAGTAAAACTGATTAGGAGAATGTGTGGGAATGATAATAAGAAAGTGGAGGCTCGAGGCAATGCAACCAATATGCAAGGCAATGATGAGAATCCCATCATATGCATAAGAATTTTACCCTAAACCCTGTCTTCTTTCAAAACCCTAATGCACTTGGCCAAATTGATCAAGGATTTTTTCGTTTGCTCAAAGGAATTTTCTCAGAGGAGGACAATAGAACTCCCTCTCAACATGCTAGAATCTAGTGTTAAAATAAACTTATATAATTTAATTGAGAATCCAGCAATGTGAAGAGAGTAGAGTGTTTGATTTCTTACAATTCAAAGCATATACTCACAATACAACTTTAGCATGTAATCAAGCTTGCATTATGCTCCGTGTACAGTTGCTCCAAGGCTTGCAATAGTCATTCAATCAAACAGAAATGAATAATGCCCTCACCAAGGCATAACCAATGCAAGAAGCATTAGTTAGTGATTAATTGTTGGATTTTTTGCATGTATAGAGTAAAAGTGATTAGGAAAATGTGTGGGAATAATAAAGAGTAAGTAGAGGCTCGAGGAAATGCAACCAATATGCAAGGGAATGATGAGAATCCCATCATATGCATAACCTAAACCCCGTCTTCTCTCAAAAGCCTAATTCACTTGGCAAAATTAATCAAGAAATACACAATTGTGTAGACGAGATCAAGGGAAGAAGGATAATAAATTGGAAAGTCAAGAAATCCCACAATAATTCCTAATTTTTAAGGTAACTTTCCCGATATGCAGACGCGACCGCAAGGACAATGGTTCGAGACCCAGACCTGAGATTGAACATACGGAGCAATAGGTGGTTACATTGGAATTGATTTTGGATGTCATAAAATAAAGTGGAGGCTCGAGGCAATGCAACCAATATGCAAGGCAATGATGAGAATCCCATCATATGCATAAGGATTTTACCCTAAACCCCGTCTTCTCTCAAAACCCTAATGCACTTGGCCAAATTGATCAAGAAATGCACAATTGTGTAGAGGAGATCAAGGGAAGAAGGATTATGGATTGAAAAGTCAAGAAATCCCACAATAAATCGTAATTTTGCAGGTAACTTTTCCGATATACACAGGCGATGGCAAGGAGAATGGTTGGAGACCCAGACCTGACACGGAACATATGGAGAAACAGGTGGTTACATTGGAATTGATTTTGGATGTCATAAATTAAAATTGAAATTCAACGGAAGAATGAGGCACCATTTTTAATTTCCCCCTTCTTTTTTGGGTCTCCTTTGCCACGCTCTGCTAGATTTTTTTTTTTGCTCAAAGGAACTCGCTCAGAGGAAAATAGAACTTGATCTCAACATGCTAGATTCTAGTGCTTGTTTAAAAAAAACTTATGCAATTTGATTGAGAATTTAGCAATGTGAAGAGAGTAGAGTGTTTGATTTCTTACAATTCAAAGCATGTACTCACATTACAACTTTAGCATGTAATCAAGCTTACATTATGCTCCTTGTACACTTTCTCCAAGGCTTGCAATAGTCATCCAACCAAAGAGAAATGAACAATGCCCTCACCAAGGCATAACCAATGCAAGAAGCATTAGTGATTAATTATTGGATTTTCTGCATGTATATAGTAAAACTGATTAGGAAAATGTGTGGGGATGTGATAAAGAGAAAGTAGAGGCTTGAGGCAATGCAACCAATATGCAAGGGAATGATGAGAATCCCATCATATGCACAAGAACTTTACCCTAAACCCCGTCTTCTCTCAAAACCCTAATGCACTTGGCTAAATATATCAAGAAATGCACAATTGTGTAGAGGAGATCAAGGGAAGAAGGATTATGGATTGAAAAGTCAAGAAATCCAACAATAATTTCTAATTTTGAACGTAACTTCCCTGATATGCAGAGGCGATGGCAAGGAGAATGGTTAGAGACCCAAGGTCTGAGACGACGGAACATACGGAGCGACAGTTGGTTACATTGGAATTGATTCTGGATGTCATAAATTAAAATTGAAATTCAACGTAAGAATGAGGGACCATTTCTAAACTCCCTCTTCTTTTTGGGGTCTCCTTTGCCACGCCTTGCTAGATTTCTTTGTTTGCTCAAAGGAACTTTCTCAGAGGACAATAGAACTCCCTCTCAAGATGCTAGATTCTAGTGCTTGTTTAAAATAAACTTATACAATTTAATTGAGAATCCAGCAATGTGAAGAGAGTAGAGTGTTTGATTTCTTACAATTCAAAGCATATACTCACAATACAACTTTAGCATGTAATGAAGCTTGCATTATGCTCCGTGTACACTTGCTTCAAGGCTTGCAATAGTCATTCAATCAAACAAAAATGAATAATGCCCTCACCAAGGCATAACCAATGCAAGAAGCATTAGTGAATAATTATTGGATTTTTTGCATGTATAGAGTAAAACTGATTAGGAAAATGTGTGGGAATAATAAAGAGTAAGTAGAGGCTCGAGGAAATGCAACCAATATGCAAGGGAATGATGAGAATCCCATCATATGCATAACCTAAACCCCGTCTTCTCTCAAAACCCTAATGCACTTGGCCAAATTAATCAAGAAATACACAATTGTGTAGAGGAGATCAAGGGAAGAAGGATAAAAAATTGAAAGTCAAGAAATCCCACAATAATTTCTAATTTTGAAGGTAACTTCCCCGATATGCAGACGCGACGGCAAGGAGAATGGTTGGAGACCCAGACCTGAGACGGAACATATGGAGCAACAGGTGGTTGCATTGGAATTGATTTTGGATGTCATAAAATAAAATTGAAACTCAACAGAAGAATGAGGCACCATGTCTAAACTCCCCCTGCTTATTTAGAATAGACATACAATTTGATTGAGAATCCAGTAATGTGAAGAGAGTAGAGTGTTTGATTTCTTACAATTCAAAGCATGTACTCACATTACAACTTTAGCATGTAATCAAGCTTGCATTCTCGAGAGAGATCCGTCCCCGGATGGCAAGATTCTCTCCACTGGTTAACATCCAATCCAACCTGGTGAATTTAATAACTAGTGAATCTTTATGCTCCCTCTCAACATGCTAGATTCTAGTGCTTGTTTAGAATCAACATATACAATTTGATTGAGAATCTAGCAATGAGAACAGAGTAGAGTATTTGATTTCTTACAATTCAAAGCATGTACTCACATTACAACTTTAGCATGTAATCAAGCTTGCATTCCCGAGAGAGATCTGTCCTCGAATGGCAAGATTTCCTCGATTGGTTAACATCCAATCCAACCTGGTGAATCTTTATGCTCCTTGTACACTTGCTCCACGGCTTGCAATAGTCATCCAACCAAAGAGAAACAAACAATGCCCTCACTAAGGCATAACCTATGCAAGAAGCGTTTGTGATTAATTGTTCGACTATTTGCATGTAAAGAGTAAAACTGAATAGGAGAACGTGCGGTAATGATAAAGAGACAGTAGAGGATCGAGGCAATGCAACCAATATGCAAGGGAATGATGATAATCCCATCATATGCACAAGAATTTTACCCTAAGCCCTGTCTTCTCTGAAAACCTCTTATGCACTTGGCCAAATTCATCAATAAATGCACAATTGTAAAGAGGAGATCAAGGGAAGAGGGATTATGAATTGAAAAATCAAGAAATCCCACAATAAGTCCTAATTTTGAAGGTAACTTCCCCGATATACAGAGGCGATGGCAAGGAGAATGGTTGGAGACCCAAGGTCTGAGAGACGGAACATACGGAGCAACAAGTGGTTACATTGGAATTGATTTTTGATGTCATAAATTAAAATTAAAATTTAACGGAAGAATGAGGCACCATTTCTAAACTCCTCCTTCTTTTTGGGGTCTCCTTTGCCACGCTTGCTAGATTTTTTTCTTTGCTCAAAGGAACTCGCTCAGAGGACAATAGAACTCCCTCTCAACATGCTAGATTCTAGTGCTTGTTTTGAATAAACATATACAATTTGATTGAGAATCCAGCAATGTGAAGAGAGTAGAGCGTTTGATTTTTTACAATTCAAAGCATGTACTCGCATTACAACTTTAGCATGTAATCAAGCTTGCATTATGCTCCTTGTACACCTTCTCCAAGGCTTGCAATAGTCATCCAACCAAAGAGAAACGAACAATGCCCTCACCAAGGTGGCATAACCAATGCAAGAAGCATTAGTGATTAATTGTTAGATTTTTTGCATGTATAGAGTAAAACTGATTAGGAAAATGTGTGGGAATGATAAAGAGAAAGTAGAGGCTCAAGGCAACGTAACCAATATACAAGGGAATGATGAGAATCCCATCATATGCACAAGAACTTTACCCTAAACCTCGTCTTCTCTCAAAATCCTAATGCACTTGGCCAAATTGATCAAGAAATGCACAATTGTGTAGAGGAGATCAAGGGAAGAAGGATTACGGATTGAAAAGTAAAGAAATCCAACAATAATTTCTAATTTTGAACGTAACTTCCCTGATATGCAGAGGTGAGATGGCAAGGAGAATGGTTGGAGACCCAAGGTCTGAGACGACGGAACATACGGAACGATAGGTTGTTACATTGGAATTGATTCTGGATGTCATAAATTAAAATTGAAATTCAACATAAGAATGAGGGACCATTTCTAAACTCCCTCTTCTTTTTGGGGTCTCCTTTGCCACGCCCTGCTATATTTTTTTGTTTGCTCAAAGGAACTTTCTCAGAGGAGGACAATAGAACTCCCTCTCAACATGCTAGATTCTAGTGCTTGTTTAAAATAAACTTATACAATTTAATTGAGAATCCCGCAATGTGAAGAGAGTAGAGTGTTTGATTTCTTACAATTCAAAGCATATACTCACAGTACAACTTTAGCATGTAATCAAGCTTTCATTATGCTTCGTGTACACTTGCTCCAAGGCTTGTAATAGTCATCCAACCAAATAGAAATGAACAATGCCCTCACAAGGCATAACCAATGCAAGAAGCATTAGTGATTAATTGTTGGATTTTTTGCATGTATAAGAGTAAAACTGATTAGGAAAATGTGTGGGAATAATAAAGTAGAGGCTCGAGGCAGTGCAACCAATATGCAAGGGAATGATGAGAATCCCATCCTAAACCCTGTCTTCTCTCAAAACCCTAATGCACTTGGCCAAATTAATCAAGAAATACACAATTGTGTAGTGGTGGAGATCAAGGGAAGAAGGATAATGGATTGGAAAGTCAAGAAATCCCACAATAATTCCTAATTTTGAAGGTAACTTCCCCGATATGCAGACGCGACGGCAAGGAGAATGGTTGGAGACCCAGACCTGAGACGGAACATACGGAGCAACAGGTGGTTGCATTGGAATTGATTTTGGATGTCATAAATTAAAATTGAAATTCAACGGAAGAATGAGGCACCATGTCTAAACTCCCCCTTCTTTCTGGGGTCTCCTTTGCCCCATGCCGTGCTAGATTTTTTTGTTTGCTCAAAGGAACTCGCTCAAAGGACAATAGAACTCCCTCTCAACATGCTAGATTCTAGTGCTTGTTTAGAATAAACTTATACAATTTGATTGAGAATCCAGCAATGTGAAGAGAGTAGAGTGTTTTATTTCTTAGAATCCAGCAATGTGAAGAGAGTAGAGTGTTTTATTTCTTAAAATCCAGCAATGTAAAGAGAGTAGAGTGTTTTATTTCTTAGAATTCAAAGCATGTACTCACATTACAACTTTAGCATGTAATCAAGCTTGCATTACGCTCCTTGTACACTTGCTCCAAGACTTGCAATAGTCATCCAACCAAAGAGAAACGAACAATGCCCTCACGAAGGCATACCCAATGAAAGAAGCATTAGTGATTAATTGTTGGATTTTTTGCATGTATAGAGTGAAACTGATTTAGGAAAATGTGTGGGAATGATAAAGAGAAAGTAGAGGCTCGAGACAATGCAACCAATATGCAAGGGAATGATGAGAATCCCATCATATGCACAAGAATTTTACCCTAAACCCCGTCTTCTCTCAAAACCCTAATGCACTTGGCCAAATTGATCAAGAAATGCACAATTGTGTAGAGGAGATCAAGGATGAAGGATTATGGATTGAAAAGTCAAGAAATCCCACAATATCTCCTAATTTTGAAGGTAACTTCCCCGATGTACAGAGGCAATGGCAAGGAGAATGGTTGGAGACCCAAGGTCTGAGACGGAACATACGGAGCAACAGGTGGTTACATTGGAATTGATTTTGGATGTCATAAATTAAAATTAAAATTCAATGAAAGAATGAGGCACCATTTCTAAACTCCCCCTCCTTTTTGGCATCTCCTTTGCCATGCCCTTTCCGGATTTTTTTGCTTGCTCAAAGGAACTCGCTTAGAGGACAATAGAACTCGCTCCCAACATGCTAGATTCGAGTGCTTGTTTGAAATAAACTTATACAATTTGATTTAGAATCCAACAATGTGAAGCAAGTAGAGTGTTTGATTTCTTACAATTCAAAGCATGTACTCACATTACAACTTTAGCATGTAATCAAGCTTGCATTATGCTCCTTGTACACTTGCTCCAAGGCTTGCAATAGTCATCCAACCAAAGAGAAATGAACAATGCCCTCATCAAGGCTTAACTAATGCAAGAAGCATTAGTGATTAGTTGTTGGATTTTTTGCATGTATAGAGTAAAACTGATTAGGAGAATGTGTGGGAATGATCATAAGAAAGTGGAGGCTCGAGGCAATGCAACCAATATGCAAGGGAATGATGAGAATCCCATCATATGCATAAGAATTTTATCCTAAATCCCGTCTTCTCTCAAAACCCTAATGCACTTGGCCAAATTGATCAAGAAATGCACAATTGTGTAGAGGAGATCAAGGATGAAGGATTATGGGTTGAAAAGTCAAGAAATCCCACAATAAATCGTAATTTTACAGGTAACTTTCCTGATATACACACGCGATGGCAAGGAGAATGGTTGGAGACCCAGACCTGACACGAAATATACGGAGAAACAGGTGGTTACATTGGAATTGATTTTGGATGTCATAAATTAAAATTGAAATTCAACGGAAGAAGGAGGCACCATTTCTAAACTCCCCCTTCTTTTTGGGGTCTCCTTTGCCACGCTCTGCTAGATTTTTTTGTTTGGTCAAAGGAACTCGCTCAGAGGAAAATAGAACTTGATCTCAACATTCTAGATTCTAGTGCTTTTTTGAAAAAAACTTATGCAATTTGATTGAGAATCCAGCAATGTGAAGAGAGTAGAGTGTTTGATTTCTTACAATTCAAAGCATGTACTCACATTACAACTTTAGCATGTAATCAAGCTTACATTATGCTCCTTGTACACTTTCTCCAAGGCTTGCAATAGTCATCCAACCAAAGAGAAATGAACAATGCCCTCACCAAGGCATAACAAATGCAAGAAGCATTAGTCATTAATTATTGGATTTTCTGCATGTATATAGTAAAACTAATTAGGAAAATGTGTGGGAATGTGATAAAGAGAAAGTAGAGGCTCGAGGCAATGCAACCAATATGCAAGGGAATGATGAGAATCCCATCATATGCACAAGAACTTTAGCCTAAACCCCGTCTTCTCTCAAAACCCTAATGCACTTGGCTAAATATATCAAGAAATGCACAATTGTGTAGAGGAGATCAAGGGAAGAAGGATTATGGATTGAAAAGTCAAGAAATCCAACAATAATTTCTAATTTTCAACGTAACTTCCCTCATATGCAGAGGCGATGGCAAGGAGAATGGTTGGAGACCCAAGGTCTTAGACGACGGAACATACGGAGCGACAGGTGGTTACATTGGAATTGATTCTGGATGTCATAAATTGAAATTGAAGTTCAACGTAAGAATGAGGGACAATTTTTAAACTCCCTCTTCTTTTTGGGGTCTCCTTTGCCACGCCTTGCTAGATTTTTTTGCTTGCTCAAAGGAACTTTCTCAGAGGACAATAGAACTCCCTCTCAACATGCTAGATTCTACTGCTTGTTTAAAATATACTTATACAATTTAATTGAAAATCCAGCAATGTGAAGAGAGTAGAGTGTTTTATTTCTTACAATTCAAAGCATATACTCACAATACAACTTTAGCATGTAATCAAGCTTGCATTATGCTCCGTGTACACTTGCTTGAAGGATTGCAATAGTCATTCAATCAAACAAAAATGAATAATGCCCTCACCAAGGCATAACCAATGCAAGAAGCATTAGTGATTAATTGTTGGATTTTTTGCATGTATAGAGTAAAACTGATTAGGAAAATGTGTGGGAATAATAAAGAGTAAGTATAGGCTCGAGGAAATGCAACCAATATGCAAGGGAATGATGAGAATCCCATCATATGCATAACCTAAACCCTGTCTTCTCTCAAAACCCTAATGCACTTGGCCAAATTAATCAAGAAATACACAATTGTGTAGAGGAGATCAAGGGAAGAAGGATAATAAATTGGAAATTCAAGAAATCCCACAATAATTCCTAATTTTAAAGGTAACTTCCCCGATATGCAGACGCGACGGCAAGGAGAATGGTTGGAGACCCAGACCTGAGACGGAACATACGGAGCAACAGGTGGTTACATTGGAATTGATTTTGGATGTCATAAAATAAAATTGAAATTCAACGGAAGAATGAGGCACCATGTCTAAACTCCCCCTGCCTATTTAGTACTCACATTACAACTTTAGCATGTAATCATGCTTGCATTCTCGAGAGAGAGATCCGTCCCCGGATGGCAAGGTTCCCTCCACTGGTTAACATCCAATCCAACCTGGTGAATTTAATAACTAGTGAATCTTTATGCTCCCTCTCAACATGCTAGATTCTAGTGCTTGTTTAGAATCAACATATACAATTTGATTGAGAATCCAACAATGAGAACAGAGTAGAGTGTTTGATTTCTTACAATTCAAAGCATGTACTCACATTACAACTTTAGCATGTAATCAAGCTTGCATTCCCGAGAGAGATTTGTCCTCGAATGTCAAGATTCCCTCGACTGGTTAACATCCAATCCAACCTGGTGAATCTTTACGCTCCTTGTACACTTGCTCCAAGGCTTGCAATAGTCATCCAACCAAAGAGAAACAAACAATGCCCTCACTAAGGCATAACCAATGCAAGAAGCGTTTGTGATTAATTGTTGGACTGTTTGCATGTATAGAGTAAAACTGAATAGGAGAATGTGTGGGAATGATAAAGAGAAAGTAGAGGCTCCAGGCAATGCAACCAATATGCAAGGGAATGATGATAATCCCATCATATGCACAAGAATTTTACCCTAAACCATGTCTTCTCTGAAAACCTCTTATGCACTTGGCCAAATTGCTCAATAAATGCACAATTGTGTAGAGGAGATCAAGGGAAGAGGGATTATGAATTGAAAAGTCAAGAAATCCCACAATAAGTCCTAATTTTGAAGGTAACTTCCCCGATATATAGAGGCGATGGCAAGGAGAATGGTTGGAGACCCAAGGTCTGAGACGGAACATACGGAGCAACAAGTGGTTACATTGGAATTGATTTTTGATGTCAAAAATTAAAATTGAAATTCAACGGAAGAATGAGGCACCATTTCTGAACTCCCCCTTCTTTTTGGGGTCTCCTTTGCCACGCTTGCTAGATTTTTTTCTTTGCTCAAAGGAACTCGCTCAGGGGACAATAGAACTCCCTCTCAACATGCTAGATTCTAGTGCTTGTTTAGAATAAACATATACAATTTGATTGAGAATCCAGCAATGTGAAGAGAGTAGAGTGATTTTTTACAATTCAAAGCATGTACTCGCATTACAACTTTAGCATGTAATCAAGCTTGCATTATGCTCCTTGTACACCTTCTCCAAGGCTTGCAATAGTCATCCAACCAAAGAGAAACGAACAATGCCCTCACCAAGGTGGCATAACCAATGCAAGAAGCATTAGTGATTAATTGTTAGATTTTTTTCATGTATAGAGTAAAACTGATTAGGAAAATGTGTGGGAATGATAAAGAGAAAGTAGAGGCTCGAGGAAACGCAACCAATATGTAAGGGAATGATGAGAATCCCATCATATGCACAAGAACTTTACCCTAAACCCCGTCTTCTCTCAAAATCCTAATGCACTTGGCCAAATTGATCAAGAAATGCACAATTGTGTAGAGGAGATCAAGGGAAGAAGGATTACGGATTGAAAAGTCAAGAAATCCAACAATAATTTCTAATTTTGAACGTAACTTCCCTGATATGCAGAGGCGATGGCAAGGAGAATGGTTGGAGACCCAAGGTCTGAGACGCGGAACATACGGAGCGATAGGTGGTTACATTGGAATTGATTCTGGATGTCATAAATTAAAATTGAAATTCAACGTAGGAATAAGGGACCATTTCTAAACTCCCTCTTCTTTTTGGGGTCTCCTTTGCCACGTCCTGCTAGATTTTTTTGTTTGCTCAAAGGAACTTTCTCAGAGGAGGACAATAGAACTCCCTCTCATCATGCTAGATTCTAGTGCTTGTTTAAAATAAACTTATACAATTTAATTGAGAATCCAACAATGTGAAGAGAGTAGAGTGTTTGATTTCTTACAATTCAAAGCATATACTCACAATACAACTTTAGCATGTAATCAAGCTTGCATTATGCTTTGTGTACACTTGCTCCAAGGCTTGTAATAGTCATCCAACCAAATAGAAATGAACAATGCCCTCACCAAGGCATAACCAATGCAAGAAGCATTAGTGATTAATTGTTGGATTTTTTGCATGTATAAGAGTAAAACTGATTAGAAAAATGTGTGGGAATAATAGAGTAAGTAGAGGCTCAAGGCAGTGCGACCAATATGCAAGGGAATGATGAGAATCCCATCCTAAACCCTGTCTTCTCTCAAAACCCTAATGCACTTGGCCAAATTAATCAAGAAATACACAATTGTGTAGTGGTGGAGATCAAGGGAAGAAGGATAATGGATTGGAAAGTCAAGAAATCCCACAATAATTCCTAATTTTGAAGGTAACTTCTGCGATATGCAGACGCGACGGCAAGGAGAATGGTTGGAGACCCAGACCTGAGACGAAACATACGGAGCAACAGGTGGTTGCATTGGAATTGATTTTGGATGTCATAAATTAAAATTGAAATTCAACGGAAGAATGAGGCACCATGTCTAAACTCCCCCTTCTTTCTGGGGTCTCCTTTGCCCCATGCCGTGCTAGATTTTTTTGTTTGCTCAAAGGAACTCGCTCAAAGGACAATAGAACTCCCTCTCTACATGCTAGATTCTAGTGCTTGTTTAGAATAAACTTATACAATTTGATTGAGAATCCAGCAATGTGAAATGAGTAGAGTGTTTTATTGCTTAGAATTCAAAGCATATACTCACATTACAACTTTAGCATGTAATTAAGCTTGCATTACGCTCCTTGTACACTTGCTCCAAGGCTTGCAATTGTCATCCAACCAAAGAGAAACGAACAATGCCCTCACGAAGGCATACCCAATGCAAGAAGCATTAGTGATTAATTGTTGGACCTTTTGCATGTATAGAGTGAAACTGATTTAGGAAAATGTGTGAAAGTAGAGGCTCGAGGCAATGCAACCAATATGCAAGGGAATGATGAGAATCCCATCATATGCACAAGAATTTTACCCTAAACCCCGTCTTCTCTCAAAACCCTAATGCACTTGGCCAAATTGATCAAGAAATGCACAATTGTGTAGAGGAGATCAAGGATGAAGGATTATGGACTGAAAAGTCAAGAAATCCCACAATATCTCCTAATTTTGAAGGTAACTTCCCCGATATACAGAGGCAATGGCAAGGAGAATGGTTGGAGACCCAAGGTCTGAGACGAAACATACGGAGCAACAGGTGGTTACATTGGAATTGATTTTGGATGTCATAAATTAAAATTAAAATTCAACGAAAGAATGAGGCACCATTTCTAAACTCCCCCTTCTTTTTCGCGTCTCCTTTGCCATGCCCTTTCCGGATTTTTTTGTTTGCTCAAAGGAACTCGCTTAGAGGACAATAGAACTCGCTCCCAACATGCTAGATTCTAGTTCTTGTTTGAAATAAACTTATACAATTTGATTTAGAATCGAGCAATGTCAAGCGAGTAGAGTGTTTGATTTCTTACAATTCAAAGCATGTACTCACATTACAACTTTAGCATGTAATCAAGCTTGCATTATGCTCCTTGTACACTTGCTCCAAGGCTTGCAATAGTCATCCAACCAAAGAGAAACGAACAATGCCCTCATCAAGGCTTAACTAATGCAAGAAGCATTAGTGATTAATTGTTGGATTTTTTGCATGTATAGAGTGAAAATGATTAGGAGAATGTGTGGGAATGAAAATAAGAAAGTGGAGGCTCGAGGCAATGCAACCAATATGCAAGGCAATGATGAGAATCCCATCATATGCATAAGAATTTTACCCTAAACCTCGTCTTCTCTCAAAACCCTAATGCACTTGGCCAAATATATCAAGAAATGCACAATTGTGTAGAGGAGATCAAGGGAAGAAGGATTATGGATTGAAAAGTCACGAAATCCCACAATAAATCGTAATTTTGCAGGTAGCTTTCCCGATATACACACGCGATGGCAAGGAGAATGGTTGGAGACCCAAACCTGACACAAAACATACGAAGAAACAGGTGGTTACATTGGAATTGATTTTGGATGTCATAAATTAAAATTGAAATTCAACGGAAGAATGAGGCATCATTTCTAAACTCCCCCTTCTTTTTGGGGTCTCCTTTGCCACGCTCTGCTAGATTTTTTTGTTTTCTTAAAGGAACTCGCTCAAAGGAAAATAGAACTTGATCTCAACATTCTAGATTCTAGTGCTTGTTTGAAAAAAACTTATGCAATTTGATTGAGAATCCAGCAATGTGAAGAGAGTAGAGTGTTTGATTTCTTACAATTCAAAGCATGTACTCATATTACAGCTTTAGCATGTAATCAAGCTTACATTATGCTCCTTGTACACTTTCTCCAAGGCTTGCAATAGTCATCCAACCAAAGAGAAACGAAAAATGCCCTCACCAAGGCATAACCAATGCAAGAAGCATTAATGATTAATTATTGGATTTTTTGCATGTATATAGTAAAACTGAATAGGAAAATGTGTGGGAATGTGATAAAGAGAAAGTAGAGGCTCGAGGCAATGTAACCAATATGCAAGGGAATGATGAGAATCCCATCTTATGCACAAGAACTTTACCCTAAACCCCGTCTTCTCTGAAAACCCTAATGCACTTGGCTAAATATATCAAGAAATGCACAATTGTGTAGAGGAGATCAAGGGAAGAAGGATTACAGATTGAAAAGTCCAGAAATCCAACAATAATTTCTAATTTTGAACGTAACTTCCCTGATATGCAGAGGCGATGGCAAGGAGAATGGTTGGAGACCCAAGGTCTGAGACGACGGAACATACGGAGCGACAGGTGGTTACATTGGAATTGATTCTGGATGTCATAAATTAAAATTGAAATTCAACGTAAGAATGAGGGACCATTTCTAAACTCCCTCTTCTTTTTGGGGTCTCCTTTGCCACGCCTTGCTAGATTTTTTTGTTTGCTCAAAGGAACTTTCTCAGAGGACAATAGAACTCCCTCTCAACATGCTAGATTCTAGTGCTTGTTTAAAATAAACTTATACAATTTAATTGAGAATCCAGCAATGTGAAGAGAGTAGAGTGTTTGATTTCTTACAATTCAAAGCATATACTCACAATACAACTTTAGCATGTAATCAAGCTTGCATTATGCTCTGTGTACACTTGCTCGAAGGCTTGCAATAGTCATTCAATCAAACAAAAATGAATAATGCCCTCACCAAGGCATAACCAATGCAAGAAGCATTAGTGATTAATTGTTGGATTTTTTGCATGTATAGAGTAAAACTGATTCGGAAAATGTGTGGGAATAATAAAGAGTAAGTATAGGCTCAAGGAAATGCAACCAATATGCGAGGGAATGATGAGAATCCCATCATATGCATAACCTAAACCCCGTCTTCTCTTAAAACCCTAATGCACTTGGCCAAATTAATCAAGAAATACACAATTGTGTAGAGGAGATCAAGGGAAGAAGGATAATAAATTGGAAATTCAAGAAATCCCACAATAATTCCTAATTTTAAAGGTAACTTTCGCGATATGCAGACGCAACGGCAAGGAAAATGATTGGAGACCCAGACCAGAGACGGAACATACGGAGCAACAGGTGGTTACATTGGAATTGATTTTCGATGTCATAAAATAAAATTGAAATTCAACGGAAGAATGAGGCACCATGTCTAAACTCCCCCTGCTTATTTAGTACTTACATTACAACTTTAGCATGTAATCAAGCTTGAATTCTCGAGAGAGAGGTCCGTCCCCGGATGGGAAGATTCCCTCCACTGGTTAACATCCAACCCAACCTGGTGAATTTTAAAGGTAACTTCCCCGATATATAGAGGCGATGGCAAGGAGAATGGTTGGAGACCCAAGGTCTGAGACGGAACATACGGAGCAACAAGTGGTTACATTGGAATTGATTTTTGATGTCAAAAATTAAAATTGAAATTCAACAGAAGAATGAGGCACCATTTCTGAACTCCCCCTTCTTTTTGGGGTCTCCTTTGCCACGCTTGCTAGATTTTTTTCTTTGCTCAAAGGAACTCGCTCAGGGGACAATAGAACTCCCTCTCAACATGCTAGATTCTAGTGCTTGTTTAGAATAAACATATACAATTTGATTGAGAATCCAGCAATGTGAAGAGTAGAGTATTTGATTTTTTACAATTCAAAGCATGTACTCACATTACAACTTTAGCATGTAATCAAGCTTGCATTATGTTCCTTGTACACCTTCTCCAAGGCTTGCAATAGTCATCCAACCAAAGAGAAACGAACAATGCCCTCATCAAGGTGGCATAACCAATGCAAGAAGCATTAGTGATTAATTGTTAGATTTTTTGCATGTATAGAGTAAAACTGATTAGGAAAATGTGTGGGAATGATAAAGAGAAAGTAGAGGCTCGAGGCAACGCAACCAATATGCAAGGGAATGATGAGAATCCCATCATATGCACAAGAACTTTACCCTAAACCCCATCTTCTCTCAAAATCCTAATGCACTTGGCCAAATTGATCAAGAAATGCACAATTGTGTAGAGCAGATCAAGGGAAGAAGGATTACGGATTGAAAAGTAAAGAAATCCAACAATAATTTCTAATTTTTAACGTAACTTCCATGATATGCAGAGGCGATGGCAAGGAGAATGGTTGGAGACCCAAGGTCTGAGACGACGGAACATACGGAGCGATAGGTGGTTACATTGGAATTGATTCTGGATGTCATAAATTAAAATTGAAATTCAACGTAAGAATGAGGGACCATTTCTAAACTCCCTCTTCTTTTTGCGGTCTCCTTTGCCACGCCCTACTAGATCTTTTGTTTGCTCAAAGCAACTTTCTTAGAGGAGGACAATAGAACTCCCTCTCAACATGCTAGATTCTAGTGCTTGTTTAAAATAAACTTATACAATTTAATTGAGAATCCAGCAATGAGAAGAGAGTAGAGTGTTTGATATCTTACACTTCAAAGCATATACTCACAATACAACTTTAGCATGTAATCAAGCTTTTGCATTATGCTCCGTGTACACTTGCTCCAAGGCTTGCAATAGTCATCCAACCAAACAGAAATGAACAATGCCCTCACCAAGGCATAACCAATGCAAGAAGCATTAGTGATTAATTGTTGGATTTTTTGCATGTATAAGAGTAAAACTGATTAGGAAAATGTGTGGGAATAATAGAGTAAGTAGAGGCTCGAGGCAGTGCAACCAATAGGCAAGGGAATGATGAGAATCCCATCATATGCATAACCTAAACCCTGTCTTCTCTCAAAACCCTAATGCACTTGGCCAAATTAATCAAGAAATACACAATTGTGTAGTGGTGGAGATCAAGGGAAGAAGGATAATGGATTGGAAAGTCAAGAAATCCCACAATAATTCCTAATTTTGAAGGTAACTTCTCCGATATGCAAACACGGCAAGGAGAATGGTTGGAGACCCAGACATGAGATGGAACATAGGGAGCAACAGGTGGTTACATTGGAATTGATTTTGGATGTCATAAATTAAAATTGAAATTCAACGGAAGAATGAGGCACCATGACTTAACTCCCCCTTCTTTCCGACAATAATTTCTAATTTTGAACGTATCTTACCTGATATGTAGAGGCGATGGCAAGGAGAATGGTTGGAGACCCAAGGTCTGAGACGACGGAACATACGGAGCGACATGTGGTTACATTGGAATTGATTCTGGATGTCATAAATTGAAATTGAAATTCAACATAAGAATGAGGGACCATTTCTAAACTCCCTCTTCTTTTTGGGGTCTCCTTTGCCATGCCTTGCTAGATTTTTTTGTTTGCTCAAAGAAACTTTCTCAGAGGACAATAGAACTCCCTCTCAACATGCTAGATTCGAGTGCTTGTTTAAAATAAACTTATACAACTTAATTGAGAATCCAGCAATGTGAAGAGAGTAGAGTGTTTGATTTCTTACAATTCAAAGCATATACTCACAATACAACTTTAGCATGTAATCAAGCTTGCATTATGCTCCGTGTACACTTGCTCCAAGGCTTGCAATAGTCATTCAATCAAACAAAAATGAATAATGCCCTCACCAAGGCATAACCAATGCAAGAAGCATTAGTGATTAATTGTTGGATTTTTTGCATGTATAGAGTAAAACTGATTAGAAAAGTGTGTGGGAATACCCTAAACCCCGTCTTCTCTCAAAACCCTAATGCACTTGGCCAAATTAATCAAGAAATACACAATTGTGTAGAGGAGATCAAGGGAAGAAGGATAATAAATTGGAAAGTCAAGAAATCCCACAATAATTCCTAATTTTGAAGGTAACTTCCCCGATATGCAGACGCGACGGCAAGGAGAATGGTTGGAGACCTAGACCTGAGACGGAACATACGGAGCAATAGGTGGTTACATTGGAATTGATTTTGGATGTCATAAAATAAAATTAAAATTCAACGAAAGAATGAGGCACCATGTCTAAACTCCCCCTGCTTATTTAGAATAGACATACAATTTGATTGAGAATCCAGTAATGTGAAGAGAGGAGAGTGTTTGATTTCTTTCAATTCAAAGCATGTACTCACATTACAACTTTAGCATGTAATCAAGCTTGCATCCTCGAGAGAGAGAACCGTCCCCGGACGGCAAGATTCCCTCCTCTGGTTAACATCCAATCCAATCTGGTGAATTTAATAACTAGTGAATCTTTATGCTCCCTCTCAACATGCTAGATTCTAGTGCTTGTTTAGAATCAACATATACAATTTGATTGAGAATCCAGCAATGAGAAGAAAGTAGAGTGTTTGATTTCTTACAATTCAAAGCATGTACTCACATTACAACTTTAGCATGTAATCAAGCTTGCATTCCCGAGAGAGATCTACTTGAATTGCAAGATTCCCTCGACTGGTTAACATCCAATCCAACCTGGTGAATCTTTACGCTCCTTGTACACTTTCTCCAAGGCTTGCAATAGTCATCCAACCAAAGAGAAACAAACAATGCCCTCACTAAGGCATAACCAATGCAAGAAGCGTTTGTGATTAATTGTTGGACTGTTTGCATGTATAGAGTAAAACTGAATAGGAGAATGTGTGGGAATGATAAAGAGAAAGTAGAGGCTCGAGGCAATGCAACCAACATGCAAGGGAATGATGATAATCCCATCATATGCACAAGAATTTTACCCTAAACCCTGTCTTCTCTGAAAACCTCTTATGCACTTGGCCAAATTGCTGAATAAATGCACAATTGTGTAGAGGAGATCAAGGGAAGAGGGATTATAAATTGAAAAGTCAAGAAATCCCACAATAAGTCCTAATTTTTAAGGTAACTTCCCCGATATATAGAGGCGATGGCAAGGAGAATGGTTGGAGACCCAAGGTCTGAGAGACGGAACATACGGAGCAACAAGTGGTTACATTGGAATTGATTTTTGATGTCATAAATTAAAATTGAAATTCAACGGAAGAATGAGGCACCATTTCTAAACTCCCCCTTCTTTTTGGGGTCTCCTTTGCCACGCTTGCTAGATTTTTTTCTTTGCTCAAAGGAACTCGCTCAGAGGACAATAGAACTCCCTCTCAACATGCTAGATTCTAGTGCTTGTTTAGAATAAACATATACAATTTGATTGAGAATCCAGCAATGTGAAGAGAGTAGAGTGTTTGATTTTTTACAATTCAAAGCATGTACTCGCATTACAACTTTAGCATCATGTAATCAAGCTTGCATTATGCTCCTTGTACACCTTCTCCAAGGCTTGCAATAGTCATCCAACCAAAGAGAAACGAACAATGCCCTCACCAAGGTGGCATAACCAATGCAAGAAGCATTAGTGATTAATTGTTAGATTTTTTGCATGTATAGAGTAAAACTGATTAAGAAAATGTGTGGGAAACAGAAATGAACAATGCCCTCACCAAGGCATAACCAATGCAAGAAGCATTAGTGATTAATTGTTGGATTTTTTGCATGTATAAGAGTAAAACTGATTAGGAAAATGTGTGGGAATAATAGAGTCAGTAGAGGCTCGAGGCAGTGCAACCAATATGCAAGGGAATGATGAGAATCCCATCATATGCATAACCTAAACCCTGTCTTCTCTCAAAACCCTAATGCACTTGGCCAAATTAATCAAGAAATACACAATTGTGTAGTGGTGGAGATCAAGGGAAGAAGGATAATGGATTGGAAAGTCAAGAAATCCCACAATAATTCCTAATTTTGAAGGTAACTTCTCCGATATGCAGACGCGGCAAGGAGAATGGTTGGAGACCCAGACCTAAGACGGAACATACGGAGCAATAGGTGGTTACATTGGAATTGATTTTGGATGTCATATATTAAAATTGAAATTCAACGGAAGAATGAGGCACCATGTCTAAACTCCCCCTTCTTTCTGGATTCTCCTTTGCCCCATGCCGTGCTAGATTTTTTTGTTTGCTCAAAGGAACTCACTCAAAGGACAATAGAACTCCCTCTCAACATGCTAGATTCTAGTGCTTGTTTAGAATAAACTTATACAATTTGATTGAGAATCCAGCAATGTGAAGAGAGTAGAGTGTTTTATTTGTTAGAATTCAAAGCATGTACTCACATTACAACTTTAGCATGTAATCAAGCTTGCATTACGCTCCTTGTACACTTACTCAAAGGCTTGCAATAGTCATCCAACCAAAGAGAAATGAACAATGCCCTCACCACCAAGGCATAGCCAATGCAAGAAACATTAGTGATTAATTGTTGGATTTTTTGCATGTATAGAGTGAAACTGATTTAGGAAAATGTGTGGGAATGATAAAGAGAAAGAGAGGCTCGAGACAATGCAACCAATATGCAAGGGAATGATGAGAATCCCATCATATGCACAAGAATTTTACCCTAAATCCCGTCTTCTCTCAAAACCCTAATGCACTTGGCCAAATTGATCAAGAAATGCATAATTGTGTAGAGGAGATCAAGAATGAAGGATTATGGATTGAAAAGTCAAGAAATCCCACAATATCTCCTAATTTTGAAGGTAACTTCCCCGATATACAGAGGCAATGGCAAAGAGAATGGTTGGAGACCCAAGGTCTGAGACGGAACATACGGAGCAACAGGTGGTTACATTGGAATTGATTTTGGATGTCATAAATTAAAATTAAAATTCAACGAAAGAATGAGGCACCATTTCTAAACTCCCTTTTTTTTGGCGTCCCCTTTGCCATGCCCTGCTGGATTTTTTTGTTTGCTCAAAGGAACTCACTTAGAGGACAATAGAACTCGCTCTCAACATGCTAGATTCTAGTGCTTGTTTGAAATAAACTTATACAATTTGATTTAGAATCCAGCAATGTGAAGCGAGTAGAGTGTTTGATTTCTTACAATTCAAAGCATGTACTCACATTACAACTTTAGCATGTAATCAAGCTTGCATTATGCTCCTTGTATACTTGCTCTAAGGCTTGCAATAGTCATCCAACCAAAGAGAAATGAACAATGCCCCATCAAGGCTTAACTAATGCAAGAAGCATTAGTGATTAATTGTTGGATTTTTTGCATGTATAGAGTGAAAATGATAAGGAGAATGTGTGGGAATGATAAAGAGAAAGTAGAGGCTCGAGGCAATGCAACCAATATGCAAGGGAATGATGATAATCCCATCATATGCACAAGAATTTTACCCTAAACCCCGTCTTCTCTCAAAACCCTAATGCACTTGGCCAAATTGATCAAGAAATGCACAATTGTGTAGAGGAGATCAAGGGAAGAAGGATTATGGATTGAAACGTCAAGAAATCCCACAATAAATCGTAATTTTACAGTTAACTTTCTCGATATACACAAGCGATGGCAAGGAGAATGGTTGGAGACCTAGACGTGACACGGAACATTCGGAGAAATAGGTGGTTACATTGGAATTGATCTTGGATGTCATAAATTAAAATTGAAATTCAACGGAAGAATGAGGCACCATTTCTAAACTCCCCCTTCTTTTTGGGGTCTCCTTTCCCACGCTCTGCTAGATTTTTTTGTTTGCTCAAAGGAACTCGCTCAGAGGAAAATAGAACTTGATCTCAACATGCTAGATTCTAGTGCTTGTTTGAAAAAAACTTATGTAATTTGATTGAGAATCCAGCAATGTGAAGAGAGTAGAGTGTTTGATTTCTTACAATTCAAAGCATGTACTCACATTACAACTTTAGCATGTAATCAAGCTTGCATTATGCTCCGTGTACACTTGCTCCAAGGCTTGCAATAGTCATTCAATCAAACAAAAATGAATAATGCCCTCACCAAGGCATAACCAATGCAAGAAGCATTAGTGATTAATTGTTGGATTTTTTGCATGTATAGAGTAAAACTGATTAGGAAAATGTGTGGGAATCGTAAAGAGTAAGTAGAGGCTCGAGGAAATGCAACCAATATGCAAGGGAATGATGAGAATCCCATCATATGCATAACCTAAACCCTGTCTTCTTTCAAAACCCTAATGCACTTGGCCAAATTAATCAAGAAATACACAATTGTGTAGAGGAGATCAAGGGAAGAAGGATAATAAATTGGAAAGTCAAGAAATCCCACAATAATTCCTAATTTTGAAGGTAACTTCCCCGATATGCAGACGCGACGGCAAGGAGAATGGTTGGAGACCTAGACCTGAGACGGAACATACGGAGCAATAGGTGGTTACATTGGAATTGATTTTGGATGTCATAAAATAAAATTAAAATTCAACGAAAGAATGAGGCACCATGTCTAAACTCCCCCTGCTTATTTAGAATAGACATACAATTTGATTGAGAATCCAGTAATGTGAAGAGAGTAGAGTGTTTGATTTCTTTCAATTCAAAGCATGTACTCACATTACAACTTTAGCATGTAATCAAGCTTGCATCCTCGAGAGAGAGATCCGTCCCCGCACGGCAAGATTCCCTCCACTGGTTAACATCCAATCCAACCTGGTGAATTTAATAACTAGTGAATCTTTATGCTCCCTCTCAACATGCTAGATTCTAGTGCTTGTTTAGAATCAACATATACAATTTGATTGAGAATCCAGCAATGAGAACAGAGTAGAGTGTTTGATTTCTTACAATTCAAAGCATGTACTCACATTACAACTTTAGCATGTAATCAAGCTTGCATTCCCGAGAGAGATCTGCTCGAATGGCAAGATTCCCTTGATTGGTTAACATCCAATCCAACCTGGTGAATCTTTACGCTCCTTGTACACTTTACTCACAATACAACTTTAGCATGTAATCAAGCTTGCATTATGCTCCGTGTACACTTGCTCCAAGGCTTGCAATAGTCATCCAACCAAACAGAAATGAACAACCAAACAGAAATGAACAATGCCCTCACCAAGGCATAACCAATGCAAGAAGCATTAGTGATTAATTGTTGGATTTTTTGCATGTATAAGAGTAAAACTAATTAGGAAAATGTGTGGGAATAATAGAGTAAGTAGAGGTTCGAGGCAGTGCAACCACCAATATGCAAGGGAATGATGAGAATCCCATCATATGCATAACCTAAACCCCGTCTTCTCTCAAAACCCTAATGCATTGGCCAAATTAATCAAGAAATACACAATTGTGTAGAGGAGATCAAGGGAAAAAGGATAATAAATTGGAAAGTCAAGAATGAGGCACCATGTCTAAACTCCCCCTGCTTATTTAGAATAGACATACAATTTGATTGAGAATCCAGTAATGTGAAGAGAGTAGAGTGTTTGATTTCTTTCAATTCAAAGCATGTACTCACATTACAACTTTAGCATGTAATCAAGCTTGCATTCTCGAGAGAGAGATCCGTCCCCGGATGGCAAGATTCCCTCCACTGGTTAACATCCAATCCAACCTGGTGAATTTAATAACTAGTGAATCTTTATGCTCCCTCTCCACATGCTAGATTCTAGTGCTTGTTTAGAATCAACATATACAATTTGATTGAGAATCCAGCAATGATAACAGAGTAGAGTGTTTGATTTCTTACAATTCAAAGCATGTACTCACATTACAACTTAAGCATGTAATCAAGCTTGCATTCTCGAGAGAGATCTGTCCTCGAATGGCAAGATTCCCTCGACAACTCGTTAACATCCAATCCAACCTGGTGAATCTTTACGCTCCTTGTACACTTGCTCCAAGGCTTGCAATAGTCATCCAACCAAAGAGAAACGAACAATGCCCTCATCAAGGCTTAACTAATGCAAGAAGCATTAGTGATTAATTGTTGGATTTTTTGCATGTATAGAGTGAAAATGATTAGGAGAATGTGTGGGAATGAAAATAAGAAAGTGGAGGCTCGAGGCAATGCAACCAATATGCAAGGCAATGATGAGAATCCCATCATATGCATAAGAATTTTACCCTAAACCTCGTCTTCTCTCAAAACCCTAATGCACTTGGCCAAATATATCAAGAAATGCACAATTGTGTAGAGGAGATCAAGGGAAGAAGGATTATGGATTGAAAAGTCAAGAAATCCCACAATAAATCGTAATTTTGCAGGTAGCTTTCCCGATATACACACGCGATGGCAAGGAGAATGGTTGGAGACCCAAACCTGACACAAAACATACGAAGAAACAGGTGGTTACATTGGAATTGATTTTGGATGTCATAAATTAAAATTGAAATTCAACGGAAGAATGAGGCATCATTTCTAAACTCCCCCTTCTTTTTGGGGTCTCCTTTGCCACGCTCTGCTAGATTTTTTTGTTTTCTTAAAGGAACTCGCTCAAAGGAAAATAGAACTTGATCTCAACATTCTAGATTCTAGTGCTTGTTTGAAAAAAACTTATGCAATTTGATTGAGAATCCAGCAATGTGAAGAGAGTAGAGTGTTTGATTTCTTACAATTCAAAGCATGTACTCATATTACAGCTTTAGCATGTAATCAAGCTTACATTATGCTCCTTGTACACTTTCTCCAAGGCTTGCAATAGTCATCCAACCAAAGAGAAACGAAAAATGCCCTCACCAAGGCATAACCAATGCAAGAAGCATTAATGATTAATTATTGGATTTTTTGCATGTATATAGTAAAACTGAATAGGAAAATGTGTGGGAATGTGATAAAGAGAAAGTAGAGGCTCGAGGCAATGTAACCAATATGCAAGGGAATGATGAGAATCCCATCTTATGCACAAGAACTTTACCCTAAACCCCGTCTTCTCTGAAAACCCTAATGCACTTGGCTAAATATATCAAGAAATGCACAATTGTGTAGAGGAGATCAAGGGAAGAAGGATTACAGATTGAAAAGTCCAGAAATCCAACAATAATTTCTAATTTTGAACGTAACTTCCCTGATATGCAGAGGCGATGGCAAGGAGAATGGTTGGAGACCCAAGGTCTGAGACGACGGAACATACGGAGCGACAGGTGGTTACATTGGAATTGATTCTGGATGTCATAAATTAAAATTGAAATTCAACGTAAGAATGAGGGACCATTTCTAAACTCCCTCTTCTTTTTGGGGTCTCCTTTGCCACGCCTTGCTAGATTTTTTTGTTTGCTCAAAGGAACTTTCTCAGAGGACAATAGAACTCCCTCTCAACATGCTAGATTCTAGTGCTTGTTTAAAATAAACTTATACAATTTAATTGAGAATCCAGCAATGTGAAGAGAGTAGAGTGTTTGATTTCTTACAATTCAAAGCATATACTCACAATACAACTTTAGCATGTAATCAAGCTTGCATTATGCTCTGTGTACACTTGCTCGAAGGCTTGCAATAGTCATTCAATCAAACAAAAATGAATAATGCCCTCACCAAGGCATAACCAATGCAAGAAGCATTAGTGATTAATTGTTGGATTTTTTGCATGTATAGAGTAAAACTGATTCGGAAAATGTGTGGGAATAATAAAGAGTAAGTATAGGCTCAAGGAAATGCAACCAATATGCGAGGGAATGATGAGAATCCCATCATATGCATAACCTAAACCCCGTCTTCTCTTAAAACCCTAATGCACTTGGCCAAATTAATCAAGAAATACACAATTGTGTAGAGGAGATCAAGGGAAGAAGGATAATAAATTGGAAATTCAAGAAATCCCACAATAATTCCTAATTTTAAAGGTAACTTTCGCGATATGCAGACGCAACGGCAAGGAAAATGATTGGAGACCCAGACCAGAGACGGAACATACGGAGCAACAGGTGGTTACATTGGAATTGATTTTCGATGTCATAAAATAAAATTGAAATTCAACGGAAGAATGAGGCACCATGTCTAAACTCCCCCTGCTTATTTAGTACTTACATTACAACTTTAGCATGTAATCAAGCTTGAATTCTCGAGAGAGAGGTCCGTCCCCGGATGGGAAGATTCCCTCCACTGGTTAACATCCAACCCAACCTGGTGAATTTTAAAGGTAACTTCCCCGATATATAGAGGCGATGGCAAGGAGAATGGTTGGAGACCCAAGGTCTGAGACGGAACATACGGAGCAACAAGTGGTTACATTGGAATTGATTTTTGATGTCAAAAATTAAAATTGAAATTCAACGGAAGAATGAGGCACCATTTCTGAACTCCCCCTTCTTTTTGGGGTCTCCTTTGCCACGCTTGCTAGATTTTTTTCTTTGCTCAAAGGAACTCGCTCAGGGGACAATAGAACTCCCTCTCAACATGCTAGATTCTAGTGCTTGTTTAGAATAAACATATACAATTTGATTGAGAATCCAGCAATGTGAAGAGTAGAGTATTTGATTTTTTACAATTCAAAGCATGTACTCACATTACAACTTTAGCATGTAATCAAGCTTGCATTATGTTCCTTGTACACCTTCTCCAAGGCTTGCAATAGTCATCCAACCAAAGAGAAACGAACAATGCCCTCACCAAGGTGGCATAACCAATGCAAGAAGCATTAGTGATTAATTGTTAGATTTTTTGCATGTATAGAGTAAAACTGATTAGGAAAATGTGTGGGAATGATAAAGAGAAAGTAGAGGCTCGAGGCAACGCAACCAATATGCAAGGGAATGATGAGAATCCCATCATATGCACAAGAACTTTACCCTAAACCCCATCTTCTCTCAAAATCCTAATGCACTTGGCCAAATTGATCAAGAAATGCACAATTGTGTAGAGCAGATCAAGGGAAGAAGGATTACAGATTGAAAAGTAAAGAAATCCAACAATAATTTCTAATTTTTAACGTAACTTCCCTGATATGCAGAGGCGATGGCAAGGAGAATGGTTGGAGACCCAAGGTCTGAGACGACGGAACATACAGAGCGATAGGTGGTTACATTGGAATTGATTCTGGATGTCATAAATTAAAATTGAAATTCAACGTAAGAATGAGGGACCATTTCTAAACTCCCTCTTCTTTTTGCGGTCTCCTTTGCCACGCCCTACTAGATCTTTTGTTTGCTCAAAGCAACTTTCTTAGAGGAGGACAATAGAACTCCCTCTCAACATGCTAGATTCTAGTGCTTGTTTAAAATAAACTTATACAATTTAATTGAGAATCCAGCAATGAGAAGAGAGTAGAGTGTTTGATATCTTACACTTCAAAGCATATACTCACAATACAACTTTAGCATGTAATCAAGCTTTTGCATTATGCTCCGTGTACACTTGCTCCAAGGCTTGCAATAGTCATCCAACCAAACAGAAATGAACAATGCCCTCACCAAGGCATAACCAATGCAAGAAGCATTAGTGATTAATTGTTGGATTTTTTGCATGTATAAGAGTAAAACTGATTAGGAAAATGTGTGGGAATAATAGAGTAAGTAGAGGCTCGAGGCAGTGCAACCAATATGCAAGGGAATGATGAGAATCCCATCATATGCATAACCTAAACCCTGTCTTCTCTCAAAACCCTAATGCACTTGGCCAAATTAATCAAGAAATACACAATTGTGTAGTGGTGGAGATCAAGGGAAGAAGGATAATGGATTGGAAAGTCAAGAAATCCCACAATAATTCCTAATTTTGAAGGTAACTTCTCCGATATGCAGACACGGCAAGGAGAATGGTTGGAGACCCAGACATGAGATGGAACATAGGGAGCAACAGGTGGTTACATTGGAATTGATTTTGGATGTCATAAATTAAAATTGAAATTCAACGGAAGAATGAGGCACCATGACTTAACTCCCCCTTCTTTCCGACAATAATTTCTAATTTTGAACGTATCTTACCTGATATGTAGAGGCGATGGCAAGGAGAATGGTTGGAGACCCAAGGTCTGAGACGACGGAACATACGGAGCGACATGTGGTTACATTGGAATTGATTCTGGATGTCATAAATTGAAATTGAAATTCAACATAAGAATGAGGGACCATTTCTAAACTCCCTCTTCTTTTTGGGGTCTCCTTTGCCATGCCTTGCTAGATTTTTTTGTTTGCTCAAAGAAACTTTCTCAGAGGACAATAGAACTCCCTCTCAACATGCTAGATTCGAGTGCTTGTTTAAAATAAACTTATACAACTTAATTGAGAATCCAGCAATGTGAAGAGAGTAGAGTGTTTGATTTCTTACAATTCAAAGCATATACTCACAATACAACTTTAGCATGTAATCAAGCTTGCATTATGCTCCGTGTACACTTGCTCCAAGGCTTGCAATAGTCATTCAATCAAACAAAAATGAATAATGCCCTCACCAAGGCATAACCAATGCAAGAAGCATTAGTGATTAATTGTTGGATTTTTTGCATGTATAGAGTAAAACTGATTAGAAAAGTGTGTGGGAATACCCTAAACCCCGTCTTCTCTCAAAACCCTAATGCACTTGGCCAAATTAATCAAGAAATACACAATTGTGTAGAGGAGATCAAGGGAAGAAGGATAATAAATTGGAAAGTCAAGAAATCCCACAATAATTCCTAATTTTGAAGGTAACTTCCCCGATATGCAGACGCGACGGCAAGGAGAATGGTTGGAGACCTAGACCTGAGACGGAACATACGGAGCAATAGGTGGTTACATTGGAATTGATTTTGGATGTCATAAAATAAAATTAAAATTCAACGAAAGAATGAGGCACCATGTCTAAACTCCCCCTGCTTATTTAGAATAGACATACAATTTGATTGAGAATCCAGTAATGTGAAGAGAGGAGAGTGTTTGATTTCTTTCAATTCAAAGCATGTACTCACATTACAACTTTAGCATGTAATCAAGCTTGCATCCTCGAGAGAGAGAACCGTCCCCGGACGGCAAGATTCCCTCCTCTGGTTAACATCCAATCCAATCTGGTGAATTTAATAACTAGTGAATCTTTATGCTCCCTCTCAACATGCTAGATTCTAGTGCTTGTTTAGAATCAACATATACAATTTGATTGAGAATCCAGCAATGAGAACAAAGTAGAGTGTTTGATTTCTTACAATTCAAAGCATGTACTCACATTACAACTTTAGCATGTAATCAAGCTTGCATTCCCGAGAGAGATCTACTTGAATTGCAAGATTCCCTCGACTGGTTAACATCCAATCCAACCTGGTGAATCTTTACGCTCCTTGTACACTTTCTCCAAGGCTTGCAATAGTCATCCAACCAAAGAGAAACAAACAATGCCCTCACTAAGGCATAACCAATGCAAGAAGCGTTTGTGATTAATTGTTGGACTGTTTGCATGTATAGAGTAAAACTGAATAGGAGAATGTGTGGGAATGATAAAGAGAAAGTAGAGGCTCGAGGCAATGCAACCAACATGCAAGGGAATGATGATAATCCCATCATATGCACAAGAATTTTACCCTAAACCCTGTCTTCTCTGAAAACCTCTTATGCACTTGGCCAAATTGCTGAATAAATGCACAATTGTGTAGAGGAGATCAAGGGAAGAGGGATTATAAATTGAAAAGTCAAGAAATCCCACAATAAGTCCTAATTTTTAAGGTAACTTCCCCGATATATAGAGGCGATGGCAAGGAGAATGGTTGGAGACCCAAGGTCTGAGAGACGGAACATACGGAGCAACAAGTGGTTACATTGGAATTGATTTTTGATGTCATAAATTAAAATTGAAATTCAACGGAAGAATGAGGCACCATTTCTAAACTCCCCCTTCTTTTTGGGGTCTCCTTTGCCACGCTTGCTAGATTTTTTTCTTTGCTCAAAGGAACTCGCTCAGAGGACAATAGAACTCCCTCTCAACATGCTAGATTCTAGTGCTTGTTTAGAATAAACATATACAATTTGATTGAGAATCCAGCAATGTGAAGAGAGTAGAGTGTTTGATTTTTTACAATTCAAAGCATGTACTCGCATTACAACTTTAGCATCATGTAATCAAGCTTGCATTATGCTCCTTGTACACCTTCTCCAAGGCTTGCAATAGTCATCCAACCAAAGAGAAACGAACAATGCCCTCACCAAGGTGGCATAACCAATGCAAGAAGCATTAGTGATTAATTGTTAGATTTTTTGCATGTATAGAGTAAAACTGATTAAGAAAATGTGTGGGAAACAGAAATGAACAATGCCCTCACCAAGGCATAACCAATGCAAGAAGCATTAGTGATTAATTGTTGGATTTTTTGCATGTATAAGAGTAAAACTGATTAGGAAAATGTGTGGGAATAATAGAGTCAGTAGAGGCTCGAGGCAGTGCAACCAATATGCAAGGGAATGATGAGAATCCCATCATATGCATAACCTAAACCCTGTCTTCTCTCAAAACCCTAATGCACTTGGCCAAATTAATCAAGAAATACACAATTGTGTAGTGGTGGAGATCAAGGGAAGAAGGATAATGGATTGGAAAGTCAAGAAATCCCACAATAATTCCTAATTTTGAAGGTAACTTCTCCGATATGCAGACGCGGCAAGGAGAATGGTTGGAGACCCAGACCTAAGACGGAACATACGGAGCAATAGGTGGTTACATTGGAATTGATTTTGGATGTCATATATTAAAATTGAAATTCAACGGAAGAATGAGGCACCATGTCTAAACTCCCCCTTCTTTCTGGATTCTCCTTTGCCCCATGCCGTGCTAGATTTTTTTGTTTGCTCAAAGGAACTCACTCAAAGGACAATAGAACTCCCTCTCAACATGCTAGATTCTAGTGCTTGTTTAGAATAAACTTATACAATTTGATTGAGAATCCAGCAATGTGAAGAGAGTAGAGTGTTTTATTTGTTAGAATTCAAAGCATGTACTCACATTACAACTTTAGCATGTAATCAAGCTTGCATTACGCTCCTTGTACACTTACTCAAAGGCTTGCAATAGTCATCCAACCAAAGAGAAATGAACAATGCCCTCACCACCAAGGCATAGCCAATGCAAGAAACATTAGTGATTAATTGTTGGATTTTTTGCATGTATAGAGTGAAACTGATTTAGGAAAATGTGTGGGAATGATAAAGAGAAAGAGAGGCTCGAGACAATGCAACCAATATGCAAGGGAATGATGAGAATCCCATCATATGCACAAGAATTTTACCCTAAATCCCGTCTTCTCTCAAAACCCTAATGCACTTGGCCAAATTGATCAAGAAATGCATAATTGTGTAGAGGAGATCAAGAATGAAGGATTATGGATTGAAAAGTCAAGAAATCCCACAATATCTCCTAATTTTGAAGGTAACTTCCCCGATATACAGAGGCAATGGCAAAGAGAATGGTTGGAGACCCAAGGTCTGAGACGGAACATACGGAGCAACAGGTGGTTACATTGGAATTGATTTTGGATGTCATAAATTAAAATTAAAATTCAACGAAAGAATGAGGCACCATTTCTAAACTCCCTTTTTTTTGGCGTCCCCTTTGCCATGCCCTGCTGGATTTTTTTGTTTGCTCAAAGGAACTCACTTAGAGGACAATAGAACTCGCTCTCAACATGCTAGATTCTAGTGCTTGTTTGAAATAAACTTATACAATTTGATTTAGAATCCAGCAATGTGAAGCGAGTAGAGTGTTTGATTTCTTACAATTCAAAGCATGTACTCACATTACAACTTTAGCATGTAATCAAGCTTGCATTATGCTCCTTGTATACTTGCTCTAAGGCTTGCAATAGTCATCCAACCAAAGAGAAATGAACAATGCCCCATCAAGGCTTAACTAATGCAAGAAGCATTAGTGATTAATTGTTGGATTTTTTGCATGTATAGAGTGAAAATGATAAGGAGAATGTGTGGGAATGATAAAGAGAAAGTAGAGGCTCGAGGCAATGCAACCAATATGCAAGGGAATGATGATAATCCCATCATATGCACAAGAATTTTACCCTAAACCCCGTCTTCTCTCAAAACCCTAATGCACTTGGCCAAATTGATCAAGAAATGCACAATTGTGTAGAGGAGATCAAGGGAAGAAGGATTATGGATTGAAACGTCAAGAAATCCCACAATAAATCGTAATTTTACAGTTAACTTTCTCGATATACACAAGCGATGGCAAGGAGAATGGTTGGAGACCTAGACGTGACACGGAACATTCGGAGAAATAGGTGGTTACATTGGAATTGATCTTGGATGTCATAAATTAAAATTGAAATTCAACGGAAGAATGAGGCACCATTTCTAAACTCCCCCTTCTTTTTGGGGTCTCCTTTCCCACGCTCTGCTAGATTTTTTTGTTTGCTCAAAGGAACTCGCTCAGAGGAAAATAGAACTTGATCTCAACATGCTAGATTCTAGTGCTTGTTTGAAAAAAACTTATGTAATTTGATTGAGAATCCAGCAATGTGAAGAGAGTAGAGTGTTTGATTTCTTACAATTCAAAGCATGTACTCACATTACAACTTTAGCATGTAATCAAGCTTGCATTATGCTCCGTGTACACTTGCTCCAAGGCTTGCAATAGTCATTCAATCAAACAAAAATGAATAATGCCCTCACCAAGGCATAACCAATGCAAGAAGCATTAGTGATTAATTGTTGGATTTTTTGCATGTATAGAGTAAAACTGATTAGGAAAATGTGTGGGAATCGTAAAGAGTAAGTAGAGGCTCGAGGAAATGCAACCAATATGCAAGGGAATGATGAGAATCCCATCATATGCATAACCTAAACCCTGTCTTCTTTCAAAACCCTAATGCACTTGGCCAAATTAATCAAGAAATACACAATTGTGTAGAGGAGATCAAGGGAAGAAGGATAATAAATTGGAAAGTCAAGAAATCCCACAATAATTCCTAATTTTGAAGGTAACTTCCCCGATATGCAGACGCGACGGCAAGGAGAATGGTTGGAGACCTAGACCTGAGACGGAACATACGGAGCAATAGGTGGTTACATTGGAATTGATTTTGGATGTCATAAAATAAAATTAAAATTCAACGAAAGAATGAGGCACCATGTCTAAACTCCCCCTGCTTATTTAGAATAGACATACAATTTGATTGAGAATCCAGTAATGTGAAGAGAGTAGAGTGTTTGATTTCTTTCAATTCAAAGCATGTACTCACATTACAACTTTAGCATGTAATCAAGCTTGCATCCTCGAGAGAGAGATCCGTCCCCGCACGGCAAGATTCCCTCCACTGGTTAACATCCAATCCAACCTGGTGAATTTAATAACTAGTGAATCTTTATGCTCCCTCTCAACATGCTAGATTCTAGTGCTTGTTTAGAATCAACATATACAATTTGATTGAGAATCCAGCAATGAGAACAGAGTAGAGTGTTTGATTTCTTACAATTCAAAGCATGTACTCACATTACAACTTTAGCATGTAATCAAGCTTGCATTCCCGAGAGAGATCTGCTCGAATGGCAAGATTCCCTTGATTGGTTAACATCCAATCCAACCTGGTGAATCTTTACGCTCCTTGTACACTTTACTCACAATACAACTTTAGCATGTAATCAAGCTTGCATTATGCTCCGTGTACACTTGCTCCAAGGCTTGCAATAGTCATCCAACCAAACAGAAATGAACAACCAAACAGAAATGAACAATGCCCTCACCAAGGCATAACCAATGCAAGAAGCATTAGTGATTAATTGTTGGATTTTTTGCATGTATAAGAGTAAAACTAATTAGGAAAATGTGTGGGAATAATAGAGTAAGTAGAGGTTCGAGGCAGTGCAACCACCAATATGCAAGGGAATGATGAGAATCCCATCATATGCATAACCTAAACCCCGTCTTCTCTCAAAACCCTAATGCATTGGCCAAATTAATCAAGAAATACACAATTGTGTAGAGGAGATCAAGGGAAAAAGGATAATAAATTGGAAAGTCAAGAATGAGGCACCATGTCTAAACTCCCCCTGCTTATTTAGAATAGACATACAATTTGATTGAGAATCCAGTAATGTGAAGAGAGTAGAGTGTTTGATTTCTTTCAATTCAAAGCATGTACTCACATTACAACTTTAGCATGTAATCAAGCTTGCATTCTCGAGAGAGAGATCCGTCCCCGGATGGCAAGATTCCCTCCACTGGTTAACATCCAATCCAACCTGGTGAATTTAATAACTAGTGAATCTTTATGCTCCCTCTCCACATGCTAGATTCTAGTGCTTGTTTAGAATCAACATATACAATTTGATTGAGAATCCAGCAATGATAACAGAGTAGAGTGTTTGATTTCTTACAATTCAAAGCATGTACTCACATTACAACTTAAGCATGTAATCAAGCTTGCATTCTCGAGAGAGATCTGTCCTCGAATGGCAAGATTCCCTCGACAACTCGTTAACATCCAATCCAACCTGGTGAATCTTTACGCTCCTCGTACACTTGCTCCAAGGCTTGCAATAGTCATCCAACCAAAGAGAAACAAACAATGCCCTCACTAAGGCATAACCAATGCAAGAAGCGTTTGTGATTAATTGTTGGACTGTTTGCATGTATAGAGTAAAACTGAATAGGAGAATGTGTGGGAATGATAAAGAGAAAGTAGAGGCTCGAGGCAATGCAACCAATATGCAAGGGAATGATGATAATCCCATCATATGCACAAGAATTTTACCCTAAACCCTGTCTTCTCTGAAAACCTCTTATGCACTTGGCCAAATTGCTCAATAAATGCACAATTATGTAGAGGAGATCAAGGGAAGAGGGATTATGAATTGAAAAGTCAAGAAATCCCACAATAAGTCCTAATTTTGAAGGTAACTTCCCCGATATATAGAGGCGATGGCAAGGAGAATGGTTGGAGACCCAAGGTCTGAGACGGAACATACGGAGCAACAAGTGGTTACATTGGAATTGATTTTTGATGTCATAAATTAAAATTGAAATTCAACGAAAGAATGAGGCACCATTTCTAAACTCCCCCTTCTTTTTGGGGTCTCCTTTGCCACGCTTGCTAGATTTTTTTCTTTGCTCAAAGGAACTCGCTCAGGGGACAATAGAACTCCCTCTCAACATGCTAGATTCTAGTGCTTGTTTAGAATAAACATATACAATTTGATTGAGAATCCAGCAATGTGAAGAGAGTAGAGTGTTTGATTTTTTACAATTCAAAGCATGTACTCACATTACAACTTTAGCATGTAATCAAGCTTGCATTATGCTCCTTGTACACCTTCTCCAAGGCTTGCAATAGTCATCCAACCAAAGAGAAACGAACAATGCCCTCACCAAGGTGGCATAACCAATGCAAGAAGCATTAATTGTTAGATTTTTTGCATGTATAGAGTAAAACTGATTAGGAAAATGTGTGGGAACGATAAAGAGAAAGTAGAGGCTCGAGGGACCGCAACCAATATGCAAGGGAATGATGAGAATCCCATCATATGCACAAGAACTTTACCCTAAACCCCGTCTTCTCTCAAAATCCTAATGCACTTGGCCAAATTGATCAAGAAATGCACAATTGTGTAGAGGAGATCAAGGGAAGAAGGATTACGGATTGAAAAGTCAAGAAATCCAACAATAATTTCTAATTTTTAACGTAACTTCCCTGATATGCAGAGGCGATGGCAAGGAGAATGGTTGGAGACCCAAGGTCTGAGACGACGGAACATACGGAGCGATAGGTGGTTACATTGGAATTGATTCTGGATGTCATAAATTAAAATTGAAATTCAACGTAAGAATGAGGGACCATTTCTGAACTCCCTGTTCATTTTGGGGTCTCCTTTGCCACGCCCTGCTAGATTTTTTTGTTTGCTCAAAGGAACTTTCTCAGAGGAGGACAATAGAACTCCCTCTCATCATGCTAGATTCTAGTGCTTGTTTAAAATAAACTTATACAATTTAATTGAGAATCCAGCAATGTGAAGAGAGTAGAGTGTTTGATTTCTTACACTTCAAAGCATATACTCACAATACAACTTTAGCATGTAATCAAGCTTGCATTATGCTCCGTGTACACTTGCTCCAAGGCTTGCAATAGTCATCCAACCAAACAGAAATGAACAATGCCCTCACCAAGGCATAACCAATGCAAGAAGCATTAGTGATTAATTGTTGGATTTTTTGCATGTATAAGAGTAAAACTGATTAGGAAAATGTGTGGGAATAATAGAGTAAGTAGAGGCTCGAGGCAGTGCAACCAATATGCAAGGGAATGATGAGAATCCCATCATATGCATAACCTAAACCCTGTCTTCTCTTAAAACCCTAATGCATTGGCCAAATTAATCAAGAAATACACAATTGTGTAGAGGAGATCAAGGGAAGAAGGATAATAAATTGGAAAGTCAAGAAATCCCACAATAATTCCTAATTTTGAAGGTAACTTCCCCGATATGCAGACGCGACGGCAAGGAGAATGGTTGGAGACCCAGACCTGAGACGGAACATATGGAGCAATAGGTGGTTACATTGGAATTGATTTTGGATATCATAAAATAAAATTAAAATTCAACGAAAGAATGAGGCACCATGTCTAAACTCCCCCTGCTTATTTAGAATAGACATACAATTTGATTGAGAATCCAGTAATGTGAAGAGAGTAGAGTGTTTGATTTCTTTCAATTCAAAGCATGTACTCACATTACAACTTTAGCATGTAATCAAGCTTGCATTCTCGAGAGAGAGATCCGTCCCCGGATGGCAAGATTCCCTCCACTGGTTAACATCCAATCCAACCTGGTGAATTTAATAACTAGTGAATCTTTATGCTCCCTCTCCACATGCTAGCTTCTAGTGCTTGTTTAGAATCAACATATACAATTTGATTGAGAATCTAGCAATGAGAACAGAGTAGAGTGTTTGATTTCTTTCAATTCAAAGCATGTACTCACATTACAACTTTAGCATGTAATCAAGCTTGCATTCTTGAGAGAGAGAACCAGCCCTGGGTGGATGGCAAGATTCCCTCCACTGGTTAACATCACCAATCCAACCTGGTGAATTTAATAAATAGTGAATCTTTATGCTCCCTCTAAACATGCTAGCTTCTAGTGCTTGTTTAGAATCAACATATACAATTTGATTAAGAATCCAGCAATGAGAACAGAGTAGAGTGTTTGATTTCTTACAATTCAAAGCATGTACTCACATTACAACTTTAGCATGTAATCAAGCTTGCATTCCCGAGAGAGATCTGTCCTCGAATGGCAAGATTCCCTCGACGGGTTAACATCCAATCCAACTTGGTGAATCTTTACGCTTCTTGTACACTTGCTCCAAGGCTTGCAATAGTCATCCAACCAAAGAGAAACAAACAATGCCCTCACTAAGGCATAACCAATGCAAGAAGCGTTTATGATTTATTGTTGGACTGTTTGCATGTATAGAGTAAAACTGAATAGGAGAATGTGTGGGAATGATAAAGAGAAAGTAGAGGCTCGAGGCAATGCAACCAATATGCAAGGGAATGATGATAATCCCATCATATGCACAAGAATTTTACCCTAAATCCTGTCTTCTCTGAAAACCTCTTATGCACTTGGCCAAATTGCTCAATAAATGCACAATTGTGTAGAGGAGATCAAGGGAAGAGGGATTATGAATTGAAAAGTTAAGAAATCCCACAATAAGTCCTAATTTTGAAGGTAACTTCCCCGATATATAGAGGCGATGGCAAGGAGAATGGTTGGAGACCCAAGGTCTGAGACGGAACATACGGAGCAACAAGTGGTTACATTGGAATTGATTTTTGATGTCATAAATTAAAATTGAAATTCAACGGAAGAATGAGGCACCATTTCTAAACTCCCCCTTCTTTTTGGGGTCTCCTTTGCCACGCTTGCTAGATTTTTTTCTTTGCTCAAATGAACTCGCTCAGAGGACAATAGAACTCCCTCTTAACATGCTAGATTCTAGTGCTTGTTTAGAATAAACATATACAATTTGATTGAGAATCCAGCAATGTGAAGAGAGTAGAGTGTTTGATTTTTTACAATTCAAAGCATGTACTCGCATTACAACTTTAGCATGTAATCAAGCTTGAATTATGCTCCTTGTGTTACCATATTATAGTAGTGATGTGTGTGAACACACTTAGGACCGCCGGGGCACTTTTTCCCTCACTAGGAGGTTTTTTCCCCCGTGCATTGTATATACGCCCATTATCTTCTAGGGCTTGTTATCTTTTCATTTTTGGCACTCATAATACACTACTGTGTTGTGCTCAAGCTTCCTCATCTTCTTGAAGTTGTGTGTGCATTCCTGCAACCCTAATTCCAACAATTGGTATCAGAGCAGGCTTCCTCCTCCCGGGCAGCATCACCGGCACCTGCCGCTTCATCTCCTCCGATTGCGACGAGGTTTCACGAGCGTCTGCAGGTTAGTATATGCCGTGGGAAAGCCCGTAGGGCAGGTTCGTTTCAGAATTTTGATCTGAAGTCATTTCGCCCTCCGTTTTTGCATTCCAAGTACTGCGCAGGCAAAATCGTACTACTGTGCAGATTTTCTGTCAAGATTAAAATCTGCAGGACAGGTGCCCATTCGTCTGTTTTGGGCTGTGCTACATAGCACAGGTCGATTTTATACAGGTTTACCTCTTACAGACAGCATTTACATCTAGTAGTACAGTCATTGGCCATGGCTGACAACAATGATGTATTCCGCATGTTGGCTGCTGAGGATAAGTTGGATGGCACCAACTATCCATTGTGGGCATATATGATGCGACATGTATTGGTAGCAAAGGGGTTATGGAACATTGTGCAGGGTATTGATGCACGTCCTATTGTGGCTGGGAATGCTGCAAACACATCAGAAACAGGTACTGTAGATGATGGTGCAGGCACAAGTGCTGTAGCAGCTGTTCGAGAACCACCACTTTCAGCAGAGCAGATTCGTTGGGATGGTAGAGATGCGCAGGCTCATGCCTTGATTGCGCTGTCTGTCAAACGTACCATTATCCCACATATTCGCTCCTGCAGGACTTCTAAGGATGCTTGGGATGTACTTGCCACATTGTATCAGGCAAGAAATGAGGCTCGTGTTGCTTACCTCCGAAAACAGTTGGAGAGTGAGCATATGAACGAAGGTGATTCTATGGATAGCTTTTTGACAAAGATCAAGGATTTCAAAGAGCAGCTCATTTCTGCAGATGAAATCCTGTCAGACAGTTCACTTGTGCAGACTGTTTTGAATGGTCTACCAGATTCTTATCAGGGTTTTGCTTCCACTCTTCGCTTGATGATGAAAGGCAATCCCAATGCCTTATCATTTGAGGAGTTAGTTTCTGTTTTGCTGCAAGAAGACCAGTCAAGGCAAAACAGGAATATTATGCGTGTCGCAGATCAAGCTTTCGTTGCTAGTCAGAGAAGCGGGAAAGGTAAAGCTGGCTTTTCTTCTAGTAAGCAGAAATCTGCAAACGCTGCGCAACCAAAGAAGGAAGACAAAGATGAGAAGAAGGGTGACAAACAGAAGACATTTTGCAAGTACTGTAAGGGAAATGATCATGTCATCAAAGCGTGTCCTAAGCTGGCTGCGAAAGAGGCTAAAAAGAAAGAGGCTGGTATGGCTGTTGCAGATGCCTCTCCTTCTAACAATGAATCTGCTAATGTTGTTCAAGATACAGAATGGGCATTCAATGCGCAGTGCAGTTATGACCCATCTTTGCATGACACATGTATGTCTGCAGTAGATTCAGATGTATGGTACTTTGACAGTGGTGCCACTAAGCATATCACCTCGCAGCGCAGTTTATTCACTTTCCTTGAGTCTGCTCCCACAGGGAATACTGTCACTTGTGCCAATAACTCCTCTTATCCCGTTAAAGGAGTTGGACAGATTGTGCTGAATGTTGCAAATTGCAACACCTTTACACTTTTTGATGCATTGTATGTGCCAGGGATCAAAAAGAATCTGCTGTCAGTCTCCGCATTTGCCAAAACAGGTTTGGTTGTAAAATTTGTGGATGACAGATGTACTGTTCATGATCTCTCTTGTGGTGACATCATTGTAGCATCTGGTTCACTATGTCGAGGGCTGTATAAGCTCAATATGGATGGCAAATGTGTAGAGGATTCAGCATGTGCTATTATGGATACGCAGGCTATTTCAAATGCAAAACTGTGGCATGCACGTTTTGGTCATCTGAATTTTGCAAGTTTGCTGCGCCTGCAGAAATCTGAAATGGTGTCTTCTTTGCCTAAGCTTGAGGCACCTGTCAAGCATGTTTGTGAGGGCTGCATATTGGGTAAAATGCAGCGTGCTTCCTTTCCCAAAGATGGATCAGTGAGAGCTGAACGCAGATTGCAGCTTGTTCACAGTGATGTTTGTGGTCCCATGCAAACTCCATCATTTGGAAACTACCTTTACTTCGTGACTTTCATTGATGATTTTACCAGGCATGCATGGGTATATCCTTTGAAGGCAAAGTCCGAAGTGTTTTTGTGCTTCAAACAGTTTTTGGTTATGGCTGAAAATGTGTCAGAAAGTAAGATGGGCACCCTCCGTTCAGATCGAGGGGGGGAGTATATGTCTTCAGAATTTAATGCATTTCTGGCTGAGCGTGGGATAAAACACCAATGTACAGTGCCGTATACACCACAGCAAAATGGTGTGGCTGAGAGAAAAAACAGGTCTCTCATGGAAATGGCAAGATGTATGGTTAAGAGTCAAAGTCTACCACATGGTTTTTGGCTTGAGGCTGTCATGTGTGCCACTTATGTACTAAACAGGTGTCCCACCAAAGCATTACAGGTTGTCACTCCATATGAGGCTTGGCATAGCCGCAAGCCATCTGTTGGCCATTTACGTATTTTTGGTTGCCTGGCATATGCATTAGTGCCTGTGCAACATCGCAGAAAATTGGATGACAAAGCTGTCAAATGTATTTTTGTTGGATATAGTGCTGAGAGCAAAGGCTATCGTTTGTATCATCCACAGACAAAGCGCATTTTGGTTAGCCGTGATGTTGTATTTGTGGAAGATGCAGTTCAGCCCTTGGTTTCATGTACTAAGGAGACAAATATCAGCTCACGTGATGTCTATGATACATTGTTGCCTCTTTTCAGTGGTGCACAGTCAAGTGCAATACCTCATGAGGCAGTTTTTCAGCCTATGCAGGTTTTAAATGATGGCACAGATCAGCCTATATCTGATGCAGATGTGCATGATGCACTTGAGGATGAGAGACAAGAGATTGAGGGCTCTAGGAACATGCCTAGATGGCTGGTGCAGACTTTGCGTGACAGCAAGTTGGATGCCCCTTTGTCTAGTCGCACTCGTTCTGGCTCTCATGGTGCCTCTTATGCGTCAGATTGTTATGCATTGGCTGTTTCTAGTATGTGCGATGAAAGTGAGCCTGTTTCATTTGATGAGGCACAAAGTTCAGAAAATTGGATGGCTGCTATGCAAGCAGAATACGATGCTATTATGAAGAATAGTACATGGTCTTTATGTGACTTGCCCCCTGGCAAGAAGGCCATTGGCACTAAGTGGGTATACAAATTGAAGCGTAAGCCTGATGGCACAGTGGATCGCCATAAGGCTAGGCTTGTTGCAAAAGGTTATGCTCAAGAGAAGGGCATTGATTTTGATGAGACTTTTGCTCCCACATGTCGTATGACCACTGTTCGTAGCATCTGTGCATTAGCAGCTCATAATGGTTGGAATGTACATCAGCTGGACATAAAGACTGCGTTCTTAAATGGAGATTTGCATGAGGAGGTGTATGTATCGCAGCCTCGTGGTTTTGTTCAAAGAGGGCAGGAAAACAAAGTGTGCAGGTTAAAAAAGGCTTTATATGGTTTAAAGCAAGCTCCACGAGCTTGGTATGAAAAAATACATGCATATTTGACTGCACATGGGTTTCAGAATAGTCCAACAGAAAGCACTTTGTATGTTAAACGTGTGGATGGTGTACATCTAATCATTGCTCTCTATGTCGATGACATGCTGCTCACAGGACCAAATGAGAGTCATATTGCTGATTTTAAGGCTGATTTGAATGCCTCTTTTGAGATGTCAGATTTGGGGCATTTGCATCATTATTTGGGGATACAATTTAAGCAGTGTGATGGAGGTATTGCTTTGTGTCAGACAAAGTATATTGAAACATTGTTGCGGAGATTTGGCCTTGAAGACTGCAAGCCTATTGCTACTCCAATGGAGACAGGTTTGAAGTTGAGTCTTCATGATGCTGGAGATCACTTTGATGTCACACTCTATCAGACAGCTGTTGGTTGCCTCATTTATGTATGCATTACGAGGCCAGACATTCAGTTTGCAGTCTCACAGGTGAGCAGATTTATGCATAGCCCAGGCATTAAGCATTGGCAGGCAGTGAAGCGTATCTTTCGCTATTTGAGTGGTACTCGGCATCTTGGGTTGTTTTATCCCAAGGGGGGATCATTGCCGCCAGATTTACATGTTTTTTCAGATTCTGACTGGGCTGGTTGTTATGACACACGCGTGTCCACGAGTGGTTTTTGCTTCATGCTTGGAAGCTCATGCATATCATGGTTGAGCAAGAAGCAGCCTACTGTGGCCACTTCTAGTTGTGAAGCTGAGTACAGGGCAGCTTTCACAGCTACGGTTGAGTGTGTGTGGCTCAGACGCCTTATGGCTGATTTGGGTGTTGGGCAGCCATCTGCCACCACCATCTTCACTGACAGTCAGAGCGCATTGGCAGTTGCGCGGAACCCAGTGTTCCATGCTCGTACGAAGCACATTGAGGTGCACTACCATTATGTCAGGGAGAGACTCTCTGCAGGAGAGATCAGTTTGGCTTATGTGCCAACACAGGATAACCTTGCAGACCTTTTCACAAAGGCTCTGCCTCGTGAGAAGTTCGAAGCTTTTCGCAAAGCTTTGGGCTTACTCCCTTTTGTGGATTCGTCCACATAGCTAGACACTTCCCTATACATGAGTGCTAGCTCTTGTTCACCGCATCACTCCAGGGGGGATTTGTTACCATATTATAGTAGTGATGTGTGTGAACACACTTAGGACCGCCGGGGCACTTTTTCCCTCACTAGGAGGTTTTTTCCCCCGTGCATTGTATATACGCCCATTATCTTCTAGGGCTTGTTATCTTTTCATTTTTGGCACTCATAATACACTACTGTGTTGTGCTCAAGCTTCCTCATCTTCTTGAAGTTGTGTGTGCATTCCTGCAACCCTAATTCCAACACCTTGTACACCTTCTCCAAGGCTTGCAATAGTCATCCAACCAAAGAGAAACGAACAATGCCCTCACCAAGGTGGCATAACCAATGCAAGAAGCATTAGTGATTAATTGTTAGATTTTTTGCATGTATGTGTGGGAATGATAAAGAGAAAGTAGAGGCTCGAGGCAACGCAACCAATATGCAAGGGAATGATGAGAATCCCATCATATGCACAAGAACTTTACCGTAAACCCCGTCTTCTCTCAAAATCCTAATGCACTTGGCCAAATTGATCAAGAAATGCACAATTGTGTAGAGGAGATCAAGGGAAGAAGGATTACGGATTGAAAAGTCAAGAAATCCAACAATAATTTCTAATTTTGAACGTAACTTCCCTGATATGCAGAGGCGATGGCAAGGAGAATGGTTGGAGACCCAAGGTCTGAGACGACGAAACATACGGAGTGATAGGTGGTTACATTGGAATTGATTCTGGATGTCATAAATTAAAATTGAAATTCAACGTAAGAATGAGGGACCATTTTTAAACTCCCTGTTCTTTTTGGGGTCTCCTTTGCCACGCCCTGCTAGATTTCTTTGTTTGCTCAAAGGAACTTTCTCAGAGGAGGACAATAGAACACCCTCTCATCATGCTAGATTCTAGTGCTTGTTTAAAATAAACTTATACAATTTAATTGAGAATCCAGCAATGTGAAGAGAGTAGAGTGTTTGATTTCTTACACTTCAAAGCATTTACTCACAATACAACTTTAGCATGTAATCAAGCTTGCATTATGCTCCGTGTACACTTGCTCCAAGGCTTGCAATAGTCATCCAACCAAACAAAAATGAACAATGCCCTCACCAAGGCATAACCAATGCAAGAAGCATTAGTGATTAATTGTTGGATTTTTTGCATGTATAAGAGTAAAACTGATTAGGAAAATGTGTGGGAATAATAGAGTAAGTAGAGGCTCGAGGCAGTGCAACCAATATGCAAGGGAATGATGAGAATCCCATCATATGCATAACCTAAACCCTGTCTTCTCTCAAAACCCTAATGCATTGGCCAAATTAATCAAGAAATACACAATTGTGTAGAGGAGATCAAGGGAAGAAGGATAATAAATTGGAAAGTCAAGAAATCCCACAATAATTCCTAATTTTGAAGGTAACTTCCCCGATATGCAGACGCGACGGCAAGGAGAATGGTTGGAGACCCAGACCTGAGACGGAACATATGGAGCAATAGGTGGTTACATTGGAATTGATTTTGGATGTCATAAAATAAAATTAAAATTCAACGAAAGAATGAGGCACCATGTCTAAACTCCCCCTGCTTATTTAGAATAGACATACAATTTGATTGAGAATCCAGTAATGTGAAGAGTAACCAAAGAATGAGGCACCATTTCTAAACTCCCCCTTCTTTTTGGGGTCTCCTTTGCCATGCGCTGCTAGATTTTTTTGTTTGCTCAAAGGAACTCGCTCAGAGGAAAATAGAACTTGATCTCAACATGCTAGATTCTAGTGCTTGTTTGAAAAAAACTTATGCAATTTGATTGAGAATCCAGCAATGTGAAGAGAGTAGAGTGTTTGATTTCTTACAATTCAAAGCATGTACTCACATTACAACTTTAGCATGTAATCAAGCTTACATTATGCTCCTTGTACACTTTCTCCAAGGCTTGCAATAGTCATCCAACCAAAGAGAAACGAACAATGCCCTCACCAAGGCATAACCAAAGCAAGAAGCATTAGTGATTAATTATTGGATTTTCTGCATGTATATAGTAAAACTGATTAGGAAAATGTGTGGGAATGTGATAAAGAGAAAGTAGAGGCTCGAGGCAATGCAACCAATATGCAAGGGAATGATGAGAATCCCATCATATGCACAAGAACTTTACCCTAAACCCCGTATTCTCTCAAAACCCTAATGCACTTGGCTAAATATATCAAGAAATGCACAATTGTGTAGAGGAGATCAAGGGAAGAAGGATTATGGATTGAAAAGTCAAGAAATCCAACAATAATTTCTAATTTTGAACGTAACTTCCCTGATATGCAGAGGCGATGGCAAGGACAATGGTTGGAGACCCAAGGTTTGAGACGACGGAACATATAGAGCGACATGTGGTTACATTAGAATTGATTCTGGATGTCATAAATTAAAATTGAAATTCAACGTAAGAATGAGGGACCAGTTCTAAACTCCCTCTTCTTTTTGGGATCTCCTTTGCCATGCCTTGCTAGATTTTTTTGTTTGCTCAAAGGAACTTTCTCATAGGACAATAGAACTCCCTCTCAACATGCTAGATTCTAGTGCTTGTTTAAAATAAACTTATACAATTTAATTGAGAATCCAGCAATGTGAAGAGAGTAGAGTGTTTGATTTCTTACAATTCAAAGCATATACTCACAATACAACTTTAGCATGTAATAGTTATTCAATGAAACAAAAATGAATAATGCCCTCACCAAGGCATAACCAATGCAAGAAGCATTAGTGATTAGTTGCTAGATTTTTTGCATGTATAGAGTAAAACTGATTAGGAAAATGTGTGGGAATAATAGAGTAAGTAGAGGCTCGAGGAAATGCAACCAATATGCAAGGGAATGATGGGAATGCCATCATATGCATAACCTAAACCCCGTCTTCTCTCAAAACCCTAATACACTTGGCCAAATTAATCAAGAAATGCACAATTGTGTAGAGGAGATTAAGGGAAGAAGGATAATAAATTGGAAAGTCAAGAAATCCCACAATAATTCCTAATTTTGAAGGTAACTTCCCCGATATGCAGATGCGATGGTAAGGAGAATGGTTGTAGACCCAGACCTGAGACGGAACATACGAAGCAACAGGTGGTTACATTGGAATTGATTTTGGATGTCATAAAATAAAATTGAAATTCAACGGAAGAAAGACGCACCATGTCTAAACTCCCCTGCTTATTTAGAATAGACATACAATTTGATTGAGAATCCAGTAATGTGAAGAGAGTAGAGTGTTTGATTTCTTTCAATTCAAAGCATGTACTCACATTACAACTTTAGTATGTAATGAAGCTTGCATTCTCGAGAGAGAGATCCGTCCCTGGATGGCAAGATTCCCTCCTCTGGTTAACATCCAATCCAATCTGGTGAATTTAATAACTAGTGAATCTTTATGCTCCCTCTCAACATGCTAGATTCTAGTGCTTGTTTAGAATCAACATATACAATTTGATTGAGAATCCAGCAATGAGAACAAAGTAGAGTGTTTGATTTCTTACAATTCAAAGCATGTACTCACATTACAACTTTAGCATGTAATCAAGCTTGCATTCCCGAGAGAGATCTGTCCTCGAATGTCAAGATTCCCTCGACTAGTTAACATCCAATCCAACCTGGTGAATCTTTACGCTCCTTGTACACTTGCTCCAAGGCTTGCAATAGTCATCCAACCAAAGAGAAACAAACAATGCCCTCACTAAGGCATAACCAATGCAAGAAGCGTTTGTGATTAATTGTTGGACTGTTTGCATGTATAGAGTAAAACTGAATAGGAGAATGTGTGGGAATGATAAAGAGAAAGTAGAGGCTTGAGGCAATGCAACCAATATGCAAGGGAATGATGATAATCCCATCATATGCACAAGAATTTTACCCTAAACCCTATCTTCTCTGAAAACCTCTTATGCACTTGGCCAAATTGATCAATAAATGCACAATTGTGTAGAGGAGATCAAGGGAAGAGGGATTATGAATTGAAAAGTCAAGAAATCCCATAGTAAGTCCTAATTTTGAAGGTAACTTCCTCGATATATAGAGGCGATGGCAAGGAGAATGGTTGGAGACCCAAGGTCTGAGACGGAACATACGGAGCAACAAGTGGTTACATTGGAATTGATTTTTGATGTAATAAATTAAAATCGAAATTCAACGAAAGAATGAGGCACCATTTCTAAACTCCCCCTTCTTTTTGGGGTCTCCTTTGCCACGCTTGCTAGATTTTTTTCTTTGCTCAAAGGAACTCACTCAGAGGACAATAGAACTCCCTCTCAACATGCTAGATTCTAGTGCTTGTTTCGAATAAACATATACAATTTGATTGAGAATCCAGCAATGTGAAGAGTAGAGTGTTTGATTTTTTACAATTCAAAGCATGTACTCCCATTACAACTTTAGCATGTAATCAAGCTTGCATTATGCTCCTTGTACACCTTCTCCAAGGCTTGCAAAAGTCATCCAACCAAAGAGAAATGAACAATGCCCTCACCAAGGTGGCATAACCAATGCAAGAAGCATTAGTGATTAATTGTTAGATTTTTTGCATGTATAGAGTAAAACTGATTAGGAAAATGTGTGGGAATGATAAAGAGAAAGTAGAGGCTCGAGGCACCGCAACCAATATGCAAGGGAATGATGAGAATCCCATCATATGCACAAGAACTTTACCCTAAATCCCGTCTTCTCTCAAAACCCTAATGCACTTGGCCAAATTGATCAAGAAATGCACAATTGTGTAGAGGAGATCAAGGGAAGAAGGATTACGGGTTGAAAAGTCAAGAAATCCAACAATAATTTCTAATTTTTAACGTAACTTCCCTAATATGCAGAGGCGATGGCAAGGAGAATGGTTGGAGACCCAAGCTCTGAGACGACGAAACATACGGAGCAATAGGTGGTTACATTGGAATTGATTCTAGATGTCATAAATTAAAATTGAAATGCAACGTAAGAATGAGGGACCATTTCCAAACTCCCTCTTCTTTTTGGGGTCTCCTTTGCCACGCCCTGCTAGATTTTTTTGTTTGCTCAAAGGAACTTTCTTAGAGGAGGAGAATAGAACTCCCTCTCAACATGCTAGATTCTAGTGCTTGTTTAAAATAAACTTATACAATTTAATTGAGAATCCAGCAATGTGAAGAGAGTAGAGTGTTTGATTTCTTACAATTCAAAGCATATACTCACCATGCAACTTTAGCATGTAATCAAGCTTGCATTATGCTCCGTGTACACTTGCTCCAAGGCTTGCAATAGTCATCCAACCCAACAGAAATGAACAATGCCCTCACCAAGGCATAACCAATGCAAGAAGCATTAGTGATTAATTGTTGGATTTTTTGCATGTATAAGAGTAAAACTGATTAGGAAAATGTGTGGGAATAATAGAGTAAGTAGAGGCTCGAGGCAGTGCAACCAATATGCAAGGGAATGATGAGAATCCCATCATATGCATAACCTAAACCCTGTCTTCTCTCAAAACTCTAATGCACTTGGCCAAATTAATCAAGAAATACACAATTGTGTAGTAGTGGAGATCAAGGGAAGAAGGATAATGGATTGGAAAAAAGTCAAGAAATCCCACAATAATTCCTAATTTTGAAGGTAACTTCCCCGATATGCAAACGTGACGGTAAGGAGAATGGTTGGAAACCCAGACCTGAGACGGAACATACGGAGCAACAGGTGGTTACATTGGAATTGATTTTGGATGTCATAAATTAAAATTGAAATTCAACGGAAGAATGAGGCACCATGTCTAAACTCCCCCTTCTCTCTGGGGTCTCCTTTGCCCCATGCCATGCTAGATTTTTTTGTTTGCTCAAAGGAACTCGCTCAAAGGACAATAGAACTCCCTCTCAACATGCTAGATTCTAGTGCTTGTTTAGAATAAACTTATACAATTTGATTGAGAATCCAGCAATGTGAAGAGAGTAGAGTGTTTTATTTCTTAGAATTCAAAGCATGTACTCACATTACAACTTTAGCATGTAATCAAGCTTGCATTACGCTCCTTGTACACTTGCTCCAAGGCTTGCAATAGTCATCCAACCAAAGAGAAACGAACAATGCCCTCACCAAGGCATAGCCAATGCAAGAAGCATTAGTGATTAATTGTTGGATTTTTTGCATGTATAGAGTGAAACTGATTTAGGAAAATGTGTGGGAATGATAAAGAGAAAGTAGAGGCTCGAGAATCCCATCATATGCACAAGAATTTTACCCTAAACCCCGTCTTCTCTCAAAACCCTAATGCACTTGGCCAAATTGATCAAGAAATGCACAATTGTGTAGAGGAGATCAAGGATGAAGGATTATGGATTGAAAAGTCAAGAAATCCTACAATATCTCCTAATTTTGAAGGTAACTTTCCCGATATACAGAGGCAATGGCAAGGAGAAAGGTTGGAGACCTAAGGTCTCAGACGGAACATACGGAGCAACAGGTGATTACATTGGAATTGATTTTGGATGTCATAAATTAAAATTAAAATTCAACGAAAGAATGAGGCACCATTTCTATACTCCCCCTTCTTTTTGGCGTCTCCTTTGCCATGCCCTGCTGGATTTTTTTGTTTGCTCAAAGGAACTCGCTTAGAGGACAATAGAACTCGCTCTCAACATGCTAGATTCTAGTGCTTGTTTGAAATAAACTTATACAAAGTGAGCTAAAACTCCTATTTTGGGCCCACGTGCACCGTTGAAGCTTTTCTAAGCTTCCTCGCACACCATGGACACCTTCCCCCCAATGCTTCTGTTCCATTCGGCGGTACCCCGGCCTCAATTACACATTCACATGTGGTTGCCACGCCACACATGTTTGGCCGTGAGGGCGAAATGATTTTTGAAGAGCCCTCATCTAGTGGAGCCCCTCAATATATGCAGCTCGGCGTTTATAGACACCCGAGGCACACTCACGTACCTTCTTCTCTATCCACCAAGGATCTATTCCCACCCCCCACCCTTGCCACCCCCTTATGCCAAAACTTGACATTCCAAGCTTAGCACGAGCTTTAGGAAGGGGGAAACATTGATTTGCATTGCAAAAAATTAAGTGCAAGCACTTAATGGATTGTTTCCTCTTGGGGTTGCACAATCCAAGGCTACAGGATCACATATTGGTCAAGGATCCCTCCACCTTTGATCAGACCTACAAATGGGCTATCTTTCTCAAGACGAGACATGCGAGAAAGCTATTCCACGCAATTAGTCACCTCACCAATAACAACCCAGAGCTCATTTGTAACATAACCTTCCTCTCCTCCCAGGCCCCAAGCCTTACTGGTGGCACCACCCTAAAGTAACGACTCACACACAGTGCCACCACGATCTTCTCTGGTACCACTCTTTCCATTCCAACTGTTTCCTCTCTAGGCAGATCCTATTGCTCATGGAAAGATTCAAACCAAGTCCATTGCTAAACCTGTGGAGCCCATGTGCTACGCCATCCCTGAGGCACCCCCAACACATCATCTCCCTTTACTAGTGCCTCACATGGACCCTAAAGCACTTGTGCATACTATAGGTGCACTCGCAAAGAAACCACCTCTTATGTGTTTCCCCTACCATGGACCCCATAGAGTGGCTAAATGCCTTGAAAAGAAATGCCTGCCAATGCAACCACAATGTTATGGATGTGGAATTGACCATTACTTCAAAGATTCCCCTTTGCAATTAGTTTCTCACTCCACAGTCAAAGGCATGCCATCCCGCAATGTGTTGAGTGTTCAACATGGGAAGATTTCAACTGTCCCATTGAATGTCATCACACGGTTGCAGGACAAGCTAAAGAAGGTCACATCCCAAAAGAAATAATACTTTAAGCACATTGGCCATGAAGAAGATTGAGTTAGCATCTGCGCTAGCTCAACAAAGACCTACCATTCCCCTATGTAGCCTAGCAAACACTCAACAAACAGGAAAAATGGTTGGCCATATATCCCAATGCCACCTTTGAGAAGCAATTTCTTCAGGAGGCCTAAGCACTGGTAGACCACTACCAGGCTCCAACTAGAGCTGCCTCCCGTTTTTGTGACCTTTGACCCAGTGCCTATCATCCCCCATTGAACCTAAACTTTTGCACCAGGTAAGGCAAAGAGCCCCCACAACCGCTCTAGGCTGAGGAAGATCCGTTAGCCAACATGATGTGACTAATGACAATTTTGCTCCTCATGCGCCTCCTCATCCTCCCATGCCTATTCCACAAACGGCCAAGCCCAAATCTCACATTCACATCCAATAACTCAATGCGAATAGTGATACAGAGTCCGATAGACACTCACGTGGTGCCCACGCACAATTTGCTAAGATCTTTTACCCTCCTACGACACCCAAATATTGAACTCTATCCCTCCCTGTCAAGTAAGGACCAAACTGAACTTCCATATACTATTGCTCATCCACCCTATGATCATGGCCCCACCCCTCAAGAAGCTCCTACTCATCAATGCAACCTAGCCCACCTCTCAATGCGCATTGGAACCTTGTTAAAAGGTAGTCCAAATTTATGGACTGACCTTTGGGATTGGATGAAATGCAAACTACATGCTTCTATGGAGGAGGGTGCTACCTTAGATTTCTCGAATATGAATCTAAGCCCCATCATCCAGATTACTCCATCACCACACCCCTCAACCCAAAGGTGCACCCACAATTCGAGTAAATGCGTTGGGCCACTACTTTGAGGGTGATGACACCAATGTAGCTTTGCCCATTTCCTATAATGGACATGTGGTTTTAAAGGCATCCTAATGAAGTAAGCCATCCTCACACAAACCTATTAGGTTAACCAGGGCCCACCACATTGGTAATCAAGCTTGCGAACGGGAAATAGTGCATAACCTCAAGGTAAAAGTTTGTGACATGACATTCCACGTCACATTTGTGGTCATGAACTTTCATAATGCTACCTATGACAACATCTTGGGTAGACCCTTCATACGTCAAACACAACTGATCGATGACTAGGATGATACGCATCATGTCTACCTCCACAAAGGGTCTCAAATTTATATACCTAGCACTCACATCCCATGGCCAAAGCTCCCTTTGCTGAAGACTCTGTGACCATCCTCACAAGCAATGATCTCTTGCTTTGTGATGTTTTTCATCAAGCCCTTGATGACGCGTGGGTGCCATGTATGGGCGCTTCTATCCATAGTGAGACGACGTCAACCACGATTGGCTTAAAGTCCTTCCTACACTTGACACCCTCCCAGGTCGCAAACTCAGCACACAATTCATGCTCCCAAACAACTGGACCCTCCATGAACCCTACAAAGCCATTGCCTAGATATATTAGGGTCTAGATATATTTCCCCTTTGGCAAAAATATGCGATGAAAATGTGCCTTGTTGTCACCCACAGCTAGCCATAATTTTTTGCCATGGGAAACATGGGTCTCTCTGGGCCAACCATCTCTTAAAACTGCCCATGCCAAAGTTCAAGTGTTGGGTGGACAATGCATCCAAAGCCTTGGGTCCTTTACACAAATTGTACATACTCTATCTAACCCATTAGCTTGCAAGTTCTATGTGGTTCCCACAGGTGATAAAAGAAACACTTGTCCTCAGAGGAAGCTGGGTCCAGAACACTACAAGTACAATCAACTCCACTGACAACACAAATACCCTCAAGCTTTCCCAGGGCAAGGTAACAATGATCCTCTGGGATGGGGAGTGCCTTAAATCTGATCCTTTGCCCCCACAAACTGCTTCCACAAAGGGTATTCTCACACCCCCACAATGTCCGATAAGTCTTCCAGTGCCACCAGAAATCAACCCACCAAGAATATGGATTAGACTCCTGAGACCAATAATCATCATACAATAGTGGCAAGCCCACATATATCCCATGGTCTAAACCAATCTTATATTCTTGGAGGCGTGGAAAGCTCTTGGAAAACTCACACTAACAAAAGAAAACAATTACATTCAAATTTCTAATAAAATGCGTTTGATGAGTGTTGGGTATTTTATTCCTAAAGTTTCTATTGGAAATAACCAGTTGGAGTGTAGATTTCATGTTGTTGATGTAGGAGCACTCCAAGGCCGTATTATCGTTGGAAAAGAATGGATAGATGCCACTTACTGCCAAATCAATTGGCACGAAAAAATAGCCCACCATGAAAATCACTGGTCAAAAGGCCTCTTGTGTCCCCAAAAGGAAATCACACACACCCTCACCCCCAACTGCCCTTTCCCCTCACATCACATCCTCATCACCAATAGTCTCCCCTGTACCCACACCACGTGCCTCACCAAAGCCGATCGATTGGCCACTATCGACACCATCCACCATTGACAATCAAGCCTTGTCGTCGTCGACATTGCCCCTCAACTCTACAACCTCGACCACCCACATTGCAATCACCCCGACCTCATATCCCTTATCATGACAACAATCAATGTAGGTGCCCAAGAATCTTCTTGCCACTTAGGGATTCTAATTCTACTATGGCTACACAGAACTATGGATCCCCAAATAGCTGCAAAAAGCCAACAAAGCCAACAAAAACCCACCCTAAGAGAAAGCTTCAATGTTGGCTTGTCCCCAACTGCCTGTTAGGAGCACAAGTCTACTATGTAGGCAACACTTGCCTCTTGCTACCCAAGCATTCCACCTGTGCTCATTCCCCACCGTAACTTCCCAAGAAACCACAACAAAAGGCCCCATGGGCGTTGGTTAGGCAACCCCAAGCACAGCAAAGCCAACAACGTTGGGTGCCTACCAATGTGCTCAAAGCTCAAGGCTTCCATGAAGGTACCACACACATGTGGCTCCCAAGGCCACAATCAAAAGCCTCTCCTTTGCGTCGACAGCCACATCATGAAAGCCTCATCGACAAAAGACCTATAAGACTTGACAACCACAGACCTTCATCACTATAGGTAGCGTTGGGTGTGCCCAAATATCTCTTAGAAGCCCAAGGCTTCCATGATGGGGCAACTCCATCATTTGGCTCCCATGGAAAAACCCTCATCAATTCGCCCAAACCACACCCACCACGCCAATACTTGTCCAAGCGACAAAGATGGTTTGGCGACCAACAGGCAGTCCCCTCCTCCCTCGACAAAATCCTATGAACTTGCCCACACCCAACCTATGGCCTTGTCCACGAAGCTCCACCCCGCCTCTCAAATTTGCCCCACCAAACCAAGGGGCAATGCTACACATGGCTGAGCTTATCCAACCACTCAAAGATAAACTCAAAGGTAATCTCACAACTCTCGCCACATGAGCCACTCAGTACAAAACCCTCTTTAGGGGTGCTGACCAATAACAAAAAAAAACTAAAAACTAAAAAACAAAAGAGTCTCTAAGTGATTAGGTTCTAGGTGATTAGAACCACGGGGACACCTTTTGCCCTTGCCCATAGTGATGTCAATGAGACAATGAGACAGTGTGTAGTGTGTTGGTCATAAGAAGGATAAAGGTAATAAGAATGACTCATAGTGTGTGTGAATCCCACGCAAAACACTCAAAACATGCGAAAACACCTCACCACTCACAAAGCTTATGAAAAACAACAACCAATGGTCAACACAAGCCCCACAACTCATAAAATGAAATCACTGTAAATGGCCACTAGCCAAAACAAATACTACCACTACATGTGAGCAACCCCTAGGGTAAATGACAATATAAGATGTAGGTCAATAGCTTGGGTGTGAACGAAGTGGCCAAAATGTTGTAGAAAGTCCCAAGCAATGTGAATGGCCATAGAGTTAAATGGCAGCCATGTGAATGGCCATCAAGTTATGGCTAAAAGGAAAGTGTGTGAAAGAAAAAAAACTATAATCTATGCATTTTCCTCCTTCACCTTCTCCTTCTCACATTGTTTGTGGCCCAGTGTAATAGCTTCCCTCCCTTTTTTTGCAATGTAGAGGCAATGATCCGCAATATTCTTTTGTTGGTTTCTTTTTTTAAAAACTATTTGATATGCTGCACTAGTGGTTGAGCCTTGAAGGCAATGACTCGAAGAAGGAGATTCTTAAACATGTTGCACTTTGGTGATCTGTAAGCTATGAAATGTTTTTTTGACGTTTTTAAACACTATTGATCTATACGATGATTCCTGCCTAGCATCATAGAGCTCAAAGCTCTATGATGCCAACCTTCCTTGTTGTTGAAGTAGAGCTCTAAGAGTTCTGTGATGCCCTTGTCTATTGAAATAACAAGTCATTGTGATACACTCGCTCTTTGCTGATCTGCACAATTTCCATTGATGTGTGTTAGCTTCTACAAAGCTTGTGTGTTGCTTGTGATGCACTTTCTCTATGCTTATTTTCATGATTACCATTGATGTATATTATCTTCTACAAAGCTTGTGTGTCACTCTACCTTTTATTGATGGTTTGCCTTGTTTCTATGTTGCTTGCTTTAAGCTCTTCAAAGCGACTATGCATATTCCAAATTCTTCTTAATCAATTGTTTTTAGATTCTGAATGCTTCTTAATTAAGTCTTTTAGCCTTCTCTCCTCAAGATACTCTAGCTATCCTCCTTTAGGTGAAGAGTAATCTCCCAACAAAGAGCTTTCTAACAAGCCTAGACTGGCATTTGTCTCCACAAAGTTGAAGCAAGCTAGTCCATTTAGACCCTCTATTGAGAATAACCTTTTTTTTAACAAACCTAAGGTAGCACATTTGAATAAAGTGACTTGTTGGCCTTCTTCAAAGAGAATAATCTTGTAAGAGTAGGCAATATACAAGCAAGGTACCACCACATTGAAATCTTCCTCCATAGATACTGAGTTAGCATGCTGCTTATGAAACTCATGTACTAGCCTTATTTCTACATTGCTTGCTTTAAGCTCTTCAAAGAAATTGTGCATATTCCAAATTCTTCTTAATCAAGTCTTTCTAAATGCTTCTTGACCAAGTCTTTCAGCCTTCTCTCCTCAAGATACTCTAGTTGTCCTCCTCCTTTAGGTGAAGAAAAGTCTCCCAACAAAGAGCTTTTGAACAAGCCTGGACTGGTATTTGTCTCCACAAATTTGAAGCAAGTTGGTCCATTTAGACCCTCTATTTAACAACCATTTTTTTTTCACAAAACTAAGGTAGCACATCTAAACCAAGTGACTTGTTGGCCTCCTTTAAAGAGAATAATCTTGCAAGAGTAGGCAATATACAAGCAGGGCGCCACCCATTGAAGCCTTCCTCCATAGGATACTGAGTTAGTATCTTGCTTATGAAACTCCTCTGCTATAGCATAGTTTTCAGGTAGGAAGCTTTGATCAATGCCCTCTCAACTCAATGAAACCACAATGGCATGTAGATGGCCATGAATGATTCCATAAGCATGTAAATGGCTTCAATATGCAATCCAAAGCATCAGTGGTGCATCCATATGCATCCATAGCATGTATTGTCATTCAACACATCATTACTTATGCAATTGGAAATCCATAAGCTTGAAATTCCATCCAATGATGCCACATTAAGCTAAATCTTGGTCAAATGTCCAAAATGAAAGCCTATGCAATCATTATGGCATAAACAATGCTTCCAATAGCCTCAATGAGTTCCCAATGGTGGCAAGAGGGAATGGCCAATTTTGGAGATTAGGGTTTCTTAAAGAAATCCCTAAATGCCATTGAATCTTGCAAGAAATCAATGAAGGAATCAAGATTTAGTAATAGCAACTCACCAATGGCCCTTAAGGCATCACCAATGCTTGGAGTTGATGAAGATTTTCCCTCTCTTTGTGTTGATTTATGAAGCACTATTCTCTTGTTCTTCCCCTTCAAGAGAGCTTCAAAATCTCCAAGATCTTCAAGAAAGGCACCAAGAATGTCCCATTTGAACTCCAAGACTATTGCTAAGATAGAGAATCCATCAAATATTGCAACTAGCAAGTGGTTGAAGCAAAGAAAACTTCCTCCCATGCTCAAAACTGCCCCGCCACCCCTCATGGAGATTAGGAAGAGAAGAAAAACACATACAATGTCCCAAGTGTGCCCTAGAGCTTGTAGATGGTGTGCATGAATCTAGAAATATGAGGAGGATTTATAACCTCATCAATGATGTAAAACATGTATTTTTAGCCTATATAAGAGGCTCTCTATGAATGAACACTTGTGCGTGTTATCCTCATGTTGATCATCTACATTATCATGTGTTTAGATGGTGATTAACCCTAACCCATGTGCTTATGTTGATGCACACACTAGTGTCATGAGAGTCCTTTACTTCAATCCACCATAACCCAATGCTTTATCAATAAACCTAGCCCTCTTTTATCATAGCTTTAACCTAGTGATAAAATGCTAAACAATCAACCCAATGCTTTATCAATAAACCTAGCCCTCTTTTATCATAGCTTTAACCTAGTGATAAAATGCTAAACAATCAACCCATCAATCCCAATCATTATTGATATGTGGCTTCCTTGACCCAAAATCTTTACAAATGGCATTAAATACACTCCCTCAACTTAATGACTCTATCACCATATTCCTTTATTGAATGAAATCCTTATAAGAATTATGAAACCTTAATAAAAAGAGCTAATCCTGATTTTCCTTAGGAAGGAATTCATCTGATATAGTAGTACACAACTTATCCCAATCCTCGAGAAACTCTTACTTCTCCAAATCTACCATTTAAGAGCTCTTCCCTATAAAAAGAAGGCAACAAATTTGTCCATTCCTTAGGATTTATGTCCATTACTAATGCATGCCCTCTTAAACTCTCTAAGATATGCTTTTGAATCTTCCCTAGGATTACCATAAAATATAGGAATCTTGCCCATTATGAATTAAAAGATGTGGATAGATAACAAAGGAAAGAGAATATATAGTACAAGCAAAATCAATATTCACAATTTGTTATCTTATCCAAGACATATGCCAAGGACATATTAAACCCCTCACACTTGAAAGTTATTTTGATACACAGGGATGCTATGTCAAACCAAGACCACACCAATGCAGAAGAATCCTCACTCCTCTCAACAAAAGGGTTGCCATGCATATTGGTCATAAGAGGTAATTGATGCACAAAGAACAACACATATCTTCCTCTCTTCTTGATTAAGGCTTACAACGTTAAAACAAGATCAATATATGTACTTCCCATGTTATTTCATATTCAAGATAGGTGAATTTCTCTTAATCTATTAGCTTCCCAAAAAATATATTATGGTTGGAAAGGTTAATTCGGTTGGATAGGAAGATTTGGGCGAAACATAGAGAAATGAGCAAGTTCTCACCTTTCTCTTGTATGTAATAATTATCTCCAAGACTTCAATATTATTAGGACTTCATAAGTGTAGGCTGAACCCTTCAACAAGATCTACCATCAGCAAAGACTTCAATATTATTAGGACTTCATAAGTATAGGCTGAACCCTTCAACAAGATCTACCATAAGCCAAAACATCTTTGCAAAATACAAAGAAACACAAAGAATACCAAGCAAACTAATTGAATTAGCTTTCACACAGTAGTGAATATAATCTTGACTTAGAAAGTCTGACTCAAAACTAAACATCTTCCACAAATGATCTCCAAAAATAGTACACACACAGATACTTGGTAATATCTCAAAGTTACTATAACTTTATTTTTAAAGTACTCACAAATTCCTTCATTTGCAAAGGTATAGTTAAAATAATGAAGATATGTATTTAGAAATAGACTTATGAAGATTTGTACCTCAATTTTGACCACTCAATTCTCCATCCATACCTTAAGGTTCAAAATGATCTTAGATGGTAAAACGATAGACCTTCACAAACTCTTTTAATTGTATGCTTCAATTTGGGAATGATCTTCTTTGAAAGTGCCCAATAAAATGGCCGAAGTCACATTTTTAAGCCATTTTTCCCTCCTCGTTCATAAAGAGTAAGGTCCTAGCAAAACTGAACCAAAAGATGTGCAACCTCACCAATCTATACACTAGCATTCCTTAATTGTGACCTTTTTGGGTGCATAAATTTTGAAGTGCAAGAATAAACGAGGAAAAATGCTTAATTAAACACACCATAGATGGGGTTGTGAAAGAGACATTATGGTAAAAGAGGGGATTTTATCAACATCATAAGCACTAGTCACATCAAGAGACTTAACTACGGTTACTATGACAATATATCATAATTAAAGCACAAAATGATATTAATTTCATCAAATTAAAATATATAAACATAGAGATTAATGTAGAGTATGATAATATATCATAAATAAAGGTTAATACGCTATTAATTTCATCAAATTCAAATATATAGATATAGAGGTTAGTGTAGAGTATGAGGAAATCTACACTTCGTGCAAGTGTAATAAACTACAGCTTTGAAAGCTCTACAATCTAGGAAAAATTATGATTAATTGTTTAATAATGAATGATAAGAGAGACCAAGAGGGCTCCTTTTATAGAATCCATGCTCTCACAATGGACATTAGTAGAAGCATCCAACTTGAGACTACATAAGCTCAGATGTCAACATCACATGCTCTTCTTGGCCACTTTTGATGTGTCCCATCAATTTATTTAATCAATAAATCCTCAATTTGGAGATAAGATCTATCCCAACTTGAGCCCACACAAAGTCTCCTCATGTAGACATGCCATATATATATTATGCATCCTTCCACAAGCCTCCACAAGCTTGGCATATATTTTCCATCTTATTTTAATAGAGTTACCAAGACATGTAGACATAAGTGCCACTCCTATTTTATGACTCATCACTAATTCCATAAAGCACTATTTTCCATACCAATATATTTATCATCCCTACAATGTAACACTCCACTTATTCATATGTATAGTACAATCTATTTTATCATCCGTACTTTAGTATTTATAATGTAACACACCACTCATTCTCAAACCCAATATATAATATTAAATAGAATTCCTTGGAATTCTACATGTGAAACAAGATATTTGAAGCTAAATCACCACAAAGCCATTGATGGTGTGAGTTACAAGCTTCACACACACTTCCCAAGTTGCCAAGTTTCTAGCAACCTCATGAGAAATCTTTTATATAAGCATTAATATCTTGTACAAGCCCCTTTCCATTGAGAATTACTAGCATGCCAAAATGTCAGAGTCTTACATAGATAAATGAAATACACATATATCATAAAATTATGATAATAGGTGAGCCTCAACAAAGGAAATTTGTTGTATTATCTAAACAATAAATAAGCCTCAAAAAAGGAAACTTTTGGTGTTAAACCTAAGAATTACCATCATGAAAAGATTGGCTAGAAACATCCTTATGGAATTCCTTTCTAAGCTAGAAAATTGAAAATGGCCAAACTGCATAGTAATGGTTGGAGGAGAAAGCTTAAAGACAAAGACATGAATGTCAACAACGATATGGTCCTCATGTATAGTATAAAAAACCCAAGATATGGTCCTTGTGTATAACAAAGATATGGTTCTATGTATAGTTCAAAAAACCAAAAATGCAAACTTAAGTATAGAGTATATCAAATCCCTTCCAAGTCTCTAAAATCATCCCTCAACATGCTATCTACATTGAAACACTTGATGGTGTTGAGATGCAAGGATCTTTCAATGATAGAAATGAGATACTACTTTGGTATTTTGACTAAAAATGCCATAAAGGCCATTCATCATTCATAAGGAAGAGGAAAAGAAGAAAGAAGCAAGAAGTTCAACACGAAGACAAGGATAGACAAAAGAAGCTACAAAATTATCACATCTCCATAAACATGACCCAAGTAATTGACTTGGAAGAAGAATGGGAGGTAGATCTTGCCAGACTTAGATTTTGGCTAGGCATGGAATGACCACGGATATAGATTTTGAATAGAAGCTAGGCCTAGTTGACATTAGACCTAGCCACAGTTTAATGTCTCATATGAACCGACACTCTTGGCCAAAGTGTGACCTATTAACCCATAAGTCAGCCCCATGTGACAAAGCGCTTCGGCTATTGCTCACCCAACATGATCTGAGCAGGGTGAACAATAATTGAGGATTGGGTGTGAGCAAAACTCCTACCAGTGGGCTGAGATGTTCAATCGACTCTCTTCCCTTTGTAGGAGGTCTGGCAGCCTCTGAGTCATGGGTAAGCAAAAAGGTCACACTCTTGGCCAAAGTGTGACCTGTTAGCCCATAAGTCAGTCCCGTGAGACGAAGCAACTGTTGCTCACCCAGCACAATCTGAGCAAGGTGAACAATAATTGAGGATTGGGTGAGAGCAAAAATCTCGCGAGTGGCTAAGATCTTTAGTCGACTCTCTTCCCTTTGTAGGAGGTCTCTTTAAATGATGAGACACATGGAATACATCATGAAATTAGTAGTCAATGGAAGAAATAATTGATATGCTACTTCCCCCACTCTCCTCAAAACCTTGTGTGGACCATAGTAGCGATTAGCTAATTTGGTGTTAGTGTTTCCCTTTGAGAGACCCATATCTTGACTTGGGAATCCTCAAAAACACCCAATCTCCTTCTTGAAACTCTAAAGATCTCCTATGGGCATCAACATAATGATTTATCACTTGATCTTACTTCATGTTTGCCTTGCATTGTTGGAGAAGAGCATGTATTCTCTCCACTTCCTCTTTTGCATTTGGATTCACTCCTTCTTGCTTAAAAAGCTTGCATCATAGGTGCATTCACCTTGTAATGCCTCAAAAGCAAACATACCAATACTCTCATGAGATGAGTACTATTGTAAGTGAGCTCAACTAAATCCAACCATTCATATCCCACACACTTTGAGTGTCATGGAAAAAGTATCTCAAGTAAGCTTCCACCCACTTATTCACCCTCTCCATTTGACCATCGATCTTGGGATGGTAAGTGGTGCTTGGTGTCAACTTGGTTGCAATTATCTCAAAAAAAAGTTCTCTAAAATGAACTCATGATGGCATCATGGTGGTCACTCACAATTTGTTGTGGTACACCATGCAAATTGAATATATGATCCACAAATTGCCTTGCAACCATAGATGTCACATGTACTTAACCTTTGTAGAGATGAAATGTGCCACCTTTGTCAACCCATCCACAAACTTTCTTTGTGTATGGAAGACCTATAATGAAATCCATATAAATATGAGTTCACTTCCCCTCAAGAATAGGTAAAGGTTGAATTAACCCGCTGGGCTTATGTGTTAGGTCCTTGTTAAGTTGACAAGGCATACATCTTGTGACAAAGCCATATATTTCCTTCCACCTTCCTTTCCAATAGAAACTCTTCTTTATCTTATCAAAGGTCTTGAATATTCCCAAGTGCCCCACCATTGGTGAAGAATGCATTCTTCCCATCACCCTTTGCTTGTAGTTTCATGTAGGCAGAAGATAGACTCTATCTTTGTGGTAAATAAGACCATTTTGTAGCATGAAATGAGGCAACTCTTTACGAGAACCATGATGTTATTTATGCTCCATTTGTGACACCTCATCCGGAAGATATTCCTCTTGAATGTCCATGATACCTAATCTTTGTGTACTTTGGAAATAACCAAAAGAGAAGATGCCCCACATTCTTGATAGAGCATTGTGGCTGCCACATTATCATTTCCCTTTGTGAAGGTAATCTCAAAATCATAATTTTGTAAGGTTGTTGGTAACCACCTTTTTTGCTTAGGAGGTAGATTTGGTTTGGAGAGGAGATACTTCAACACATGATGATTACTTCTCACATAAAAATGACTACCACATGCATGCGAATCTCTTTCTCATCCAATTTGCAACTCTCATAGGTAGTAACCCCATAGTCTTGATATAAAACTATCCCAATTCCTCTTCCACAAGCATAAGCCTTTATGGTAAAAGGCTTAGTGAAATCGAGACACACCAAAACAAGGGTTGAAGTGAGCATCCTATTAAGCTCCTCAAAGTTCTTATTTGTTATGGCATCCCAAAAGAATGTTTCTTTCTTGAGCCTATCGGTGAGAGGGGCTATAATTTTTACACCTCTCGCAATAAACCTCCTATAAAATAATGATAATCCCAAGAAAACCTTCAATTGTGTCACATTGGTGGTGGGTATAGTCTGCTCATTCCACCTCTTTGGGGTTCACGTTAGTGCCTTCTTTGCTCACAATGTGTCCAAGATACTCCGCTTCATGAGCCATGAAAGTGCACTTGCTCTCCTTTGCATACAATTAGTCGGCCCTCACAATACCTCAAGTACCTTTCTCACATGCATAAAATGCTCCTCCTCCCCTTTGCTATATATGAGGGTGTCATTGAATACCAAGGAAAAGTGTAAGATCCCTATTCCCACCGAGCAACAGATTCGGGATACTAGCAGCGGAAGTAGCACTTCTCGCGCGGGACAGGGGTCCCACATTCGGGGCCTCACCCACGGATATCCGGATAACAGACTAATCCGTCGGTTGTTCCAAAACCGAACCCGGAAAAACTTCCTTTACCGGAAAGCACGGGCGATTCCACCAGGATAATTTTTTTACTCTAACGTAGTCAAGAACATTTCTGATCGAGCTGATCCAATTGCATCTATAAGATACATGGTCAGATTAAGGAAGAACTTGCACTTGGATCATTGGGATCAACGCTTTTTTCCCCATTCAAGAGGCACAGCCGTTGATTCCTATCCATAGAACAGTTACTGTCCGGGATTTATTTTATCTATCGTAAAAACAAAAGTTTGAGTCTCGATTTACGGATCCATCAGTCCAGCCTAACCCCATCCAATCCCATGGGTTAGCCAACCGCCCAACCACTGTAGTGATGGGATCCAATTAAGAATTTGGTTAGGTTTTGTCCCGGGTACCAAGGAAAAGAGTTCCAAGGCCCCCTAGCCGGATGTTCATGCAAAATAAAACTAGTCACACCACTCACACACCCAATATGAAATTGCCTTTTCACAGATTCAACCAGTTTAAAACAATCCTTTAATAAAACCATAGTATCACTGATCACCATCTTCCAATTTATCCAGTTGATTCTCAATTTTCCCATCATTCCTTCATCAAAGTATCTATGGCATCATTGGTAACTAGGACGCTCACCACCTGTCCACTCAGGGGCCGTTTCCTAATCCCTAGCCCATAATACTCGGTAATATAATCACTTATCAAGATGGACTCTCGTTGAAGATCAGCAAGATCAACCAACAGATCCATATAAAGAGCCATGGACTCATCCATTGAAGACCAGCAAGGTCAATCAACCAGATCCATGCCCGATTTCAGAAAACAACTCCAACTCTGTTCCAATATCTTCCTCGACGCACGCGTGGGTATCTTGGGCGACCCAGAGCCCGAGCACTGTATGGTCAGCACCCTCTAGGATCCTTCGCAGGTGACCTAGTGCTTCAATCATAGGCCGCTTCCTTGGCCCCTCATCCACCGTACCGGAAGCTCACCATTTTAATCGCACCGAGGCTGGTCAAGACCTCGGCCGACCTTGCTACGCGAGACGTCCTTCATTGACTCTCCGTCAGCAGTTACAACTTTATCAGTTAGGTCTTTACGACCTTAATCACAAGATGGTCACAATGCTTTCCCAGCAATCTTGACATAAAACAGTCATTTACAAACAGCATTTACAAACAGTCACAAAATATAGTTTCTATATTAACTCTCATTTTTCCACATTATCCCTCATCAATCCACATTGCTTATCCCACATTCCAGTTATATGTGTACTCATCCCATCACATCATTTTCCATCTCATCACTTCAGATTTCTTCACATCACATATCATATATTCACATCCATACATATATCCACATCCACATCCACATCCATACATTCACATCCATACATCCACATCCACATCCATATCCATACATCCACATCCACATCCACATTCATACATATATCCACATCCACATCCACATCCACATTCACATCCATACATCCACATCCACATCCATACATCTATTTTCACATCCACATCTACATGTACATTCATGCATCCACATCCATACATCCACATCTACATGCACATTCACATCCATACATCCACATCTATATGCGTACATTCACATCTACATGCATACATCCACATCTCTATGTATACATCCACATCCACATTCACATTCTCCTCCATACATCTACATCTACATGCATACATCCACCTCCACATTCACATCTACATCTATACATCTACATCTACATGCATACATCCACCTCCACATCCACATCCACATCTACATCTACATGCATACATCCACCTCCACATCCACATCCACATCTATACATCTACATCTACATGCATACATCCACATCTATACATCTACATCTACATGCATACATCCACATCCACATCTATACATCTCTATCTACATGCATACATCCACATCTCCATTCACATCCACATCTACATCTATACATCTACATCTACATGCATACATCCACATCTCCATTCACATCCACATCCACATCTATACATCTACATCTACATGCATACATCCACATCTCCATTCACATCCACATCTATACATCTACATCTACATGCATCCATCCACATCCACATCTATACATCTACATCTACATGCATACATCCACATCTCCATTCACATCCACATCTACATCTATACATCTACATCTACATGCATACATCCACATCTCCATTCACATCCACATCCACATCTATACATCTACATCTACATGCATACATCCACATCCACATCTATACATCTACATCTACATGCATACATCCACATCTCCATTCACATCCACATCTATACATCTACATCTACATGCATCCATCCACATCTCCATTCACATCCACATCTACATCTATACATCTACATCTACATGCATACATCCACATCTCCATTCACATCCACATCCACATCTATACATCTACATCTACATGCATACATCCACATCCACATCTATACATCTACATCTACATGCATACATCCACATCTCCATTCACATCCACATCTATACATCTACATCTACATGCATCCATCCACATCTCCATTTACATTCTCATCTATACATCTACTTCTACATGCATACATCCACATCTCCATGCATACATCCACCTCCACATTCACACTCACATCCATACATCTACATCTACATGTGAACATCTACATCTCCATGCATAATAAAATTCTTTTAATTAATCTAGGATGATAGTTCCTAGAATATGGTAGGAAGTCCTCTTTTTATGCTTTGAATGAAATTATCTTATGCGTAATTTCTATAAAAATTTTGCCATAGCTCCGCTACTATGACTGATAAATCTCAATTTTTTCTAAGGGATAAAGCTTATCATTAAGGAAATAATTAGAATGGTCTCTAATTGGATCATCAATCCATAATGGATTAAATCATCAATATACATAAACTAAAAGCATAGAAAAAAGCCATTAATTTGGCCTCAAGCATAGCTTAATCTTGGATTAAGGAAAAGCCTTATGAAAAGCTTCATTTGGATTGAAAAGGGTCATGAGTATGATCATTTCTTAAGTGAGAGAGAGAAAAACCGTTAGAATTAAATATAAATGGAAATTAACTTCAATAGCATTTATTAAATTATGTAACTCTTCACTACTATTCACCAATTAACTTCAATAGCATTTTAAAAACCATACCAATTAAGCTTCTTAAGCTTGAGAGGGGTTGAGAAGAGAGAGACATTGAGAAATTATAGAAAAAATCAATATTCACTAATTACCTTACAAATTGCTTGATTCTTTGTTCACGGTAGAGGCCCCCAACCAATCAATTGGTTTAGTATGTTGATGGAGCCACCAATGGGGATTGAAGAAAGAGAGAAGTATCAAAAACTAGTGAATTATTAACGAATTCACAGTTCTTGGCTTAGGTGGAGTAGAGTAACAATGCATAAGACACTATATTTTTTTCAACAAGGGGAGGCTTCTATTTATAGGAAAATTTGAGCTCCTAACCAAACAAACTGATTCTAGAATTTTCCAAGTCAGTTTGGTCACTTTTCGACCATTTTTAGGTCAGTTAAGCTAACTTTTTGGAACTAGACTTGAATGAGGAGAGAGGAGAGATGAAATATCTCAATTTTTATGAGTTTAAAACTTATTCAAGCATGTGAAATATGCACCTCCTTTAAAGAACTCCCCTTCCTTACATATATGTCATAATGGAATCATTTTAATATTGCTCATAGTTTTTTATTAATAAACCTTGTACATTTTCAACTCTTCATCTTATGTGAAATATGCACCTCCTTTAAAGAACTCCCCTTCCTTACATATGTGTCATAATGGAATCATTTTAATATTGCTCATAGTTTTTTTACTAATAAACCTTGTACATTTTCAACTCTTCATCTTATGTGAGCATTTAAGGGACTCCCCTTCCTTACATATGTGTCATAATAAAATCATTATTCCCAAAATATCTCATATTTTTAATATTGCTCATAGTTTTTTTACTAATAAACCTTGTACATTTTCAACTCTTCATCTTATGTGAGCATTTAAGGGACTCCCCTTCCTTACATATGTGTCATAATAAAATCATTATTCCCAAAATATCTCATATTTTTAATATTGCTCATAGTTTTTTACTAATAAACCTTGTACATTTTCAACTCTTCATCTTATGTGAGCATTTACTCATTTTTGGGTATCTTCTTTTTACAATTTGGATTTATCTCCTCCCTACACATGGATTGATGCTATTGGCCCATAGGAACCTTAATTGGACCATAATCCAAAGATTTATGAAAATCTAGACCCTTAGACTAAGGTTCTTTATACCTATTTCTAATTAGTTCCAATTGCACATTGGAAAATTCTTTTTGAATTTTTGTTTCAGGGGAATTCATCTTAATTATATGAGATATTTTTCTATCCAAAAATATTCAAAATCTGAATATTCTCTCTCTAGAATAATTTTCTCTCTCTAGGTTAAAACAGTTAGAAACAAGGTCTTTATATTTCTGAAGAGGGATTGATTACAGGGGATGATACTAGACATCAAAAGGGGTTGGGGGAGGAATCTTACATTCTACCCCACTTAAAAAACGCGAGATGTCCTCATCTCGCAACTTGGGATAATTTCGCAAGATGCACGAATATGAGACTTAGAGAAAAATTTTAATCACGATTAACCACCAAGAAAAGTCTTAAAGAGAGCAAGATTCAAAATAAGAACAAGATTTAAACTTTATTCATTCACGGAACTTATACAGTAAAGATAGAAGAACTCTTTACACTTCCATAAGCCCGTCCATCATATGATCACAAAAGCAGTCCTCACAAGCTGCACAAGTATAGGGTAACTCATCTATGGGAATGATTCTACTGGTTATTGCCGCACCTATCTCAGTGGTATGAGGTGATCTAACAAAAGGACCTCTGAGAGGCAAGCCAAAAACGGGATAAAGACATATCTTCTCATGAGGAAGAAAACACGCCAGTAAGAAGACCCGCTCAGAAAACCCAAGATGCCTTGATCTCATGACGCAGTAGTATCGGGGACCCAAACCCAAAGCTTCAATAACCATGGCCAAGCGGACATTGTTACGAAAGTGTTGCTGACCCCAGGGTGTTACCCTAGTTATGTTTTGATAGGTCCGCCATTTGGTCTGCGCTACAGAAGTTCCTAGGTGAGGAAAAAGTGAGCGCTCATACTGTTCTATAAAGTCTTTCTTCACAGACTCTCTTGCGTCTTGAAGGTGAGAAATCATCATGGATAAAACTAGTTCTTGTTGCCAAGCCATGAAGGAGATTAAGAAAGAAAGGAGATTGATGGGAGTAAGATTACTGTGAGCGACAAGTAAAAGTTACGACTTATATAAAGGTAGGAGCTAGCGTAACCTAGAAGCCAACGGTAACTTGCCACTGAAGTTTTACCGTCTTTCCATGATTTGTGTTTGACACATTTTTCTATAGAAGGTATTAAGAATTTTGAGATGAGGAGATAAAAGAAGCTTGTAGGCTAAGTCACCTACTTTCATTGAATTCAAATATAAGGGTCACAATATCTGGGAGATAACTTCTTATACTCCCCAAGAGATAAAGAACTTCTTTTGGGCCGTACTCGAATGAAAACCAAAACCTTGGTATCCAAAACACCGATTCTCACTTCTGAACTCATTGTTCTAAATCCTTAAAACAGGTGGGACTCCTGAGAAGTATTCTAGGAAAAGGGTCTTCCTTTTTTAAACAGAAACTTTCTTTTATTTTAGAGAGGAAATAATTATAAGATCAGAAAGGGAGATTCTTACTCCTGTATACCTCGAAGGTTGGGGAGGAATCTTACATTCTACCCCACTTAAAAAGTGCAAGATATCCTCATCTCGCAAGGTAGAGGACAACTCTTTTTCTTAAAATCCAATTTTATTCTGGGGTTCCTTATATTCTGGTCAACCCAACAGAATACTGGGATAAATATCCCTTATATAGAACTCATAATTAAATAACAATTCATTCAGATCTTATCATTCATATCTTTAACATGATAATGGTCCATTAGACTGAAAAATTTCCTTCTGAACATTCCTTCACGGGAATTTCAGTTAAGCTAGTCCTCAATTTGACATCCCTTAACTTGATCTACCGGTCAAGTATTAACAGTAGCAATCTGACAGCACAACCCACTAATCTCATAGTGATTTGCTGAATTCATTATCATCATTCTAGTTATGAATATCATCACAGGGACTCGTCCCATTCCCCCTCATTGTGGCTTCATTATAAGTCAACTAATTTTTAAAAACCATCATTTTTCAATCAGAATTTTCAATCAGAATCCAAATCAATTCATCAATTCTCAAACAGAATTAAAAATCATATCAATCACATTCGAAATCATCATTTGGATAGCATTAACACTTATAATTTCAAGTCTTAGATTTACTCGTATATACTGTCAGTAAAGAGCTGCAGTATACTCTCGGTATATACGGGTAGTCACGGCCCTTAGAATTGTAAGGTAAATACTATCATGTCTAGGCCTCAACCAAGTCAGGGATTCTATATAATTGCGGTTTTTCTAATTGAAGTCCTAATTACTAATTTATGAATTTCAGTTTGAATAACAATTTGTATGAATTATATCACACAATTACAACCTTTTGTGCGTCTTGATAAATTTTAAACATAATTGGCTCCTCAGTTGATCTTATTAGAGATTTATGACATATGTCTGATAAACAGATTTTTTTTCTTTTTCCGATCGTCCGTAAACAATCACTTAAATAACAGGAAGACATTTGTATATTTATATACAAGTTGCAATAAGTACATAGAGTGGCTCGGCTCCAAAATTCAAAATCTCCTCGGGAGACGCATAAGACGACGGTACTGGGCCATAGTCATGCCCTGTTACATAATTCTCTAATTGCGAAGGGAGCTCTTATTTTCTCCTTAGGGATAAATCGACTAAAGAGTCTATAAACTCGACAAGCAAGTCTGAAATTTTGAGGCGTTGAATGATATAGAATGATACCACACACCATTTTCAGCTTTATCAAGATCATGGCCAATGAGAGGTTCTACCTCAGCATTGCATGCTGGTTGCAAGGGGCGTGGATATATAGCCCTGCAAACCACTTATGCTGTTGTCTCTCCACTAGATTAGAAAAATATAATTCCTCGAAATGGCGTGCGAGTCTCGCTCGGCTTGTTCGAGTTGAAGCGGAAGAGATGAGATGCTCGAAGGCAAATGCAATCATATCTTGAGACTGGGTGAGGTCGGGAATACCAGATAGATGGGGAACTTCCATCTATAAAAATAATTTCTTTGATTAAAATTTCTTCAATAAAGAAGCTTACGGACTGAAAATACATTATGAAAATGCTATTTCTGAATTCTTATTACCAATTTCAGATAAGAATTTAATTATCCTTTTTAGCCTTCAATTTCGCTCTGATACCAACTGTAAGATCCCTGTTCCCACCGAGCAACAGATTCGGGATACTAGCAGCGGAAGTAGCACTTCTCGCGCGGGACAGGGGTCCCACATTCGAGGCCTCACCCACGGATATCCGGATAAGAGACTAATCCATCGGTTGTTCCAAAACCGAACCCGAAAAAACTTCCTTTACCAGAAAGCACGGGCGATTCCACCAGGATAATTTTTTTACTCTAACGTAGTCAAGAACATTTCTGATCGAGCTGATCCAATTGCATCTATAAGATACATGGTCAGATTAAGGAAGAACTTGCACTTGGATCATTGAGATCAACGCTTTTTTCCCCATTCAAGAGGCACAGCCGTTGATTCCTATCCATAGAACAGTTACTGTCCGAGATTTGTTTTATCTATCGTAAAAACAAAAGTTTGAGTCTCGATTTACGGATCCATCAGTCCAGCCTAACCCCATCCAATCCCATGGGTTAGCCAACCGCCCAACCACTGTAGTGATGGGATCCAATTAAGAATTTGGTTAGGTTTTGTCCCGGGTACCAACGAAAAGAGTTCCAAGGCCCCCTAGCCGGATGTTCATGCAAAATAAAACTAGTCACACCACTCACACACCCAATATGAAATTGCCTTTTCACAGATTCAACCAGTTTAAAACAATCCTTTAATAAAACCATAGTATCACTGATCACCATCTTCCAATTCATCCAGGTGATTCTCAATTTTCCCATCATTCCTTTATCAGAGTATCTATGGCATCATTGGTAACTAGGACGCTCACCACCTGTCCACTTAGGGGCCGTTTCCTAATCCCTAGCCCATAATACTCGGCAATATAATCACTTATCAAGATGGACTCTCGTTGAAGATCAGCAAGATCAACCAACAGATCCATATAAAGAGCCATGGACTCATCCATTGAAGACCAGCAAGGTCAATCAACCAGATCCATGCCCGATTTCAGAAAATAACTCCAACTCTGTTCCAATATCTTCCTCGACGCACGCGTGGGTATCCTGGGCGACCCAGAGCCCGAGCACCGTATGGTCAGCACCCTCTAGGATCCTTCGCAGGTGACCTAGCGCTTCACTCATAGGCCGCTTCCTTGGCCCCTCATCCACCGTACCGGAAGCTCACCATTTTAATCGCACCGAGGCTGGTCAAGACCTCGGCCGACCTTGCTACGCGAGACGTCCTTCATTGACTCTCCGTCAGCAGTTACAACTTTATCAGTTAGGTCTTCACGACCTTAATCACAAGATGGTCACAATGCTTTCCCAGCAATCTTGACATAAAACAGTCATTTACAAACAGCATTTACAAACAGTCACAAAATATAGTTTCTATATTAACTCTCACTTTTCCACATTATCCCTCATCAATCCACATTGCGTATCCCACATTCCAGTTATATGTGTACTCATCCCATCACATCATTTTCCATCTCATCACTTCAGATTCCTTCACATCACATATCATATATCCACATCCATACATATATCCACATCCACATCCACATCCATACATTCACATCCATACATCCACATCCACATCCACATCCATACATCCACATCCACATTCGTACATATATCCACATCCACATCCACATCCACATTCACATCCATACATCCACATCCACATCCACATCCATACATCTATTTTCACATCCACATCTACATGTACATTCATGCATCCACATCCATACATCCACATCTACATGCACATTCACATCCATACATCCACATCTATATGCGTACATTCACATCTACATGCATACATCCACATCTCTATGTATACATCCACATCCACATTCACATTCTCCTCCATACATCTACATCTACATGCATACATCCACCTCCACATTCACATCTACATCTATACATCTACATCTACATGCATACATCCACCTCCACATCCACATCCACATCTACATCTACATCTACATGCATACATCCACCTCCACATCCACATCCACATCTATACATCTACATCTACATGCATACATCCACATCTATACATCTACATCTACATGCATACATCCACATCTCCATTGACATCCACATCTACATCTATACATCTACATCTACATGCATACATCCACATCTCCATTCACATCCACATCCACATCTATACATCTACATCTACATGCATACATCCACATCTCCATTCACATCCACATCTATACATCTACATCTACATGCATCCATCCACATCCACATCTATACATCTACATCTACATGCATACATCCACATCTCCATTCACATCCACATCTACATCTATACATCTACATCTACATGCATACATCCACATCTCCATTCACATCCACATCCACATCTATACATCTACATCTACATGCATACATCCACATCCACATCTATACATCTACATCTACATGCATACATCCACATCTCCATTCACATCCACATCTATACATCTACATCTACATGCATCCATCCACATCTCCATTCACATCCACATCTACATCTATACATCTACATCTACATGCATACATCCACATCTCCATTCACATCCACATCCACATCTATACATCTACATCTACATGCATACATCCACATCCACATCTATACATCTACATCTACATGCATACATCCACATCTCCATTCACATCCACATCTATACATCTACATCTACATGCATCCATCCACATCTCCATTTACATTCTCATCTATACATCTACTTCTACATGCATACATCCACATCTCCATGCATACATCCACCTCCACATTCACACTCACATCCATACATCTACATCTACATGCAAACATCTACATCTCCATGCATAATAAAATTCTTTTAATTAATCTAGGATGATAGTTCCTAGAATATGGTAGGAAGTCCTCTTTTTATGCTTTGGATGAAATTATCTTATGCGTAATTTCTATAAAAATTTTGCCATAGCTCCGCTACTAGGACTGATAAATCTCAATTTTTTCTAAGGGATAAAGCTTATCATTAAGGAAATAATTAGAATGGTCTCTAATTGGATCATCAATCCATAATGGATTAAATCATCAATATACATAAACTAAAAGCATAGAAAAAAGACATTAATTTGGCCTCAAGCATAGCTTAATCTTGGATTAAGGAAAAGCCTTATGAAAAGCTTCATTTGGATTGAAAAGGGTCATGAGTATGATCATTTCTTAAGTGAGAGAGAGAAAAACCATTAGAATTAAATATAAATAGAAATTAACTTCAATAGCATTTATTAAATTATGTAACTCTTCACTACTATTCACCAATTAACTTCAATAGCATTTTAAAAACCATACCAATTAAGCTTCTCAAGCTTGAGAGGGGTTGAGAAGAGAGAGACATTGAGAAATTATAGAAAAAATCAATATTCACTAATTACCTTACAAATTGCTTGATTCTTTGTTCACGGTAGAGGCCCCCAACCAATCAATTGGTTTAGTATGTTGATGGAGCCACCAATGGAGATTGAAGAAAGAGAGAAGTATCGAAAACTAGTGAATTATTAACGAATTCACAGTTCTTGGCTTAGGTGGAGTAGAGTAACAATGCATAAGACACTATATTTTTTTCAACAAGGGGAGGCTTCTATTTATAGGAAAATTTGAGCTCCTGACCAAACAAACTGATTCTAGAATTTTCCAAGTCAGTTTGGTCACTTTTTGACCATTTTTAGGTCAGTTAAGCTAACTTTTTGGAACTAGACTTGAATGAGGAGAGAGGAGAGATGAAATATCTCAATTTTTATGAGTTTAAAACTTATTCAAGCATGTGAAATATGCACTTCCTTTAAAGAACTCCCCTTCCTTACATATGTGTCATAATAGAATCATTTTAATATTGCTCATAGTTTTTTATTAATAAACCTTGTACATTTTCAACTCTTCATCTTATGTGAAATATGCACCTCCTTTAAAGAACTCCCCTTCCTTACATATGTGTCATAATGGAATCATTTTAATATTGCTCATAGTTTTTTTACTAATAAACCTTGTACATTTTCAACTCTTCATCTTATGTGAGCATTTAAGGGACTCCCCTTCCTTACATATGTGTCATAATAAAATCATTATTCCCAAAATATCTCATATTTTTAATATTGCTCATAGTTTTTTTACTAATAAACCTTGTACATTTTCAACTCTTCATCTTATGTGAGCATTTAAGGGACTCCCCTTCCTTACATATGTGTCATAATAAAATCATTATTCCCAAAATATCTCATATTTTTAACATTGCTCATAGTTTTTTACTAATAAACCTTGTACATTTTCAACTCTTCATCTTATGTGAGCATTTACTCATTTTTGGGTATCTTCTTTTTACAATTTGGATTTATCTCCTCCCTACACATGGATTGATGCTATTGGCCCATAGGAACCTTAATTAGACCATAATCCAAAGATTTATGAAAATCTAGACCCTTAGACTAAGGTTCTTTATACCTATTTCTAATTAGTTCCAATTGCACATTGGAAAATTCTTTTTGAATTTTTGTTTCAGGGGAATTCATCTTAATTATATGAGATATTTTTCTATCCAGAAATATTCAAAATCTGAATATTCTCTCTCTAGAATAATTTTCTCTCTCTAGGTTAAAACAGTTAGAAACAAGGTCTTTATATTTCTGAAGAGGGATTGATTACAGGGGAAGATACTAGACATCAAAAGGGGTTGGGGGAGGAATCTTACATTCTACCCCACTTAAAAAACGCGAGATGTCCTCATCTCGCAACTTGGGATAATTTCGCAAGATGCACGAATATGAGACTTAGAGAAAAATTTTAATCACGATTAACCACCAAGAAAAGTCTTAAAGAGAGCAAGATTCAAAATAAGAACAAGATTTAAACTTTATTCATTCACGGAACTTATACAGTAAAGATAGAAGAACTCTTTACACTTCCATAAGCCCGTCCATCATATGATCACGAAAGCAGTCCTCACAAGCTGCACAAGTATAGGGTAACTCATCTATGGGAATGATTCTGCTGGTTATTGCCGCACCTATCTCAGTGGTATGAGGTGATCTAACAAAAGGACCTCTGAGAGGCAAGCCAAAAACGAGATAAAGACATATCTTCTCATGAGGAAGAAAACACGCCAGTAAGAAGACCCGCTCAGAAAACCCAAGATGCCTTGATCTCATGACGCAATAGTATCGGGGACCCAAACCCAAAGCTTCAATAACCATGGCCAAGCGGACATTGTTACGAAAGTGTTGCTGACCCCAGGGTGTTACCCTAGTTATGTTTTGATAGGTCCGCCATTTGGTCTGCGCTACAGAAGTTCCTAGGTGAGGAAAAAGTGAGCGCTCATACTGTTCTATAAAGTCTTTCTTCACAGACTCTCTTGCGTCTTGAAGGTGAGAAATCATCATGGATAAAACTAGTTCTTGTTGCCAAGCCATGAAGGAGATTAAGAAAGAAAGGAGATTGATGGGAGTAAGATTACTGTGAGCGACAAGTAAAAGTTACGACTTATATAAAGGTAGGAGCTAGCGTAACCTAGAAGCCAACGGTAACTTGCCACTGAAGTTTTACCGTCTTTCCATGATTTGTGTTTGACACATTTTTCTATAGAAGGTATTAAGAATTTTGAGATGAGGAGATAAAAGAAGCTTGTAGGCTAAGTCACCTACTTTCATTGAATTCAAATATAAGGGTCACAATATCTGGGGGATAACTTCTTATACTCCCCAAGAGATAAAGAACTTCTTTTGGGCCGTACTCGAATGAAAACCAAAACCTTGGTATCCAAAACACCGATTCTCACTTCTGAACTCATTGTTCTAAATCCTTAAAACAGGTGGGACTCCTGAGAAGTATTCTAGGAAAAGGGTCTTCCTTTTTTAAACAGAAACTTTCTTTTATTTTAGAGAGGAAATAATTATAAGATCAGAAAGGGAGATTCTTACTCCTGTATACCTCGAAGGTTGGGGAGGAATCTTACATTCTACCCCACTTAAAAAGTGCGAGATGTCCTCATCTCGCAAGGTAGAGGACAACTCTTTTTCTTAAAATCCAATTTTATTCTGGGGTTTCTTATATTCTGGTCAACCCAACAGAATACTGGGATAAATATCCCTTATACAGAACTCATAATAATATAACATTCCATTCAGATCTTATCATTCATATCTTTAACATGATAATGGTCCATTAGACTGAAAAATTTCCTTCTGAACATTCCTTCACGGGAATTTCAGTTAAGCTAGTCCTCAATTTGACATCCCTTAACTTGATCTATCGGTCAAGTATTAACAGTAGCAATCTGACAGCACAACCCACTAATCTCATAGTGATTTGCTGAATTCATTATCATCATTCTAGTTATGAATATCATCACAGGGACTCGTCCCATTCCCCCTCATTGTGGCTTCATTATAATTCAACTAATTTTTAAAAACCATCATTTTTCAATCAGAATCCAAATCAATTCATCAATTCTCAAACAGAATTAAAAATCATATCAATCACATTCGAAATCATCATTTGGATAGCATTAACGCTTATAATTTCAAGTCTTAGATTTACTCGTATATACTGTCAGTAAAGAGCTGCAGTATACTCTCGGTATATACGGGTAGTCACGGCCCTTGGAATTGTAAGGTAAATACTATCATGTCTAGGCCTCAACCAAGTCAGGGATTCTATATAATTGCGGTTTTTCTAATTGAAGTCCTAATTACTAATTTACGAATTTCAGTTTGAATAACAATTTGTATGAATTATATCACACAATTACAACCTTTTGTGCGTCTTGATAAATTTTAAACATAATTGGCTCCTCAGTTGATCTTATTGGAGATTTATGACATATGTCTGATAAACAGATTTTTTTTCTTTTTTTGATCGTCCGTAAACAATCACTTAAATAACAGGAAGACATTTGTATATTTATATACAAGTTGCAATAAGTACATAGAGTGGCTCGGCTCCAAAATTCAAAATCTCCTCGGGAGACGCATAAGACGACGGTACTGGGCCATAGTCATGCCCTGTTACATAATTCTCTAATTGCGAAGGGAGCTCTTATTTTCTCCTTAGGGATAAATCGACTAAAGAGTCTATAAACTCGACCAGCAAGTCTGAAATTTTGAGGCGTTGAATGATATAGAATGATACCACGCACCATTTTCAGCTTTATCAAGATCATGGCCAATGAGAGGTTCTGCCTCAGCATTGCATGCTGGTTGCAAGGGGCGTGGATATATAGCCCTGCAAACCACTTATGCTGTTGTCTCTCCACTAGATTAGGAAAATATAATTCCTCGAAATGGCGTGCGAGTCTCGCTCGGCTTGTTCAAGTTGAAGCGGAAGAGATGAGATGCTCGAAGGCAAATGCAATCATATCTTGAGACTGGGTGAGGTCGGGAATACCAGATAAATGGGGAACTTCCATCTATAAAAATAATTTCTTTGATTAAAATTTCTTCATTAAAGAAGCTTACGGACTGAAAATACATTATGAAAATGCTGTTTCTGAATTCTTATTACCAATTTCAGATAAGAATTTAATTATCCTTTTTAGCCTTCAATTTCGCTCTGATACCAACTGTAAGATCCCTGTTCCCACCGAGCAACAGATTCGGGATACTAGCAGCGGAAGTAGCAATTCTCGCGCGGGACAGGGGTCCCACATTCGGGGCCTCACCCACAGATATCCGGATAAGAGACTAATCCATCGGTTGTTCCAAAACCGAACCCGGAAAAACTTCCTTTACCGGAAAGCACGGGCGATTCCACCAGGATAATTTTTTTACTCTAACGTAGTCAAGAACATTTCTGATCGAGCTGATCCAATTGCATCTATAAGATACATGGTCAGATTAAGGAAGAACTTGCACTTGGATCATTGGGATCAACGCTTTTTTTCCCATTCAAGAGGCACAGCCGTTGATTCCTATCCATAGAACAGTTACTGTCCGGCATTTATTTTATCTATCGTAAAAACAAAAGTTTGAGTCTCGATTTACGGATCTATCAGTCCAGCCTAACCCCATCCAATCCCATGGGTTAGCCAACCGCCCAACCACTGTAGTGATGGGATCCAATTAAGAATTTGGTTAGGTTTTGTCCCGGGTACCAAGGAAAAGAGTTCCAAGGCCCCCTAGCCGGATGTTCATGCAAAATAAAACTAGTCACACCACTCACACACCCAATATGAAATTGCCTTTTCACAGATTCAACCAGTTTAAAACAATCCTTTAATAAAACCATAGTATCACTGATCACCATCTTCCAATTTATCCAGTTGATTCTCAATTTTTCCATCATTCCTTCATCAGAGTATCTATGGCATCATTGGTAACTAGGATGCTCACCACCTGTCCACTCAGGGGCCGTTTCCTAATCCCTAGCCCATAATACTCGGCAATATAATCACTTATCAAGATGGACTCTCGTTGAAGATCAGCAAGATCAACCAACAGATCCATATAAAGAGCCATGGACTCATCCATTGAAGACCAGCAAGGTCAATCAACCAGATCCATGCCCGATTTCAGAAAATAACTCCAACTCTGTTCCAATATCTTCCTCGACGCACGCGTGGGTATCCTGGGCGACCCAGAGCCCGAGCACCGTATGGTCAGCACCCTCTAGGATCCTTCGCAGGTGACCTAGCGCTTCACTCATAGGCCGCTTCCTTGGCCCCTCATCCACCGTACCGGAAGCTCACCATTTTAATCGCACCGAGGCTGGTCAAGACCTCGGCCGACCTTGCTACGCGAGACGTCCTTCATTGACTCTCCGTCAGCAGTTACAACTTTATCAGTTAGGTCTTCACGACCTTAATCACAAGATGGTCACAATGCTTTCCCAGCAATCTTGACATAAAACAGTCATTTACAAACAGCATTTACAAACAGTCACAAAATATAGTTTCTATATTAACTCTCATTTTTCCACATTATCCCTCATCAATCCACATTGCGTATCCCACATTCCAGTTATATGTGTACTCATCCCATCACATCATTTTCCATCTCATCACTTCAGATTCCTTCACATCACATATCATATATCCACATCCATACATATATCCACATCCACATCCACATCCATACATTCACATCCATACATCCACATCCACATCCACATCCATACATCCACATCCACATTCATACATATATCCACATCCACATCCACATCCACATTCACATCCATACATCCACATCCACATCCATACATCTATTTTCACATCCACATCTACATGTACATTCATGCATCCACATCCATACATCCACATCTACATGCACATTCACATCCATACATCCACATCTATATGCGTACATTCACATCTACATGCATACATCCACATCTCTATGTATACATCCACATCCACATTCACATTCTCCTCCATACATCTACATCTACATGCATACATCCACCTCCACATTCACATCTACATCTATACATCTACATCTACATGCATACATCCACCTCCACATCCACATCCACATCTACATCTACATGCATACATCCACCTCCACATCCACATCCACATCTATACATCTACATCTACATGCATACATCCACATCTATACATCTACATCTACATGCATACATCCACATCTATACATCTACATCTACATGCATACATCCACATCCACATCTATACATCTACATCTACATGCATACATCCACATCCACATCTATACATCTACATCTACATGCATACATCCACATCTCCATTGACATCCACATCTACATCTATACATCTACATCTACATGCATACATCCACATCTCCATTCACATCCACATCCACATCTATACATCTACATCTACATGCATACATCCACATCCACATCTATACATCTACATCTACATGCATACATCCACATCTTCATTCACATCCACATCTATACATCTACATCTACATGCATCCATCCACATCCACATCTATACATCTACATCTACATGCATACATCCACATCTCCATTCACATCCACATCTACATCTATACATCTACATCTACATGCATACATCCACATCTCCATTCACATCCACATCCACATCTATACATCTACATCTACATGCATACATCCACATCCACATCTATACATCTACATCTACATGCATACATCCACATCTCCATTCACATCCACATCTATACATCTACATCTACATGCATCCATCCACATCTCCATTCACATCCACATCTACATCTATACATCTACATCTACATGCATACATCCATATCTCCATTCACATCCACATCCACATCCACATCTATACATCTACATCTACATGCATACATCCACATCCACATCTATACATCTACATCTACATGCATACATCCACATCTTCATTCACATCCACATCTATACATCTACATCTACATGCATCCATCCACATCTCCATTTACATTCTCATCTATACATCTACTTCTACATGCATACATCCACATCTCCATGCATACATCCACCTCCACATTCACACTCACATCCATACATCTACATCTACATGCAAACATCTACATCTCCATGCATAATAAAATTCGTTTAATTAATCTAGGATGATAGTTCCTAGAATATGGTAGGAAGTCCTCTTTTTATGCTTTGAATGAAATTATCTTATGTGTAATTTCTATAAAAATTTTGCCATAGCTCCGCTACTATGACTGATAAATCTCAATTTTTTCTAAGGGATAAAGCTTATCATTAAGGAAATAATTAGAATGGTCTCTAATTGGATCATCAATCCATAATGGATTAAATCATCAATATACATAAACTAAAAGCATAGAAAAAAGCTATTAATTTGGCCTCAAGCATAGCTTAATCTTGGATTAAGGAAAAGCCTTATGAAAAGCTTCATTTGGATTGAAAAGGGTCATGAGTATGATCATTTCTTAAGTGAGAGAGAGAAGAATCATTAGAATTAAATATAAATGAAAATTAACTTCAATAGCATTTATTAAATTATGTAACTCTTCACTACTATTCACCAATTAACTTTAATAGCATTTTAAAAACCATACCAATTAAGCTTCTCAAGCTTGAGAGGGGTTGAGAAGAGAGAGACATTGAGAAATTATAGAAAAAATCAATATTCACTAATTACCTTACAAATTGCTTGATTCTTTGTTCACGGTAGAGGCCCCCAACCAATCAATTGGTTTAGTATGTTGATGGAGCCACCAATGGGGATTGAAGAAAGAGAGAAGTATCAAAAACTAGTGAATTATTAACGAATTCACAGTTCTTGGCTTAGGTGGAGTAGAGTAACAATGCATAAGACACTATATTTTTTTCAACAAGGGGATGCTTCTATTTATAGGAAAATTTGAGCTCCTAACCAAACAAACTGATTCTAGAATTTTCCAAGTCAGTTTGGTCACTTTTTGACCATTTTTAGGTCAGTTAAGCTAACTTTTTGGAACTAGACTTGAATGAGGAGAGAGGAGAGATGAAATATCTCAATTTTTATGAGTTTAAAACTTATTCAAGCATGTGAAATATGCACCTCCTTTAAAGAACTCCCCTTCCTTACATATGTGTCATAATGGAATCATTTTAATATTGCTCATAGTTTTTTATTAATAAACCTTGTACATTTTCAACTCTTCATCTTATGTGAAATATGCACCTCCTTTAAAGAACTCCCCTTCCTTACATATGTGTCATAATGGAATCATTTTAATATTGCTCATAGTTTTTTTACTAATAAACCTTGTACATTTTCAACTCTTCATCTTATGTGAGCATTTAAGGGACTCCCCTTCCTTACATATGTGTCATAATAAAATCATTATTCCCAAAATATCTCATATTTTTAATATTGCTCATAGTTTTTTTACTAATAAACCTTGTACATTTTCAACTCTTCATCTTATGTGAGCATTTAAGGGACTCCCCTTCCTTACATATGTGTCATAATAAAATCATTATTCCCAAAATATCTCATATTTTTAACATTGCTCATAGTTTTTTACTAATAAACCTTGTACATTTTCAACTCTTCATCTTATGTGAGCATTTACTCATTTTTGGGTATCTTCTTTTTACAATTTAGATTTATCTCCTCCCTACACATGGATTGATGCTATTGGCCCATAGGAACCTTAATTGGACCATAATCCAAAGATTTATGAAAATCTAGACCCTTAGACTAAGGTTCTTTATACCTATTTCTAATTAGTTCCAATTGCACATTGGAAAATTCTTTTTGAATTTTTGTTTCAGGGGAATTCATCTTAATTATATGAGATATTTTTCTATCCAAAAATATTCAAAATTTGAATATTCTCTCTCTAGAATAATTTTCTCTCTCTAGGTTAAAACAGTTAGAAACAAGGTCTTTATATTTCTGAAGAGGGATTGATTACAGGGGAAGATACTAGACATCAAAAGGGGTTGGGGGAGGAATCTTACAAAAAGTTATAGAGGAAGGGTTGAAGCACCGTATTCATTAATGCTTGGAATGTGACGGGTGCATTGCATAATCCAAATGGCATAGCCATGAAATGGAATATCCCCCTTTCCGTTCTAAAGTTGTCTTGAATTCATCACCTCACTTCATTATTCTGATTTGGTGATACCCACTCCACAAATCAATCTTAGAGAAGCATTGAGCATCCTTAAGGTCATCTAGGATATCATCAATTTGATGATGATGATCGGCAGTACTTTTGTTGAGATCATGGTAACTCTGTGCACATCCGAAATGAACCATCCATATTCTTTACTAATAATACAAGTGAAACAAAAGGAGATTGGATAGGCTCAATCCACCCCATCTTCAAGAGTTACTTAATTTGTCTTACCACTTCCTCCTTCTCTACCTTTGAGAGTCTATATAACGGTGGCTTATTATCCCGGTCTAGCATTCGGTTCAAGCACAATATCATAATTCACATCTCTCTTTGGTGGTTTTCACAAAGTTCAAGGGAGAAGGAACTTCCAATGATGACTTTGAAGAGTGGTCCAATAAAATGGATTTCTACTTTGAGATCAACCCAAGAAGCGAACATGCCAAATATATTTTTCCACTTTGCATTTGGAAGGGTATGCTCACACATGGTGGAGACATCTTCTTGCAAAATGGCTGCACCATTACTACTTTAGGAAGCTTTCAAGAATGAGACGAAAGATGCCTTTCTTTTTGAATTGCATAATGATCACTTGGTTTGTAAATGGGATGATTTAGAACAGATTGAGAGTGTAAAGGAGTATTTGCATAGATTCTTAAATCTTTTGCTACATGTGGATTCTCCAAATGAGAATTTCAAGGTCTTAAAGTAAACCAAGGGGCTCAAGAGGTACTTTGGGGATGTGGTGTCAACGCCCAACAATGTGCAACTCTGAAAGAGGCTATGTTGTTGGTGGAGATATATGAAGAGAAATACAAGTTTAAGTTAGTTAGAAGGCTGGAAGTGAATGCTTCTTCCATTGGAAAGTCTATACAAGAAGCTTCATCAACTCATACCATCCCCCAAAGTACCCTACGGTCTATGGAACGGGTGAAAGGTTAAATTTTAGATTTGGAACCAATCCACAAAAGGTTGCTATTAGTAAAAGGAAGCCCACAAGAGGATCTAACAAGAGCACATTTATGAAGAAAGATAGCATCAATGACATGAAGACCAAAGGTTTATGTTATAAATATGGGGAGAAGTCGAACAAAGACCACTTCAAGTCTTGCAAAGCAAATAAGTTGTCATTGAGTACCATTCTTAAGGATGTGGGTGAAGAATTTGGAAATTATGATGATTTCTATGAGATGATGGAATAAGAGGAAGATATTGAACCTACAGGTGAGTTTCCTTTTGAGCTAGGTGGGTCATGCATGAAGGAACCAAATCATGGTGATGGATTATCTACCATGTGTGTTACTTATGCATCAAAGCATGATGCTACTCTGTGCACTCTTTTCTATGATGCCTATCCTAGTTGAAAAGGTACAAACATATTTAGGCTTGAGTCTAAGATTAATGGAAGGGTGCCACATGTATTGGTGGATATTGGTCGCATGTATTGGTAGCACATATATTGGTGGATAGTGGTCGTATGCATACCTCTGTGAATAAAAGTTCAATCTTTGTGTAATCTTAAGTTGCATCAAATCCATATGGTATAAGTGGCTAATGGAGAAAATATAGATTGCATAATGTCTTGCAAGGGTGTAGATGCCATGTTTTCAAAGGATTACTCATGCAAAGTTGATCTACTAGTGTTGGAAAATTGACGTAGTTTTGGGTTGTGATTGGATGTCCACACTTGGTACATTCCCAAAGAACTTAAAACAAGGATTCTTAAGTTTCATGCATGAAGAAAGAGGGTTGGTCAATGCTACCAAACTTAAGGGGGAATTGAAGAGAATGGGCTGTGTATTTACTTTATAGCTTTTGCAATGATATGGTTGAGAATGAAAAATAAATGCAAGAGGGGCTAAACTATTAGATGAGTTCCATGAATTTATCTTTATCTTCATTGCTAGAACACATCCTCATCCTTATTCCTTGTATCATTGATGTGTTGGAAATCAAAGGCTACTCATTATTTAAGAGGCCTTCACCTCTTAATGAAGATGTTGGTTAACAGTGCATGCCTCCAATAGAGAAGAATGATAGAAGATTTTCTTTATCCACAAAGAGTTCCTCATCCACTTCATCTAAGAGATTTGGTTTCCTTGATACATCACCCATAAATTTCTTGCCTTTGTAAGATGCATCCCCACTATCTCATGCATTGATATGAAGCACCAAGTCTTTTCCCAAGTTTAATGAATTCTTCTTTGAGTTCTTGAACCATCTCTCTTTTTTCACTCTAAAGCTCTTGCATAAAACCATCCATCATGGTTCGCATAGTCATTATCATTATTTGCATGTCATTGTTTAATTATGGACCATCATTGGCTATTAAAAATCGTGGATCAAGCTCTCCTAATGATAAGAAATCAACCTAATCATAAACTTATGACTACACTAATCTAAGATAGATAGAAATGAAGAAAACTCATCATGAGTGTGTATTAATTAAGATGCACTCAAGTATAATTAGACACGAAGATGAATTAGCTCGGATATATAAAGAGACTTTCACTTACAATAAGTGAAAGTGATATATTTACATTGCTTGAAATGACCCCCTTTTATATGAGGTGAGTATGTACATGTTGTCTTTATTAGTTCATGTGGGATTATCCTTCCCTGCTCATGTGGTTGTTTGCTAGTTGCCACTTGTTATGAGACTGACAGGAAACACTAAAAGGTAAGACTAAAAAAGATTATTTATATATATAAGGTTTGCATGTAAATAAGGTTCAGAAAAAACTACCTAAAGCAACAGTTAATAGGCATTAAAGCTAAAGTTAAAGTAAAAGGGAAGTAAATAGTGCAAAATGGAAGCCCAAGGGCCACAAAAGTAGGCACCCCTTCTAGGGGTAGTTGAAGGGGCTTTGTGAATGAAAAGGCTCTGCCTAGCCAATGAAAGGTTAAGGAGCTGAAGTTGGAAGATCATGCATCACTTAGGTGTATATAACTATGAGTTTAAGGTCCATTTGGGATATGGTTGGGTGGAGAAGCAAAGTTCTAGTCTTACAAGTCCTTAAGCTTATAATGCAAGGAGCATTCATTGATATTAGAGCCAAGTTCTTTCTCTTTCATGTTTCCATTGAGCTACTCATTGCTAACCTTTTGCCTAATAAGTTGAGCATATCTCTTGCCCAATAAACTAGGCATATTTTGGAGATTCTACACGGAGCAAGTAGAGTACATGATAATATTGAATAATCATTGAAGCAAATATCAACAAGGAAGAATCAAACGGAATTGTTCTTTACATCATTAGAGACAATTCATAATTACCCAACCAAGTAAGGTCATTGTGTTACATTTTTTTTTTCTTTGTAAGAAATTATCCATTTTGCTTATTGTTAGAGTAAATGGCTTCTCAAGATACGAAGGATGAAAATGGTGAGAATGGGGAAAACCCAATGTCCTCCTTCCACATGGAAGAGGAGCATATTATAAAAATAAATGAAATAGATATGCAAGGTTTAGATCTTAATGAGTGTGAGGATATAGAAATGAAGGAAATGAAAGAACAAATCTTGAATATAGAGAATAAACTTCAGAAAATGATGGGTCTTCTTAGCTCCTTGATGGGAGGGAAAGGATTGAGAGTAAAAGAAATATCTAAAAGTAACATTGATTGAGGGAAGGGAAAAAAATCTAGAAAAAGGATTGAATGAAACCATAATTGAAGAGGGTCCCAAAATTAGAGACCAAGGTATGGTATTCAAAGATTTAAAGACACCCACTTTTTAGTGGAGAAGAGAAGGAGAGAAATAAAGATGCACTCCATATTTTTTCTACAAAAATGGCAAGATTTGCATCTTTTAAGAAATGTGCTTGATCATAACTATACCATTGAAGCTAGCATATCCTTACAAGGCAAAGCTTATAAATAAGTAGTGAATAAGTTTAGCAGAACCTAGGCAAGTACCCGATTCTTGGAATTCATTCAAAGAATTATTCTTAAAGGAATATCTTCTTGAAAATGAAGAATATCAAAATTAGGAGAAGTGGGATAATTATTCTAATGAATAAAAGAATTTAAATCTCACTCAATATATAGCATGCTATAGAGAAATTTTCTTAAGGGCATAGACGATTTTCAAAAAGTAAGAGGCTTCATTAGAGGCTTAAAAAGGAAGTACCAAAAGGAAGTTCACTTCAAAGAACCAAACCTTAGATGAGATTATAAGATTTGTAAAAAAATTTGATGATACTGAAAATATGTAGGAAGGAAGAGAGCTTGAGCTCTTGCATGCACACACACACACGCACACAAACCTTAGAAGAGAACACACAAGATGAGAGACTAAAAATTGTTCTTCTCCTTCTTCTCAATGAAAGGGTTATACCAAAAGATAAGTGAAATATAGCATAAGTACTAAAGTACTATGTCCATGTGGTCCATAATGTGCATGCTAAGTGAGTGAGTTGGCAGGATAAGTAGTATGCCATAACTCTGTGGCGGACTAGTAGCTGGTGTAGTCCAGCTGTAGAATCACTAGCAAAGATCTATCAGTATCCTACCAAACATGCCAGTGATGTAAGTGGTTGAAACGGTCACCCATGCATATCATAAGTGTCAGCTCATGTTGAGTTTGACATCTCAACACTCCCCCTCAAGCTCAACTCCATCTTTAGGACTCCAAGCATAGTTCAGAATCTACGAAGCTTCTCTGCTCCCAAGGCTTTGTGAAAATGTCGGCTACCTACTCCTCTGTGCTGATATACATGAGATCAATGTCTCCTACTAAGACCCTTTCTCTGATGAAGTGATAGTGGACCTCTATGTGTTTGATCCGCATATGAAAAATCGGGTTCCTCTCCAACTATATACTGCTAAGATTATCACAATAGATGACAACTTGTCTGTCAACTTGCAGCCCCAAATTACCAAGTAGCTTACACAACTAAGCTACCTCATATGCTGCCATTGCAGCACCCCTATACTCTGCCTCTGCACTCGATAAGGAAATTGTTGGCTACTTCTTGCTACTCCATGTCACAGCATCACTCCCAAAGGAGAACACAAATCCACTGGTAGATCTCCAATGTGCGCAATACTACCATCCCAATCTGCATCGATGTATCCAAACACTTGCAACTCTGCACCAGCCTCATAAAAGAGACCATAGTCTATTGTAGACTTCACATAGTGCAATGTGTACCTCACATCATCCAAATGTGGATTTTGAGGAACCTGCATAAACTAACTCTACAATCCAACTGTATAGTTTAAATCTGGCCTGGTGATCATCATATAAATCAAGCTACCCACTATCTTCTTGTACATAGTGGGGTTCTCCAAAATCTCACCCACAACTACACTCAACTTGCCATTTGAATCTAATGGCATAGAAACTGGCTTACAACCAGCCATACCATATTTGGACAACATATCCCCTCAACTCATGTGTAGTAGGGTTATAGCATCTATATCCCTTTTTCTCAAGGGAATATCCAATAAACGCACATTTTTCTACCTTTGGATTCAGCTTCATATGCAACTCATCTGCACATAATACATCCAAAAACTTTCAAGTGAGACTAATCAGGTTTCTTGCCACTGAATTTCTCGTCTGGTGTTATATCGTGTATGGCTACAGTAGGGGTCCTATTCATGATATAAACTGCTATGGAAATAACTTCAGTCCAATAGCTATGCAACATATTCTTCTTTGTCAATCAATGCTCGTACTATCTCTACAATGTGTCTATTTTTTCACTTTGCAAGTCCATTTTGTTATGGAGTGTATCTACATGTAAACTGTATACTCTCCCCCTCCATCTAACCTTAGCACTTCACATACTTTCCTGTCTGCTTTTTAGCCATCACTCTGAAATTTTGAAAATGAGTGAAAAAATCACTCTTCTCCTTCATGAAATACACCCACACTTTCCTTGTGTAATCATCAATGAATGTTACATAATACCTGTAGCCACCCATAGACGTAGTTTTTATAAGACCCCATACACCTAAATGCACCGCATCTAGTACAACACTCCTGCTCACACTTACACATGCTTTGTCTCCTTCATGAAATACACCCACACTTTCCTTGTGTAATCATCAAAATGAATTTTACATAATACTTGTAGCCATCCATAGACGTAGTTTTTGCAAGACCCCATACACTTAAATGCACCACATCTAGTACAACACTCCTGCTCACATTTCTGTTGGAATTAGGGTTGCAGGAATGCACACACAACTTCAAGAAGATGAGGAAGCTTGAGCACAACACAGTAGTGTATTATGAGTGCCAAAAATGAAAGATAACAAGCCCTAGAAGATAATGGGCGTATATACAATGCACGGGGGAAAAAACCTCCTAGTGAGGGAAAAAGTGCCCCGGCGGTCCTAAGTGTGTTCACACACATCACTACTATAATATGGTAACAAATCCCCCCTGGAGTGATGCGGTGAACAAGAGCTAGCACTCATGTATAGGGAAGTGTCTAGCTATGTGGACGAATCCACAAAAGGGAGTAAGCCCAAAGCTTTGCGAAAAGCTTCGAACTTCTCACGAGGCAGAGCCTTTGTGAAAAGGTCTGCAAGGTTATCCTGTGTTGGCACATAAGCCAAACTGATCTCTCCTGCAGAGAGTCTCTCCCTGACATAATGGTAGTGCACCTCAATGTGCTTCGTACGAGCATGGAACACTGGGTTCCGCGCAACTGCCAATGCGCTCTGACTGTCAGTGAAGATGGTGGTGGCAGATGGCTGCCCAACACCCAAATCAGCCATAAGGCGTCTGAGCCACACACACTCAACCGTAGCTGTGAAAGCTGCCCTGTACTCAGCTTCACAACTAGAAGTGGCCACAGTAGGCTGCTTCTTGCTCAACCATGATATGCATGAGCTTCCAAGCATGAAGCAAAAACCACTCGTGGACACGCGTGTGTCATAACAACCAGCCCAGTCAGAATCTGAAAAAGCATGTAAATCTGGCGGCAATGATCCCCCCTTGGGATAAAACAACCCAAGATGCCGAGTACCACTCAAATAGCGAAAGATACGCTTCACTGCCTGCCAATGCTTAATGCCTGGGCTATGCATAAATCTGCTCACCTGTGAGACTGCAAACTGAATGTCTGGCCTCGTAATGCATACATAAATGAGGCAACCAACAGCTGTCTGATAGAGTGTGACATCAAAGTGATCTCCAGCATCATGAAGACTCAACTTCAAACCTGTCTCCATTGGAGTAGCAATAGGCTTGCAGTCTTCAAGGCCAAATCTCCGCAACAATGTTTCAATATACTTTGTCTGACACAAAGCAATACCTCCATCACACTGCTTAAATTGTATCCCCAAATAATGATGCAAATGCCCCAAATCTGACATCTCAAAAGAGGCATTCAAATCAGCCTTAAAATCAGCAATATGACTCTCATTTGGTCCTGTGAGCAGCATGTCATCGACATAGAGAGCAATGATTAGATGTACACCATCCACACGTTTAGCATACAAAGTGCTTTCTGTTGGACTATTCTGAAACCCATGTGCAGTCAAATATGCATGTATTTTTTCATACCAAGCTCGTGGAGCTTGCTTTAAACCATATAAAGCCTTTTTTAACCTGCACACTTTGTTTTCCTGCCCTCTTTGAACAAAACCACGAGGCTGCGATACATACACCTCCTCATGCAAATCTCCATTTAAGAACGCAGTCTTTATGTCCAGCTGATGTACATTCCAACCATTATGAGCTGCTAATGCACAGATGCTACGAACAGTGGTCATACGACATGTGGGAGCAAAAGTCTCATCAAAATCAATGCCCTTCTCTTGAGCATAACCTTTTGCAACAAGCCTAGCCTTATGGCGATCCACTGTGCCATCAGGCTTACACTTCAATTTGTAAACCCACTTAGTGCCAATGGCCTTCTTGCCAGGGGGCAAGTCACATAAAGACCATGTACCATTCTTCATAATAGCATCGTATTCTGCTTGCATAGCAGCCATCCAATTTTCTGAACTTTGTGCCTCATCAAATGAAACAGGCTCACTTTCATCGCACATACTAGAAACAGCCAATGCATAACAATCTGACGCATAAGAGGCACCATGAGAGCCAGAACGAGTGCGACTAGACAAAGGGGCATCCAACTTGCTGTCACGCAAAGTCTGCACCAGCCATCTAGGCATGTTCCTAGAGCCCTCAATCTCTTGTCTCTCATCCTCAAGTGCATCATGCACATCTGCATCAGATATAGGCTGATCTGTGCCATCATTTAAAACCTGCATAGGCTGAAAAACTGCCTCATGAGGTATTGCACTTGACTGTGCACCACTGAAAAGAGGCAACAATGTATCATAGACATCACGTGAGCTGATATCTGTCTCCTTAGTACATGAAACCAAGGGCTGAACTGCATCTTCCACAAATACAACATCACGGCTAACCAAAATGCGCTTTGTCTGTGGATGATACAAACGATAGCCTTTGCTCTCAGCACTATATCCAACAAAAATACATTTGACAGCTTTGTCATCCAATTTTCTGCGATGTTGCACAGGCACTAATGCATATGCCAGGCAACCAAAAACACGTAAATGGCCAACAGATGGCTTGCGGCTATGCCAAGCCTCATATGGAGTGACAACCTGTAATGCTTTGGTGGGACACCTGTTTAGTACATAAGTGGCACACATGACAGCCTCAAGCCAAAAACCATGTGGTAGACTTTGACTCTTAACCATACATCTTGCCATTTCCATGAGAGACCTGTTTTTTCTCTCAGCCACACCATTTTGCTGTGGTGTATACGGCACTGTACATTGGTGTTTTATCCCACGCTCAGCCAGAAATGCATTAAATTCTGAAGACATATACTCCCCCCCTCGATCTGAACGGAGGGTGCCCATCTTACTTTCTGACACATTTTCAGCCATAACCAAAAACTGTTTGAAGCACAAAAACACTTCGGACTTTGCCTTCAAAGGATATACCCATGCATGCCTGGTAAGATCATCAATGAAAGTCACGAAGTAAAGGTAGTTTCCAAATGATGGAGTTTGCATGGGACCACAAACATCACTGTGAACAAGCTGCAATCTGCGTTCAGCTCTCACTGATCCATCTTTGGGAAAGGAAGCACGCTGCATTTTACCCAGTATGCAGCCCTCACAAACATGCTTGACAGGTGCCTCAAGCTTAGGCAAAGAAGACACCATTTCAGATTTCTGCAGGCGTAGCAAACTTGCAAAATTCAGATGACCAAAACGTGCATGCCACAGTTTTGCATTTGAAATAGCCTGCGTATCCATAATAGCACATGCTGAATCCTCTACACATTTGCCATCCATATTGAGCTTATACAGCCCTCGACATAGTGAACCAGATGCTACAATGATGTCACCACAAGAGAGATCATGAACAGTACATCTGTCATCCACAAATTTTACAACCAAACCTGTTTTGGCAAATGCGGAGACTGACAGCAGATTCTTTTTGATCCCTGGCACATACAATGCATCAAAAAGTGTAAAGGTGTTGCAATTTGCAACATTCAGCACAATCTGTCCAACTCCTTTAACGGGATAAGAGGAGTTATTGGCACAAGTGACAGTATTCCCTGTGGGAGCAGACTCAAGGAAAGTGAATAAACTGCGTTGCGAGGTGATATGCTTAGTGGCACCACTGTCAAAGTACCATACATCTGAATCTACTGCAGACATACATGTGTCATGCAAAGATGGGTCATAACTGCACTGCGCATTGAATGCCCATTCTGTATCTTGAACAACATTAGCAGATTCATTGTTAGAAGGAGAGGCATCTGCAACAGCCATACCAGCCTCTTTCTTCTTAGCCTCTTTCGCAGCCAGCTTAGGACACGCTTTGATGACATGATCATTTCCCTTACAGTACTTGCAAAATGTCTTCTGTTTGTCACCCTTCTTCTCATCTTTGTCTTCCTTCTTTGGTTGCGCAGCATTTGCAGATTTCTGCTTACTAGAAGAAAAGCCAGCTTTACCTTTCCCGCTTCTCTGACTAGCAACGAAAGCTTGATCTGCGACACGCATAATATTCCTGTTTTGCCTTGACTGGTCTTCTTGCAGCAAAACAGAAACTAACTCCTCAAATGATAAGGCATTGGGATTGCCTTTCATCATCAAGCGAAGAGTGGAAGCAAAACCCTGATAAGAATCTGGTAGACCATTCAAAACAGTCTGCACAAGTGAACTGTCTGACAGGATTTCATCTGCAGAAATGAGCTGCTCTTTGAAATCCTTGATCTTTGTCAAAAAGCTATCCATAGAATCACCTTCGTTCATATGCTCACTCTCCAACTGTTTTCGGAGATAAGCAACACGAGCCTCATTTCTTGCCTGATACAATGTGGCAAGTACATCCCAAGCATCCTTAGAAGTCCTGCAGGAGCGAATATGTGGGATAATGGTACGTTTGACAGACAGCGCAATCAAGGCATGAGCCTGCGCATCTCTACCATCCCAACGAATCTGCTCTGCTGAAAGTGGTGGTTCTCGAACAGCTGCTACAGCACTTGTGCCTGCACCATCATCAACAGTACCTGTTTCTGATGTGTTTGCAGCATTCCCAGCCACAATAGGACGTGCATCAATACCCTGCACAATGTTCCATAACCCCTTTGCTACCAATACATGTCGCATCATATATGCCCACAATGGATAGTTGGTGCCATCCAACTTATCCTCAGCAGCCAACATGCGGAATACATCATTGTTGTCAGCCATGGCCAATGACTGTACTACTAGACGTAAATGCTGTCTGTAAGAGGAAAACCTGTATAAAATCGACCTGTGCTATGTAGCACAGCCCAAAACAGACAAATGGGCACCTGTCCTGCAGATTTTAATCCTGACAGAAAATCTGCACAGTAGGACGATTTTGCCTGCGCAGTACTTGGAATGCAAAAACGGAGGGCGAAATGACCTCAGATCAAAATTCTGAAATGACCGAGCCCTATGGGCTCTCCAAAGCATATACTAACCTGCAGACGCTCGTGAAACCTCGTCGCAATCGGAGGAGATGAAGCGGCAGGTGCCGGTGATGCTGCCCGGGAGGAGGAAGCCTGCTCTGATACCAATTGTTGGAATTAGGGTTGCAGGAATGCACACACAACTTCAAGAAGATGAGGAAGCTTGAGCACAACACAGTAGTGTATTATGAGTGCCAAAAATGAAAGATAACAAGCCCTAGAAGATAATGGGCGTATATACAATGCACGGGGGAAAAAACCTCCTAGTGAGGGAAAAAGTGCCCCGGCGGTCCTAAGTGTGTTCACACACATCACTACTATAATATGGTAACAATTTCTATCATGTGGGTTTACACATGCTTTGTCTGCTTTCCAAATTGACATGCTTCATATACTTTATGCATACCATTAACTTTAAAATTAGGCAGCCCTGTCACAATTTCTTTAGTCTACATAGACTTCATTCTTTGCACATTTACATACACAATTCTCTTTTGCCAAATTTATGTATATGTAACAACACCTTAACCCTGTGCAAACATTGTGCAGCTTTCACTTCAGGCATATTTACGTCTAATCTAAACATTCTATCCACTCTATTACCTTTTGCAACCAACCTGCACTTGTCTTTAAAGTCTTTGACATAACAACCACCATCAGGGTTAAAGCGTACCTACAAACCCTGGTCAATCATCTAGCCAATAGAAACCAGATTCTTTGTAATATTTGGAATGTGAAGTACATCTGCAAGATACTTCATGTTACCATTCTGCATAGACAATGGCACATTTCCAAATGGATAATTGGATGAGTAGTATCATCCACTATTTCAACAAAACCTGGCTTATTTTCATATCCTTAAACCACTTGTGTAATAGACCCTTGTAGGCCATAATAGACCCTTGTAGGCCATAATAAACTTTTTTGTATCATGCATGTAGATAAAGTTTAAAAGTGATTTTTAGGTGATTTTGGATGTTTGTGCAGTCTCATATGGGCATGTTCTGACAGTGACTCATCCCACCTTCACAAGTGCATACATTGGATTGATTTTTGAGCATGTTATGGATTGAATTAGAAAAATTTTTGTATGTATGAAATGTAGTCCTTATCACATAGAACAACTTTGCCAGAGTGAAGGTTTCATTCTTTAGTCGTTTTCAATCTCGTTTGATGCCTTAGATTAGAGAAAAAGTAAGAAAATACCTGTTTTTCATTCTCTCTCTAGAAAATTCATATTAAAGTCTATTTTTTGAGAATTTGGAGGCAAGTCTGGAGAGAGAGTGTCTCACGACGCTTGTAGAGCTCGTCGAGGAGAACAAAACACTATCTCACGAGGGCAGGTAAATTCTCATCAGTTTTGGAGATACGGAAGCTTGAAGAAGGGTCGATTTTTCCAGTGAAAACTCTGCTAATCTTTTCAAAAAGTTTTCTTTTGCTTTTTTTTTAAAACCACGTTTTTGCAGCATCGACCGCGCACCAAATTTGCAGGAAAGGGCCGCGCGTTTTTGGAGCACCATCTCGCTTTTGGCTATTTTGGGCGAACGCGTCTCTATATTTGGCATACCGCGAGTGTGTGTGACATATATATCGCGAGACCTCTTGAGATTGCGATTGTGAATGTGATTGAGAGCATGATTACGATTGAGAGTGTGAGTGTGATCAAGGCAGCCTATGCATACAAATGCTCGGGGGTGGTCGGGTGGTCGAGCTTCTTCATAGAAGTACTTTTTCCATTGTAATCTCTTTTGCAATACAATAAAGTCTCTCTCTCCCTCTATTGGATCTCTACTTTGTTGTCTATCAATATTCTGTATTGTGTTTGAAGCAGTCTTGTTACAAGTATCAGAGCAAGCTGCATCCTTGAAGATGGCGAACTTAGAGGAACGGCTCTGAGAACAAGAAGCACTAATTCAGTCTTTGCGAGATGAATTGAGAAGAGAGAAAGCAGGGAAGGCGACTATGAATCCGGTTGAAGGTATTTTTGTGGATTTAGGAATGGGTGAACCTTCGAACAATGGAGCTGGGGATGCAAGACCGCCAACTAGAAGATGAGAGAGATCTCTGGAAGATGATGCTGGTGAAGTCTTATATGCAAGTGGGACCTCGCCACACTTCAATATGGAGAAGAAGATGGAGTTTTACGGCTTCAAGCAATTTGAAGAAGACAAGCATAATCTATCAGTGGACGAATACAAAGAAAATTTTTTACGACTTCACAAATACGCACCTGGGGTGACCGGCGATGCATTAAAGAGCAAGTTTATTGAAGGACTAAGAGACACACTACGTTTTCAAGTCAAGGGATCTGGATGTGTGGATTTTCTTGATGTTGTTGCTAGAGCAGAGAACTACGAGAAGATGGAGAAGTTCAATGAAAAGAAAGCAAACTCTGGAGCTTATGGCTCTAGGACCATATCAACAGGCCATCGTCCTCAAGGATTCGCACCCTTTAATCAAAGACCAAGACAGAATCAGAATTTTTCTAATGATAACAACCATGCACCAAATCCGAGGAGTTTTTCACAAAATCAGAATTCTGGTAATAACAATGGTAAGAAGAGACAACCCGTGCGTTGGCAACATGATCCCGAATTCTTGGAGAGGACAAAGCGGTTGGGATTATGCTTTCAATGCGGGGAGCAGGGACATCGTACCTACGAGTGTCCAAACAAAGCTATGGACAAGCCACTACAAGCAAAGATGAATGAGGTTTTGGAGACCACAATCGAGGATGCAAGCGAAGAAGGTAAGTGTTCTGATTTTCTTATGAAGTGTAAGACTTCTTCTCTTGAACATTTGAGGGTTTCTGTTATCAAAATTCCGGGAAAGATTGGGACTCAAAAGATACATTTTTTGATAGACTCGGGTAGTACTCATTGTTTTATCTCTTCCAAAATGTTTGAAAAATTGAAACTCAAAGTTCATCAAGATATAAAATGCCCGGTTGAGTTGGCTAATGGGAGGACATTACACAAGTGGGTACATTGAAAATCTTTCTTTTACGTTGGCTGAAACTGAACACAAAGGAAACTTTTATGTTATAGACATGGGTGAGCGATATGTAATCATTGGCATGGATTGGCTAGTGTAATCATGTGTTGATTGATTGTTGCGAAGATAGAACTCTTACATTCAAACACAAAATCGACACTCAACACAAAATCAAGGGGCTTGAAAAAGATACCAAGGGAGTTCTTATTTCTACCAATAAAACTCTTGAGGGGTATAAAACAAGGCTGTGAGACTTTTCTTATATTTGCAAATGAGTTGAAAGAGGAGGAAAAACCCAAAAATCCTTTATATGTGGACAAACTTTTGGAGGAGTATAAAGATGTTTTTCTTGATGATTTGCCAGGATTACCTCCTCCTAGGTCTGTAGATCATGCAATTGAGTTATACCCAGGATCTGAACCCTATTCTAGAGCTCCCTATAGGTTCAACATTGAGGAGTTAAAAGAACTCAAATTGCAATTGGACGACCTCATTAAGAAGGGCTTCATTAGGCCTAGTGTCTCTCCTTGGGGAAGTCCCGTTCTTTTCCAAAAGAAGAAGGATGGGTCATATCAACTTTGTATTAACTATAGGGGGTTGAATAAACAGACCATCAAAAATAAATATCCTATGCCACACATAGATGATTTGGTAAGTCAATTGAGCGGGGCTAAAGTGCGAATAAAGCAAGAAGATATACCCAAAATTGCATTTCGCACACGATATGGTCACTATGAATTTATTGTTTTCGCTTTTGGAATGACATGCACCTGCAACCTTCATGTGTTTGATGAATTATTTCATCCTTATCTTGATGAGTTTATACTTGTTTTCTTGGATGACATATTTGTATATTCAAAGAACAATGAGGAACATGAAATTCACCTTAAGAAAACTCTCCAAGTGTTGCATGATCATAAATTGTATGCCAAAATGAGTAAATGCTTCTTTGCTAAGGATAAGCTTGTTTACTTGTTGGGAAGGATTATTTCTAAAGATGGGATTCATATTGATCCAGATAAAGTAAAAGCAATTGTGGAGTGGCCTATACCAAAGCCTGTAAGAGATGTGAGGAGCTTCATTGGGTTGGCACAATTTGAGAGGGCACATATTCGTGATTTTTCTAAGATTGCAAGTCCTTTGACTGATCTCACTAAGAAAACTAAAGGTTTTGCTTGGAATGCATCATGTCAAAAAGCATTTGAGACCTTAAAACAAAAGGTGGCTGAAAACTGTATTTTAAAGCTTCCTGAGATGGGGAAACACTTTGTTGTTGCTTGTGATGCCAGTGGTTTTCAAATTGGATGTGTTTTGTCTCAAGATGGGAGGGTAGTTGCATATGAGTCACGAAAGTTAAGGAAACATGAATTGAATTATGTTGTACATGATTTGGAAATGCTTGCGGTTGTTCATGCTTTAAAACATTGGAGACATCTCTTACTTGGTGTAAAATTTGAATTGAGAACTGATCATCAAAGTTTAAAATACATTTTTACACAACCATTACTTAATAATCGACAAAAGAGATGGAATCAATTGTTGAGTGAGTATGATTTTGACTTCAAGTACACTGTGGGTAAAGAAAACAAAGTGGTAGATGCTTTAAGTCGAATTCCTTCATGTAATATTTTGAGTGTTGTACGAAGAAATTTGATTGATGAAATTTGGGCTCAAGTGCAATGTGATCCTTTTTATTCCAAAATCCTTGCTTATTTGAAAGAACATCTGCATGAAATGTTTGAGGGAAACTTTCATTTGTATAAAGGCAATCTTTATTTTGGGAATCGTGTGTGTATTCCTTCCACATCTTCTTTGAAAGAACAAATCATGCATGAATGCCACAACACTCCTTTCTCTGGTCATTCGGGATTCAACAAAACCTACCTCAAAATCAAAAGTTTGCTCTTTTGGCCAAACATGAAACATGACATTCAATCCTTTGTGCGTGAATGCTTGCATTGTCAATAAGTAAAAATTGAACATGGCCTGGTCAAATGCAACCATTAGATATACCAGGTAAAAAGTGGGAGTCAATTTCCATGGATTTCATTACAAAATTGCCTATCACACGGGGTGGGTATGACACTATCTTTGTAGTTGTTGATAGACTCACAAAAATGGCTCACTTCTTCCCAAAAATGAAAAAGACTGACACCGCAATGCATATAGCAAAATTGTTTGTGAAGGAAATTTTTCGCTTGCATGGTATGCCAAAAAGCATTGTTTCTGACCGGGATTCTAAGTTTACATCTAACCTTTGGAAAGCAACCTTTCATGCAATTGGCACACAATTGCGAATGAGTACTGCTTTTCATCCACAAACAGATGGTGAAACTGAAAGGGTTAATCGGGTTTTAGAGGACATGCTTAGGATGTATGTAAATGAGAAACAAACCAATTGGACTGACTATTTGTCACTTTGTCGAATTTGCATACAATAGCTCATGGCATGCGTCCATTAAAATGACACCTTTTGAAGCCATGTATGGGTATAATTGTGCTACACCTCTAAACTTCTCTGATCCTGATAACAAGGTTGAAGTTTCAAAAGATATGCTTGAACAAATGGATGAACAAATGGCAAAAATCAAGAAACACATACGTGAGGCTCAAAAGAGACGAAAGAAACACTATGACAAGAATAAGAGGGGTTTGGAATTTTAAAAGGGAGACATGGTTTTCCTAAGGGTTTTGCCTCAACGAAGTAATTTGGTTTTGGGGAAGGATAGAAGATTGTCTGCTCGTTTTGCTGGACCTTTCAAAGTTTTGAAAAAGATAGGATCATTGGCTTATGAACTTGAATGTTTTAACAAACCTTGTGAAAAGGGCCTTAATTAAGGAACATGTTTATTTATGTCAAACAGTGTGGTAGGATTAATTAGAAAACAAATTGATGCGTGAGTAGGGTGGAAAGTGGGAGGATGGAATGCCCCGACGGCACCATCCTACGGACGGGTGGACCCGATTAGTCGGGTAGCTTTCCAACAGATTAAGTGAAAGCCCTACGCTAGATAATTAGGTTCTTGGGCAACTCTATTCTAGAAGACTAGGTTAGCGGCTGTGCCTTGCATGGATGAGGAAAAAAGCGTTGCCTCTAGAAATCAAGTCTAGTGGTTACCCAATTTATGATAAATTGTCCTATGGGTGATTTGATGTTTAGGAGATCACGCTTCCCCTGCGGGATAGAACTAGGTCTTACCTATGAATCGTATCCTTGAATCTCTACATGGTCAAGGTGTCGATGAATAGGAAATTTTCTCCAAGTTAAGACTTAGTGGACTATCTTAAGTGTTTCCCCTCTTTGTGGAAGGGGGGGAACCTTACAAGTGGTATCAGAGCCGATCTTAGTTCCTAGGATTTGTTTTTCAAAGGTCAAGGGATTAAAACAAGTGATTGTTTATCATATGAAGACGAATCAATCATCTCTACTAGCCATAGAAGTGATTTGAATATCCTCACATGTTGAGACAATCATTCTATGAAATTGTGCTTGTATCTTGGGGATGCACACGCAAGATATTTGTACAATAAATTTGAGAAATTAGATTGGGGAGAAAACCTTTTGTGAGGAAAAATATAGGGTGATCGAATTAAGAAATCAGTGAACTGAATGACTAGAAGGATAAACCGAAACTTTGTTTAGAGAAATTTTCAGGATATATCTCATTAACTTACATATTATAAATTATTAAGATTATAACTCCATTAAGATTTGAATAGTTGACGTGTGAATGCCATGGACCATTGGATGCTTTACACTAGGATGATCATCCAAGATCTAGAACCCATCTCAGACAAACATGGGTCTAACTTCGGATGTGTAATTCCCAGAGGATCATGCTCTTAGATGTGTTAATCCCAAGATACTAGAAAACTAATCATCTCAGATGTGTCAATCCTGATAATCTTTGGATGTGTCAATCCCAAGGCACTAGATGTGTAATTCTCAAAAAAAATGAATGAAGATCTCACATATATTAATCCAGAGTGCCTTTAGATGTGGCACTATGATAAGTATTTGATAGTTTTGAGCTTTTCATGGATACAATGAAAGAAGCAAGTTCACCCTTGCTCATCTAAAAATCATAAGAAATGCCAAATTAGTTGGAAGCACTGTTGTCAATCTAACCACTGGAGCTAGAATTAGACGCCATGAAATTATACCTTTGTGAAAGGTTTTGTCCTCCAGGATTTCGAGAGGATAAAATGAATGAATTTTTGTCCTCCAAGAAGGGAAGACCCTAAAAGAATATCACCAAACTTTTGTTAAACTTCTCCGATTTGCTCTAGAGATGGATGAGGTAACTCTTCTCCATCGATTCATTTGGAAGCTTAATCTACCTTTGAATAACCTCATCAAGAATGTGAAACCATCCTCTATCTCATTAGCCATAATTATAGCCAGAGACTGTGATAAAGTTTTTTTGTATAGAAAGTGTCGAGAAGGACATGAGTCCTTTCATGTTAATCTCAAGAAGAGGTCTCCTAATTCAAGAGGAACGTCAAGTCTACCCTTGGCTACAAGGAATCATGAGCTAGAGCAAAAATTAGGTCAAAAAATAGGGATAGCAGAGTTAAAGATAACTGAATTCAACAAGTATTTCTATGAGTAAATAGAAGAGGATTAGTGCAAGATTCATGTGAGGTAATGTACATGATGAATAGAGGTATTCTACAAGACGATACTAAGATTATGAAATTACTATCATAGGTTAGATTGCGTAAAGGATTGATTCCCTTATGTTTCTCCATGATAATTTGTTAAGTACCATATTACATGGGGGTATAGAATAGGGAATTCGAAGGTTTATATCATATGAGAGGTATATGAATGCAAGAAATTAGGATAATAAGCCAATTAACTCTAGAATAATAAAGACTTTTTGGAGGCAAAATAAAACAAGCCAAACACATGAAATAAGGGACTCGAAACAATGTTTAGATAAAAGAAGATTTTTAACTAGTGGGGAACACTGCTTTGAAAGAGACAGGAGGATTTACTTAGATACTACCCTAGCTCGCAAGATGAGGACATCTCGAATCTTTTAAGTGGGGGAGATTATAAGGTCCCTCCCAAGCCATGTATGTATGTGTCTCTTTTAATATAGATTTCAATAAGGAAAGAGAGTGTACTTAGAGAAGAGTGAGACAATAAGGCTAGAAACATTAGAAAAGTGTTAGAATAAAAATATTAACTCCAAAAAATCCTAAAAGAAATAAGAACATAAGAATAGTTTTATTAAGAGATAAGTATCCCCAAAAATAGAATTTCAAATTTAGGTGATAAGAGGTCATATTTAGAGTACTTTTACACATTTAGAGTCCATGCATACTAAAAATGTGGAAAAACAACGTGTTTCTAAATATGTCGCGTTTGTGGCTATATACAGACTTTTTGCCTATTCTGCCCGCGCTGGCTTATAGACCAGATGCCTTCCCGTTCTTTTGACTGGTTATATGACCATATTCTGAGTATTTATCAGAGAGTTATAGCCGAAACAATTTGCTGTTTCTGTCAGGGTCTCTACACAGAGAAAACTGTGAGAAGGTAGCAAGTAGCCTCAAGGTAATCCTAGAGTTTGAGATGCATATATCCCTTCATTCTCATCTAATATCTCAGAAAATAAGCTTAGATTGCTATGGTCTTTTAGAGGAAGAGACCTAAACTCCATAGCTTTTCTTTTAGAGAAAGAATAGTATGCCGTAGTCCTGTAAGAAGAGGCTATTTTGTCATAAACCTTAGAAAGAGAGAAGAGTCACACTACGAGTAAGAGGAGATAAAGCTTGGGAATGACTGGATGATTTCAATCATAAGACAAGGTATTAGAAGACTCTATTCTCATATGTCAAGTTGTTTTAAAGCTCTTGTTAACAAGCAAGGACAACGATAAACGACAAATTTCTATAAGGTATATACATATTTTGTTTTTTATTTACATATCATTCTTAGGGGTTGAGGTATGGCCCCGACTTCTCTATTAATTGTTAATAGTGATTTATTTGATTGATTTACTATTTAAAGTTTGTATTCTTTTAAACAACAGCATATGCCTTAATAAAGAATGTCTTATCGCAATCTCAAGTTGAAATGCTAAAATCTGTGTGAGAAAAGGATTGTTTTCTTAAGAAGGTGACATGGATCCTAGTCCTATGGTTTAGTGAGTAAATGGATTGTTATCTTGGTTAAATTAAGGTACAGGTACAACTTCTCCCTGCCTTGACGCTGCCCCGTTCTTGTGCTTGTATAGCCGAACGGCGGAGATGTTAGTAAGGCCCGGAGTTGGCCCATGGTATCCCTCATACCATTGGGAGAATGAGGTTCGCCGATTGAGGCGAGTGATTGTGATGCTGCCTAGTTCTGAGGGCCCAGGCTAGTGCGGTGAATTAGCCCACCCTAGTGCGCAGACATCCCTCTGAGGGGCGGGAGGATCGAGCGATGGAGCCTGAGAGGGCGACAGGCCGGCTTGAGTCCTCGCCAGCAGCCGACGAGATGAGGTGTATGGTCCCGTAGGGTTTTGCCCAGCATGTAGAGGCTGGAAGGCCGAATTCTAGATCATCGGCGGTATAAAGAAAAAGAGTAAGAAAGACGATTTGGCTTGTATGAAATTGATTCATGTTTAAACTTTGTTTTTATAAATCTTGTCTTTGGTATAATTGTATTGTAGAAAAAGGCTGTTTTAACAAACCTTGTGAAAAGGGCCTTAATTAAGGAACATGTTTATTTATGTCAAACAGTGTGGTAGGATTAATTAGAAAACAAATTGATGCGTGAGTAGGGTGGAAAGTGGGAGGATGGAATGCCCCGACGGCACCATCCTACGGACGGGTGGACCCGATTAGTCGGGTAGCTTTCCAACAGATTAAGTGAAAGCCCTACGCTAGATAATTAGGTTCTTGGGCAACTCTATTCTAGAAGACTAGGTTAGCGGCTGTGCCTTGCATGGATGAGGAAAAAAGCGTTGCCTCTAGAAATCAAGTCTAGTGGTTACCCAATTTATGATAAATTGCCCTATGGGTGATTTGATGTTTAGGAGATCACGCTTCCCCTGCGGGATAGAACTAGGTCTTACCTATAAATCGTATCCTTGAATCTCTACATGGTCAAGGTGTCGATGAATAGGAAATTTTCTCCAAGTTAAGACTTAGTGGACTATCTTAAGTGTTTCCCCTCTTTGTGGAAGGGGGGGAAACTTACAAAGTCTCCTCGACTTCACCAATATTATTGGTGAAGAAAAAAGATGAATCTATGCACTTGTACATAGATTATTGTGGATTGAATGCAATCACAATAAAAAATAAATTTCCTATTCTCGGGATAGATAAGTTGTTTGATCAACTCAAAGGTACTAAATATTTGAGTAAGATTGATTTAATGTTTGGATATCATCAAGTGAGAATTAGAATTGAAGATGTGCCAAAAATAGCATTTAGGACATCTTTTGGGTACTGAGTTTTTAGTTATGCCTTTCGGTCTAACAAATGCTCCTGCTACTTTTATGACCATGATGAATACCATACTTCATCCTTATGTAGGAAAATTTGTGGTGGTTTTTATTGATGTTATACCAGTCTTTAGTCAAAATGAATAAGACCATATTGATCACCTTAGAAAATTATTTCAATTACTGAGAAAAAATTTATTATTTGCTTTAAAAGTAAAAATAAATTATTTGCTTAAAAGTCTAAATGTGATTTTTTCAAAAAAGAAGTGCAATATCTTGGACACAGTGTGTCCAAGGAAGGGATTTCTATGGATCCTAATAAAGTTGAATAGATGAGTTACAAACCTTTTTAGGACTTGCACGATTCTATCAAAAGTTTATAAGGAATTATGCTAAGATAGCTATTCCAATGACGAATCAACTTAAAGAAAAATTAAAACAATTTAGTTAGATCAACAAGGTAGTTTTGAAAATTTGAAATTAGCAATAGCTACTGCTCCTATTTTACAAATAGTGGATCCAAATGAAGCATTTGTATTGGTAACGAATGCTAATAATTGTACTGTAGAAGTAGTATTATTGCAAAAGGGAAGGTCGGTAACTGTATTTGAAAGTAAAAAGTTGGACAAAGCTCAATGTAACTATTCAACTTATGAAAAAGAACTATTGTAATCGTGTATGCTCTTAAAAGTAGCATCATTATTTGTATGGTGTCAATTTTGAAGTATTGTCTGACCAAATGAAAGTCTTAAATGGTTAAGTACTCAAAAGGAGTTAAAAGGTAGGAAGGCTAAATAGGCTAAAATCCTACAAGAGTTTGATTTTCAAATCAGATATAGAAAATGAAAATTTAATGTCATGGGAGATGCTCCAAGTCAAGCACCCATGATAAATCAGTTGAGTTTTACTTAACTAGAAAGTGAGTTGTGGCTCACTTAAAATGAAAATGTGCTAATGACCCTAGCTATCAAGTAGTTTGGAATTACTTGATTAAAAAATATAACTCTCAAATAAAGAGTAAAGAAAATATAGCTGCTCTAGTGATAAAAGGATGTCACTTAAAAAAGATAGTGGTTCAAAGGAATCACTTAAAGAAGAGTCAAAAAACGAAAAAGTGGTTTAAATGAATCACTTAAAGAAGGATTAGAAAGATGGTCGAATCACTTAAAGAAGGGTCAAAAAGCGAAAAAGATTGTGGGAAAAAAAATCATCGACAATGGGTACTTGTTATATAAAGGTCACATTCGTATACCCAAAGAAGAAAATATTCATGAGAATATTTTACTAGAATATTATGACAATCCAAGTGCAAGGCACCTGAGAATTTCTAAGACCTATGCACTTATTAAAAGACAGTTTTATTGGGCAAGTTTAAAGAAGGACGTCCAGAATTATGTTATAAAATGCCCTAAGTGCCAAGTCACTAAAGTTGAGTGCCTAAAAGTAGGTGGAATATTACAACCACTACAAATACCTGAGAGTAAGTGGAAAAGTATTTCTATGGATTTCATAGCGGGGCTACCCTGAACAAGTAGAGAGCATGATTCAATGTAGGTAGTAGTGGATAGCTTAACTAAGTTGGTACAATTTATACCAACTAAAAAAGAAGTAAAAACACTAGAATTGGCTAGAATGTTTATCCATCATCTATACAGGTTGTAGGGATTGCCAGTAGATATAGTAAGCGACCAAGATACAAAGTTTACAAGCCATTTTTGGAAAGAAGTGTTCAAAAACTTGGACACCAATTTAGTATGAGTACATCTGAACATTCACAGTAAGGGTTAATCAAGTCATAGAAGATATGCTTTGAGTATATGTTAATCATAAGCAAAACAATTGGAATGAGTATCTTCCATTATTAGAATTTGCTTATAATAGTGCTAAACATTCTACTACCGGTTTTAGTCCATTCATGCTAATGTATGGATTTCAATCTAGAGCACTCATAGCAGTTGGATTACAGAAAGAAAAATTGCAGAGTGTAGAAGAATTTCTCAAAGACAGGCAAAACATGTTAAACGTTGCAAAAGAAGCAACAATAAAAAAGCGCAGGATCGTTTTATTAGTTATGAGAAAGGTAAAAGAAGACCAATTAATTTTGAGGAAGGTGATTTAGTTTATGTAAAAGTTTCTGAAAAGTCAAAAACTTTAAAAAGTAAAAAATTCCCAAAGTTAAGTCTAAGGTATTGTGGTCCTTATACAATACTTTAAAAAGTTGGAAGTGTAGCTTACAAGGTAGCTTTACCTGAAGGATCCAGAGTATCTCATGTGTTTCATGTAAATAGACTGAAACGCAAGATGGGAAACAATGATAATATCAATGGAAAAGAAGAAATAGTTGATTTTATAGAACCACCTATTCTTCCACATGAGCTTGAAAAGATTCTCAAATATCGAGAAAAGAAAACTAGACATTTTGTGTTTAAAGAGTGTTTAGTAAAGTGGAAAGATAGACTAGAAGAAGGATCAAGTTGAGAAAGAGTGGCTACACTAAAGAAAAGGTTTCTTGAGTTTGTTTTCGAGGATGGAAACTTTTCTTTCAAGGGGAAGGAAATGTTATAAGACTAACAGGAAACACTAAAAGATAAGACTAGAAATATATGGAAAAGGTTTGGATATAAATAAGAAGGTTCAAGGGATTTCAAATGGGAAATACCTAAAGCAATGGTTAATAGGCGTTAAAGTTAAAGTAAAAGGGAAGTAAATGGTGCACAATGGAAGCCCAAGGGCCACACAAGTAGGGGTGGTTGAAGGGGCTTTGTGAATGAAAAGACCGTGCCTAGCCAAAGATCAAGAAACTGAAGTTGGAAGGTCATGTATCACTTAGGCTTATATAACTATGAGTTTAGGGTCCATTTGGTTGGATGGAGAATCAAAGTTCTAGTCTTACAAGTCCTCACTCTCTACCTTCCTTGTGCTTCATGGCACCACATTTCTCAACAACCCCCCTTGGTGCCATATTCTTAGGCTACTATGAGGTGGTCGAATACGAGGTTTACAACTTTAATACCCCCTTGGATGCTAGATTGGGTACAATTTTTAGACTTTCACTTTTTTTCTCTCCCCCCTTATGTTAGGCTACTTTGGCCCTTGTGCTGCTTTGGCACTATAGCACTTTGGCTATAAATTTCAGCTTGAGTGCATCATATGGCGTCAAAGACTGATTGCAACACTTTTTGTAGAAATAAGAGGAGTGAGAAACATCATGGTTCTTTCTCAAGAAGAGTCTTTCTTTATCTTCATTGCAACATCTTTGATGTCAATCTTTGCATGATTCTTTTTATGGTAGAGCAATCTTCTTCTAGGTGATACGGAACTACTTACTCCCACATATGCAATGCTCGTTAACTCTTAATTGCCACGGACCATCGCACGAGCCGTCATATGGATGTGCTAGAACAACTACTATTACTGACGTTTGTCTCAAAAGAAAACTTCCAAAATAGAATGAGCCTAGTTATGGAAGAGCAAAGTAAATAAACTTACCGTTCTTCTAGAACTTTCCACAAGACCTTCCTTCCCTGCAAAACGAGGCTTGGATCACATTCGCTAGCTAGTTCAACATATGAAAGTACAAAATCTCAAATCGAGAGGAGAGAAAACACTTAATCAAAATCTCATGAGAGCAAAATTATATTTGTTCAAATTCATCTAATTTTCCTTCATCAAATGTTTTTTTTTGTCAGACACTCTTTAAAAGGACTAGCAACATTACTGAGTTTTTCAGGACCAGAGCATGTTCAACTACCGAAAAACCGCCTTTGAGAGGAGAAAGATAAATGCCTCCTCCAATTAAAATTAAAATAGCAGTAATTGGATCAAAATTTTGATTTGCGCTTTTCCTCTTGTGAAGATATGCTAAATGTAAGGATACTGAAACGCCTCAACGTCATTACACGACAAATGTCACGACTTATTTTATTTTGTAACAAATGTGGATCTATCTCTTGTATTTGTTACTGTTTTTGAAAATAAAACTCTACATGCCAATTTTACATAGACTAACCATGGCAAGTTTTCTGGTAAAAAAGAATGATGGAGCTACGCGGGAGCAAACGATAATAAGGTCACATGTCAGATTATCGAAAGGAGGGCGACTAGTGGCATGATGAGCAGAAATGCCGGGGACCCATGATTGCTGCTTCCAGATTGCTGAAGGTAATCTCCGGAGGATGTGTTGGTGGCGAGGATGAGAACGAACCAGTTGGTGGAGGAGGCAGCTCCCGCGGATGTGTAGGCGCTGTTGTTGATGGCTGCGGCTCCCGAGGCGTGAGTGTAGTTGGCAACGGCGGTGGCGGTGGCGGTGGCGGTGACGGTGGCGGTGGCGGGGACGCAGTCCGGGAGGATGAGGCCCTCCTTCACCCTATCCTCGCCCACACCACAATCGCTCAGCCAGGTAGGAAAGCTCGGATAGTTGGGCTCCTGCCCGGGCACCGTGTCCAGCCCGGTGGTGTTACTGCACACTGTGTCTTCATACTGGCTCAGTACCCTCTTTGCCACGCAGGTCGCGCCTGCGTTGGCTGCGAGCGCCCCTATGCCTACCACCTGCGTCCTGTAGTTGTTGACCCCCTCCAGCACCTGATCTGCCGCTGCACACAGAAAAACGATCTCACTATCGTCATTCGAACAACAAAGGCCTCCTCCCTTCCCTCGCTCTCTCTCTCTCTCTTCCACATCGCCTCACAGCAACCCCAACCTCTCCTCCCCCCCCCCTTTCAAAAAAAAAACAACAAACAAATGCATTCCGATGCAGATTTGTTGAAACACATTGCCACGGGAAAACCGACTCCATGCTACCATTTTCAGATTAGGTCTAGCCTAGGGTACATGTAACGCATGGAGATCTGGATCTAGCCTAAGTAAACAGAAAATGCTACCGCATCCTCCCTGAAACGAATTTAGCTGATCTGGTACTCAGAAGCCCAATTTCCCCTATACAATCTGCTGCTCTCTTCGCCTGCTGAGACCAAGAGCAGATCTTAAATGTAGCAAGGTGTGGCGTTCTTTCCATCACAAAAACCTCCAAAGACCACACCAACAACAAAAAAAAAAAGGAACTCACCATCCTGTGCGAGTGCCAAAACAAGGCAGCAGTATGTACACAGCAACATACAACAGTAGAGATCGGAGCGAGACGCCATTGCTGGTGCTGAAGCCCTCGATCTCGAAGTGACTGAAATGAAATGTGACTGGCTTACCCCAACACATTTAGGTCACCTCGTAAATAATAGGATGCTTCGGTGGGCCACGTAGCAGTTGAACGTTTGCTTTCTAATTGGGGCCTGTTCTCGCGCATATGTTAGTGGTGGTTATTTCTGCACGCCTCTGGGGCTGTTCACACATGAGTGGTAGCCACAGCTAGTGGGGAACTAAAGAGTTCACACTGCAGATTTTGAGCCTGTAGGATGACATGCCTCCCCTCTGACTTGCCGGACACTAGATCAGCTTCCCTCCGAGTCCCGACCTGCCTCGCCTCTGACCTGTCCAAATGCGCTAGCGCTACCAAACATCAGACCAGACCTGAGATCGCGCTCCATGCTCCAGATCACTCTGCACCTGCCATAATCCATGCTCCAGATGAGACCTCAAATCATGCTCCACGCTCCAATCACGCTAGCCTTCGAAAAATATAAAGCAATAGAAAAATCTATTTATATTAATTTAAAACTAAATGTGTAAATTGTTGTATATATGTGAGTGTGTGCATTCTGAATAGTAGATTGTGCAAAATAAAAAAGTGAGAAAATAAAATATTTATAAATGTGAGAAATTATGGGAAAAAATATTAAAATGATATGATTCATATTAAAAATAATTTTTTTGTGTGACACAGTTATTAAGGAGACGACTTCTAATAACAACAACGTCATCATTCCAAATGAAGAAGACGGCATTCCTGATACCATGTTCTCATCCCAACAAGAACATCGAAATCTCCGTGCAGTTAAAGGGGGGGTGGTTATAAGGTGTCAAGCAACCATTGAAGTGCCTCTCGCCTTCCAAACGAAATGCTATTAACATTGCAAAGCGTTTGAAGTGATGTGCAAGCGCCTATATACACAAAGATATTTAAACTACAAATGGAGCCAAATCCATGGAATGGGTTTGGATGGTATGAGGACGTTGAGAGAGGACATGGAAAAGTCCTCCAAAACTCTCATTGAGAGTATTGCTTAGATAGAACCATGATGTAAGGGACATACATGTAGCATCTTATATGAGGAAGTGATGAAGGCTCAATTGTGTGTTAACAAAGGGTGTTAACCACATTGGCTAACATTACCTCGAATGCGTAGCAACACCTTCAAGTCATATTTTTGTGTTATACAATGCGCTTCAAGTAAAATGATTATGGAAAATCTCCAAGCTTACAACTTGTGTAATGCTGGTAATGTACACTTAGACTAGGGAATTAGCCTAAACTAGCTTAAACCCCTGGATATTACTTTGGTAGCCGTGCATTGTACATGAGTCTTGTATATAAGATAATTTGACTAATGAGAAAACACATAATCCCATTCTCATAACTGAGTTTGAGTTTCTTACTCTTGTGATTAAAGTGTCTTGCATACTTTCTCTTCTTCTTTGTTGTTACATGTATGCTTAGGGATGGGGGGGGGGGGGGGAGGGGGGAGGAATTTTTTTTTTACAAGCTTTCCTTGAGAATATCTCACGAGCTTTTGAATTTATAGTTTTTTTTTTTCAAGACATTCTCACTAGGTTATGGTGGAGTTTATAATTGATTATTCTCTCTCCCCAAATCACACACCATAGTGCATGTTGGCTTGCAATAAGTTACGATAAAGCTTTACATATTGGGGGGGCTTTTATATATCTTTTAATACTCAAATCTCGCACCACACAAAGCCTTGGCTGAACTCAACATGCACAAAAAGATGCCTAGGGTCCTTGAAAAGATATAGGAGGCCCACAATATCCCACCCCTCCATACGGGTATGCGTTTATGCTAAGACTAGCTTGTACCATCACACATAAATATGGTTAAAACGATTGCAAAAATAAGTATGTTTTAATAAGTTTCATGATCTCAAATATTTTTAAAAAGGTTTGGAATGCCGTTAGAGTTTTTTTTAAAAGGAAAACTCACACAATGCACATACACACATAAGTCATCATTATATTACAATCTTTTTTTTTCAAATGCAAAATTTTAGACTTTGGACATCATAAATGGATTAGAAGGCCTAAATATGGTAAAAACGACTGTAACTTGGGTATCTTTCAATGAATTTTATGGATTTTAAATATTGAAAAAAAAGTATGAGAGCTATAAGGAGGCAAGCAAGAAGCAAGAACAAGGCAAACAAGGAAGTGATACAAGGGTAAGGGTATTTATATCTCTTTTCCTCTTTGATTTTAGAGCAACGCCTTTGGTAGCTATGAGAGCTACATGAAAATAGGAAGTCGTCGTCTCAGATTGAGGCATACTCCTAGGTGAAAAAGACGACCATATTGTTTGCAGTTAATTATGTTTCATATGTTTTTATGCGATTCGGACCCATTTTGGCTCTGCAAAGATACTTTGTGAAAGTGTCGATTTTGACTGTATATGCCTAATTTCTGGTCGAAGCAAAGTTACAGGAGAAATTTGGTTGCAGGATAGTCTGCGGAGAGAAACTAAGTGTTACAGGTGTTGGTAGATGTATGTTAATGTGACTAGTTACATACAATGACATTATAACAGGTTTATGGTACCGTGTTGAAGATTACAAGTGTGCTGCAAGTGCATAAGGTTTTTATACGCACTATTTGGTAAGCTACTACTACAAGTAAAGATGTCTGCCAGTCTATCTCACAAATTATAAGTAAGAAGTAAGCATGGAAGTTCGATTTCCTTATGGGAAAAGGACATAAGGATGACGCATTTCCTTACGAAAAAAGGACATTATAACAGGTTTACAATACGGCTATTGAAGAATGCAGATGCAAGTTGTTAACCCCATTTTGGTTTAACGTAACATCTCTCCATTACACACGAGAGATAACACAATAAGTGTCATGAAATGGCACTCTAAACATTATAATCATGAGAATAGCTGGCTATGCCACAAAACTATATAACTTGTAAGTATCTAGTTCATCTTTTATAAGCTTTGGGCGCCCAAGTGTGAATAAGGGCTAGGTGAAGAAAGAGAGAAAAAAAGAGAGGTGAAAAAGGATTGTTTTGCATTGTTTTAGCATTTGAAGTTGTTATTTGCATTGTTTGAAAGATAGGAAAGCAGCAAAACAAGCAATTGCATTAACACTTGCATGGTGAGAACTCCATTATCACGACCGTGATTGTGTAGGGAACAACCATTTGTTGTATTTTTAAAAATCTTGAAAAAAAGAGAGCCATTGATTCCATTGCTTGTTGTCATTTCAATATTCTTGTTGGCAAGGGATCAAACTAGAAAAACTAAGATTTGTACCCCTCAATCATTAATGTTTGGTCGACACTTGTGGAATCAAGCCACCGTGATTCTATAAACTACAAAAACACGACCGTGATTCTCGTTCATAGCATGATTTTCTAACAAACTCACTATTCTACAATTGTTGGGATTACGCATTAAATGCACCTTATCTCAGATTCATCTTATCCAAATGTGATCACTCACGAATAGCGGATCATGGCTCATGATTATTAATCACACCCGTGACTACCACCTAATAAATAAATCACAATTTAAAATCACAGTTTGTGATTACTAGTCATGACAGTAATTGACACATCACCAATCATGGTGCATGGTTGCTATGTCATGAATCACGCTAAACAATCATGTACGTGATCATTGATCACATCGTGATTGCCATGTCACCAATCACGATGATGAAACTTGAGCATTTAATAAGAAAGACATCTGAAATAGGGACTAGGGGTATCATGGAACTCATTTGAATAATCTTTGGACAAGTTTAGGTGAAGTCCATCATCATGATTCTACAGCAACAGAGGATCACAATGTGATTCTCAACCCTATAAAATCATGCCAACTGATATCTTCAAAATACCCAGGAGAAGTGCTTAGGGATGTTCCTAAGGGCTTTCTGACACTAGGGAAAGTTGTGAGCAGTTTGAAAATAACCTACAATTTCGACATAATTTATGTCATGATCACGACCGTGATTTCTAATCACGCCACCATCGTGATTCTGTGGAAATTTGTTAACTGCTATAGACATGATAATTCCAAGTGTGTGCAAATCAAAAAATTTGGCCAGTTAAAACCTTTTCATACATGTAAGGTCGAGAAGGCTTGTTGGTGATGACATCTCCCTATGACAATAGTGCATCTAACCAACCAAGATCCCCCTACCAAAGAAGCGTAGGGTCAACTTATACAATAAGCTTTGCTTTGCTTTGCTTTCTTCTTGTTGTTGATCTTATGAGCTTAGGAGGGCGTTGGTTCACTTCTAGCTAATGCGGGGTTTTTAATATTACTTGGCTTAACTCATCTCCCCAATACTTAGAAAATTTGTCACAAACTTCAATGGCCTTGACGTATCTTAGCCATTGTGCATTCATGGGTCTTCATCAAAGAATCTCATTGCGATTAGCTCAGTAACGTTTCTTCTTCAACCATTTCCAGAATTTCAACCTTGTGATTGAAATCAAGGCTTCTTTTCCATCATCAGATTCAGACTCTTGCTCTTCTGAAGAGCTGGTTCATTAACTAAGGGCCCCATCACACATATTGTTGTGATTGCCGTTTCATTTTTATCATCAAGTTTCACAAACTTCATCCCAGTTTTCCCCACCATGACATCTATCGTGACTAATATATGTATCCAATTCTCGCAAAAATCATCATTCAAAAGAGGGGCATACAAGATACTCTCTTCCTATGATGGTTCTAGTTGTTCATGGATTGCACATAGTTGCATCGAGGTGGTTCTAGTTGTTGCATTGAGGTGGTTCTGTTTGTAGTTTCTAAGTCATTTCCAAACAACCCCCCATCCATGGGATGCGTCTTCCAAGTTATCACATCTACTTTTAGGATTTGTGAATCCTTACATAGGCAAATGTGATCTGTGGCCTAATCATGTACCAGTTTGGCACTTCTCGAGAATAAAAGGTCATCCGATAATCACATCGTACGAATCCACATGTCGTCCTGTAAAATTCATGACCATAAATGTATGGCAGTAGAGGAAAGGTAAGACTTTCATATTCAAGTTCTATAGAACTCCCATAGGTTGCGACATGGTACCATCAACTATCTTTATAATAAGGATCATCTGCTTTGAGGTTGGATTTTCCCATTTTTCCTAGCATTTCTTTGCGATGATGATACTTATTCTAGCTCCACACCATCAAGGATTGTAACAACTTGATAACTCTCATGCAGCATTGGAAGTGTTGCAACAGCTTGATAACCCTCATGCACCACTAGAATTGTTGCATTCGTGTCATTATTCTTGTAATACTTTCCCATTTGGTTAACCAAAATTTGGATGAGTTTGGGTAGGTTGTCTCTTCCTCCCTCTATGTCCACATCCCTTCCGAGATCGGCCTGCATTCTGCCTTCCATCCAATCTTTCAAATTAGTCCACAGTTGGGGATTCCCTCTTCGTCTCGCTAGGTTCCAATTGGCATCTTGATCTCTGTAGAGATAAATGTATAGCCCAGATTGGGTGCTCAATTTTGACCAACATCATTACTCTGAGTCTAGAACCTAATTTGTTGAGTTCATAAAGAGATTATTCTCCTCCTTCATCAAACATCCTTAAGAATAGGTAGTTCCTCCCTTCCTCTTCTAAGTTGATCTCATCCTCACTGCGCTCTGAAATAATCTCCAGCATGTTAGCTGTTTGGCTTCCCTTGTGATAATCTACCCACCAAGATATATTGTTTTAACAGTTCGATTAGCTTACATTTCTCAAACATGTTTTGACCTTCTCGGAACTGAGGCTTGTGTAGCCTCTAGCTTTTTGATCTTCTTTGAGCATTTGGGTATTCACCCACTCCCGTCAATGTCTGGGGTTAGTTAATTGGTTTGGTTTGCCTCCATGTTACGCCTTTTTTTTCTTGTTAGCACCTTTTTTTGGCTCAACTTGGTGGGTGTAGTTTTGACCGTTCCCTCATACGAACCATCTTGCATTACCTCTATAGAGTCTTCTTATCCTACCTTCTTTGCTCTTCTTCTCCTTCCTGTCATTACGTAGAAGGTTTAGCTTTCATATGGGTTATGACATTGAGTGGTGTTGTTGCGATCTCATCCCAATCATTCGGAGTCCCATGGTTGGATTGGTAGTTTATTGAGAACTCTCTAGTGCCCTTGTAAGGATAGTCCTTGATTAGATGGTCAATTCTGTACTTTACACAACTCAGTCCAGGGTGTGTACATATCAATGCATCAAACTACATAGCTAGGTATGGTCTAGCATAGCAAGGGAGCATAAACTGGATTACCCAATCTGCTTTGCAAGTCAACAACTCAATGAAATGAAGCTGAGATGAATTATACCACAACCACGAAGGATAAGCCATGGTGTATGTAGTGAAAAAGTACAATGTCAGCTAATAAGTTCATCTTCTTTGTGGGATCATCAAGCTTTGTTGTATCTTATCAAACAAACCTTGCATGATTGGGTAAATTACTCTCACTAGTTTTTACTATTAATGGAGTTTGACATTACTGTCACTAAGGAAAAAATCACAACATGTACTAGTAGACCACGTGTCAAGAATACCTAATGGGGAAGCTACCCACTGGTATTAATGATGAATTACTAGATGCTGCTCTATTCAAATTAGATATAGTACCAAAATGGAGTGAAGAAATCTCCAAGTATCTTTGCTATGGGTTTCCACAAGACAAGTCACTAAACACAAATAAGATGCATCGACTTATTAAGCTAGCCACACCTTATTAGTTAATACCTTAATAGGCTTGTTAATTGTATATCTATGCAAGATCATGTGTTGAGACGGTGTGGTGTGCTAGGGAGGATGAGTTCCTAACCATTTTAAAACAGGCTCATAGTGGAACTATTGGTGGACATTTTGCAGGCGAAATAATGGCAAGGAAGATCTTGCAAGTCGGGATATGTTAGCCAACTATGTTTCGTGATGCCATGGAATTCGTCAAAACACTGATGATGAATGTCAGCACATTCACCATGGACAAGATAGAATGCCTTTGATTTCGATCATTATGCAACAACCTTTTGAGAAATGGGGAAGAGACTTTGTTAGACCCATTAGCCGAGCTACACGACAAACACAAGCTCAATATCTAATTGTGGCCAAATTGACTATTTCACAAAGTGGGGAAAATTGAAAGCTACTCAAAAGGCAGATGCTTGTACCATTGCTAATTTTTATATGATCATATTAAATCCAGATTTGGGTGTCCCCTAGAGTTGGTTAGTGATAAGGGCTCCCATTTTATCAACGAGGTCATGGAACAACGGTACACCATAAATCATCACCATACAACCCTCAAGCCAATGGGCAAGTAGAAAAGTACTAAAGTCCTTTAGGTATCCCGACCAAGACTATGGAAGCTCGCCAAAATGATTGGGATCAGAAGCTAACAGCCGCCACAATGTGGGCCTATAGGACCTCCTATAAGGTAGAGCCACAAGACAAACGCTATTTCAACTTACCTATGGAATTGAGGCAGTGATGCTTATGGAACATTTGGTGGCCAGCTTAAGGACAACCATGAAAGAACATCTAAGGGAGAATGCTCTGGCTGAAAGGTTGGTCAATTTAGAAAAGCTTGATGAGACTAGAGTACTTACTCTACATGGAATGATAGTAGAAAAGCTCAGACACAAATGGTGGTTTGATCATGACCTAAAATCTAAAGAGCTACAAGAGTGAGACCTAGTACTTATGTACAGGGTTAGATCTTCCAAGAGACAAAAATAGAAATATAGAGGGTTAGGACCATTTAGAGTTGCAAAGCCCACCCCCATGGTGCAGGTCGCATCAAGACCATCGATGGCATTGCGATGCAGTGCTACATAAATGGTAGCAAACTTAAGAAATACTATGGGCCCTTAACCCAAGACATATTTAACCAGGCACACAAAAAGAAACAAGAAAAACTCAAGAACGAAGCATAAGAAGAGGCTAAGGCGAGAGCCCCAGCCCAAGCCAAGGCAAAACAAAGTGGACTAACACTCCAAATAAACATGGCTACTCTAACCCTGATTGAGGAAGAGGACCTTAAGAGAGAGCCTATGCGGCTTAAAGTAGGACTCTGTGGGAGGGATAACTACTAATCTCCTTGCAATGATTGATTCGAGGGAAAGTCACAACTTGTTGCTCTCGTATGAGACCTGAGTGAAACTAAAAAAGACACAGTTGGAGCCCACATTAGCCAAAGTTAAAAGTGTGCATGTGGGAACCATAGGAGCTTTTGGAAGTTTGAAAGTTAATGTTTCCACCAAAAAGTAATCCTTAGCCGTGTAAGGTTTTTGTCATGCTTGTATGTACCTTAGAAGAGGAAATGTTATTCGACGAAGCTAGATCTCTACTATGAATTGCAAAGTCAATTGAGAGAGCAAAGGACTGCCCACATGTCATCTAAGGGTTTTAGATATACATTACTACCATGGCACGCCATTGAGCCAGTCTACAATCATAAAGCACTATAAAGGATGTTTCCAAAGGGGGTAGGCAACTCAATAACTTTCCTATTGGTTGTTGTGGTCATGGAGATTGCAACTTGTTGTGGTTCCACACTTGAGGTAGCAGTAGTTAGTTTATGGAGTCCATTGCATTCATGGCCATGTTGCTATTTGGTAGTGGTGGGTTCTTATTAGATTTTGGCAAGGGTAGTTGGTATTGGAGATGGCAATGGCAATAAGCTAGCAACCCTTGCATCCTTGTTTTAAGAGATCGAGAAGCAATCTCAGCAAAACTTGGGGGTGCTTAGTTTACTACTGGTCTTTGCAAGGGTGCATTGCTTTCTTGTGGCTTTGCAAAGCCCAATGGTGGCATGTTAGAAGAGATACATGATGGGCTTTGAGTACTATTGTTGAAGATTACATATTTGCTACAAAGTACATAAGGTTTTTTGCATTGAAGATTCGATTTTACCAATTTCCTTATGGGAAAAGGATAATAAGGATTTCCAATTTCCTTATGAAAAAAGGACATCATAACATGTTTACAGTACTGCTATTGAAGATTACAAATTCGTTGAATACGGTTTTTGTAAGCATTGTTTGGTAAGTTACCAAGTAAAGATGCCTGACAATCTATCACAGATTGTAAGTGAGAAGCTATTGAAGATTACAAATTCGTTGAATACGGTTTTTGTAAGCATTGTTTGGTAAGTTACCAAGTAAAGATGCCTGACAATCTATCACAGATTGTAAGTGAGAAGCTAGAGAAGAATAACTTCCAGGAATAGAATTCAAGATAACCAATTTCCTTATGAGAAAATGATATTGGGAGTTCGTTAGGTGATGAAAAGGAGTCATACACCTTTGTAAATATGTACAACACAAACACCCAAACTCAAAAGATGTAACTAAAGTAAGACCTACATAATGTGACCACAAGAAAACTGAGTATAAATGACTACTCAATAGATGATGATGATGAGATGTCTATGACCTTGAATGGTATTAGAAAAAAACACAATCAGTTTCAGACCTCCATTAGAGTTTGAGAGAACTTTCCTTATTTCCAAGAATTGATTGCTTTCCTCATCCGTGGTGGACGACATAAATCTCATAATGTACAACCTTTATAGTGCCTTTTCATAACACTTATCAATGTCCTCAAATGGGGGAGCATCTTTGTTAATCCAAAATGGGATTAACATCCCCCCTCCCTACCTGATGTTGGTTATGTCCTCAGAACCTCTTACCTAGGTCAGAAGACCTAGTCGCTGAACTCATGTCTATAGAAGTTGCGGCATGACTAAAGATTTTTTAGGGTTCTTATGAACGCTCAATGGAAATTCTAGAACCCAGTGTCTATCATATCTTCAAATGTGACATGCATATATCTTGGTAGACACCTAAGGCGATGATAGTAGAGCATCATCCCTCGTTCATCTGGGCCTCTGTTCATGTCGAAGCAAATATATTATGCATCATGCCCATCATATCTCTCTTTTGGCTAGTCGATAGAACCACGATCAATTTTAGAAATCAAACTGCATCCACTATGTTTGGATCTGGTATTCTATATCATGACCGAATCCATGTGAGCATCCGATTTCTTTGACTTGAAATATCTGGAAACTCTGATGGCGAGAAATTTGGAAAGTTGTAGCAAATATGGGAGTCTCTTTGCTTTGCTTCTTTGAATTGTAGTGGCGTTTGCCGCTTGATAGGCATGTATAGTGGGTCGACTCGTTTGTTTGGTGCAGATCTTTTGTATTCCAACTGTATTCTAGTATGGTTAGGTACTCCTTGCACCAGTCTGGTTGTATCCCGAAATCTTCCAGTTGGGGTTGTTGCCATTTGTTTTAATTGCATAGTATGTACTGGATTTTGTCTTCGCCACCTGTGGAAACAATAACCTATCATAAATGTGACCACTCTAATCTCCAAAAGATTAGCAACGTGTGGATTCGCCAGCTTTGTGTGCCACGCCTCATTTTCCCACAAGGTTCCTCCTTCGGCCATTGGCATTAAATCTTCCATGTCTGGCATTGGGGCTTAGAGAGGTAAGGAACATTCTACTTCCACCTCGACCCTATTGCAAAGTAGGCCTCTAGCAAGATTCTACATGTTAGCTCAAGAGGAGTGATCTGCATGAGTCCTTGGAACATCAAATTTGGCTTCAAGAGTGGGTTCTCTGCTTTTATTAGGTCTTCATACTGAGAAAGGAGATTTTAAACTGACAAGAAAGATTCAATTTATAGAGAGTGAAGATTAAAAAATTCAAAAAGTAAGAGAGAAAGTATAAGAAAAGTCAAAAGTAAGAGAGAGAGTATGAGAATATTAAGCCCAACTTTTTAAGCTCTAATCCCTTAAAATTAGGAATCCTTAGGGGGCCCTTTTTAGGTCCAAAAAATTCCTAATGCACATTGGATTCGAGGGTTCATGACGGATACTTCATTTATCCATTTGACCCAAGAGGATTCATACCTAGCCTCATCATCAGCATTGGCTTCTTGCACTATACTTTTAACCCTGGGGGATATTTGGCTACTTTCATCATCGACATTGGTCTCTCACACTTCCCCTTGATGATTGCTTAGCTTCATCATTGATGGAAGGCCCTCATCCTTTCCATTTAACCTTGGGGGTCATACTCTTCATGTTATGGTATTTGGGTCTTCCATGACAGTGTCTTGGTCATGCTTTTTGGCTTTCATAGATAGCCATTTGTATATGTTTGATTTTTGTTGCATGACCACCCTTTGATTTTGAGGATAAAATCATTATAGGAGGAGATGGTTTGTAATGAAGAAATAACTTTAGATTAGGTTTAGGACCTTGGTCATAGGCTCAAGTATAAAAGGGGGCTCATGGACTACTATTGTACCTTTTGACATATTTTGCTATTGGTCATCTTGACTCTTGGAGCCTCATGGCTTTCATACCTTGGCTTGTGGAAGGCTATTTCCATCCTCTTGGTGGGAGGTTAACTCAGTTAGGCATCATGGCCATTGTATGAGATTATCCCTTAATCTTGTATTAATCCATGGTGATTGTTTCTAATCTCAACTTTATGATCACTCCAGTAGTTCAATATGTGTCAGTGTCAATTATGTCCTTTCTTTATCTAATCCCAATGTGCAAGGAGTGTACTTGTGCACATGTGGTGTAAATGGGAAAACCCCAATTGATTTATGCACATGAAAACTTGGCCATTATTATTTAGTCTTATTTTCTAATTTCTCAATTACTTAGGCTTCTTAGTTTTCTCCTTAAAATTTCACATTCTCTCACTAAAAATATTCACCTTAGAAATTAATATTTCAACTATATTAGGAAATGGAAAGAGGAATCTTACATTCTCCCCCACTTGAAGATCTCAACTACAATAGGTAGAGGGATCTTACATTCTCCCCCACTTGAAGATCTACAATGTTCTGATCTTCCAAACTCGGGATAATCTTTTCTTAACTATTCTTGTTTTGCATCCTTATTTAGGAATAACTTCCATTTGATTAAATCTTCTTTTGAGATCCCATTACTAAGGGGTTTTTCTTGATGTCCAAATTGCTTATGGTTCCAATTCCACTTGACCTTGGGTGAGAAAAGCAACTTGCTTATCATCATCCAATATAAGACTCAGATTTGGAAGATGTTTTTTTAATAAACTCACATGAAAGACATTGTGGATTTTAAAGTACGGAGGAAGCCCGTGTCTGCAAGGGAGTGCACATGGAAAAACTGTAACACATAGCAACATGGCTGTTTACGTAAGTTTTATTTTTCTAATTTTTATTTTCTCAAATTCCTAAGTTTCTCTCATTGACTCACCTTCTTAAAAAAGATCACATTCTCTCACTAGAAAATACACCTTAGAAAAATAATATTAGGATATGGAAAGAGGGATCCTATAAGCACACACTTGTATGCCAACAAAAAATCCCCCTTTCTGACCACCTCCTATCTCAGTTAGAAAATACACCTTATATCTCAGCTACATTAGAATATGGAAAGAGAGATCCTACAAGCACACTTGTACGCACCCACAAAAACCCCCTTTCTAACCACCTCCTATCTTTAATTTTCAAAATCTAACCCCCAATCTTCAATGTTTAATTCCCTACTAATTGAGACACTAACTGGCTTAAATACATAAGGGCGGTTGAAGCACATGAACACTTCAACCAAATCTGGCAAAAAGAGTTCACCACAATAACTCCCTCCTAGTCCACATGACCACCCCCAGAGGCTAATGGAACGAATTGACCCCCAACCCAAATCCCAAAATTTTTGCCACTCTACGCACAAAGCACACAACAAGAAGTTAGCATTGGCAGAAAAAGAAGCCAAAATTGATAGAAGAGGAAAGTGCTAGGGCAGAAGAGAATAAACAAGTTCCCAAATACTTCAAAACCTTCCAGATGGCCGATAGATTTGTACAATATGACTCGGACCAAAGGTCTCACAACGGAGAGCCAGCACCTCCTATGACAGTCCAGTCAAGGTGAAGGAAATTAACCTGGTAGGCTCGAGTAGTAAGGACTTGAGGCCAATATACATTGGGGATGACCTCTCGACCAAGGAAGAGACTAAACTCGTCTCTTTACTCACTGAATTCTAGGATTTCTTTGCCTGGAAGTACACAGATATGAAGGGTGTACCTCCCGAAGTAGTCAAACACACCATTCCTATGATTGATGGAGCGAGACCGGTCAAGCAAAGAGCTTACCCTATGAATCAGAAGTATTCCAAGATGGTCCCTAGGAGGAAGAAATCGATCAAGTCATTGATGCTGGATTCATCTATGAAATTGAGCACACAAAATAGATATCACCCATAGTGATGATGCCCAAAAAAATGGAAAGGTACGAGTATGCGTTGACCTCAAAAAAGTCAATGCCACCACTATACGAGATCACTATCCCTTACCCTTCACAGAGTGTGCGTTGACCTCAAAAAAAGTCAATGCCACTATACGAGATCACTATCCCTTACCCTTCACAGAGCATGAGCTCAAACGAGTCACAGGAAGAAAGGAAGCCTATAGCTTCCTGGTTGGATGGATTCTCTGGATACAATCAGGTATTGATTGACCCCAAAGATCAACACAAAACCTCCTTTGCCGTGTCATGCCTTTTGGACTGATCAATGCCCCTAACACCTTCTAGCGTCTGATGTGCATGACCTACAAGGAGTATCTTCAAAAATTCCTTAAGGTCTTTATGGATGACCTCTATGTCAATTTCACGTGGAAAGCACATCTTGAATGTTTACAGAAGGTGCTAAAAAGATGCAGGTTGTATCGTATTTCATTGAACCCTCTCAAATGCTAGTTCTAGGTTAGGCATGGAGTTATCTTGGGACATATTGTCTCCAAACAAGGAATCTCCATTGATGATAGCAAGGTGTAGCTCATCCTTGAGCTACCCCTGCCAACAAACTTTAAGGGAGTCCAACGCTTCATGGGGCACGTTGGCTATTATCAACGTTTCATTTTCATGTATGGTGATATAGCTCGCTCCCTTTACGGACTCTTGATCCTCTTTGAGTGGACAGAGGAATGCCAAGAGGCTTATACCACCCTAAAGAAAGCCTTGGCAAGTGCTCCTATTCTTAGGTCCCCCAAACTGGGGCATCATCTTTCATGTCCACATTGATGCCTCTGCCTTTGTTGTTGGGTGTGTGCTAGCCCAACCCGGTGAACATAAGATGGATTTCCCCATCAACTTTTCCCACCAACTAAACGAGATAGAACAAAATTATACTACAACTGAGAGGAAAGGGTTAGCTGTGGTTTACACGGTTAAGAATTTTTGCCATTATCTTCTAGTGACCAAATTTATCTTCAGTGAATAATTTGTTAGTATTTGCAAAACCTGCAAGTAATTTCATGAGCTTTATGCAACCAACCCTCCTTATGAGGGGTATGCACAACCCATAGTAAATAGATGAAAATACCTTAACAACCTTGGCTCCTCTTCCTCCGTACATATTAGATCTTATAGTCGATTCTGCAGTGGGCCTATCCAACTAGTCATTTGTAGACCATCAAGCTCTTCTATATCTGGTAAACAAACCTTGCACAACAAGAAAAATCACCAAATGGTTGCTAATCTTGTTTGAGTTTGACTTCACTGTCTCACAGTGCGGAAGGGATCACATCATGTCTTGGCAGACCATATGTCACGAATCCCCAATGGCGAGCCACTAGTGAAAGATCGCTGCTCCCACCACGTAGCATCGATGTCGGGGGTGCTAGCAATGGAAGTAGCACTTCTTGTGCAGGGCAGAGCCTCTCACTCGCGGGGCGGATATCTAGACAAGAGACTAATCCTTCGGTTCTTCCCAGAAAAAACTTCCCTCGCCCAGAAAGCACAAGCGATTCCTCTAAGAAAATTTATTCTAACGTAGTCAAGAGCCTTAAATTTACCCATTGACATTCCGACCAAACCCACAGGCCACAAGGCCGGGTCAAGGGAGGAACTTGCACTTGGATCATAGAGACCAATGCTTTTTTCCTCATCAAGAGGCACAGTCGTTGATTCTTTTCCATAGAACAAGGATTATCCGCGTGATTTTACTTCAACTATCGTAACATAACAGAATTGAGTCTTATTTTAAGGATCCATCAGTCCAGCCTAACCCCATCCAATCCCATGGGTTAGCCAACCGCCCAACCACTGTATTGATAGGATCCATTTAGAAATTTGTTTATGTTTTGCCCCGGGTACCAGGGAAAAGAGTTTCCAGACCCCCTAGCGGGCGCTTCAAGCAAAATTCAAGATAGTCACACCACTTACACACCCAATATGAAATTGCCTTTTTCACAAATTGCCTTTTTCATAGATTCAGTTGTCTTTAAAACAATCTTTTAATGAAACCATAGTATCATTGATCATAATCCTCCAAAATATCTAGCTTGAATTTCAATTTCCAATCATTCCTTCATCGGTGTACCTATGGCATCATTGGCGAGACGACCAGAACGCTCACCACTTGCTCACTCAGGGGCCTTTTCTATAGTTCCTAGCTCATAGTATCCAGAAATATAATCACAAAAGAAAAATCCAAATGGACTCTCCATTGAAGATAACAAGATCAACCGATAGATCCATATAAAAGAGCCATGGACTCATCCGTTGAAGACCAGCAAGGCCAATCAACCAGATCCATGCCTGTGTTCAGAAAAAAACTCCAACTCATTGTTCCATTTTCTTCCTCGACGCATGCATGGGTATCTTCGACGACCCCCCAGAACCCGAGCACCGTATGGTCAACACCCTCTAGGCTCCTTCGCAGGTCACCAAGTGCTTCACTCATAGTATCCAGAAATATAATCACAAAAGAAAAATCCAGATGGACTCTCCATTGAATATCACAAGATCAACCGATAGATCCATATAAAAGAGCCATGGACTCATCCGTTGAAGACTAGCAAGGCCAATCAACCAGATCCATGCCTGTGTTCAGAAAACAACTCCAACTCATTGTTCCATTTTCTTCCTCGACGCATGCGTGGGTATCTTCGGCGACCCCCCCGAGCCCGAGCACCGTATGGTCAGCACCCTCTAGGCTCCTTCGCAGGTCACCAAGTGCTTCACTCATAGGCCACTTCCGTGGTCCCTCATCCACTGTACCGGAAGCTCACCATTTAAATCGAACCGAGGCTAGTCAAGACCTTGGCCAACCTTGCCACACAAGATGTCTTCCATTGACTCTCCGTCAGCTGTTGCTACTTTTTTACTTAGGTCTCCATGACCTCATTCACAAGATAGTCAAAATGCTTCCCCAGCATTCTTGACATTAAAAAGTCTTTTAAAAATAGGTTTCATAAATACAGTTTCTAATGAACTCTCATCTTTCCACATTGTCCACATCATTTCTCGTTATTCCACATTCTTCTACATCAATTCACATTGCTTATTCCACATCCAGTCATATCTATTCCCATCGTCCTTCATCCATTCTCATCATATTACATCTCATCACATCTATCCACATCACATCACATTCATCTACATCACATCCATTTACATCTATTCAGATCCTCATCACATCACGTCACATCCATCCTCATCACATCTCACCCATTCACATCTACTAGATCCACATCACATCACATCACATCCATTCACATTTACCCCAATCCACATCACATCACGTCACATCCATTCACATATACCTAGATCCACATCACATCACATCACATCTATCCACATCATATCTCATCCATTCACATCTACCTAGATCCACATCACATCACATCAGATCACATCTATCCACATCATATCTCATCCATTCACATCCATCCACATCATTCACATCCATTCACATCCATCCACATCTCATCACATCCATTCACATCTACCCAGATCTACATCACATCACATCACATCACATCTATCCATATCACATCTCATCCATTCACATCTACCTAGATCCACATCACATCACACCGAGCGTGCGGGAGAAGCAAGAAAGTGCTCAAACATTGCCCTTGACATTCATGCAAATCTTTGATTTTTTGTTCTTTTTTCATCAAGCTTACACCTTTTCTTAATTAAAAAATTAATATTAATTGATTAGGGTTCATTAAGCATTGTGGTTATCTCTCCATTAAATCAAAAACTCAAAAAATTAGTGGGAAGATACTTGAAATTGCTAGAATCTAAGGGAAAAACCAGGCAAAAATCACATTCTGCAGGCAATTCTGAGAAGCGAACGGTCGTTCCTTTTATCGGCCATAGTCTTGGCACTTGTGCGATGCCTGTATTGTCATGGAATATAGTGGGTGGCTGTCAGACCTATAGCCTTAAATTCCCTTAAATCCCCTAGAAATTTTTCTTAAATCTGTGAATCTGACGTGCCACAATCATTCCATATTTGCCACGGTCGTTCCTTCTATGCCACGGCCATTCCTTCTTACCAAAGGGTACGCCCATTCCAGAGCAGTCATCATGTTTGCCATGGCTGTGTCATTTTTTCCATGCCCGTGCCATTCTCTCTTGCCCCAGCTTCAAAATCCATACGGTCGTTCTACTTGTGCCACTCTTGTACCACTTGTCTTGTCTAAAAGCGAAAGCCCATACGAGTTGTTCTACTTGAAAACATATGCCTATGGTAAACTTGCCATGCCCATATCATTAATTTACCATGCTCGTACCTTCTCCATCTCAAAGTACACGCCCGTTTATTTGTGAAGCCACGCCTGTGTCCTTCAGAAAGTGAACACCCGTGCCATCTGCTCTCTAAGAAATGTACGCATGTTTCCTTCAGCTCTAGAAAGCGTACGCCCATACCATCCCAAAGCATACGGCCATACCATTCCCAAAAAAAAAGACTTTTCACAAGGGGTTTTTGCACAGTAATTCCACGTTTCCATGCACCTATGCTTGGGTAAATTGGTGCAAAACAACCCTCTTTTTGACAATGTGAACTCTCTTGAGGCTCTCTCTCTTATAAGGTCAGACCCATTGGTCAATACTGCGTGGAGCCAAACAGTGCTCATCTTTGATAACACCAGCGAAAGTGAAGACCATCCTAGTACGGGACGAGAAACTCCTGACCTATAGATAGGAGAGCCCGAACCTCAATGTATGGATAGACCATTTGTCCAAGAGCAAGCTCCTACCTCTCCCACACACTCACAGAGAAGCCTTGCTTCGAGGCTCCGCATTTTCATCTTGGGAAATACAAAGTTGGAAGAACCACAACCCAAGGTGAGAGGTATGGACCATCCACAAGAAAGTGGGCCCACGCCATCTCTAGATCCTAGAGTGAAAATTGGGTAGAGCGAAAGCCCTTAGACCTAGACTAAACTGCTAGCCTAGAGAATCATGATCATCTGAGGAGTGGTTGATTCTTACAGGGCTCAAAGACTTATACAAAACCTAGGGCCATGTCCATCTTCTCAAGGACTAGAAACATCATACCAGAGAGAAAAAATCTACCCAGGCCCATCTATAAGACAAGGAGAATACCCTGGGTACCACATGGGACCACAAGGGGCACAATCTAACCCACCTATAAGACAAGGGCCTCTAATGGTTTATTATCCACCTAGCCGTGCTTCTCCTCCAAACATTTCTCAACCTACACCCACTCCAACCATGGCAGGGCTAACCACAAAAATGTTAAGATTAGCCATGGAAATAGGGAGGGGGTGGTGGGTACATGCATCACGCCCCCAGCACCAGTTCAACTTGCACCCGCACCCAAATTAGAGTGGAACAAACCTGCAAACATCTTAAAGCTTATCACTAAATTTGATGGGGTTGGAGATCCCATCCCACATTTGGAGATGTTCAACCAAATTTGTGAAGCCTTTGGCCACACAGAAGATCAGGTTAAGGTGACAGCCTTTGGCCTCACCCTCAATGGTAAAGCATGCCAATGGTTTAGGTCCTCTAAAGATAAGGGCAAGCCCACCTTTGAAGCCTTGAAAGAGACATTCAAGGTAGGATATTCTCACCAAGGTACTAGATGGAGTCTGGTGGAGCAACTGCACAATGCCAGGTAAAGGGATGGTGAAAACATCTAAAACGATATTAATAGATCAGTCAGATATCTCCATTCTCGTTGCAATGCTAGAGACAAGTTCTCTGATAAGACTAATAGGGAGATTCGTGGAAGGTCTAGATGATGTACCCTTGCACAATTCATTATATGCCATGGCTCATACCTCCTTCGAGTAATGTTGTAGGAGTGCTATGGACTTTGAGAATAACTTCAAGGGAACACATTCCCTTGAACTTCATGAGGGTATGTTGGAAGCCTCTTTAAAGACCACCAGTACAAAATTTGTCAGAAAGAGCAAAGAGTCCACATCTAGACATTAACTTGAGCAGTTGGCTGCTGCATTAATGTAGCAAATGACCCAACATTGGAGAAACAGCCAAGGTTGGGATCCGGCGGCCAACCCCATCTCTATCCAAAGAGGAAACTTGTATGGTGCCCGATCTGTCATGCTAACCATACCATCACACGGAGTGTCCACATTTGCAATCCCATCCAAACCTCTATTGCACATATTGCCAAAGATGGGGCAATCACAAAGTTGCAAACTGCTATCAATAGAGGGTAGCTCAAGCCCGTGCTCTACCTCAAGCCTTGCCAGCCAACCCAAGGCAACCGCTAGCTTTGCGAACACCTCCTCTCCATAATGCACCTAAACCAGGCCAAGAAGTGGCCCAAAGAGGAATTCTCAGGGTACCTAAAATGCCCTTACCACCCCCGATTCTCCCTACTCAACCCCCATTGCCAAGAATTGCGCCAGTTTGTCACATAACCCTGACAAAGATCTTTGAAGAAGGGGATGAGAGGGAAATTCTAGAAGTTTCTACCTATGAAACCCTTGAGCTAACAAGCCCGCTCTCTCAAATTCTAAGCCACTATGTTATGGAGGGAGACCAAATGTACCCAGTGTACTTAGCCGCCCCAATGCCAAGGGCCAAAGACATGAATACAATGGCAAAACGACCATTATGCAGCCCTATCATTACGCAGGACCTCATCGAGAGTGGCTGTTGAGTGTCCTATCAAGAAAGAGATGGTGGTGAGTACCTCTGTAAAGGTGCTCCCGCATTAACCCCCTTGTGCATTGGGGCTGTAGAATTGACCATATGTATAAAGATTATCAACTAAGACATTGAACAACAGGGAAGCCTCGTGAAGCTAATCCAAGCACCAGCATTAACCTATTAAGTGTTAGAGATGGCTTCATCCACACGATCTCTTTTATTAACAGTATAACCTGATTATTAAACATACAAAGAGCCACCTCATGCTGCAACTGAGGCATCTACCTCACGAGACCTAGGACAAGAAAAGGTTTTATCCTCAAAAAACTCCCTAAATAAGCACGATTGGCCAAGGGAGACATCCGGGTAGTTATCCAAAGTGGTTTAGAAGATGGCACGACAACACATGCATCAACCTCTTCATGAGAAGAGGAAGACGCTCAACCGCCCAAGCCCAAGAACTGATTGATGCTAACCAACTTCCAAAAAGCTTGCTGATTATCCAGAGAAAGAAAGACTACTAGCAGCCCAAGCATTGGTCAGGGATTGCCAAGCACAAATAGAAGACGAGCCTCCTACTACCTACCTTGAGCCATGTCCATTGTCCTCCAATGTGAGACCTACCAAAGAGGCTCAGGTATATTCTAGAGAGCTTCCAGACCAGCCACCCCCACAGAGGCCAATAGAAGTGGCATAACCCACAGCTACCCCCCACCAAGGAGACTGGGTAGCCGAATATCTCAAAGATCTGGGGGATGACCACCTTAAGAGAATGGATACATAAATCCCTATCCACATTCCGTACACACATAAGATCTTAAGATTAAGCCAAATAAACCTTCCTCACAAAACAGTCATGGCCCGTAGAGACATTGATGGGTCTCTCTTCCTTCCTTCCCTCTCATATCTAGATCCCTATCACCTTGCTTCAAGGTAGCCCAAGCTTATGGAAAGATCTGAAAGATTGGATGGAGGGACACCTAGGGGCAGACATGCAAGAATCCATGGATCTAGATAACTCTAATGAGTGTGAGGAAGGCGAACTCGTTATACCCCACAAAATCACTAGCACCCCCACAATCCGAGTAAATAAGCTTGGACAATACTTTGAAGGAGATGAATTGAATGCGGCTATTATTGTTGATAACTTTCAATGGCCTCCAGGTCACGATCTTTGATGGGGGAGAAAGAGTGAGCATTGTTACAAAACAATGCTAGGAAAAATGGGGAGCACCTGCCATGGATGACACCACATTGCTAGTCAAACTCACTGACGGAGCCACAGCTAGACCCATTGGTCTACTGAAGGATTTGAAAATAAATATCCTTGGAACTACTTATTCGCCACACCTTTGTGGTGATGAACTTTGGATGTCAACATGTTTATGACTATATCCTTGGACGACCATTCATGGGAGAATCTAACATGATCCACGACTGGGATACTTACCACGTTTACATTTGAAGAAAATATCAAACTGTAAAGATCAACCTACACACATGGAAGGTACACCCAATGAGTGGTAGACCCTTTGTAGAGGACTCAGTATAACAACATCCCAATCTACTACAGTCCATCTGTGTGTCAAACATGCCACAAGACACTTGATGATGAAAAGGATATTGAGGAATGTGCAGATCTTCTCGCACCAGAAGACTATGAGAACTAAATGCATATCCTTGCCACCTTGGACATTCTACCTAGATGCACCAACATGAGGTTTGCTTACGGCAACGGGCAGGAGATCACATCTCTATATATGCTTAGCTCAGCATACCTGCCTAAGCATTGCCACCAAAGAACTTGAACAGGCCATTAGAGTGGAACCTTCAAGGGACATACGCTCCCACAATACTCATAAGCCCGATGGATTCCATGGGTGATATGTATTTCCAGACGATTCAAATGCCCACTTGCTAAAGTATGTTGGGGTTGTTGAAGCACATGACCACTTTACCAAAATTTGGCAAAAGAAGTTCTCCAATAGCTCCCTTCTGGTCCACATGAGCACCCCAAATCCAATGGAACCTGTTGATCCCAAACCAGAACCAAAAAGCTTTGCCAATCAACGCACAGAGCACGCAATAAAAAGTTAGCGCTAGTAGAGAAAGAAGACAAAAGGCTAGTGGAAGAAGAAAGCACTAGGGAAGAAGAAAGCACTAGGGAAGAAGAGACCAAAAAGGCTCCCAAACATTTCAGGACCTTTCAAATGGCTGACAAATTTGTCCAATATGTCTTGGCCCCCAAAGGTCTCACAATGGATAACCACGGACTTGATATGATGGTTTAGCCAAGGTAAAAGAAATAAACCTGGCAGGCCAGTACAAAGACCTGAGGCCATTATACATTGGAGAAGACATCTCTATAGAGGAAGAGATCGAGCTCATTGTTCTGCTTATAGAATTCCAAAATTTCTTTGCCTAGAAGTACACGGATATGAAAGGTGTACCTCCCAAGGTAGTCAAGCACACCATCCCAATGGTTGATGGAGCAAGGCCGGTCAAACAAAGGGAATATTCTATGAACCTAAAATATTCCAAGATGGTCCAAGAGGAGATTGACAGACTCATTGATGCCGGATTCATCTATGAAATAGAACATACAGAATGGGTATCACCCATTGTGATAGTGCCCAAGAAGAATGGGAAAGTACGAGTGTGCGTAGACCTCAAAAAGGTTAATGCCACCACCATAAGGGATCATTACCATGTACCCTTCACTGAACATGTGCTAGAATGAGTAGTAGGAAAGGAAGCCTACAACTTCCTTGATGGATTATCAAGTTACAACCAGGTGTTGATAGACCCCAAGGATCAACATAAAACAGCCTTTTCCACCAAATGGAGCATATATGCATACCGTGTCATGCCCTTCACGAGGTTGACCAATGCCACTAGCACCTTCCAGCATTTAATGTGCACTGCCTACAAGGAATATTTTTTAAAATTCCTAGAGGTCTTTATGGATTACCTTTGTGTCAACTCCTCCTGGAAGGCACACCTTGACTATTTGCATAAGGTGTTAGAAACATGCAGGTTGTATTGCATCTCATTGAACCCACTCAAATGTCAATTTTGGGTTAGACATGGAGTGATCCTAGGACACATTGTCCCTAGGTAGGGAACCTTCATAGATGATAGCAAAGTGTGGCTCATCCACTAACTTTAAGGGAGTCCAACGCTTCATGGGACATGTCGACTACTATAGACGATTCATTTTTATGTATGTTGATATAGCTCGACCTCTTTATGGACTCTTGATCGTTTTTTAGTGGTGGGACAGAAGAATGCCATTAGGCTTATACACAACAGTCAAGAAATCCTTGGCAAGTGCTCCAATTCTCAGGTCCCCTAACTGGCATTATCTTTCATGTCCACATTGATGCCTCCACTTTTGCTGTTGGATGTGTGTTGGCCCAACCAAGTGAACACAAGACGGACTTCCCCATCAAATTTTCCAGTCTCACCAACTCATTGAAGCTAAGAGGAATTACACCTTAACCACCGAAAGAGAAGGGCTAGCCATGGTCTACACTATTAAGAAGTTTTGCCCTGGCGACCAAGTTAATTTTCTTCGTAGATCATCAAGCTCTTTTGTACACAATAAACAAGCCCTATACGATAGGTAGAATCACCAAAGTGGCTGCTTATATCACTTGAGTTTGAATTCACCATCACAGTGAGGAAAGTCTCTTGGCATGTTTTTCATTGGACCCATCAATCCATCATCCAAATACACTCAAGCCAGATATATATTTCTACCACAAACTATTGCACTAAGTGGGTTGAAGCTCAAGCTACCCGTAAAGCTGATGCACGCGATCGACTACCAAATTCCTTTATGAATCAGTCTTATCACACGCTTCGGTTGCCCCGTAGAGCTCATGAGTGCGACAACGAGATACATTTCATTAAAGAAGTAATCCAATTCTAAGAGTTCCTTGTCACTCACAGAAAGTCCTCCCCCTCTTAAGCAAATGGCCAAGCTGCTAGCACAAAAACGGTTTTGTGTGCCATTCTAACTAAAACTGTGGAGGCAAGCTACAACAATTGGGAACAAAAGTTACCGGTAGCACTTTGGGCTTATAGAACCTCCTACAAGGCAACCAACCAATGCCACACCCTTCACTCCCCATCATCATTCCATCCTCACATCCCCACAAGTCCATTCCACTCAAAAAGAGGCCACTTACACTTCCCACCACATCATTGCCTCTCACATCCTCCTCACCACCACACTCGGTATAGCAGCCCACTCCCACATCTCACCAATCCCACAAGCTGCTGATCCACCACAAAAAACTAACTGCACTAATGCTTCTAACCCAACTAACTCATGCACACATAGGACATGCCATCTCCCCTTTGGGTGCCTAAGAAGCTTCTAACAACATAGGGCTATTATGAGGGCACATCTACATTGTGGATCCCCCGCGTCGATCCAATTCCCACCCTCATACATCGGCACCCAGAGCTCCTCACCCCCCTTGCAAGCAACCAATTTGCCAACCACAAGTCTACAAAGGGTATAGGACAGACGTCACCCCAAATGCTCCCCACGGCCCCCCTTTCTTCAATCAAACCCTCAGCTGTGCCTAAAACAAACCTTCAGGTGGATCCCCAAACCTCTACTACAAGCCCAATATTTCTATGAGGGCAATTGTCATATTTGGATCCCAAGTCACCCTAACCAACTCCCACCTCTTGTTGTTCAGTAATCACCGACTCTTCAATGGAAACCCAAGGTGCCTCCACCACAAAGATTGCCCAAGACAAAGGAAAGTAGAAGCTTCACAATGACACTCTAACCCCGATTCTAGTGCTGACAGCCCTTACCAATGATATACCCTCTCAACATCGATAACTCCTCCACCCGTTATGGTAAGGCTACCTCCTTAGAGTACTCCAAAGCCACTATCAACTTGTTCAGTTTCAGATACTTCCTTGTCTCATCAGCCTCTGTAGCACACCAGGATTCAGACATCCCCACCTTGCCTTCACCCAATTGAAACTGACTCCTAACTTTGGCAATTTGGTATGGAGTCAGTACAAAATTTGCAATGGGGTGATGGCAGCATAGCCCAAGGGTACAAAACCTGACTCAAGGTGCCCCACAAAAAAATTTAAGTGCCATGGATGTACCATTCATATTCCCCATTTGCCATGGCCGCACCAAGTAGAATTCCCAATTTGCTATAGGTGTTTCGAATTTACCATGGCCGCACCAACATTCACTTAAACTACTGCCATGGCTGTTCTAACTTTTGATCAACTTGCCAGAGCCGTACCAACCCACAAAATGAAGTGCCATGGTCGTTCCATCATTGAACCGAATTGCCATGGCCATTCTGAAAGTGCCACGGCCACACCAAATTTTGCTCAAAATGCCACAGTCATACCATTCCCCCAACTAAAGTGCCATGCCCATTCCCTCCTTAGCCGAACCTTGGTATGCCCGTTCCAACAACTTTCACGCCCATTCCAAATCCAAACCAAGTTGCCAGGCCCGTTTGTAGAGGATGCCATGCCCGTTTGCTGGGAAAGCCAAAGTTCCTATCAACTAGGTTTCCACGGTCCTTCTGGAAAACTATATATATGGGTCCCACCCTCTCATTTTTGGCTCTGTATGTAGCCAAACTCTTGCAATTTTTTCTTCCAAGCCTTCCTCTACTCACACCCTCTATCCCAAATGGCTGATACCTTGGACTCCTCCCTAGAGGTCTAGCACTATCCCACCCTCAGGAGGAAGTGCCAAGCAGGGGGGCACTTTGAGGAGTATGCTCGGCACCCCACACAGTTATCCCATCTTGGGGAGCCACTCATGAAGCAGGTGAGTGGACACACCGTGCATTCTCTCATCAAGAACAACCACAAAGTAGAGCACAAGCTCCTCTACTTTATAGGGCAGTGGCAACAGACCCTACAGTCATCCCCTCACAAAGCTGGAGCAGGTGGGGCTCAGAGGTTTGCCCACACTGAAGCCATGGGGGCCAGATTTATATAGCTACCTCTACTTAACCGCCGAAACTTATGATGTCAACCTACATTACCTGACATGAGGGCAATCCACAAAGAGTGCAGTTGAGCATGGGATTGATACAAGATGCTCTAGAGCTCCCTCGCATGGAACAACCATATGTGCGGCTAACGAATTCCCCCAAGCTGACGAAGGGCACTTACAGGGGCACCACAAACAAAGACGAGGTCAAGTGGGCAAATATCACTCAAGAAGATCTGGTCATGCCAGCAAGAGCCCTCCAGTTTCTTTTAACTACCCGTTTTTACAGATTGATTCAGTAGATGCACAGCATGTCCACTTTGGCTAGGGTACACCAAGGGAAGATGGTGAACTAGGTGGAATATCTTCACAAAGGGCTCCACGCAGTGTGCTACTCCAATCCACAAAGGAATCTTGCACAAAAACCATTCTCCTGATGACGAAGGTACTTTACCATGCTGTAAGCCACCACCAGGAGGATCTACCCCGCAAAATCCAACTCAGTGGCCTAGACACGGTGCCCATATCCATGGCCTCGCTGCAATCCTCTCACCAATCATCACCACCCGCAAAGCGCCACCACCTAGAACCTAAGGGCAAGGAGCAAGTACCCCCACCGACCAATCAAGGCCCTACGCAGGAGGAGTTGGACACTGAGGAAGCCAGAAGAAAGGCTGTAGAGGAGGAGAGGTAGAAGTAGGATTTCTTTACTTTGAATCTGTATGAAACCCCACCCCCAAAAAGCTTTGCAGATTTCCCCCCTCCCTTCACAGTGGCGGCAAGACCCTCCTCGCCTCATTCTTCTCATCTCAGCACATTGGAGACCCTCCACATTGGTGAGGTCGGGAAGTTTCAGGTTGAGCGAGGCATATGTGGAAAGTGTGCATGTGGCCCATGGCGCAGTGCCTAACTTTGCACTCAGATTTTCTCATATGGCTAGGGAGTTGATACCCAAATGACAAATTGTATATACTGCCAATAGGAGGTGGCCATTGTTTCACAAAGAGAGATGTTGCTAGTAAAGATGTAGGAGCAACATGTATCACAATGAACAACCTCCAATTGTTGCCGAGCATGCTCGATGAGAAGGAGCAGTAGCTCGGGCAGGAAATCACAAGGATCACTAAACTCCAGCAATAGCTCAAGTATGTTCATGAAGCCACACAAAGGGCTCACTAGGAACTCTCTTTAGCAGAGACCATTGCTAGAGACTCCCAGAATAGAGCTTAAGCTATGGAAGAGGCCCTTACAAAGACCCAAATGGATTTCCAAAGATATAGGGAGATCTCATAGGATACCATCCATGAGATGGAGGAACACCTAAATGCAGCAGCAGAAGCCAAAGCCACACAACCACTATCGACTCCCTTTGCTCCTTCCTCTAATACCACAGAAGGAAAGGTGGATGCACTTACAGATACAGCCACAAAGTTGCCCCTTCTCGCCCTCCCCCCACATAACCCCTTTGAACTCCTCGACCTCCACTATAGAAGTGTCTAGTTCAACTTGCTCTAGCATAGTGTTTTTTTTTAACGAGCCCATCTCCTGCCAAACAACCTATACCTATATCCTCACAAAGCTCCCCCTTGCCAGTGCATTGCCCTTATTCCCCATTTTTTCTTCTAGGGGCTTGTCTCTTTCACCCACCCCATAACTTCTATGAGCTGCCTCCCCACTCTCTCCAAGCCACACACTGATCAGCTCTACTGGTGTCATGTCCTGAAATTTGGCCAACCAGTAGACCCAGCTAAACCTATGGACCTCTCCATATCCAAAGGCATGTGTCCATACCCCTACTCCTAGAGAACAGCTGACACCTTGTAACATCTCCCTCCATAGCAAGTCAAATGGTCAAATGGTCAATGCCACATACCACTCCCTCCATAGCAAGATGAACTTCCTCCCTACTCTGCGGCGAGCGAGGCTACTTATACTCTACCATAGGTTTCATGTGCAAATGGAAGTCATGGAAGCCACAGGAATCTACCAATTTGATGTTTCGCACGTGGCCTTCCCCATGGACTTCACACTCAGGAAGCTGCCAAGGCAAAGGAATTTTTTAGATCCCATGGCCCTGTCGACACTGAAGACAAAGCTCACAACCATGACAGGCATGATGGGGGTGATGTGACAGCCAAGGCGGCCTCCCACCTCCACCCCCACCACCCCCACCATCCTCATCTCCCCCACATCAACCCCCACCCCCAGCTCCTCTTATCCAAGCACCAACACCCAACCACCACCACCACCCCCATCTGGTTCATCAACACTACCCCTCTTCCCTCCCCAATCCTCTTCTCCCATTCATTTTCCTACCCCACCCCACCCCACCCCCCTCTTTGTCCTTAAATTTGGGCATGCACGCCGCCTGATATCCCTTCCACCTCAGCAAATCCCCCTCCACTTCTTGATGCCAATCTTGCCACTTCCTCACATCAACTACCCGTCCACCCTCATCATTGACTCATCACCCCTCCCACGCAAGCCTGGAAGAAGGCAATATTCTGCTGCCACCACCACTTGAGCGTGAGGAGGTCAACCCTTTGCTTTAACCCTATCAATTGGTGGGACCCCCTTGATAGAACTAAGTTTGAGCAGGCGATACAAATCATGCTCAGTTAATAGATCCAAGCCACCCGATCACCTGTGTCATGGATTGCATGGACATAATGTCTTGCGTCCATACATTGAGGCCAAGCATCGAACATGGCGGTGAGAGCATCCACCATGACAATGAGGAGGCTATCATCATCAACCACCTGTTGTTGCTCGCCCCATCACGTTCAAAGTCATGGGTGAGCGCAGACGGCCTAGAGGTGCCCTTTTTTGTTCAAGCCATTTATCTAGGAGGCATACTACAAGGTGCCATGACCCCTTCTCGTCACACCTAGAGTACCTGCCAATCAGAAGACAATGGGCATGAAAGCTCTTCCAATCAAAAGCTGCAATTTAACTTTCCATGGTTCGCTCCTCCAACGGCACAACAGCCTTGCACTAAAGCTACCATAATTAAGCAATTTCATGAGTTCATTTAACACTATGATCAAGTACTCGACCCAATCGTGATATCAATGATTAGATTCGTCAACTTGATCATCACGCTGCTGGAGGCCTTCCTTGACTGGGATGACTACCATGAAGGTGCACAGGGCTTGGCCTTTGACATCAACAAAGAGTCAACAGTCAAGCAAATTTTTGGACACTATGAGCGCATCATGTGGATGCCCGCCTGGCGCCTACAGACTTTTGAAGATATGATGGAGATAACATTTTTGACTAGCTAAAGAGTCTTCCATCAAGCACCTCCTACTCCTACCTCGTGCCGTGATTTTATCTGCACATATTCGATCTACTACCAATAGATCCTACCAACTTCGAGGACGGACTTGAATTAGGAAGGGGGGTATGTTAACCACTCTAGTTAACATTACTTTTCAAGCATGACTATGCTTATTATACTCGTCTTTTGTAACCGCACAAAGCACTTAATGTAAAAGAGACATAGGATGACCGAGCTTATGGCTTGTGTAATGATGGTCATAAGGAATAGTTATATATAGGGCTAGAAAGACTAGTTTTGGGCCCCCAATTGTAAATGGACGGCCAACCATTGTAAATTATGAGCTCTTGTATATAATACATTTGATGAAATATGAAAAGGGATAATCCCATTAGTCTCATTTGAGTCTTCTCTCTCTCTCTCTCTCTCTCTCTCTCTCTCTCTCTCTCTCTCTCATGAGCTTGTGCTTGTATGCTTGATTGTTGGTGTGTGCTTGTATAGGGATGGTGATGTAAGACACTGCAAACCCTCCGCATCAACCTAGAGTACCTGCCACAATCAAAAGACAGTGGGCGTGGAACCTCTTCCACAAGGAGCCACAAAAGAACACGAAGCTACAATTTAACTTTCCATGGTTTGCTCCTTCGATGGCGCAGTAGCCTTGCACTAAAGCTACCATGATCAAGTGCTTTCACTAGTTCATCCGCGCCGTGCTATGATCAAGTATCCGACCTAGCCGTGATAGCAATGATCATATTCTTCAACTTGATCATCACGCTACTAGAGGCCTTCCTCCCTAACTGGGACCACTACCATGTAGGCGCATAGGGTTTAGCTTTTGACATCAACAAAGGGCCAATGCTCAAGCAGATTTTTGGATACTATGAGCGCATCATGTGGATACCAGCGTGGCGCCTACAGACTTTGAAGATATGATGGAGATGACATTTTGGACTAGCTATAGAGTCTTCCATCTAGAACCCCCTACTACCTCACGTCGCAACTTTATTCCTACATATTTTATCTACTACCGATAGATCCGGACAACTCTGAGGATGGACCTGAATTAGGGAGGGCAATTGTTAACCACTCTAGTTAACATTACTTTTCAAGCATGGCTACACTTATTGTACTCATTTTTTGTAACCGTGTAAAGCGCTTAATGTAAAAGAGACATGGGATAACCGAGCTTACAACTTATGTAATGCCGTTCATAAGGAATAGGTGTATATAGAGCTAGAAAGACTAGTTTTGGCCCCCCAATTGTAAATGGGCGGCCGGCCATTGTAAACTATGAGCTATTTTATATAAGAAATTTGATGAAATATAAAAAGGGACAATCCCATTAGTTTCATTTGAGTCTTATCTCTCTCTCTCTCATTCTCATGAGCTTGTGGTTGTGGTTGTATGCTTGCTTGTTGTGCTTGCATGCATGCTTGATTGTTGGTGTGTGCTTGTAGGGATGGTGATGCTCTAGCTTCTCTCTCCTCTCTTTGCTCTCTACCAAGTCCCTCTTGCATTCATGTGGCATGAGGTGAAAGTTGAGCTTTCCATAGCTCGCTCTCTACCTAGCCATTGAATATCTACTTGGGTGACATAAGTAGAGGTGGAGTGAGCCCCTAGTGGCTTCACATCAAGGAGTTAACCCTCTTTATGGTTGGCTAAGTGCACCTCTCCGGACTAGACCCTCGCATGTTGTCTCTCTCTCTCTCTCTCTCTCTCTCTCTCTCTCTCTCTCTCTCTCTCTCTCTCTCTCTCTCGTGTGTAAGGCAATATGTTAGGATTAACACATGGCCATTTATGACAAGAAACAATGAGAAAACAAACACAAAGAAATGAAACAAGTAGCCCAACAAGAGGCTGAAGAGAGGCAAGCCAAACTTTGGGGGAAAAACATTGTGGTCAACATGGCCCAAGTGTAGACCTTGAAGAAGAGGACCGGGAGGTGAAAACTGCTTGGTTATGGTTAGGAATGACCACCCCGACAAGCTTCACCCAAAAATTGGCTCTTGTAGATACAAGGGCTAATTACAACTTAATGTCTTATGACACATGGCTAATTACAACTTAATGTCTTATGACACATGGCTTTCCCTTGGGAAACCCTCATTTTAAAAGAGACTCCTGCCCACGGTCATAACAGTGGCGTCTCAAGAAGTTCACTGTTTAAGTACAATCATAATCTTATTCCACATTGGAAATAATCCCTTGGAAGGGAAGTTTTATGTGATGCTTGCAAGAACCATGTGTGAGGAGATTCTTCTCAAACGAGGTTGGATGGGACACAACTAGTGCAACATCAACTGGATTGCAAGGACTGCCAACCTACAACTGGCCTCCTCTGGCCAAGTTACAATCCTAATAATGAACAAAGAAACCATGCCCTCTTCTCCCTCATTCCAAGATGAAACTCCTCCCTTCACCACTATTATTCTGCCTTCCGATCCATATTGCTCAAAAAGAGGCCACTCCCCACTCTCAACACTCCACTATCTTGCATATCCTCTCAACTACCCAACTTGGCCGCAGCCCAATCCGACTACCCAACTACCCAACTTGGCCGCAGCCCAATCCGAACTCTCAAATGCCACCGCCGCTATTGAGCCCCCCCATAAAACTGACAACACTAACCCTACTAACAACTCTAACTAACACACACAGGACAAGCACACTCCACAGTGGGTACTTAAGAAGCTTCTCACAGCCCAATATTATGAAGGTACTACCACTCTGTGGATCCCCCGTCGATTCGCTTCCCATACTCATATATCGGCAACACAAGCTCCTTGTCCCTCTCAAAGGCAACCCATTTGACAGCCACAAGTCCACAGGTATAGGGCAGCCACCGGCCCAAACACTCCCCAAAGCCAAACCATCCTTGCTCACACCCTAAGCCTTGCCCAACAACACAAATTACCGGTGGATCCCAAAACCTCTACTTCAAGCTTAACATTAATATGAAGGAAATCGCCAAATTTGGGTCCCCAAATCACCAAGGTACAACTCCCTACTCTTGTCATTTTGCAGTTACCAACCTCCAATGGAAGCCCAAAGTGGCCTCCACCACTACTATTGCACAGGAGAAAGGGAAGCAAAAACTTTACGATGACCCCTTTCCCCCCAATAGAAGCCCACAATTCATAACAATGATATACCCCTTAACCTCTCCACTCTCAGCTACTCCCTCCTTCAAAGCTTCTGAACTCCCCAAAGAGATACCAGCCTCTCCATCACCTAATTGGAAGCATCTTCTCCATTTGGAAAACGGGCACGAAGTCAATACAAAACCCGCAATGGGGTGGTTAGGGGTACAAAACACCTATTTGCAGGGTGCCCACAAAAAAAAAAACTTGCCACCACGACCATACCAAACAGAAGCCATGGTTGTACCATTCTGGACCTCAACTTCCACGATCGTACCAACGAGAAGCCATGACTATCTCAAAATTTGCCATGCCTGTACCAATTCAGAAGCATATGCCTAGATCTTGGAGTTACCACACCCGTACACCAAACTTTGCCACAGTTGTGTCCTTCGTGGAATCTATAAATATGGGCCCACCACTTCCTTTTCCTCACTTTTTGCTCTTAGCCTAGCCAAACTCTTGTAATTTATTTTTTCTTGAGCTTGCACTTCATGTCCCTTATCCTCCACTCCATAGCAGAGCACTTTGACTCCTCCCTGGAGGTCCACCCTCATGCTCCCCAGAAAAAGAAGCAGCACATGGGGACGCTTTGAGGAGTATGGATTCCATCCCACATAGCTGTCACACCTCAGGGAGAACCTAATGAAGCAAGTTAGTGGACACACTGTCCACATCTTGATGAAGAATAATTACAAGGTGGAGCACAAGCTCCTTTACTACATAGGCCCCTATTATTGAGCTGTTGTGCCGATCCAGCCATACTCACCCGCTTGGAGTAGATTGGGCTCGGTGGGCTACCAACTTTGGAACCCTGGGGCCTATACCTTTTCAATTGCCTATGTTTCACAGAGACTTACGATGCAATTACCGAACCTAGATAGGTGTTAGATGCAACAGGTCAAAAACCTAGACAATGCCCCTAAGTCTTGATGTGGTTCAAGATGTTGTGCCTTGCACCTCCCTAGGATGGAACAGCCTTATGTGCAGTTCACCAATGCCAACCCCGTGACACGCGGCATCTTCCAAGGCTCCACCACCAAGGATGGGGTGGAATGGGCGAGCTTGTAATGCTAGCCAAGGCCTTATCATTTTTTCTCACAACCTGGTGGATAGATAGGTTCAGTAGGTGCAGCCTCTCCACATTAGCAAGGGTCCACCAGGACACACCCATTAACTAGGCAAAATATCTACATAGGGAGATACATCCCATCTGTGTTCCAACCCCTAAGGAAAGCTTGTAGCCGTATCCCTATCAACCAAGGTGTTGTACCACGCTATCGGGATGAGAAGAACTTCCCATGACAATTCAACTAGCCCATTGCCATGCCAATATCCTTCCTCCCCCCAATCCTTTCCCACCTCTCCACCCCCAAAATGCTATCACCCAAAACCAAAGTAGTAGGAGAAAATTCCACCCCAACCTAGCCAGGGCCCGAACACAGAGGAGATTTATACTAATCCCAACGTAAAGTTGTTGAGGAGGAAGCACATTGGAAGGCATTTTTTGACCAAAACTTATACAAAACCCCACCACCCGCGTAGGCTCCTCTCCTTTCCCTCCTCATTACTCAGATGTTGGCCCCTCTTCTCACAGGAATACTCTGGAAACCCTCCGTTGGGCATGCACAGGAAGATTTTGATCACATGAAACCTACTCTGAGAGCATCTGTGCATCACATGGGGAAGTGCAAGATTTCACCCAAGGCTTCTCCCACATGGCCCGTGAACTTATCACTCAGATGATGGACTATATCTATCGGCAACACAAGATAGCAACAGTGGCACATCAATAGATGTTGCTTGCGAAGGCCCAGGAGGAGCAACAAAGCCACGAGGCTCTCTATATTGCCACCATCAACAATATCACCCTCCAAGAGGGCCTGGAGGACAGAGAGTGGGACTCAAGGCTTAGCCTTCGACATCAACAAAGGCGCAACAATGAAGCAACTATTTGGCTACTACGAGCACATCTACTGGATGCCTGCCTAGCGCCTCCACACCTTCGAGGATATGATGGAGACAACCTTTTGACAAGTTACCGAGTCTTCCATCAGGCCCCCCACATCTTACCTCATGATGCGACTTCGTTTGAACATACTCAATCTACTACCATTAGATCCTTTGCCAGCTCCAAGTATGGTCCTGAATTAGGGAGGGGAGTATGTAAACCACTCTCGTTAACATCATTTTTCAAGCGTGGTTACACTTCTTGTAATCTACCATTTTAAATGCTTATTGATAAAATGACCAGACTTATGGCTTGTGTAATGCCGATCGTAGTGAGCTAGATGTACATAGATCTAGGAAGCCAATTTTGGCCCCCAATTGTGAGTAGGCAGTCGGCCATTGTAAAAAGTGAGCTCATGTATATAAATTCTTTTATGGAATATGAAAAGGGACAATCCCATTTGTCTCAATTAAGTATTGCTCTCTCTCTCTCTCTCTCTCTCTCTCTCTCTCTCTCTCTCTCTCTCTCATGGTTGCATGCTTGTGTTGTGAATGGTTACTTGCTTGATTGTTGTGTATGCATGGAGTGGATGGTGTTAATCTAGCTTCTCTTCTCCTCTCCCTTCTCTTATATTTCTCTCGAGATCACTCTTGCATGTACATTGGCATTGAGTGGAGGTAGAGCTCTCCATAGCTCCCTTTTTCTTTTCTCATTACCTAGCTTGTGGATCTCCACTTGGGTGACAAAAGTGGTGGTGGAGTGAGCCCCTAGCGGCCTCACATAGGGGAGTTAACCCTCATTAGGGTTGCCTAAATGCAAGTCTCCGAATCGACCCTTGCATGATTTCATTCTCTTGTTCTCTCCCTCTCTTGTTCTCTCCCTCTCTTGTGCAAGGTAGTATGTTTTGGTTAAGAAATGGCAAGATTTGCATCTTTTAAGAAATGTGCTTCAACATAAATGTCCCATTGAAGCTAGCCTATCCTTATAAGCAAAGCTTATAATAAGTGGTGGATGAGTTTAGTAGAAGCTAGGAAAGTACTAGAGCCTTGGGATTCTTTCAAGGAATTATTCTTAAAGGAATAATATCTTCCTAAAAATGAAGAAGATCAAAATTAGGAGGAGTAGGATAATTATTCTATGGAACAAAAGAATTTAAATCCCACTTAATGTATAGCTTTCTATAGAGAAATTATCTTAAAGCTTAAGGGCATAGTCAATTTTCATAAAGTAAGAGGCTTCATTAGAGGCTTGAAAAGGAATTACAAGAAGGAAGTTCCCTCCAAAGAGCCAAAAAACTTAGATGAGGCTATAAAATTTACAAAAGTTTTTTTACGATACCATGGGTAACAATAATCATAAATAAAAAGATAATATATTTTCATATAAACCTCATGGAGAAAAGTTGGGCTCCCAAAAAAGAAAGGGTTTTTTCTTTAAAAAGGAAGAACCTTTAAAAAAGCAAATATCCAATCCTAGTAAGTTTCTAAAAAAGTAAGATTTTAAGAGAGCAGTTAAAGAGAAACTTCGTTTCTCTTATCTTAAGCTAGGACATGATAAAGAAAATTTTCTAAAAAAGTAAGATTTTAAGAGAGCAATTAAAGAAAAACTTCATTTCTCTTATCTTAAGCTGGGACATGATAAAGAGAATTTTCCTAAGTCCCAAGGACAAGAACTTATTGAGAATGGTAATGATAAACCTAAAAAGGGAAGAACAGTGCTGCGCACACTATTCAAGTGTTGACACTTAAGGATTCTTCTAAATATAAATCGGTTGAGGTTTGTCATTTTGATGAAAAGCATTATTGTATGGTGGAAAAATCTATGTGGGAACCATCATTTGGACCACATAATTTGGTTTGTGTGCATGGAAATATTAAGGATAAAAAAGTTAGAATCCTTATAGATGATATGACCTCACACAACTTTTTAAATTACAACTTGGTTAAGAAGCTTAAGTTGCCTCAAGTCCCAAGTTCTCATAAGTCCCAAGTTCTCATAAGTATATAGTATCATTATCCAATGGCTATGATAAAGAACAGTGGGATATGGTGGTAAACCAAGTTGGGATAAAGATTTAAGAGTATGAAGCACTTTTGGATTTTCAAGTGATGCATATGTTGACCACACAAATGCAACTCTTGGGAGAGAATGGCTATTTTCATTGGGGGAAATACTTTCAAGAAGCTATTTACATAATACACTAACATTTGAGCATAAAGGAAAATTTATTGCATTGCAAGGATAGCACAATGTACCATCTTCTCCTTTGATATGTAATATTAAGCTCCAAAAGCTTCATCAAGATAATGTAATAGAACAAATATCTTTGTGTTTATGCAATGCCTCAATTTAAGAACCATTGTGAAAAGTTTGATTTGAGTATTTATGAAGTAGTTAATTCTTCTTTGAATAATTTATTAGAAGAATTTAAAGACTCCGAATAGAAGGATAAATCATCTTATAGAAGTTTTAAAGGATTCAAAGCCAATTAGTAAGCCACCTTAAAGAGTAAGTTTGATTGAAAGATAAGAAGTTGAAAAACAATTAACTGAATATTTAGAACAAGGCTTTATTAGGCCAAGTAAGTCTCCCTAGGCTTCAACAATATTATTGGTGGAAAAAAAAAGATGGATCTTTGTGCTTGTACATAGATTATTGTGGATTGAATATAATATTAAAAAATAGATTTCCTATTCCTAGGATAGATGAGTTATTTGATCAACTCAAAGGTGCTAAATATTAGATTTAGTAGGATAGATTTAAGGTCTGGATATCAGCGAAAGTAAGACTTAGAATTGATAATGTGTTAAAAACAACATTTAGGACATCTTTTGGGCACTATGAGTTTTTAGTTATGTCTTTTGATCTAACTAATGCTCTTGCTACTTTATGACCATGATGAACACTATATTTCATCGTTATTTAGGAAAATTTATGGTGGTTTTTATTGATGATATACTAGTCTTTAGTCAAAAGGAACAAGAACGTATTGAGCACCTTAGAAAAGTATTTCAATTATTGAGAAAAAACAAGTTATTTGCAAAAAAAAATCTAAATGTGACTTCTGCAAAAAAGAAGCGCAATATCTTGGACACATAGTGTCCAAGGAAGGGTTTTGTATGGATCCTGATAAAGTTGAAGCTATATTAAGATAGAAGGCCCCATCCAATACAGATGAATTACAAACCTTTTTAGGACTTGCAAGGTTCTATCAAAAGTTTATAAGGAGTTATGCTAAGATAGTTGTTCTAATGACCAATTAGCTTAAAGGAAAAGGGAAAAAAAATAGTTAGACTCATGATCAACAAAAAGTTTTGAAAAAATTAAAGTAGCAATAGCTACTACTCCTATTTTGTAAATATTAGATCCAACTAAACCATTTGTATTGGAAACAAATGCTAGTAATTTTGCTGTAGGAGTAGTATTATTGTTGCAAAAGGGAAGGCCAGTTGCATTTGAAAGTAAAAAGTTAAACAAAGCTCAAAGTAACTATTCAACTTATGAAAAATAACTATCTACAATGAGCATGCTCTTAAAAAGAGGCGTCATTATTTGTATGGTTCCAATTTTGGAGTATTGTCTGACCATAAATGGTTAAATACTCAAAAGGAGTTAAGAGGTAGGAAGGCTAGATGGGATGAAATCCTACAAGAGTTTGATTTTCAAATTAGATATAGAAAATAAAAATTTAATGTCATGGTAAATGCTCTAAGTCATGGTAAATTTAATGTCATGGTAAATGCTCTAAGTCGATCACCCATGATGAATAAGTTGAGTTTTACTCAATTAAAAAGTGAGTTGTTGGCTCACTCAAAAAGGAAAATGTGCTAAGGACCCTAGCTATCAAGTAGTTTGGAATTACTTGATTAAAAAAGAAAACTCTCAAATAGAGAGTAAAGAAAATGCAGCTTGCTCTAGTGATATAAGGGTGTCACTTAAAAAAGATAGTGGTTCAAAGGATTCACTTTTAAAGAAGGGTCAATAAGTGAAAAAGGTCGTTGGAAAAAATATCCATCGATAATATGCATGGATTAATGTTAGCCAGTGTGGTTAACGTAGCCCCCTCCCTAATCATGGTTCCATCCCATAGAATTGTCAAAAGACAATTCTATGGGGCACGTTTAAATAAGGACATCTAGAATTGTGTTATAAAATGCCCTAAGTGCCAAGTCAATAAAGCTAAGCACCTAAAAGTAGGTGGAATATTATAACAACCACTACAAATACCTCAAGGTAAGTGGAAAAGTATTACTATGGATTTCATAGTGAGACTACCCTGAACAAGTAGAGGGCATGACTCAACGTGGGTATTAGTGAATAGGTTAACCAAGTTGGTACAATTTATACCAACTAAAAAAGAACTAAAAACACTAGAATTGGCTAGAATGTTTATCCATCATCTATATAGATTATATGGATTGTTGGTAGAGATAGTAAGCGACCGAGACACAAAGTTTACAAGCCATTTTTGGAAACAAGTGTTTAAAAAACTAGACACCAAAGTTAGTATGAGTACATCTAATCATCCACAAAGTGATGGACAAACAGAAAGTGTTATCCAAGTCCTAGAAGATATGCTTCAAGCATATGCTAATCATAAGAAAAATAATTGGGATGAGTATCTTCCATTATTCGAATTTGTTTATAATAATGCTAGACATTCTGCTACTGGTTTTAGTCCATTCATGCTAGCTAATGTATGGATTTGAACCTAGAGCACCCATAGCACTAGGGTTATAAAAAGAAAAATTACAGTGTAAAAGACTTTCTCAAAGACATGCAAGACATGCTAAACATTGCTAGAAGCAACGTTAAAAGAGCGTAGGATCATTCTATTAGTTATGAGAAAGGTAAAAGATGTTGGAATTAGGGTTGCAGGAAAGCACACAAAGCTTGGAGAAGAAGAAGCAAGAATGCACACAACACAAAGTGTTAGATTGTGTCAATGTACAAAAGATAAGTTAGCCCTAGTATGATGGGCGTATATACAAGCCGGGGGAAAAAACCTCCTAAAGAGGGAAAAAGTGCCCCGGCGGTCCTAAGTGTGTTCACACACATCACTACCTATGTATATGGCAACAAGTCCCCCTGGGAGTGATGGTGTGAATGAGAGCTGGCACTCATGTATAGGGAAGTGCCATGCCCAAAGTAGATCAATTCACAAAGGGGAGCAAGCCCAAAGCTTTGTGGAAAGCTTCGAACTTCTCACGAGGAAGCACCTTTGTGAAAAGATCAGCGAGGTTGTCCTATGTTGGCACATAGGTCAAGCTGATCTCTCCTGCTGAGAGTCTCTCCCTGACATAGTGATAATGCACCTCAATGTGCTTTGTGCGAGCATGAAAAACTGGGTTTCCCGCAACTGCCAATGCACTCTGACTGTCATCAGTGAAGATAGAGGTGGCAGACTCTTGTCCAACACCCAAGTCAGCCATAAGCCGTCTGAGCCACACACACTCAACCGTAGCTGTGAAAGCTGCCCTGTACTCAGCTTCACAACTAGAAGTGGCCACAGTAGGTTGCTTCTTGCTCAACCAAGATATGCATGAGCTACCGAGCATGAAACAAAAACCACTTTTGGACACTCTTGTGTCATAGCAACCAGCCCAATCTGAGTCCGAAAAAGCATGTAAATCTAGCGGCAATGATCCCTCCTTGGGATAAAACAACCCAAGATGTATGGTGCCACTCAAGTAGCGAAAGATGCGTTTAACTGCCTTCCAATGCTGAGACCCTGGGCTATGCATAAACCTGCTCACTGTGAGACTGCAAATTGAATGTTTGGCCTCGTAATGCATACATAAATGAGGCAACCAATAGCTGTCTGATAGAGTGTGACATCAAAGTGATCTCCAGCATCATGAAGACTCAACTTCAAACCTGTCTCCATTGGAGTAGCAATAGGCTTGCAGTCTTCAAGGCTAAATCTCCGCAACAATGTCTCAATATACTTTATCTGACACAAAGCAATACCTCCATCACACTGCTTAAATTGTATCCCCAAATAATGATGCAAATGCCCCAAATCTGGCATCTCAAAAGAGGCATTCAAATCAGCCTTAAAATCAGCAATATGACTCTCATTTGGTCCTGTGAGCAGCATGTCATCGACATAGAGAGCAATGATTAGATGTACACTGTCAGGCTAAAATCTGAGAGGGTTTTTTGGTCAGTGTACATATGGTGCGTGTGGTTTTCAAATAAACTTGCTCTGAATGCCCTGGCAAGTGTACAGGCCGAGTGAGTTTGTTGTGAGCTGGTATTTGCACGTGTTTGTTCCGGAGAAAATGCTGGTGATCTGGGAGTTTTATGGCAATAATGCAGTGTGCCGGTGGTTGCTAAATGCAGAGCATCGAGATTAGAAATTGATGGGCTTGATGATGATGCAGCTGATGAAGACTGCGAGCAGCTCTGGTTTTGGAAGGTTCGGCGCGGTGTGATGATCTGGAGAAGCAAGGAGAAGGGGCTCTTTTATTATTTGAGGGTGGCCATCATTTTGTGCTTGAGGCCTTTTAAAAAAAATGATATTAATATATCCACATGGCCAATTTAGAAGGCCACATGGGAAAGCGAAGGTGGCGGCCAGCTTTGCTTCGAGAAGGTGGGTCGTCGCCTTGCTGACAAAAAAGGAGTGCAAAGGTGCTTGCTGAGGCGGCCTGTTGTGCTGGGGAGAGTCGACTGAGAGCCTTGTGTGTGTGAAGGCCGGCGCAGAGTCGCTTTGAAGAGTAGCTGGTCGTGTGGGCTCCCAGGCGAAGAGTGTTCAGCAGAAGACAGAGAGGGGCTCGTTGCCTTGCGAGTGGGCTGCAACGCCAGGGGGGTTGTCGCCTTGCTGAGAGTGCAGAGGTGTGGGGGCCTCGTATGGTTTAGTGTGAGGCACTGCAGGTTGGAAAGTGGAGGCGACGGCTAGGCTGATAGCGTAGAGTTGGTGCAAAGAGGTGCAGCTGCGAAGCGCAAGTGTGAGTCGCTGTGAAGCTGAGGGTGCGCAGCCATGTGGAGCGCAGAGGCTGGTTGGCGCAGCGTGTGTGGGGCCTCCCCTTTGTTTAGTGCAAACAGCGCAGAGAGCAGATAAGCTGCGGCAGCTCCTAAAGAAGGCCAGGTCGTCAGCCGCTTTGAGGAGAACTGGGGGCCTCGTAGTTGTGGATGCGTGGGGCGCTTGCTGGAGGGAGAGCTGGAGTGCTGTCAGAGGACAGTGAGGCAGCTCTAATGTCGTGAAGGCTGGTGAGCCTATGAGCAGTGGGCGAGGCTGGAGTGGAGCCGAACGGCTGCCTTGTGTGTGAAGTGCCACAGGCGCAGTGGGCTGGAGTACAGCCGGGTGAACAGAGAAAGAGGCTGCAGGTCTCTTGGTTGTTGGGTCGAGGGTTGATGATTGAAGCAGCAGAGAGGGCTGCTGTGAGATCGAAGTGGTGAGATGTGGCTTTGGGCTAGGTATCTGGGATGCTGCGGTGAGCAGTGGGTTGTGGTGTTGAGGGTTTTGCAGAGGCTCTGGGGTTGGTGAGCTGCTGGTCACGACATACAGAGAGTGGGAGCTGCTGAGTGAAGGTTGCTGGTGTGGGCGCCTTCTGGAGAGAGTAGCTGGTCTTGTGTGGGCGGTGATTGCAGGCAGTGCGTGGATGCTGACCAGAGAGGGAGCCTTGGGTTTTTGTGTGTGTTGGATACAGAAGTGGTGCTGATGTGTGGGCTGGAGACAGTGGGGCTCGCCTACGACAATTGGCAGGTTGCAGCAGACAGAGAGTAGCCAGGCTACAGAGGAAGTGAAGAAGGGTTGCTGGTGTGGGCGCCCTCTGGAGATTACAGGTACCGGGAAACGGAGGCTTGGTCGTCAAACGCAAGGGTGTGATTCCCTTGGCAGTAAATCCTGGCTAGAGTCCTGGTCTTTGGTGTAATTGCTGTGTTTATACAGTGTGTATGGTGTTGTGTGTTTGCTGAATATATCATCTGTCCTTCATGGTTCTGAGCTGTTTTATGGTGTGGGTGGGTGGCGAATGTTGAGAGAGTGTTCCAGCCGGTGGCTGGTGGTGCCCCGTTCGTGGTAGTTTTTCCAAGTTTGGGAGGTGGAAGAGCTATAGAGGCAGGTATTTCTTTCTTTTTTTCACCTCACATCCTTCTGGTGCCCCCACTGAGGATTTCTCAAGGATTGTGCCACTGAGGAGTTGCTCTGGCATTGTGTGACTGAGGAGTGGCTCAGTTGACAGAGGATAGCTCAGGAATTTCTCTTACGAGGGTGTATGCCCCAGAGTGAGAGATTGAAGGAAGGTGTTTTTGGTTTTTTGCTTGGGATTGAAGTGAAGTTTGGGGGGTTAAGATGATGTCTTACCCAGAGTTTTATGGTGGTCCGAATGAGGATGTGGCAGACTTCTTGGAAAGGATGGAGGTTGCATGTATAAGCAACCATATTAGTGAGCAGGTACAGGTGTTGCGGCTGCTGAGCATCTGTTTGAAGGGAGATGCAAGGACCTGGTACAGGGCTTATGAGGAGTCGTTGAGGGATGCTGTTCCACGCATTGAGATGACTGAGGATGGATTGAAGACAGCACTCAGCAACAGGTTCAAGAAGGTGGAAGACCCCGACAAGGTTTGGCATGAGGTGCAAGCTCTGACACAAGGTGAGTTTGAATCAATAGATGATTATATGAAGAAATTTTCTTTGCTATGGGAGACTCTATGCAGGGCTTTGGGAGAAAACCAGGTACCGCCTGATATGATGAAGAAGAACAAGTTTGTAGCTGGACTTAAAAGGAGTATTCGCTGGAAAGTGGAATTGAAGAAGCCCAGGTCTTTTGAGGATGCGGTGGAGATTGCTAAGTCAAAAGATTGGAAATTGCAGCGAATGAATCAGCTGGGGATGATTCCAGTTGCAGCACAGCCGGAGATTCGGAGAGTGGAGGCTACACCCATGAGTGCAGGGATGGAGAGGATGAAGCCCACTGAAGGTCAAGCTATGCAGATGGTGCCTCAAGCTAGTCAAGGAATACCTATGGTTTCTGCAGGTTCTGATGAGGGATTGCGACAGGATATGAAACAGATGGTTGATCTTATGAAGAATTTGAGCTTAAATTTAATGGGAAGTACAGGTGGTGGACGTGGTAGAGGCCGTGGCAATATTTATGAGGGGGGAGATGGACAAGCAGGGTATGGACGTGGTCGCGGTAGGGGCCGTCATTTCATTCCTACATGCTGGAACTGTGGTGAGCTTGGTCATTTGAGTACAGATTGTGATAAGCCTCAACGTATGGGTGGTGATATGTACCCATTACCTTCACAGTTACCGGATAGGTCGAATGATTATGGTATTGATATCAGGGATCAAGCAGGTCCGAGTGGAATTACAGCTGAAGAGAAAGGGAAAACTAAGGTGATAGATGTGGTCACCCTTGAGAAGACGAAGGAGGCAGAAGCAGATTTGATGCCTTTGGGGAAGCGGATGCCACAGGAAAGAGAAAGCAAAGATGCTGCAGGGCCCAGCAAGAAGAAAGGAAAAATGAAGGAAGGAGAAGATGTGAAAGTCAAGCAGAAGAGGAAGCCTCGTAGGAAGTTTCAGGTAACTGATTTTCCACTAGGGGGTGGGCAGGATAGCTATAGTTTGCAGGAGGACATGGCTGGAAGGAAGGCAAACATCACTTTTGGGCAATTGATAGAGTTAGCTCCCAATTTGAAGCGTCAGTGGAAGAGACTTGTGAACCCGAGAGAGAAGGAGCCTGCCAAAGGGATAGTGACTGTTCTATCTGTCCAGGAGTTACCTGATATATGTCCTGTGGTGAATGTTTGGTATAAAGGGAAGAATCTGGGAGAAGCATACATAGATGGTGGAGCACAGATTTGTGTGATCACATTAGCTGCTGTGGAGAGGCTTGGTCTTGATTTTACTGAAGCGTCTGGATTCCGAATTCGGCTGGCTAATCATCAGAAAGTCAAATGCTTAGGTATGGTTAAGGAATTAGAATTGGAAGCTTTTGATGTGAAGGTGCTTGTGGATTGTCATGTTATGCCTGCAGGAATGGGTGCATTCCCCATTATTTTGGGAAGACCATGGCTGAGAGCAGTGAAGGCTGTTCAGGATTGGAGGAAAGGAGTTATTACTTTGTATGACAGGAGAGGGGATAAGAAGCAATTTAATATGAATAACCAGAAGCCTGTCAATGATGAAGAGGAAAGTGAAGCTGATTCGAGTGATGACACGACTAGTACCACTACTAGTGAGGGAACAGAGGATACTTCATCCAGTGAGGAGGATGCAGAGATGGATGCCGTGGTTATTGATGAGGAAGTGCTTGGTGATGAGGTTGCTGAACAGAAAGAGGCCATACATGAGGAATGCGAAGAGGTACAAGTGGATCCTGAACAAAGGTATGCCTGTGATGTGAAAGAGTCTGTTTTTGAGTCTTTGGATAATAAACCTGTGTGGGATGAGTGGGAAATAGACAGTCTACAGGATGATGAGCCTGAGTTGGAGATGGATGATGAAATGTGCATAAATGTTAAAAAAGCCATGATCAGAATTGAGGCTATGAAGAAAGAGAAACAACAGAAGACTTTGAATGATGCTGATGTTATAGATGAGAGGGATGCTGTAATGGATGAATCTCTTGGTGGTTTTGATGAAGATGAGGATACAAGAACTGAGGTGGATGCTCTGGCAATGGTGCCTGTTGAAGAGGAATTGGTTTTGCCTGTGGTGGCTGGTTTTGATGGCGAGGCTACTTATGCTGATGGACAGGAAAGTGTTATGGCACAACAGGTCTTTTTTGATGAGGCTTTCGTCAGTTTTTACCCTCAACAGGAGCTGCTGCATTGGTTCTCCGATATTGGTGCTGATAGTATCAGGGATTTTGGGATTGAAATGAGACGGGATGGTGTGTATGTCAGGAACTTTATCTCCAGAAGCTCTGGTGTTGTGTTGTGGGATGTGGGATGGAAGATTATGCCTGTGGAAGATGACGGTGTTTCTTGGATCACCTGGAACAGAGATGTATTGGTTACACTGTATGATGCTCAGAGAATTGATGGAGGGAAACGTGGTCATCGGAGGAAAACATGGTTATATGCTTTCTGCTGATCATAAATGATTCAGCAGGCTAGGGGTTGGGCAAAGTATGTCAGGCTAAAATCTGAGAGGGTTTTTTGGTCAGTGTACATATGGTGCGTGTGGTTTTCAAATAAACTTGCTCTGAATGCCCTGGCAAGTGTACAGGCCGAGTGAGTTTGTTGTGAGCTGGTATTTGCACGTGTTTGTTCCGGAGAAAATGCTGGTGATCTGGGAGTTTTATGGCAATAATGCAGTGTGCCGGTGGTTGCTAAATGCAGAGCATCGAGATTAGAAATTGATGGGCTTGATGATGATGCAGCTGATGAAGACTGCGAGCAGCTCTGGTTTTGGAAGGTTCGGCGCGGTGTGATGATCTGGAGAAGCAAGGAGAAGGGGCTCTTTTATTATTTGAGGGTGGCCATCATTTTGTGCTTGAGGCCTTTTAAAAAAAATGATATTAATATATCCACATGGCCAATTTAGAAGGCCACATGGGAAAGCGAAGGTGGCGGCCAGCTTTGCTTCGAGAAGGTGGGTCGTCGCCTTGCTGACAAAAAAGGAGTGCAAAGGTGCTTGCTGAGGCGGCCTGTTGTGCTGGGGAGAGTCGACTGAGAGCCTTGTGTGTGTGAAGGCCGGCGCAGAGTCGCTTTGAAGAGTAGCTGGTCGTGTGGGCTCCCAGGCGAAGAGTGTTCAGCAGAAGACAGAGAGGGGCTCGTTGCCTTGCGAGTGGGCTGCAACGCCAGGGGGGTTGTCGCCTTGCTGAGAGTGCAGAGGTGTGGGGGCCTCGTATGGTTTAGTGTGAGGCACTGCAGGTTGGAAAGTGGAGGCGACGGCTAGGCTGATAGCGTAGAGTTGGTGCAAAGAGGTGCAGCTGCGAAGCGCAAGTGTGAGTCGCTGTGAAGCTGAGGGTGCGCAGCCATGTGGAGCGCAGAGGCTGGTTGGCGCAGCGTGTGTGGGGCCTCCCCTTTGTTTAGTGCAAACAGCGCAGAGAGCAGATAAGCTGCGGCAGCTCCTAAAGAAGGCCAGGTCGTCAGCCGCTTTGAGGAGAACTGGGGGCCTCGTAGTTGTGGATGCGTGGGGCGCTTGCTGGAGGGAGAGCTGGAGTGCTGTCAGAGGACAGTGAGGCAGCTCTAATGTCGTGAAGGCTGGTGAGCCTATGAGCAGTGGGCGAGGCTGGAGTGGAGCCGAACGGCTGCCTTGTGTGTGAAGTGCCACAGGCGCAGTGGGCTGGAGTACAGCCGGGTGAACAGAGAAAGAGGCTGCAGGTCTCTTGGTTGTTGGGTCGAGGGTTGATGATTGAAGCAGCAGAGAGGGCTGCTGTGAGATCGAAGTGGTGAGATGTGGCTTTGGGCTAGGTATCTGGGATGCTGCGGTGAGCAGTGGGTTGTGGTGTTGAGGGTTTTGCAGAGGCTCTGGGGTTGGTGAGCTGCTGGTCACGACATACAGAGAGTGGGAGCTGCTGAGTGAAGGTTGCTGGTGTGGGCGCCTTCTGGAGAGAGTAGCTGGTCTTGTGTGGGCGGTGATTGCAGGCAGTGCGTGGATGCTGACCAGAGAGGGAGCCTTGGGTTTTTGTGTGTGTTGGATACAGAAGTGGTGCTGATGTGTGGGCTGGAGACAGTGGGGCTCGCCTACGACAATTGGCAGGTTGCAGCAGACAGAGAGTAGCCAGGCTACAGAGGAAGTGAAGAAGGGTTGCTGGTGTGGGCGCCCTCTGGAGATTACAGGTACCGGGAAACGGAGGCTTGGTCGTCAAACGCAAGGGTGTGATTCCCTTGGCAGTAAATCCTGGCTAGAGTCCTGGTCTTTGGTGTAATTGCTGTGTTTATACAGTGTGTATGGTGTTGTGTGTTTGCTGAATATATCATCTGTCCTTCATGGTTCTGAGCTGTTTTATGGTGTGGGTGGGTGGCGAATGTTGAGAGAGTGTTCCAGCCGGTGGCTGGTGGTGCCCCGTTCGTGGTAGTTTTTCCAAGTTTGGGAGGTGGAAGAGCTATAGAGGCAGGTATTTCTTTCTTTTTTTCACCTCACATACACCATCCACACATTTAACGTACAAAGTGCTTTCTGTTGGACTATTCTGAAACCCATGTGCAGTCAAATTTGCATGTATCTTTTCATACCAAGCTCGTGGAGCTTGCTTTAAACCATATAAAGCCTTTTTCAACCTGCACACTTTGTTTTCCTGCCCTCTTTGAACAAAACCACGAGGCTGCGATACATACACCTCCTCATGCAAATCTCCATTCAAGAACGCAGTCTTTATATCCAGTTGATTTACATTCCAACCATTATGAGCTGCCAATGCACAAATGCTACGAATGGTAGTCATACGACAAGTGGGAGCAAAGGTCTCATCAAAATCAATGCCCTTTTCTTGAGCATAACCCTTTGCAACAAGTCTAGCCTTATAGCGATCAACACTGCCATCTGGCTTTTGTTTCAACTTAAAAACCCACTTACATCCCCAATGGCCTTTTTACCAATAAACAAATCACACAAAGACCATGTACCATTCGTCATTATAGCATCATATTCACTTTGCATTACAGCCAACCAATTTTCTGAATTTTGTGCCTCATCAAATGAAAGAGGTTCTTCCTCTTAACACATACTAGACACAGCCAAAGCATAACAATCTGATGCATAAGAGGCATGCATAAGAGGCATGCTGAAAACCTGAACGAGTATGACTAGTAATAGGTGCATCAATCTTACTATCACGCAAGGTTTGCACCAGCCATTTAGGCATACCTCTAGCCTGCTCATTTTCAGCCCTATCCTCATGAATTACATCCTATAAATCTGCATCAGAAATAGGCTGATCTATGATGTCATTTGAAATCTGCGTAGGCTGAATATTTGCCTCATTAAGACTTACATTTGAATTCCCACCTGTAAAGAGAGGCAACAACGTATCAAATACATCCCGTGAGCTCACACCTGTCTCTTTGGTACATGATAACAAGGGCTGCACAGCATCTTCCACAAAAACAACATCTCGACTAATCAAGATACGCTTTGACTGCGGATGATACAATCTGTAACCCTTGCTCTCAGCACTGTAACCAACAAAAATGCATTTGACAGCCTTATCATCCAATTTTCTGCATTGTTGCACAGGCACTAAAGCATAGGCCAAGCAACCAAAGACACGCAAGTGACCAATAGAAGGCTTCCTGCCATGCCAAGCTTCGTATGGAGTAATAGACTGCAAGGCCTTAGTGGGACACCTGTTGAGTACATATGCAGCACACATGACAGCCTCAAGCCAAAACGCATGTGGCAAAGTTTGGCTCTTGACCATACATCGTGCCATCTCCATAAGTGACCCGTTCTTCCTCTCAGCAACACCATTTTGCTGAGGGGTATACGGCACTGTACATTGGTGTTTTATCCCACGACTAGCCAGAAATGCATCAAACTCTTTAGACATGTACTTCCCCCCTCGATCAGTACGGAGGGTGCCCATAGTACAATTGGATACATTTTCAACCATAAGAAAAAACTGTTTGAAGCACAAAAACACTTCGGACTTTGCCTTCAGTGGATATACCCATGCATGCCTTGAGTAATCATCAATGAAAGTCACGAAGTACAAGTGTTTACCAAATGATGGAGTTTGCATAGGCCCACATACATCAGTATGTACAAGCTGCAATTTGCGAGTGGCCCGCACAGAACCATCCTTTGGAAACGCAGAACGCTGCATTTTGCCCAAAATACAGCCTTCACAAACATGTTTCAATGGTGCCTCAAGAGGGGGCAATGAAGCAACCATATCAAATTTCTGCAAACGCAGCAAACTAGCAAAGTTCAGATGACCAAAACGAGCATGCCATAGTTTTGCATCTGAAACTGCCTTTTCATCAGAAACTGCATTTGCTGAATCTTCCACACACTTGTCATAATAATTGAGCCTATACAGCCCACGAAACAAGGTGCCAGATGCAATAATCGTATCACTAGAAGTCAAATCATGAATAGTACATCTGTCATCCACAAATTTGACTACAAATCCAAGTCTAGCAAGCGCAGAGACAGACAATAGATTCTTCTTTATCCCTGGCACATACAAAGCATCTGAAAGTGTGAAAGCGCTGCCATTTGCAGCAGTAAGCATAATTTTACCAATGCCCTTCATTGGGTAAGAAGCATTATTGGCACATGTGACAGTATTCCCATTAGGGATAGCCTCAAGAGAAGTGAACACATCACGATGCGAGGTAATGTGCTTTGTAGCACCACTGTCAAAATACCATACATGAGAGTCAACAGAAACTGCCAAACATGCATCATGTACAGATGGGTCATACTGGCAATACACGCTAAATGCCCATTGTGTATCCTACACAACATTTGCAGAATCTGCATTTGTAGAAGCATCCGCTATTGTGGCTGCATTTGACTTTTTCTTCTTTGCCTCTTTAGCCTTTAGCTTAGGGCAATTCTTAATGACATGATCATTTGCCTTACAATAGTTGCACCTGGTCTTTTTCTTGCCTTTATCAAGAGCCTTCTCAGACTTATTGTTGCTACCTGTGGAAGGAGAAGAAGTTGCAGACCTACTAATAGGAGAAGAAACAGTGGAAGGGGCTGCCTTACCACTTCTTCTCTGCTGCTGGGCAGTAATAAATGCTTGATCAACTACACGCTGCCTGGCCTTGTTTTGCCTGGACTACGCTTCTTGCAAGAGCTTGTTGACTAAAGTATCATACTTGACAGCATCAAAAGTCACGTGGAAGCAAAAGTCTGATATGTATCAGGTAAAGCATCAAGAACAGTCTCTGCACAAGAGAATGATCAGGAATAATCTCACCTGCAAAAATCAACTGTTCTTTGAGATCTTTAATCTCAGCAAGAAAAACATTCATGTCATCATCTTCTTGCATAATCTTCAATTCTAGCTCTTTACTTTTAGCGATTTTTGCCTCGTTACGACCTGCATACAAACCAGCTAGAATATCCCAAGCCTGTTTTGCTGTTTTAGCTGAACGAATCTGTGGGGTGATGTTACGTTTGACAGAAAGTGCAATCAAGGCATGAGCCTGTGCATCTTTACCATCCCAACAAGCTTGTTCAGCAGTGGGTAAAACAGAAGCAACAGTAGAGCTGCTAGAACCTGCAACATCCTCAACAGATCCTACATCCACAGAACCTGCACGTACATCCGTACCCTGCACAATGTTCCACACTCCTTTTGCAACCAAAACATGCTGCATCATGTATGCCCAAAGTGGGTAGTTGTTATCTCCATCCAGTTTGTCTTCACAACATGCGAAATACATCATTGCTGTTATCAGCCACACGGCCACTGACTGAAACTGATGCAAAAGCTACCTGTAATGAAGCAAAGACTGAACAGAAGACAACTTGTGCTATGTAGCACGGTCCACAATAGAACACGTATGCCTGTTTTGCAGAAAACTGCACTGTCAAAATTTCTGCAGAAAATGACGAAAACACCTGTGCAGAACTTGAAATGCAAAAACGGAGCCCGAAACAACCTCAGATGCAAATTCTGAGAACGCAAAGCCCTGCGAGTTAATTTGCAGAGTATAGGGACCTGCAAGCGCTCGTGAAAGCTCACCTCAATCGGAGAACGTGAGTCAGAGGGTGCTGGCGGCGTAGCCCTGGGAGCCGATGCCTGCTCTGATACCAATTGTTGGAATTAGGGTTGCAGGAAAGCACATAAAGCTTGGAGAAGAAGAAGCAAGAATGCACACAACACAAAGTGTTAGATTGTGTCAATGTACAAAAGATAAGTTAGCCCTAGTATGATGGGCGTATATACAAGCCGGGGGAAAAAACCTCCTAAAGAGGGAAAAAGTACCCCGGCGGTCCTAAGTGTGTTCACACACATCACTGCCTATGTATATGGCAACAAAAGAAGACCAATTAATTTTTAGGAAGGTGATTTAGTTTATGTAAAAAATTTTGAAAAGTTAAAATTTTTAGGAAGGTGATTTAGTTTATGTAAAATTTTTTGAAAAGTTAAAAACTTCAAAAAGTGGAAAAGTTCCAAAATTAAATCCATGAATGGAGGTGTTGGCATAAGCATCCTCACACAAACATGCCACGAAAACTAGGGCCAACCATGACTTGATCATACCACATTGGTCATCAAGCTTAAGAATGGGAAATCTACAAAACCCCTGGGCCTAGTGCATGACCTCAAGGTAAAATTCTGTGACATGACATTCCACCTCACATTTGTAGTCATGGACTTTCGTAATGCTGCATATGACAACATCTTGGGTAGACCCTTCATGTGACAAACACTAATGATCCATGATGACTGGGACACCAATCATGTCTACCTTTGCAAAGGGTCTCAAATGCTCAAGGTCAATTTATATACTTGGCACTCACATCCCATGGCCAAAGACCACTGCTAGGAGCAATGAGCTCTTTGTTTGCGATGCTTTTCAGCAAGCCCTTGATGACGCACGGGTGCACAATCACTTATGATGTCAATAGTGACAAAGTCAACCACGAGTGGCTGAAAATTGTTGCGACACTTGACACCCTCCCAGATTACAAACTCGGCATAAAATTTGTGCTCCCAAACAGCTTGACCCTTGTGAACCCTTTTAACACCCTGAGTGTAAGTGTAGCTCCACAAGCTAGAACAACTGCCCTTAGGGTCTGGATAGATTTTCTCTTTGGCAAAAACATGTAATGAAAGTGTGTCTAAATGTCTCCCACAGCTAGCCAGAATCTTTTGCCATGGGAAACCTGGGTCTCCCTAGGCAAACCATCTCTTAAAACTGCCCATGCCAAGATTCAATTGCCTAGTGGAAACTGTATACAAAGCCTTGGATCCTTTACACAAATGTACATACTCTCTCTAACCCATTGGCTTGTAAGTTTTATGTGGTTCCCCCAAGTGAAATAACAAAGGCAGTCATTCTTGGCAGAAGACTGGGGGCAGAAGACTGGTCTAGAACGCTACAAGTACAATCAACTCTGCTGACAACATAGCTACCCTCAAGCCTCCACACGGAAAAGTAACAATGATCCTCTGGGATGGGGAGTGCATCAAATCCAAACATCTACCCCCCACCAATTTCTTCCACACAAGGTACTCTCACACCCCCACAATAACTAGTAAGTCTTCCACTACCCCTGAACTACCACCAAAACTCAACCCACTAAGAATATGGATTGGACTCTCGATCGAGAATGATCTATAGCAATATATATAAAATGTCTAAGTCAAAAGTAAAACTCTCTAGATTGATATGAATAATCATGTATCGATAATATATAAAATGTCTAAGTCAAAAGCAAAACTCTCTAGATTGATATGAATAATCATGTGTCTCCTATGAGATCTCACCTTAGTAAAATCAACACTACCATCATGCTCAAATATATGCACTATACCCACATAAACACTGCAAGGTAAACTATGAGAACTACGTGTAGTGGTATCACAAATATCTCCACATACAAAAGCCCTAGAAGAATAGCTTGATAGATCTAGCACAAGAAACTTAGGCCTACGCTCATGTGTATCTTGTGACTCCACATGCAAAGTAACATTAACATCGTGTGTGCTAATGGATGCATCAACAATGAAATGCTAATTCACGAGATCATCTAATGAATGCTAAGCTATGATCCCTAGGAAGGTAGGTATGCCTAGATATATGAACACTCGTAATGCTCGATGACATCCCTACCCTCAAGATCATGCCCACATGATCTATCTCACAACATCATGTGCATAGGTGTCCATGTCATCATGGACACATATATCACTATCATCATGTGCATGTGTAATATCATCACATACACGTGTGTGTGATACGTCAATATCATTATATGTGTGTGTGTCAATATAATCTACACCATCAGAATCATGGTGACTCAAGAGTGTGGACACTCATACAAGTCACCAAAGAAGACTCGTCCCATGTGAACCAAGTCGAACCATTTGTGTCGAGGTAGCCAAGCAACTAGTTGATGAAGTCTCCGTATGCAAACCATTTGGACCATATATCCTCCTCATCAAAATAACACCTCATATGACTAGGCAACAAACCCACAAGCTCAAATATCCAACTGTGACATGCATATGCCATCTCGTCATAGAATGAAGTTTGAAAATGAGAGTATCGAGGTCTAAGCCTCGAAGTACCAAATGTATGTATGAAATCGGCAAAAAATATGTGAACCATGACACAAAATGGCAACTCAAAATATCAATGGTATAGCCATAAAGTCAATGCCACTCCTACGATTAGGATTTGAGATGGTAATATAGTGATGTGGATGATGAGATGGGGTGTAGAGTGTCGCTCAAGTGAATAACCCATAAAACTCTCCACAAAGTACCCTTAAATGTGTGAACACTCCACAAAGCACACAAAAATGCGTGAACACGCTCACAAAGCACTAAACGTATGAACAATCTCTAGAAAATCCAAAAGTGTGTGAAACAAGCCCAAAATGCATTGATAAGCGGGAACACTATGCCACGAACACACCCTAACAACTCCCAAAAGTGTACACTCATGCAAAAGAATCATAAGCGCATGATCCTACCTTAAACAATGCTCAAAAGCGAGCTCAACAACTCACAAATGGAAACACATACAAACAAACACCAACTGATCACTAAAAATATGCTCCACTCACCCGCATGTAACATGCTCAATAATCACTAAAAATATGTGCAATCAAACCTCACGTCCGCTCCAAGTGAGTGTATGCACAATCTACTTAAAAACAACCTCAAGATTACAGCACTAGTGTAAAGGAGGTGTGAATGAATGAAAATGAATGCGAGAAAAAAATTGAAATGAGGTTAATGGTGAAGATAAAGAAAACCCTAAAATTTTAATGGAAATAAGGGCTCTTCTTCTTATTATTATTATTTTTTTCTCGTCTCTTTCGTCACGTGTAGCGCTGGCGCATTCTTCTCACTGGCGGCGGCCAAGCTTCTTCTCTTCACAATGGTGCCACTGGCTACCCAAAGTCTGAGAGTTTGCTATAGCTCAATGAGGCTACATTAAATTTTAAAATTTTATTATAAAAAAAAACTGAATATTAGAGCGATATGAAGCTTCCTCTGTACTGAAACCTCTGTTGTTGTAACATCTGCTGTATCTCCGTCCCACTCCTTTGTTGTGCTAGGCCTCTTGCTGCTGCTGCTGTATTTCAGTCTTTGAACAATACCAAGGCAATGAAGCGCTCGTTTGTGTTTGGATGATGCGCTCGCTCGCTCTGCTTTATATATATATATATAAACAATGAACGTTGATGATGTGCTCTCTACCACACCTAAATGATATGTGTGTGTGTGTGTGTGTGTGTGTGTGTGTGTGGGTGTGTGTATATGTATATGTACATCTACATGTATGTATATTCATAACCTCTATGGTTAAATGGGGATGCATATGTGATCATTATTTACACGTTTATTTGGGATATTCTGTTTTGAATGCACCTTTTATTTATATCATTTTCTAAGATTAATCTACTTAATCAACTCTGTGCATTGGTATGATCAAAGAAGAAGAAGCAACCAACTGCTTGAGTCAACATGATTAATGGTGTGAGAAAGATGTGGAGGGTGACGACTTCTGTCTCGAGCAATAGGGTAATCCTAAACATGAAGATATTTTTGATGATCTAGGTATGCCTAAACCTATTGTAAAGAAAGTTTCACCTCATATGCTTCTAAAAATGAAAGTAAAAATTATCGATAAGTAAATATCTTGCATGATGACGAAAGTGCGCATGATTTCATGTTCAAAAATCTTGATGCATTATCTTAAGTTGAATGCTATTTCTTTAAAGTATAAGATTAAGATTGCTTTTCAAGGAATAAAGTACAAGTACACTAAGGAAGTGAAAGATGTGGTTTTATCTATTGCACCATATAGACAATCTCGCACTTTTCTTATTGCACCTTTACACTCATATGATATTATTCTCAGTATGCCATGGAGACATGAGCACAATTCTTACATTAATTATGATTATTCTCATGACTTATCTTTTGCATTCAATGGCAAGAATGTATGTTTGAAATGTTACAAGAATCTAGTGGTTGTGTACTCCTTAGCTATACCCAAGCCAAGCGAGTAATAATAAGGAAAAAGGAAAAGACTTATCTAGTCATGGTTAATGAGCTTACCGCCGCTACCAAACTAACTTCTAAGGACACCTCATATGAGCCATTCATTTCACAATTTTTAGATTGTTTTCTCAATCTAACCTCTATGGTCAAGTGGAGACGCCTATGGAATCATTATGTACATATGTTTATCGGAGATATTCTATTTTGGATACACCTTTTTTTACGTCATTTTCTATTGAACTTAAATTAGGTTATCATTAGGTTAGAAGGGCCAAAGAAGATGTCTATAAGATTACTTTTGTACCAAAATGGGTCATTATGAGTTTTTAGCAATGCCTTTTATACTAATGCTCTAGCTACATTTTTCAAATTGACCTCAAATCAGGTTATCATCAAGTTAGAATGGCTGAAGAAGATGTCTATAAGACTACCTTTTGCACGCAAACAGTTTGTTTTATAAGTTTTTAGTAATGCCTTTTGGACTTACTATATATTCCTAAAGCACCAACATTTTGTGGTTGTTTTCTTTGATAACATCTTGGTCTTTAGCAAAGGTGAAGATGAGCACAAAACGCACCTAGAGACAGTATGCAATATTTTGAAGGAGAACTAACTCTATGCCAATCTAGACGCAAATGATGCACCCAAAGGAAAATGTAACAACTCCATAAAACATATGGTCGTGTCGACAATCGTCTCGCAGGAAGCAAACGCACATAGCTCATAGTCAGCATCATGCAAAGTTAGATGGGAATCGATGCCATCACTCGATTTAGCATAACTCGAAACATATGAGGCATGATCCACTGTATCTATACGTATATGCATGATCTAAACTATGCATCACATCCTCATGTGCAAATTCCTCTATGTGTGCATGATCCTCCAAAGTAAGAATATGATTAACATGATCATTATAAACGTCACTGTCACTAAAGATTGACAACATATCCACACATGAGAGAAGTGGAATCATCATCCCAAAAATCACTAACCCTAGAATCTCCAAGGTCAGTGAAATAATCCTCATAGGTAGAGTCTATCTCTATCGATAATATATAAAATGTCTAAGTCAAAAGCAAAACTCTCTAGATTGATATGAATAATCATGTGTCTCCTATGAGATCTCACCTTAGTAAAATCAACACTACCATCATGCTCAAATATATGCACTATACCCACATAAACACTGCAAGGTAAACTATGAGAACTACGTGTAGTGGTATCACAAATATCTCCACATACAAAAGCCCTAGAAGAACAAGAAACTTAGGCCTACGCTCATGTGTATCTTGTGACTCCACATGCAAAGTAACATTAACATCGTGTGTGCTAATGGATGCATCAACAATGAAATGCTAATTCACGAGATCATCTAATGAATGCTAAGCTATGATCCCTAGGAAGGTAGGTATGCCTAGATATATGAACACTCGTAATGCTCGATGACATCCCTACCCTCAAGATCATGCCCACATGATCTATCTCACAACATCATGTGCATAGGTGTCCATGTCATCATGGACACATATATCACTATCATCATGTGCATGTGTAATATCATCACGTACACGTGTGTGTGTTACGTCAATATCATTATATGTGTGTGTGTCAATATAATCTACACCATCAGAATCATGGTGACTCAAGAGTGTGGACACTCATACAAGTCACCAAAGAAGACTCGTCCCATGTGAACCAAGTCGAACCATTTGTGTCGAGGTAGCCAAGCAACTAGTTGATGAAGTCTCCGTATGCAAACCATTTGGACCATATATCCTCCTCATCAAAATAACACCTCATATGACTAGGCAACAAACCCACAAGCTCAAATATCCAACTGTGACATGCATATGCCATCTCCTCATAGAATGAAGTTTGAAAATGAGAGTATCGAGGTCTAAGCCTCGAAGTACCAAATGTATGTATGAAATCGGCAAAAAATATGTGAACCATGACACAAAATGGCAACTCAAAATATCAATGGTATAGCCATAAAGTCAATGCCACTCCTACGATTAGGATTTGAGATGGTAATATAGTGATGTGGATGATGAGATGGGGTGTAGAGTGTCGCTCAAGTGAATAACCCATAAAACTCTCCACAAAGTACCCTTAAATGTGTGAACACTCCACAAAGCACACAAAAATGCGTGAACACGCTCACAAAGCACTAAACGTATGAACAATCTCTAGAAAATCCAAAAGTGTGTGAAACAAGCCCAAAATGCATTGATAAGCGGGAACACTATGCCACGAACACACCCTAACAACTCCCAAAAGTGTACACTCATGCAAAAGAATCATAAGCGCATGATCCTACCTTAAACAATGCTCAAAAGCGAGCTCAACAACTCACAAATGGAAACACATACAAACAAACACCAACTGATCACTAAAAATATGCTCCACTCACCCGCATGTAACATGCTCAATAGTCACTAAAAATATGTGCAATCAAACCTCACGTCCGCTCCAAGTGAGTGTATGCACAATCTACTTAAAAACAACCTCAAGATTACAGCACTAGTGTAAAGGAGGTGTGAATGAATGCGAGAAAAAAATTGAAATGAGGTTAATGGTGAAGATAAAGAAAACCCTAAAATTTTAATGGAAATAAGGGCTCTTCTTCTTATTATTATTATTTTTTTCTCGTCTCTTTCGTCACGTGTAGCGCTGGCGCATTCTTCTCACTGGCGGCGGCCAAGCTTCTTCTCTTCACAATGGTGCCACTGGCTACCCAAAGTCTGAGAGTTTGCTATAGCTCAATGAGGCTACATTAAATTTTAAAATTTTATTATAAAAAAAAACTGAATATTAGAGCGATATGAAGCTTCCTCTGTACTGAAACCTCTGTTGTTGTAACATCTGCTGTATCTCCGTCCCACTCCTTTGTTGTGCTAGGCCTCTTGCTGCTGCTGCTGTATTTCAGTCTTTGAACAATACCAAGGCAATGAAGCGCTCGTTTGTGTTTGGATGATGCGCTCGCTCGCTCTGCTTTATATATATATATATAAACAATGAACGTTGATGATGTGCTCTCTACCACACCTAAATGATATGTGTGTGTGTGTGTGTGTGGGTGTGGGTGTGTGTATATGTATATGTACATCTACATGTATGTATATTCATAACCTCTATGGTTAAATGGGGATGCATATGTGATCATTATTTACACATGTTTATTTGGGATATTCTGTTTTGAATGCACCTTTTATTTATATCATTTTCTAAGATTAATCTACTTAATCAACTCTGTGCATTGGTATGATCAAAGAAGAAGAAGCAACCAACTGCTTGAGTCAACATGATTAATGGTGTGAGAAAGATGTGGAGGGTGACGACTTCTGTCTCGAGCAATAGGGTAATCCTAAACATGAAGATATTTTTGATGATCTAGGTATGCCTAAACCTATTGTAAAGAAAGTTTCACCTCATATGCTTCTAAAAATGAAAGTAAAAATTATCGATAAGTAAATATCTTGCATGATGACGAAAGTGCGCATGATTTCATTTTCAAAAATCTTGTGCATTATCTTAAGTTGAATGCTATTTCTTTAAAGTATAAGATTAAGATTGCTTTTCAAGGAATAAAGTACAAGTACACTAAGGAAGTGAAAGATGTGGTTTTATCTATTGCACCATATAGACAATCTCGCACTTTTCTTATTGCACCTTTACACTCATATGATATTATTCTCAGTATGCCATGGAGACATGAGCACAATTCTTACATTAATTATGATTATTCTCATGACTTATCTTTTGCATTCAATGGCAAGAATGTATGTTTGAAATGTTACAAGAATCTAGTGGTTATGTACTCCTTAGCTATACCCAAGCCAAGCGAGTAATAATAAGGAAAAAGGAAAAGACTTATCTAGTCATGGTTAATGAGCTTACCGCCGCTACCAAACTAACTTCTAAGGACACCTCATATGAGCCATTCATTTCACAATTTTTAGATTGTTTTCTCAATCTAACCTCTATGGTCAAGTGGAGACGCCTATGGAATCATTATGTACATATGTTTATCGGAGATATTCTATTTTGGATACACCTTTTTTTACGTCATTTTCTATTGAACTTAAATTAGGTTATCATTAGGTTAGAAGGGCCAAAGAAGATGTCTATAAGATTACTTTTGTACCAAAATGGGTCATTATGAGTTTTTAGCAATGCCTTTTATACTAATGCTCTAGCTACATTTTTCAAATTGACCTCAAATCAGGTTATCATCAAGTTAGAATGGCTGAAGAAGATGTCTATAAGACTACCTTTTGCACGCAAACAGTTTGTTTTATAAGTTTTTAGTAATGCCTTTTGGACTTACTATATATTCCTAAAGCACCAACATTTTGTGGTTGTTTTCTTTGATAACATCTTGGTCTTTAGCAAAGGTGAAGATGAGCACAAAACGCACCTAGAGACAGTATGCAATATTTTGAAGGAGAACTAACTCTATGCCAATCTAGACGCAAATGATGCACCCAAAGGAAAATGTAACAACTCCATAAAACATATGGTCGTGTCGACAATCGTCTCGCAGGAAGCAAACGCACATAGCTCATAGTCAGCATCATGCAAAGTTAGATGGGAATCGATGCCATCACTCGATTTAGCATAACTCGAAACATATGAGGCATGATCCACTGTATCTATACGTATATGCATGATCTAAACTATGCATCACATCCTCATGTGCAAATTCCTCTATGTGTGCATGATCCTCCAAAGTAAGAATATGATTAACATGATCATTATAAACGTCACTGTCACTAAAGATTGACAACATATCCACACATGAGAGAAGTGGAATCATCATCCCAAAAATCACTAACCCTAGAATCTCCAAGGTCAGTGAAATAATCCTCATAGGTAGAGTCTATCTCTATCGATAATATATAAAATGTCTAAGTCAAAAGCAAAACTCTCTAGATTGATATGAATAATCATGTGTCTCCTATGAGATCTCACCTTAGTAAAATCAACACTACCATCATGCTCAAATATATGCACTATACCCACATAAACACTGCAAGGTAAACTATGAGAACTACGTGTAGTGGTATCACAAATATCTCCACATACAAAAGCCCTAGAAGAACAAGAAACTTAGGCCTACGCTCATGTGTATCTTGTGACTCCACATGCAAAGTAACATTAACATCGTGTGTGCTAATGGATGCATCAACAATGAAATGCTAATTCACGAGATCATCTAATGAATGCTAAGCTATGATCCCTAGGAAGGTAGGTATGCCTAGATATATGAACACTCGTAATGCTCGATGACATCCCTACCCTCAAGATCATGCCCACATGATCTATCTCACAACATCATGTGCATAGGTGTCCATGTCATCATGGACACATATATCACTATCATCATGTGCATGTGTAATATCATCACGTACACGTGTGTGTGTTACGTCAATATCATTATATGTGTGTGTGTCAATATAATCTACACCATCAGAATCATGGTGACTCAAGAGTGTGGACACTCATACAAGTCACCAAAGAAGACTCGTCCCATGTGAACCAAGTCGAACCATTTGTGTCGAGGTAGCCAAGCAACTAGTTGATGAAGTCTCCGTATGCAAACCATTTGGACCATATATCCTCCTCATCAAAATAACACCTCATATGACTAGGCAACAAACCCACAAGCTCAAATATCCAACTGTGACATGCATATGCCATCTCCTCATAGAATGAAGTTTGAAAATGAGAGTATCGAGGTCTAAGCCTCGAAGTACCAAATGTATGTATGAAATCGGCAAAAAATATGTGAACCATGACACAAAATGGCAACTCAAAATATCAATGGTATAGCCATAAAGTCAATGCCACTCCTACGATTAGGATTTGAGATGGTAATATAGTGATGTGGATGATGAGATGGGGTGTAGAGTGTCGCTCAAGTGAATAACCCATAAAACTCTCCACAAAGTACCCTTAAATGTGTGAACACTCCACAAAGCACACAAAAATGCGTGAACACGCTCACAAAGCACTAAACGTATGAACAATCTCTAGAAAATCCAAAAGTGTGTGAAACAAGCCCAAAATGCATTGATAAGCGGGAACACTATGCCACGAACACACCCTAATAACTCCCAAAAGTGTACACTCATGCAAAAGAATCATAAGCGCATGATCCTACCTTAAACAATGCTCAAAAGCGAGCTCAACAACTCACAAATGGAAACACATACAAACAAACACCAACTGATCACTAAAAATATGCTCCACTCACCCGCATGTAACATGCTCAATAATCACTAAAAATATGTGCAATCAAACCTCACGTCCGCTCCAAGTGAGTGTATGCACAATCTACTTAAAAACAACCTCAAGATTACAGCACTAGTGTAAAGGAGGTGTGAATGAATGTGAGAAAAAAATTGAAATGAGGTTAATGGTGAAGATAAAGAAAACCCTAAAATTTTAATGGAAATAAGGGCTCTTCTTCTTATTATTATTATTTTTTTCTCGTCTCTTTCGTCACGTGTAGCGCTGGCGCATTCTTCTCACTGGCGGCGGCCAAGCTTCTTCTCTTCACAATGGTGCCACTGGCTACCCAAAGTCTGAGAGTTTGCTATAGCTCAATGAGGCTACATTAAATTTTAAAATTTTATTATAAAAAAAAACTGAATATTAGAGCGATATGAAGCTTCCTCTGTACTGAAACCTCTGTTGTTGTAACATCTGCTGTATCTCCGTCCCACTCCTTTGTTGTGCTAGGCCTCTTGCTGCTGCTGCTGTATTTCAGTCTTTGAACAATACCAAGGCAATGAAGCGCTCGTTTGTGTTTGGATGATGCGCTCGCTCGCTCTGCTTTATATATATATATATATAAACAATGAACGTTGATGATGTGCTCTCTACCACACCTAAATGATATGTGTGTGTGTGTGTGTGTGGGTGTGGGTGTGTGTATATGTATATGTACATCTACATGTATGTATATTCATAACCTCTATGGTTAAATGGGGATGCATATGTGATCATTATTTACACATGTTTATTTGGGATATTCTGTTTTGAATGCACCTTTTATTTATATCATTTTCTAAGATTAATCTACTTAATCAACTCTGTGCATTGGTATGATCAAAGAAGAAGAAGCAACCAACTGCTTGAGTCAACATGATTAATGGTGTGAGAAAGATGTGGAGGGTGACGACTTCTGTCTCGAGCAATAGGGTAATCCTAAACATGAAGATATTTTTGATGATCTAGGTATGCCTAAACCTATTGTAAAGAAAGTTTCACCTCATATGCTTCTAAAAATGAAAGTAAAAATTATCGATAAGTAAATATCTTGCATGATGACGAAAGTGCGCATGATTTCATTTTCAAAAATCTTGTGCATTATCTTAAGTTGAATGCTATTTCTTTAAAGTATAAGATTAAGATTGCTTTTCAAGGAATAAAGTACAAGTACACTAAGGAAGTGAAAGATGTGGTTTTATCTATTGCACCATATAGACAATCTCGCACTTTTCTTATTGCACCTTTACACTCATATGATATTATTCTCAGTATGCCATGGAGACATGAGCACAATTCTTACATTAATTATGATTATTCTCATGACTTATCTTTTGCATTCAATGGCAAGAATGTATGTTTGAAATGTTACAAGAATCTAGTGGTTATGTACTCCTTAGCTATACCCAAGCCAAGCGAGTAATAATAAGGAAAAAGGAAAAGACTTATCTAGTCATGGTTAATGAGCTTACCGCCGCTACCAAACTAACTTCTAAGGACACCTCATATGAGCCATTCATTTCACAATTTTTAGATTGTTTTCTCAATCTAACCTGTATGGTCAAGTGGAGACGCCTATGGAATCATTATGTACATATGTTTATCGGAGATATTCTATTTTGGATACACCTTTTTTTACGTCATTTTCTATTGAACTTAAATTAGGTTATCATTAGGTTAGAAGGGCCAAAGAAGATGTCTATAAGATTACTTTTGTACCAAAATGGGTCATTATGAGTTTTTAGCAATGCCTTTTATACTAATGCTCTAGCTACATTTTTCAAATTGACCTCAAATCAGGTTATCATCAAGTTAGAATGGCTGAAGAAGATGTCTATAAGACTACCTTTTGCACGCAAACAGTTTGTTTTATAAGTTTTTAGTAATGCCTTTTGGACTTACTATATATTCCTAAAGCACCAACATTTTGTGGTTGTTTTCTTTGATAACATCTTGGTCTTTAGCAAAGGTGAAGATGAGCACAAAACGCACCTAGAGACAGTATGCAATATTTTGAAGGAGAACTAACTCTATGCCAATCTAGACGCAAATGATGCACCCAAAGGAAAATGTAACAACTCCATAAAACATATGGTCGTGTCGACAATCGTCTCGCAGGAAGCAAACGCACATAGCTCATAGTCAGCATCATGCAAAGTTAGATGGGAATCGATGCCATCACTCGATTTAGCATAACTCGAAACATATGAGGCATGATCCACTGTATCTATACGTATATGCATGATCTAAACTATGCATCACATCCTCATGTGCAAATTCCTCTATGTGTGCATGATCCTCCAAAGTAAGAATATGATTAACATGATCATTATAAACGTCACTGTCACTAAAGATTGACAACATATCCACACATGAGAGAAGTGGAATCATCATCCCAAAAATCACTAACCCTAGAATCTCCAAGGTCAGTGAAATAATCCTCATAGGTAGAGTCTATCTCTATCGATAATATATAAAATGTCTAAGTCAAAAGCAAAACTCTCTAGATTGATATGAATAATCATGTATCGATAATATATAAAATGTCTAAGTCAAAAGCAAAACTCTCTAGATTGATATGAATAATCATGTGTCTCCTATGAGATCTCACCTTAGTAAAATCAACACTACCATCATGCTCAAATATATGCACTATACCCACATAAACACTGCAAGGTAAACTATGAGAACTACGTGTAGTGGTATCACAAATATCTCCACATACAAAAGCCGTAGAAGAATAGCTTGATAGATCTAGCACAAGAAACTTAGGCCTACGCTCATGTGTATCTTGTGACTCCACATGCAAAGTAACATTAACATCGTGTGTGCTAATGGATGAATCAACAATGAAATGCTAATTCACGAGATCATCTAATGAATGCTAAGCTATGATCCCTAGGAAGGTAGGTATGCCTAGATATATGAACACTCGTAATGCTCGATGACATCCCTACCCTCAAGATCATGCCCACATGATCTATCTCACAACATCATGTGCATAGGTGTCCATGTCATCATGGACACATATATCACTATCATCATGTGCATGTGTAATATCATCACATACACGTGTGTGTGATACGTCAATATCATTATATGTGTGTGTGTCAATATAATCTACACCATCAGAATCATGGTGACTCAAGAGTGTGGACACTCATACAAGTCACCAAAGAAGACTCGTCCCATGTGAACCAAGTCGAACCATTTGTGTCGAGGTAGCCAAGCAACTAGTTGATGAAGTCTCCGTATGCAAACCATTTGGACCATATATCCTCCTCATCAAAATAACACCTCATATGACTAGGCAACAAACCCACAAGCTCAAATATCCAACTGTGACATGCATATGCCATCTCCTCATAGAATGAAGTTTGAAAATGAGAGTATCGAGGTCTAAGCCTCGAAGTACCAAATGTATGTATGAAATCGGCAAAAAATATGTGAACCATGACACAAAATGGCAACTCAAAATATCAATGGTATAGCCATAAAGTCAATGCCACTCCTACGATTAGGATTTGAGATGGTAATATAGTGATGTGGATGATGAGATGGGGTGTAGAGTGTCGCTCAAGTGAATAACCCATAAAACTCTCCACAAAGTACCCTTAAATGTGTGAACACTCCACAAAGCACACAAAAATGCGTGAACACGCTCACAAAGCACTAAACGTATGAACAATCTCTAGAAAATCCAAAAGTGTGTGAAACAAGCCCAAAATGCATTGATAAGCGGGAACACTATGCCACGAACACACCCTAATAACTCCCAAAAGTGTACACTCATGCAAAAGAATCATAAGCGCATGATCCTACCTTAAACAATGCTCAAAAGCGAGCTCAACAACTCACAAATGGAAACACATACAAACAAACACCAACTGATCACTAAAAGTATGCTCCACTCACCCGCATGTAACATGCTCAATAATCACTAAAAATATGTGCAATCAAACCTCACGTCCGCTCCAAGTGAGTGTATGCACAATCTACTTAAAAACAACCTCAAGATTACAGCACTAGTGTAAAGGAGGTGTAAATGAATGCGAGAAAAAAATTGAAATGAGGTTAATAGTGAAGATAAAGAAAAACCTAAAATTTTAATGGAAATAAGGGCTCTTCTTCTTATTATTACTATTTTTTTCTCGTCTCTTTCGTCACGTGTAGCGCTGGCGCATTCTTCTCACTGGCGGCGGCCAAGCTTCTTCTCTTCACAATGGTGCCACTGGCTACCCAAAGTCTGAGAGTTTGCTATAGCTCAATGAGGCTACATTAAATTTTAAAATTTTATTATAAAAAAAACTGAATATTAGAGCGATATGAAGCTTCCTCTGTACTGAAACCTCTGTTGTTGTAACATCTGCTGTATCTCCGTCCCACTCCTTTGTTGTGCTAGGCCTCTTGCTGCTGCTGCTGTATTTCAGTCTTTGAACAATACCAAGGCAATGAAGCGCTCGTTTGTGTTTGGATGATGCGCTCGCTCGCTCTGCTTTATATATATATATATATAAACAATGAACGTTGATGATGTGCTCTCTACCACACCTAAATGATATGTGTGTGGGTGGGTGTGTGTGTGTGTGTGGGTGGGTGTGTGTATATGTATATGTACATCTACATGTATGTATATTCATAACCTCTATGGTTAAATGGGGATGCATATGTGATCATTATTTACACATGTTTATTTGGGATATTCTGTTTTGAATGCACCTTTTATTTATATCATTTTCTAAGATTAATCTACTTAATCAACTCTGTGCATTGGTATGATCAAAGAAGAAGAAGCAACCAACTGCTTGAGTCAACATGATTAATGGTGTGAGAAAGATGTGGAGGGTGACGACTTCTGTCTCGAGCAATAGGGTAATCCTAAACATGAAGATATTTTTGATGATCTAGGTATGCCTAAACCTATTGTAAAGAAAGTTTCACCTCATATGCTTCTAAAAATGAAAGTAAAAATTATCGATAAGTAAATATCTTGCATGATGACGAAAGTGCGCATGATTTCATTTTCAAAAATCTTGTGCATTATCTTAAGTTGAATGCTATTTCTTTAAAGTATAAGATTAAGATTGCTTTTCAAGGAATAAAGTACAAGTACACTAAGGAAGTGAAAGATGTGGTTTTATCTATTGCACCATATAGACAATCTCGCACTTTTCTTATTGCACCTTTACACTCATATGATATTATTCTCAGTATGCCATGGAGACATGAGCACAATTCTTACATTAATTATGATTATTCTCATGACTTATCTTTTGCATTCAATGGCAAGAATGTATGTTTGAAATGTTACAAGAATCTAGTGGTTGTGTACTCCTTAGCTATACCCAAGCCAAGCGAGTAATAATAAGGAAAAAGGAAAAGACTTATCTAGTCATGGTTAATGAGCTTACCGCCGCTACCAAACTAACTTCTAAGGACACCTCATATGAGCCATTCATTTCACAATTTTTAGATTGTTTTCTCAATCTAACCTCTATGGTCAAGTGGAGACGCCTATGGAATCATTATGTACATATGTTTATCGGAGATATTCTATTTTGGATACACCTTTTTTTACGTCATTTTCTATTGAACTTAAATTAGGTTATCATTAGGTTAGAAGGGCCAAAGAAGATGTCTATAAGATTACCTTTTGTACCAAAATGGGTCATTATGAGTTTTTAGCAATGCCTTTTATACTAATGCTCTAGCTACATTTTTCAAATTGACCTCAAATCAGGTTATCATCAAGTTAGAATGGCTGAAGAAGATGTCTATAAGACTACCTTTTGCACGCAAACAGTTTGTTTTATAAGTTTTTAGTAATGCCTTTTGGACTTACTATATATTCCTAAAGCACCAACATTTTGTGGTTGTTTTCTTTGATAACATCTTGGTCTTTAGCAAAGGTGAAGATGAGCACAAAACGCACCTAGAGACAGTATGCAATATTTTGAAGGAGAACTAACTCTATGCCAATCTAGACGCAAATGATGCACCCAAAGGAAAATGTAACAACTCCATAAAACATATGGTCGTGTCGACAATCGTCTCGCAGGAAGCAAACGCACATAGCTCATAGTCAGCATCATGCAAAGTTAGATGGGAATCGATGCCATCACTCGATTTAGCATAACTCGAAACATATGAGGCATGATCCACTGTATCTATACGTATATGCATGATCTAAACTATGCATCACATCCTCATGTGCAAATTCCTCTATGTGTGCATGATCCTCCAAAGTAAGAATATGATTAACATGATCATTATAAACGTCACTGTCACTAAAGATTGACAACATATCCACACATGAGAGAAGTGGAATCATCATCCCAAAAATCACTAACCCTAGAATCTCCAAGGTCAGTGAAATAATCCTCATAGGTAGAGTCTATCTCTATCGATAATATATAAAATGTCTAAGTCAAAAGCAAAACTCTCTAGATTGATATGAATAATCATGTATCGATAATATATAAAATGTCTAAGTCAAAAGCAAAACTCTCTAGATTGATATGAATAATCATGTGTCTCCTATGAGATCTCACCTTAGTAAAATCAACACTACCATCATGCTCAAATATATGCACTATACCCACATAAACACTGCAAGGTAAACTATGAAAACTACGTGTAGTGGTATCACAAATATCTCCACATACAAAAGCCCTAGAAGAATAGCTTGATAGATCTAGCACAAGAAACTTAGGCCTACGCTCATGTGTATCTTGTGACTCCACATGCAAAGTAACATTAACATCGTGTGTGCTAATGGATGCATCAACAATGAAATGCTAATTCACGAGATCATCTAATGAATGCTAAGCTATGATCCCTGGGAAGGTAGGTATGCCTAGATATATGAACACTCGTAATGCTCGATGACATCCCTACCCTCAAGATCATGCCCACATGATCTATCTCACAACATCATGTGCATAGGTGTCCATGTCATCATGGACACATATATCACTATCATCATGTGCATGTGTAATATCATCACGTACACGTGTGTGTGATACGTCAAAATCATTATATGTGTGTGTGTCAATATAATCTACACCATCAGAATCATGGTGACTCAAGAGTGTGGACACTCATACAAGTCACCAAAGAAGACTCGTCCCATGTGAACCAAGTCGAACCATTTGTGTCGAGGTAGCCAAGCAACTAGTTGATGAAGTCTCCGTATGCAAACCATTTGGACCATATATCCTCCTCATCAAAATAACACCTCATATGACTAGGCAACAAACCCACAAGCTCAAATATCCAACTATGACATGCATATGCCATCTCGTCATAGAATGAAGTTTGAAAATGAGAGTATCGAGGTCTAAGCCTCGAAGTACCAAATGTATGTATGAAATCGGTAAAAAATATGTGAACCATGACACAAAATGGCAACTCAAAATATCAATGGTATAGCCATAAAGTCAATGCCACTCCTACGATTAGGATTTGAGATGGTAATATAGGGATGTGGACGATGAGATGGGGTGTAGAGTGTCGCTCAAGTGAATAACCCATAAAACTCTCCACAAAGTACCCTTAAATGTGTGAACACTCCACAAAGCACACAAAAATGCGTGAACACGCTCACAAAGCACTAAACGTATGAACAATCTCTAGAAAATCCAAAAGTGTGTGAAGCAAGCCCAAAATGCATTGATAAGCGGGAACACTATGCCACGAACACACCCTAACAACTCCCAAAAGTGTACACTCATGCAAAAGAATCATAAGCGCATGATCCTACCTTAAACAATGCTCAAAAGCGAGCTCAACAACTCACAAATGGAAACACATACAAACAAACACCAACTGATCACTAAAAATATGCTCCACTCACCCGCATGTAACATGCTCAATAATCACTAAAAATATGTGCAATCAAACCTCACGTCCGCTCCAAGTGAGTGTATGCACAATCTACTTAAAAACAACCTCAAGATTACAGCATTAGTGTAAAGGAGGTGTGAATGAATGCGAGAAAAAAATTGAAATGAGGTTAATGGTGAAGATAAAGAAAACCCTAAAATTTTAATGGAAATAAGGGCTCTTCTTCTTATTATTATTATTTTTTTCTCGTCTCTTTCGTCACGTGTAGCGCTGGCGCATTCTTCTCACTGGCGGCGGCCAAGATCCTTCTTCTCACCACAATGGTGCCACTGGCTACCCAAAGTCTGAGAGTTTGCTATAGCTCAATGAGGCTACATTAAATTTTAAAATGTTATTATAAAAAAAACTGAATATTAGAGCGATATGAAGCTTCCTCTGTACTGAAACCTCTGTTCTTGTAACATCTGCTGTATCTCCGTTCCACTCCTTTGTTGTGCTAGGCCTCTTGCTGCTGCTGCTGTATTTCAGTCTTTGAACAATACCAAGGCAATGAAGCGCTCGTTTGTGTTTGGATGATGCGCTCGCTCGCTCTGCTTTATATATATATATATAAACAATGAACGTTGATGATGTGCTCTCTACCACACCTAAATGATATGTGTGTGTGTGTGTGTGTGTGTGTGTGGGTGTGTGTATATGTATATGTACATCTACATGTATGTATATTCATAACCTCTATGGTTAAATGGGGATGCATATGTGATCATTATTTACACATGTTTATTTGGGATATTCTGTTTTGAATGCACCTTTTATTTATATCATTCTCTAAGATTAATCTACTTAATCATGGACACATATATCACTATCATCATGTGCATGTGTAATATCATCACGTACACGTGTGTGTGATACGTCAATATCATTATATGTGTGTGTGTCAATATAATCTACACCATCAGAATCATGGTGACTCAAGAGTGTGGACACTCATACAAGTCACCAAAGAAGACTCGTCCCATGTGAACCAAGTCGAACCATTTGTGTCGAGGTAGCCAAGCAACTAGTTGATGAAGTCTCCGTATGCAAACCATTTGGACCATATATCCTCCTCATCAAAATAACACCTCATATGACTAGGCAACAAACCCACAAGCTCAAATATCCAACTGTGACATGCATATGCCATCTCGTCATAGAATGAAGTTTGAAAATGAGAGTATCGAGGTCTAAGCCTCGAAGTACCAAATGTATGTATGAAATCGGCAAAAAATATGTGAACCATGACACAAAATGGCAACTCAAAATATCAATGGTATAGCCATAAAGTCAATGCCACTCCTACGATTAGGATTTGAGATGGTAATATAGTGATGTGGACGATGAGATGGGGTGTAGAGTGTCGCTCAAGTGAATAACCCATAAAACTCTCCACAAAGTACCCTTAAATGTGTGAACACTCCACAAAGCACACAAAAATGCGTGAACACGCTCACAAAGCACTAAACGTATGAACAATCTCTAGAAAATCCAAAAGTGTGTGAAACAAGCCCAAAATGCATTGATAAGCGGGAACACTATGCCACGAACACACCCTAATAACTCCCAAAAGTGTACACTCATGCAAAAGAATCATAAGCGCATGATCCTACCTTAAACAATGCTCAAAAGCGAGCTCAACAACTCGCAAATGGAAACACATACAAACAAACACCAACTGATCACTAAAAATATGCTCCACTCACCCTCATGTAACATGCTCAATAATCACTAAAAATATGTGCAATCAAACCTCACGTCCGCTCCAACTGAGTGTATGCACAATCTACTTAAAAACTACCTCAAGATTACAGCACTAGTGTAAAGGAGGTGTGAATGAATGCGAGAAAAAATTGAAATGAGGTTAATGGTGAAGATAAAGAAAACCCTAAAATTTTAATGGAAATAAGGGCTCTTCTTCTTCTTATTATTATTTTTTTCTCGTCTCTTTCGTCACGTGTAGCGCTGGCGCATTCTTCTCACTGGCGGCGGCCAAGCTTCTTCTCTTCACAATGGTGCCACTGGCTACCCAAAGTCTGAGAGTTTGCTATAGCTCAATGAGGCTACATTAAATTTTAAAATTTTATTATAAAAAAAAACTGAATATTAGAGCGATATGAAGCTTCCTCTATACTGAAACCTCTGTTGTTGTAACATCTGCTGTATCTCCGTCCCACTCCTTTGTTGTGCTAGGCCTCTTGCTGCTGCTGCTGTATTTCAGTCTTTGAACAATACCAAGGCAATGAAGCGCTCGTTTGTGTTTGGATGATGCGCTCGCTCGCTCTGCTTTATATATATATATATATAAACAATGAACGTTGATGATGTGCTCTCTACCACACCTAAATGATATGTGTGTGGGTGGGTGTGTGTGTGTGTGTGGGTGGGTGTGTGTATATGTATATGTACATCTACATGTATGTATATTCATAACCTCTATGGTTAAATGGGGATGCATATGTGATCATTATTTACACATGTTTATTTGGGATATTCTGTTTTGAATGCACCTTTTATTTATATCATTTTCTAAGATTAATCTACTTAATCAACTCTGTGCATTGGTATGATCAAAGAAGAAGAAGCAACCAACTGCTTGAGTCAACATGATTAATGGTGTGAAGAAGATGTGGAGGGTGACGACTTCTGTCTCGAGCAATAGGGTAATCCTAAACATGAAGATATTTTTGATGATCTAGGTATGCCTAAACCTATTGTAAAGAAAGTGTCACCTCATATGCTTCTAAAAATGAAAGTAAAAATTAACGATAAGTAAATATCTTGCATGATGACGAAAGTGCGCATGATTTCATTTTCAAGAATCTTGTGCATTATCTTAAGTCGAATGCTATTTCTTTAAAGTATAAGATTAAGATTGCTTTTCAAGGAATAAAGTACAAGTACACTAAGGAAGTGAAAGATGTGGTTTTATCTATTGCACCATATAGACAATCTCGCACTTTTCTTATTGCACCTTTACACTCATATGATATTATTCTCAGTATGCCATGGATACATGAGCACAATTCTTACATTAATTATGATTATTCTCATGACTTATCTTTTGCATTCAATGGCAAGAATGTATGTTTGAAATGTTACAAGAATCTAGTGGTTGTGTACTCCTTAGCTATACCCAAGCCAAGCGAGTAATAATAAGGAAAAAGGAAAAGACTTATCTAGTCATGGTTAATGAGCTTACCGCCGCTACTAAACTAACTTCTAAGGACACCTCATATGAGCCATTCATTTCACAATTTTTAGATTGTTTCCTCAATCTAACCTCTATGGTCAAGTGGAGACGCCTATGGAATCATTATGTACATATGTTTATCGGAGATATTCTATTTTGGATACACCTTTTTTTACGTCATTTTCTATTGAACTTAAATTAGGTTATCATTAGGTTAGAAAGGCCAAAGAAGATGTCTATAAGATTACCTTTGTACCAAAATGGGTCATTATGAGTTTTTAGCAATGCCTTTTATACTAATGCTCTAGCTACATTTTTCAAATTGACCTCAAATCAGGTTATCATCAAGTTAGAATGGCTGAAGAAGATGTCTATAAGACTACCTTTTGCACGCAAACAGTTTGTTTTATAAGTTTTTAGTAATGCCTTTTGGACTTACTATATATTCCTAAAGCACCAACATTTTGTGGTTGTTTTCTTTGATAACATCTTGGTCTTTAGCAAAGGTGAAGATGAGCACAAAACGCACCTAGAGACAGTATGCAATATTTTGAAGGAGAACTAACTCTATGCCAATCTAGACGCAAATGATGCACCCAAAGGAAAATGTAACAACTCCATAAAACATATGGTCGTGTCGACAATCCTCTCGTCGCAGGAAGCAAACGCACATAGCTCATAGTCAGCATCATGCAAAGTTAGATGGGAATCGATGCCATCACTCGATTTAGCATAACTCGAAACATATGAGGCATGATCCACTGTATCTATACGTATATGCATGATCTAAACTATGCATCACATCCTCATGTGCAAATTCCTCTATGTGTGCACATGATCCTCCAAAGTAAGAATATGATTAACATGATCATTATAAACGTCACTGTCACTAAAGATTGACAACATATCCACACATGAGAGAAGTGGAATCATCATCCCAAAAATCACTAACCCTAGAATCTCCAAGGTCAGTGAAATAATCCTCATAGGTAGAGTCTGTCTCTATCGATAATATATAAAATGTCTAAGTCAAAAGCAAAACTCTCTAGATTGATATGAATAATCATGTATCGATAATATATAAAATGTCTAAGTCAAAAGCAAAACTCTCTAGATTGATATGAATAATCATGTGTCTCTTATGAGATCTCACCTTAGTAAAATCAACACTACCATCATGCTCAAATATATGCACTATACCCACATAAACACTGCAAGGTAAACTATGAGAACTACGTGTAGTGGTATCACAAATATCTCCACATACAAAAGCCCTAGAAGAATAGCTTGATAGATCTAGCACAAGAAACTTAGGCCTACGCTCATGTGTATATTGTGACTCCACATGCAAAGTAACATTAACATCGTGTGTGCTAATGGATGCATCAACAATGAAATGCTAATTCACGAGATCATCTAATGAATGCTAAGCTATGATCCCTAGGAAGGTAGGTATGCCTAGATATATGAACACTCGTAATGCTCGATGACATCCCTACCCTCAAGATCATGACCACATGATCTATCTCACAACATCATGTGCATAGGTGTCCATGTCATCATGGACACATATATCACTATCATCATGTGCATGTGTAATATCATCACGTACACGTGTGTGTGATACGTCAATATCATTATATGTGTGTGTGTCAATATAATCTACACCATCAGAATCATGGTGACTCAAGAGTGTGGACACTCATACAAGTCACCAAAGAAGACTCGTCCCATGTGAACCAAGTCGAACCATTTGTGTCGAGGTAGCCAAGCAACTAGTTGATGAAGTCTCCGTATGCAAACCATTTGGACCATATATCCTCCTCATCAAAATAACACCTCATATGACTAGGCAACAAACCCACAAGCTCAAATATCCAACTGTGACATGCATATGCCATCTCCTCATAGAATGAAGTTTGAAAATGAGAGTATCGAGGTCTAAGCCTCGAAGTACCAAATGTATGTATGAAATCGGCAAAAAATATGTGAACCATGACACAAAATGGCAACTCAAAATATCAATGGTATAGCCATAAAGTCAATGCCACTCCTACGATTAGGATTTGAGATGGTAATATAGTGATGTGGATGATGAGATGGGGTGTAGAGTGTCGCTCAAGTGAATAACCCATAAAACTCTCCACAAAGTACCCTTAAATGTGTGAACACTCCACAAAGCACACAAAAATGCGTGAACACGCTCACAAAGCACTAAACGTATGAACAATCTCTAGAAAATCCAAAAGTGTGTGAAACAAGCCCAAAATGCATTGATAAGCGGGAACACTATGCCACGAACACACCCTAACAACTCCCAAAAGTGTACACTCATGCAAAAGAATCATAAGCGCATGATCCTACCTTAAACAATGCTCAAAAGCGAGCTCAACAACTCACAAATGGAAACACATACAAATAAACACCAACTGATCACTAAAAATATGCTCCACTCACCCGCATGTAACATGCTCAATAATCACTAAAAATATGTGCAATCAAACCTCACGTCCGCTCCAAGTGAGTGTATGCACAATCTACTTAAAAACAACCTCAAGATTACAGCACTAGTGTAAAGGAGGTGTGAATGAATGCGAGAAAAAAATTGAAATGAAGTTTATGCTGAAGATAAAGAAAAACCTAAAATTTTAATGGAAATAAGGGCTCTTCTTCTTATTATTATTATTTTTTTCTCGTCTCTTTCGTCACGTGTAGCGCTGGCGCATTCTTCTCACTGGCGGCGGCCAAGCTTCTTCTCTTCACAATGGTGCCACTGGCTACCCAAAGTCTGAGAGTTTGCTATAGCTCAATGAGGCTACATTAAATTTTAAAATTTTATTATAAAAAAAACTGAATATTAGAGCGATATGAAGCTTCCTCTGTACTGAAACCTCTGTTGTTGTAACATCTGCTGTATCTCTGTCCCACTCCTTTGTTGTGCTAGGCCTCTTGCTGCTGCTGCTGTATTTCAGTCTTTGAACAATACCAAGGCAATGAAGCGCTCGTTTGTGTTTGGATGATGCGCTCGCTCGCTCTGCTTTATATATATATATATAAACAATGAACGTTGATGATGTGCTCTCTACCACACCTAAATGATATGTGTGTGTGTGTGTGTGTGTGTGTGTGTGGGTGGGTGTGTGTATATGTATATGTACATCTACATGTATGTATATTCATAACCTCTATTGTTAAATGGGGATGCATATGTGATCATTATTTACACATGTTTATTTGGGATATTCTGTTTTGAATGCACCTTTTATTTATATCATTTTCTAAGATTAATCTACTTAATCAACTCTGTGCATTGGTATGATCAAAGAAGAAGAAGCAACCAACTGTGACGACTTCTGTCTCGAGCAATAGGGTAATCCTAAACATGAAGATATTTTTGATGATCTAGGTATGCCTAAACCTATTGTAAAGAAAGTTTCACCTCATATGCTTCTAAAAATGAAAGTAAAAATTATCGATAAGTAAATATCTTGCATGATGACGAAAGTGCGCATGATTTCATTTTCAAAAATCTTGTGCATTATCTTAAGTTGAATGCTATTTCTTTAAAGTATAAGATTAAGATTGCTTTTCAAGGAATAGAGTGCAAGTACACTAAGGAAGTGAAAGATGTGGTTTTATCTATTGCACCATATAGACAATCTCGCACTTTTCTTATTGCACCTTTACACTCATATGATATTATTCTCAGTATGCCATGGAGACATGAGCACAATTCTTACATTAATTATGATTATTCTCATGACTTATCTTTTGCATTCAATGGCAAGAATGTATGTTTGAAATGTTACAAGAATCTAGTGGTTATGTACTCCTTAGCTATACCCAAGCCAAGCGAGTAATAATAAGGAAAAAGGAAAAGACTTATCTAGTCATGGTTAATGAGCTTACCGCCGCTACTAAACTAACTTCTAAGGACACCTCATATGAGCCATTCATTTCACAATTTTTAGATTGTTTTCTCAATCTAACCTCTATGGTCAAGTGGAGACGCCTATGGAATCATTATGTACATATGTTTATCGGAGATATTCTATTTTGGATACACCTTTTTTTACGTCATTTTCTATTGAACTTAAATCAGGTTATCATTAGGTTAGAAGGGCCAAAGAAGATGTCTATAAGATTACCTTTTGTACCAAAATGGGTCATTATGAGTTTTTAGCAATGCCTTTTATACTAATGCTCTAGCTACATTTTTCAAATTGACCTCAAATCAGGTTATCATCAAGTTAGAATGGCTGAAGAAGATGTCTATAAGACTACCTTTTGCATGCAAACAGTTTGTTTTATAAGTTTTTAGTAATACCTTTTGGACTTACTATATATTCCTAAAGCACCAACATTTTGTGGTTGTTTTCTTTGATAACATCTTGGTCTTTAGCAAAGGTGAAGATGAGCACAAAACGCACCTAGAGACAGTATGCAATATTTTGAAGGAGAACTAACTCTATGCCAATCTAGACGCAAATGATGCACCCAAAGGAAAATGTAACAACTCCATAAAACATATGGTCGTGTCGACAATCATCTCGCAGGAAGCAAACGCACATAGCTCATAGTCAGCATCATGCAAAGTTAGTTGGGAATCGATGCCATCACTCGATTTAGCATAACTCGAAACATACGAGGCATGATCCACTGTATCTATACGTATATGCATGATCTAAACTATGCATCACATCCTCATGTGCAAATTCCTCTATGTGTGCATGATCCTCCAAAGTCAGAATATGATTAACATGATCATTATAAACGTCACTGTCACTAAAGATTGACAACATATCCACATGTTATATGTACATTATGTGTGCTATGTTATATACACATTATGTGTGCATATACTAGGAGGTTAACCCACATTAGACTTGTGAGCATGGGAGCATGGGAACAAGGTCTAGTGGAGCATGGGTTAGGACTAACCTTAAGGGTTAAGGTTAGGGTCAGGCATCCAAGGGTCACACATGAGGAATGGAAAGTCAAGAGTCACTCGAGGGCCCTCCTATATAATAGGGGCATGGGGCACACTCAAGGGGGCTTGGAGGCTAGGAAGCTTGAGGCTTATGCTATGGTCTCTTATGTAGAGGTCCATATCTACTCATCTACCATTTCACACTTTAGCTACATGCTATTGGATTGGAGCTATACCTCTTGATGGTATGGGACATCAAGGTAGAGGTATGATGTATTTCATTTATTATTCATGTGTGCATCCCTTGGGCTCAGGGGTGGTTGGGTGGTTGAGTTTATGCCTGATTTATGCATAACAATTATCTAGAGAGATCTTAGGGTTTTAGCAGTGGTATCAGAGCAATCTCTATTTAATTGTTGTTGATTTTTTTTAGTAAATTTTAATATTTACTAATAAAATATTATTTTTTATTGATTTACGTTGATGAATTGCACGTGGATCATCGATTTGGTGATTGGAACGTGTGTAACTACAATTCAATGGACGAATCGACGTTGCGGGGAAATTCCGTGAGTTAATGCTATTTTTTCCTATTTTTTATGGTTAAAATCAAGCATTAATGGAATTTTTTACAAAAATACCATAAAGTTTATGGTGGATATTTTTGTAGAATGGATTCCCTAAATTTCTAGAAATTTTAGAAATTTTATCCTAATTTTTTAGGAATTTTTTGAGCTTTTTTTTAATTTAAAATGTATTTTTATACATTTTTTGCGGGTTTTTTCCGCGGGAATGCGATCAAATTTCTGTCAATTTCTACTGAAATTCAGTAGTAGGGGACAGCGTGTTGATGCATGAGATGCTCTCCCATGTGCGTGGGACTCTCTCCATCTCTCAAAATCTGATTTTTCCTTCTTTTTTCTGTGAGAAAATCTCTTCAAAATGATTTTTTTTAACATTAATGATAATTATGATTAAAGAAAGTTTAATTAAAAACTTTAATCATGGATTAAAGTAATCTGTGATTAACAGAGGGGAGGAGAAAGAGATTGGAAGGAAGAAGAGGGAGAGGAAAGAGGGGAGAAGAAGGAGAGGAGGGAGTTTTCACTCCCTCTCTCACTGTTTTTCGCGCAGGCGGCGTGAGTGGGGGACTGCGCTGCAGCCGGGCGAAAAAAATCGCCCCCCCCCCAAAAAAAAATCAAAATGGCTATAAGCTTATTAAAGCTTTTTTTTTTCATTTTTTTAAAAAAATGAGTTTTTTTATTTAAAAAAAGCTTTTGGATTTATTTCAAAAAAAAGCTTGGAAAAATCCTGGAAATTACTGAAAAATATGGGATTTGAGGAAAAAAATCTTTGAAAAATTCCTGGAAATTTCTTAATGAAAATTTTTGGCTTTTCATCTTCCGAAAAACCTTTGGCTTTCCGTTTTCCCGAAACCTTTTGGCTTTTCGAACTCCGAAAAAACTTTTGACCTTCCGTATTCCGGAAACCTTTGACCTTTCACATTCCGATTTTTTTTTTGGCTTTTCATTTTCCCAAAACTTTTGGCTTTCCGTATTCCGGGAAAACCGTTGGAATTCTGAAATTTTTTGACCGTTCGTATTCTAAATGCGTTCGGGGTTGATTAAAAATTTCAAAAAAATTCCTGAAAATTAGTGAAAAATTAGACAAAGGTTATTTTAAATTTCGGAAAAATGTGGAGTTGGTGTTTGGCATGTGGTGTGTCCATTCGGGCGCCCGTGACCATTCAAATTCCTTTAAAATTATATTTTTTGACCCAAAAATTTAGAAAAATCCATTAAAATTAAAAATTTTCATTGGATTTGAGAATTGTCGAGCGGAATTGAAAATTTCGTGAACGATGGGATTCTTAGGAAAAATTAGGAATATTCTGAAATTATTTTTAGAAATCCTTAAAATTGATATTTTTAAAATATCAATGGTATTTTGGCAAATTAAATTGCTAAAAATTTTCTCAAAAAATATAGGTTTGGAATACCATAAGATAGGTTTGGTGGAATTCAAAATTATTATATTTTGAGGTCCTATAAATTAGAAAAAATTTAGAAAAGATCATGATAATTCTTTTTCTCGAGAATTTAATATTTTCGAGGGTTATTTAATGTTGAAGTACGTTTTCTCGTATTGACATTAGATTGATGCGGGTTATTCGCATATTATTAATACGATTTTTTCTCATATTAATGGATATTTATGTTTGGATTAATTCTAAACGATGTATTCATGATTTTTTACCATTGTTTAGCCATTCTTTTTGGACATGTTCCTTATTTTCTTTTCATGGCTATAATTTACGTTCAAAGTGTGTTTCACCTTTGACACTTTTCCATGATAATTTATTTTGCACTTATTTAAGTGTGATTTGTGCTTAATTTCTTAAGCCTCTATCATGGGTTAGTTGATCGGTTTATTTTGGTGGATTTCTATTGGATGTTTTCCAAGTTTTATATGGACTCATCAGGTTCTGCCTAGATCACTTGTGTCTAGGGTTTTTTTTTATTGAGTGCTACACACATGTGTTTCATTTTCTTACTTTGGAGTTTTATTTGAATAACATAACGTTCATATACTCCAGATTGATGAGTTGGCCACCAATTTTAAAGCTTCTTTTGGCATGATTTATGTCCATTAGATAGTATGCATTGATTTTTATGATCAACTATGGTTTTTATGGATTTAAGGAGCTTCTATGCTTTTATCCATGGTTTTATAAGGATCTTTTGATCTTTTGAATAATTACATGTGCTTTGAAGGTAGCATTTGCCTTCGTTTTTTGCACGTAATTTTGGAGTATATTTCTTATACTCTTATATATATTCCAACTCGGATACCTAGTTGCTTATATATCTAGGTGAGTTATTTTTCTACCCTAACTTTATTGTGTTTTGGGTAGTTATCATTAGAAAGGCGCCAATAATACAATTTCTTTTCTAATGATGTACTCAGAAGAAGTTATTCCTTGATGTAGTCTCAAGTATATAGAGACAGATTTAGTATGTGAAAGTCTGGATAAGGCCATCTTATTCCTTTTACACAAGATTTTATTCATATTTTCCTAGACGGCATACTAGGGAGTTTCAAATTGTTAAGGTATGTATGGGTGGTATCATGGTGGTATGGGACGCTAGTGATCCCTCACATATATTATCTTATGGGATAATTTGGGCTCAAGATTGTTGCTTTGCTTACATCACTTAGCATGTTGACCTCAACATTCAAAGACAATCTTATTTTCTAAATTCACTAGAAGTTATATTGTGGGCATTCTCTAGATAAATTTCTTTTATCTATAGCCTGCATGTTGTGATGAGGGTAATCTCATCGGTATTTTCACATATTGAAATCTCTTTCTTTAGAGTTCAAACAAGTTTATCTTGTTGTGTTCGGATAAGGAAATTTGGATTCTTCCTTTGTTGGCATTTCTTTCTCTAGTTCCGTACTTTAGGTGATTTACACAATCAACCTGATAGGTTTACGGATGGACATATGTGACTCATCGAGACGTTGATGACTCTATGTTGATATGGGTAACTCGAGACGTCGATTATTCCATATGCAGATGTGGGTATGTCGGGGCGCCGATGAATCCCCGGTTTCTGCTGTTATAATGCTATGCTTTCCTACTTACCAAACTTTTGAGCTGCAACCAATGATCCATCTATGTCTTGTTGGAACTAAGAAAGCCACACATCTGGACTTGTGACAGAGAAGGTGAAAGTGCTTGTTCACTCTAAGTACTCTTGTTTCATATGCCTACTTACCTATAGAATCTTGAGCTATCTAGCATGATATTCTAAGGATTAAAGCAAAGGAGCTGGACAATGATTAAAGCAAAGGAGCTGGACAATATCAACTCAGTATTTAAGCCTTGCCCATGTGGGACTCTCGACTTTGCCTCTTTAGGGCCCACTGGCATCAACTCAAGCTCTTAAAGAGCTTTTAGATGGCATACAACAACACTTCTATGCCAGTGCTCGAAAAAAATCTATTTTTTCAAAAGTTAGAAAACCTTCATATATAAAATTAAAAAATTATCAATGAAGAGTTTTATTTAAATTTTTGAAGGTATTTGTATTATATTCCCTCAAATTTTGCAAGCATTGGCACCTTCAAGCTATAAATGTGCAGGGTATTTTTTTAAATTTGAAAGTGATATTACACTAAACCCGAGGTTTTTTTTTTGCGCTGTGAATCTATGTTGTTGTTGCGTTGTGGAGTGGGCATATAAATCAGATCTCTATGGTGCCCACTGAGGACAACATAGCGCTTTTTCTCTAGGCAAAAGGCGGATGTTACTAGTTTTGGTTGGTACTTGCAATTGCACATCTGACCTGTTAAAGTCTTAACATCTGTGACGGCAAAATCCTGATAACAAGGAGCATCAGTACCACTAGAGGAATCAGGTGTAAGCCCAATAGCAGAAAGGCTTTGGCTCCAAGGAGATGCTCACGCGACCTCAAACTGCAACTGAGGAAGATCACTCCGCACAAGATCCTTTCCTTTCTTCTCATAGTAGTGAGCGAGCGCATCCATCATCGCTCTTTTTCACAGTGATTGAAGCATATAAGCTCATCAGAGTCCTACAGCAGCCTCGGGTGTACGCTCCAACAGCTCAACATTTTCAATTGCAGCTGCGATATTGAAGAGAAAAATTGGATAATGAGCGTAGAGTAGCAAAAAAGTAATAATAATGCGGACATGCCTGCAGGCGACTGCAGCAGATCTCTCTTTTAATAAGAGCAAATATAGGCGACAGCGTTGCAATCTCTCTCCGACTCCATTTCACTACTCGTAGTGCTCGTATAGGCGTCTGGAGCAGCAGCATTGCAGTCTCTTTCCGACTCCATTTCAATACCAGCAGGCACAACGGCTGCATGGAGTCAAGGTGTAGAGATAGCATTCTTATGGGTAGAGTTCTTGTATTTGAGAAGTCAGGGATAGTGCATGAGAGTAGTGATGAGAAAAATGAGAGTAGTGATGATTTTTCTCAGGTTAGACCTCGTAGGAGAGGTCGGATTATACATATGGATCTAGAGAGCTTTATATTTGATGTTGACATTTTTTTAGATCACGTGTTGAAGGAGATGGACGCTACCTATGAGAATGACCTTAGTGATCTTGGAGATTTTGGGGATAGTGATTTTATGGAGGATACCACTTATCTTTTATGTGTAGATACTTTATCAGTATTCAGTGAGATGATGATGCTTATGATGGGTGGTGATCCTATTGATCATGTCTTTGCTTTGGGGGACCACACATATACACAAAGTTTCACACATGAGGGCATGTTACATATTGTGGATCGTGCCTACATACACATTGATGCAGTGGATCATGCCCCAGATGATTCGAGCTATGCTATAGTGGATGACGACATTGATTCACATGAGTTCCTACATGATGCCGACTTTGAGATGAGGTGTCCATGATTTTCTATATGACCCTAGTTTCTTTAGAGCCGGGACATTCATCTTCGGGTGTGCACATCATATGCCACTTAGGATGTATAGTAGTTGATTATATGACATACCATTCTGATGCACTTGTGACATCTCTTGGTTTTGATCTACATGGACTATTCGACATTTCAGTTAGGATTTTTTCTTCCATTTGGTGGATACCTTGGATGTTAGTTCCATGTTTTAGCCGTGAGGATGGGTTTATGAGCTTTCCTTTTGACCCAGGAGCTATTGTCCATTAGGAATCTTTTGGACCCAAAGAGGGCCTCTTGGATTAACTTTTGATTAGGAATGGACCAATAGGAAGAGGGCTGGGTGCACATTTTTTACTTCTTTGACCCTAGGGGGCCTAGGCTTTGGTTTGCTAATGGGGCCTAATTACTACTCTTGTCCCCCCACCTCTTGGGCCCAAACTTAGAGGTCCCCCCACCTCTTGGGTCCAAACTTAGAGGTCCCCCCACCTAGACTCGCGCAGATAAAAAACCCTAAAAACTGAAAATTTTTAATTTTTTTCCCAAAAGTGTGTTTTCCCTCTCAAACTTCCCCCCAACATACTCTAGGTTTGGAAAGCTCATTTTGAACCTCTTTCTTCCTCTTCTAAGCTCTCCATTGCTGCAGAAACTCCATACCTCTCAAGCTCTCCCTCCTTGTCAAGCTTCCTCAGTCTCAAGCTCCCTCTCCCTCTTTCTTCCTTTTCTAAGCTCTCCATGGCTGCAGAAACTCCATCCCTCTCAAGCTCTCCCTCCTTCTCAAGCTCCCTCCCTCTCAATCATCTCCCTCTCTCTCTCTCTCTCTCTCTCTCTCTCTCTCTCTCTCTCAAGGTCCCTCCCTCTCCATTGCTGGTGTGCAGAAACTCTATCCCTCTTTAGTCTACTCTAGGTTCAGGAAGCCTATTCTCAAACTCTAACCCTCTTTTAAGCTTTCCATTGCTACACTGAAAACCCTGAACTTTCTCTCCTCTCCACTCTTCTGTTGTAAAACAAGCTTTTCTTTTCCCTTCTTCTCTTTTCTTACCACCATGGCCTTTTCCAGTAATATGAGAAGACCTAGGGAGAAGGTGGAAGAGCTTGTGCTGCATAACACAAGAAATGAGAATGGAGTTTGGGCTCCAACAAGATTCAGGGTTGGGGCTTGGGTCTACATGCAACCAAGCTCTAAGGGACCACATCGAGTGCGTCAACTAGGGAATATGCTACATCATTGGAAAGGAACCACATCGAGTGCGTCAACTAGGGAATATGCTACATCATTGGAAAGGGCAGCTACAAGGCTTCAAGCATACTAAGAAGGAAGGACTAGTTGCCATAGTGCAACATGTGTATACCCTTGGAGACCTGTACATTCAAGGCCAACGACCAAGGTTTCCTTCAAATTGTCAGTGTAACATAAACACAGCTTTAACAACATGCTAATATTGGATTTTTTGTTTCAAATTTTCTTATGATTCTCCATTTTCTTATGTCTCTCTGCAAATATTTTTCCCTCTAATTATATTGAGGAACAACCACTCCAAAGCCTCACTGGAGTTTTCTATGCTATGCATGCATCCATTGGAGAGGCAATGTTTGTATCTCAAAGCCCAAGTGATCTTGTATACAGAACAATATCTTTTTCTTTTCTCACTCATATTTTGTAGATAAAAAACCAGGTTTATTTGGCAAGCTAGAAGAGATCCCTAACCCCCCTCTTTTAACAATCCCGAATGGCCCAAACCTGATGCTTGGACCATCTTATGCTTAAAGTTTAAGATGGTAAGTGATATCAAGACATCACTCAAGCTTTCAAAGGCATCTAGGTCAGTAGGGCTAAATTAGTTTTGTCCTTTACATATTTTTGTGCACATGTTCAATTCCATGCCAATGCACCAAACAAAAATAATGTATATTTGTAAGGAGGTACGGTCTGACCTCATTCAAGGATAACTAAGAGAGGCTTGGGAGGTTAATGAGGGGTCACATCAAGGTGATGTGTACAAGTGCAATGTAGTAGATTCTATAGTGTCTTTCAGGTTCTTGAAGGCACGCTCTATTTTGTACATGCGTCTGCACTACCAAAGATGGATGCAAAAGCACAGGACATGGATCCCACTTCAAGCCTCAGAAGAAGAAATTATGCCTATTGAGGTAGCTGTGATGATGCAAAATGGATGGATTGAGCGAGTGGTAGCAAGCAAGCATTGGAGCCTAACAGACCTGCGTCAACACTTTAGCATCATAGGCTTTGACAATGTGGAAGAGTCAAGTTTCAAGTTGATGAGAAGAAAGGTATATCTGATTCCACTTCATGTCTAGAGTTAACCCTTACACTTTCTGGTTATTGTGCCACTTTCTATATTTTTACAGATTGAGAAGCGTAAGGAGGGGACAACCATGGTCTCTCAGAATCATGGCAAATGGGGGACCTTGAATTTTCAGCAGAGCAAGGTGCATAGCCCTACCAACACATAGTAGACATGTGGAAGAGCTTGAAGATGAACTGAGTATATGGGAAAATAGCCTCTGTTTTGATGCACGTGGTGAGGGGCAAGAGTTTCAGGATCGAGGTGAAGGCAATGACAAGCTTTCAAGTCAACAAGGAGATGAAGATCAACATGAAGTAAATGTCACAAGAGGGGCAAAAAATGAAGACATTATAACAATTTTAGATTAGATAACATGCTTGTAATTTTGTAGCAGGTTCTTTTTTAACCAATCTTTATTTAATTGAAATCTTAATATTTTTACAAACTGTAATTTTTTTGTCTAGCGGTCTAGTGTGAAAAGGCCAAACTTTAAATTTTAACTATAAATAGCCAAAGGTACCTTCTTTCTCATTTTCATGCAATAGAAACCAAGCACGAGCTCACACTATCTCTTTGCATTCACATGGATACCCACTTTGACAACTTTTGTGAGTTCCTCTCCACCACCCCGTGGGTGGGCAAGAGCGAGCTCTTTGTCATGTTCTCTCGTGAAGTCGACTTTGAAAAGTCGCTCGCCCTTGCATCCCAACATTATGAGACACATATTGCATACATGGAGCAATACTTGGCTCCCCACTCCATCTCCTTTCCCCATTGCCGCAATGATCGATGGGTGCCTATTGAGCTGCTTAAGTGCATTCAACAAAATGCCCACCCCTACATCCAGCGCCTTGAATGCTTCATCGACATCTGCATCCCCGCAAGAGCTTACTGTACCTTCAATAAGCAGGAGGTGAAGAGGTTGGGGAAGGGCAATTTAGGAACTAGGTTCCTCTCGTGGCTCACCACTTTTGCGTTCCTCATCAGCGAGCGATGAGGATTCGGATGAGGAGGTAGAGATGCCTGCATTGCAGTTGGCAGGGTATTTGAGGGATGACAAGGAAGTGAAGGCAGTAGGAACGAGTGCTGGTGTAGAAGAGCAGCTTGTATCAGAGCACTTTCTAGAGGGTGCACAATCTGCAGAGCTGAACAGCCCACTGTAGTAGAAGATGCGGGGCCATCTTCCCCACACGAGGAGCGCAAGGTGCTGCTAGAGCTTGAGATCAATCTCTTGAGCACCATTGTGGGTGGAAGGTGAAGAATACTTATTTCTTCATGACCTTGAAAGGACAGTTGGCTTGAGAATGGATGAATGCTTGGGCATTATATGCACGTGATGTGAGGTGGACCTTGATACGTCCAACCTCGGTCCTCACCTAGATAGTGCTATATTACCCCTTGGAGAATCTATCGCAGAGACAGTTACTTTAGTCTGTGGTTGAGACCGTGGAGCAAGCCCTAGTTCTTCCAGAGGAGGAATTCACAACCTTACAAGACAAGCTAGAGGCTGAAAAGGATACCCTTGCTCTGCTGCTGGAGTAATGGAGGAGACCAAAGCACCAAAAAAGGATGAGGCTAAGTCCTCGACGATTGACCGCCCCACCAGCACCCCCACCAGCACTTTGGCAAAAGAAGACATTGAGCAAGAGGTAATAATTGACCTTTTACAACCTAGAAACATTTGTAATTATGTATAGGAAAATATTTTGATTTTTCCTTTGATTGCAGAGGGTTGTTGAAATTGACGCATTTGCTGGGAGAGGCGGCAGAAGCAGAGACCAGGCCAAGGTCCATGGACATGATGCTGCGTTGGCACACTATCTTGGTCGACTTCCTGTGGTGGATGGCATCGCCATTATCCCCACAGGGACTACACCCCTCAATCTGCCTTCACTCTCTTCTTTTTGAAAGCCCTCTCTAAGGTGCTCTATGTAGCCTCTATGGCACAGAGCACCAAATGTATAGTTCTGATTAAAAAATCCCTTGCCTTCGATGTTTTTGGTTCTGGATTTAGGGGTAAGCTTCTTGCTCGTATAAGTATAGCCAAAAGCATAGGCATAGAGGATCCTCAAGAAATAGCCCAATCACTCCTTGAGCAGCACACTTTGCCCAATAACAAGAGAAGGAAGCTCAATATTGTAAGAAAGCTTTTGTAAAGATGATGTATCATTTCTTATTATGAATACAATATAATTTTTGCAAACTTATTTTCATCAAGTATATCATTGTTTTTTCTAGTTTGTACCATCAATGTTTTTGTGAATGCATTAGAAATGACCCTGAGAGCCTGGGGGAGTAGTGCCGCCAGAACAGTGCAAATTTTAAGCCTGCACCGTTGCTGTATTCACACTGTTTTGGCATAGCTTCCCCAGCCCTTCAGGAGCAATTCTAATGCATTGAATGATAAATAATGTATTTTTACACATGATTAAAGGTATTTTTATCTTGTAAATTATTGTTTCTCATAATCAATGTACTCAACTTGATTATAAATGCATCAAAAATGATTCTGAGTGGCTGGGGGAGCAGTGCCAGAACATTGCAAATTTTCAGCCTGCACCGCTACTGTAGAGCTCAAATTCACACTGTTTTGGCATAGCTTCCCCAGCCCTCCAAGAGCAATTATGATGCATTGGATGACAAATAATATATTTTTATACATGATTAAAGGTATTTTTATTTTATAAATTATTATTTTTATAATTAATGTACTCAACTTCATTATAAATGCATCAGAAATGATCCTGAGTGGTTGGGGGAGCAAAAGGTTACAAATGAAAACCTAACTAAACTTACTTTCTTAGCCTTATTACATCTAGATTTATGCTGGTGCGTGCACAACCCAACGCCTCCCTTGTATCCTCATTCGTGCACGCCAAGCACCATGCCTATGGGGAGCATTGGTCTGCAACCATTCAAGCCGAGCAGGACTTTTTGTAGCCTTGCATGCCTCTTGCGCAAGCTTAGATTGTTGGGCCTGCTCCCTAACCAATACCCTTCTAAAGGTTGTGCGTTAAAATCAATTGAACATCTCTTGTAGATAGTGTGTTCCTCCTACAAAAGCTCCTCCTATAAAATCAATTGAACACACTATCTCTTGTAGATAGTGTGTTCCTCCTACAAAAGCTCCACCTCCATGTCTTTGATTTTTGAAATAAACTCCTCTTGCTTTATAATGTGATTTCTCCATCCCTTGGGTACTCATGTCGAGCGATTCATACTTGTTGAAATACGCACCATGCGTATAAACTATGTGATGTACACATGACAATAGAATTTAATTAGAAAAATTCAAGGTTAAAACACCAATTTATTCTTTTATTGTACAACTTACCATATAGTGTGTTACTTTACTCTCTCCCCAAGCACCTAGCACACTTTTGGTGAATTCTATGATATGTTGTTGGAATGATGCTCGTTCTTGGGCAGTTGTGCTACTTTGATTCATAATGCGAACCATGTTTATGAAATTTATCCAAAGCTGTTTGCGCGCATATTTACAAGAGCTGGCATTGGACAATCTACATTTGTGGTGATTGCACACAGGTCTCTCCAGAGTCCCCAAGTCTTCTTTTGCTGGCTTCTCCAAAAATCTCCTTGCCTTTGATCCAGTCATGGACCTTTTGATGAGCAACCTCGTATGACATACCAGAGGCCTGCTTATTCACTCCAATTTTCACGTTTCTGCCATGGCAGCCCAGAGAATTTAAAAGATGCTCTAATTTACCAAGGGCTACAACTTTCCTCTCTTGTGTAGGCATTGTGAATGCATAATCAATATGGCACTTAAGCAATCAATCAAAGATTCTCATGAATGCATGAAGTGTACAAAAGTGAATATTCTTTAGTGGAAAATTGAATATTCTTTAGTTGAAAAGTGAATATTCTTTAGTGGAAAATTAATGATGGGGCTCCAATTTGAATTCCTGTTTGGTTCTCCTAGCATATCATGAGACATGACACCTTCCACCCATCTTGCATTTGGTTGTTCCTCATCTTCATATCAGTTGACTCGGTTGGATCTTCTGCATCTTCTTGTTGCTTCTTCCCTTTCTTGGGACCTTTCGAGGCATCCTTCCCAACAAAACCAACCTTCTGTATACCTTTTCTATTTGTCTTTTTCTGCCTAGGAATATCAATATGAGCATTGCAATATGGACAAGGCCATCTTGATGTCACGCCTTGAGCACAACCCATCATGCATTTAATTGTCTTCAAATCTCCCCCAAGATGCCAATCCACCTTGAACTTTCCTATGTATTCTACATCTAAAAGTTGACCATCAATTTGCTTTTTGATTACATCTGTTATCCAGGGAGTCCTTTCAAACATCCATGTCAATACCTCATGTGTCTCCTTCCGTACCTCGAATGCACCAAGCCACTTAAGGGCCCTCTTATATAATAGGGACATGGGGCACACTCAAGGGAGGCTTGGGGGCTTGGAGACTTAGGCTATGGTCTCTTGTGTAGAGCTCCATATCTACTCACCTACCATTTCACACTATAGCTACATGCTATTAGATTGGAGTTATTCCTCTTGATGGTATGGGACATCAAGGTAGAGGTATGATGTATTTCATTTGTGAATCCCTTGGGCTCAAGGGTGGTTGGGTGAATGAGTTTATGCTTGATTTATGCATGTTTATGCATAACAATTATCTAGAGAGATCTTAGGGTTTTAATAGTGGCATCAGAGCAATCTCTAGTTAATTGTTGTTGATTTTTTTTTTAAGTAAATTTTAATATTACTAATAAAAATGTTATTTTGTTGACTTGTGTTGATGATTTGCACGTGGATCATTGATATCATGGTTGGAATGTGTGTTACTACAATTCAATGGACGAATCGACGTTGCGGGGGAATTTCGTGAGTTTAATGCTATTTTTTCCTATTTTTTATGGTTTGAAATAAGCATTAATAGAAATTTTTACAAAAATACCACATATTTTATTGTGGATATTTTGGGTAGAATGGATTCCCTAAATTTCTAGAATTTTTATGAATTTTTTTCTAATTTTTTTAAAAAAATTAGAGCATTTTTATAGTTAAAAATATATTTTTAATACATTTTTACGGGTTTTTTCGCGGGTATGCGATCAAATTTCTGTCGATTTTCTGCTCAAATGCAGTAGGGGACAGTATGTTGATGCATGAAATGCTCTCCCGTGTGCGTGGGACCCACTCCACCTCTCAATTCTGATTTTCCCGTGTGAATTTCTCTTAAAAGGGATTTTTTAATCAAACATTAATCCTAATTAATGTTAATTATGATTAAAGATTTAATTAAAAACTTTAATCAAAAGATTAAACTTAATCTCTCTGTTATAACAGAGAGAGAAGAAGGGGAAATTGGGTGGAGAAGATGAAGAGAAGGAGTGGAGATGGAGAGGAGAGTTGATACTCTCTCTTTCTCTCAAATTTTGGCGCACGCCTGGGGGGGATTGCTGCAGGCGGCCAGCGAAAATCGCCACCCCTCCCCCAAAAAAATCAATTTTATAAGGTTTTGAAAAAACCTTAGTTTAAAAAGTTTTTTTTTTACTTTTAAAAATATATAAAACAAGAGTTTTTATTTCCAAAAAAAGGGCATTTTGAAAAAAGCCCAAAAAAGAGAGGAAAATCCGAATTTTGAGAAAAAAAATTCTCTGAAAATTTCTAGAATTTATTTTCTTGAAAACTCTTGGCTTTCTGCATTCCCGGGAAACCATTTGGCTATCCGAATTCCGGGAAATCTTTTGACTTTCCGTATTCCGGAAACTTTTGACCTTTCACATTCTGTTTTTTTTTTGTCTTTTCATTTTCTGAAAACTTTTGGCTTTCTATATTCTGGAAAAACTGTTGGGATTCTGAAATTTTTTGACCGTTCGTATTCTAAATGCGTTCGCGAGGGGGGGGTTAATTTAAAATTTTAAAAAAATTTCCTAAAAATTAGTGAAAATTTAGACAAAGGTTATTTTAAATTTTGAGAAAATGTGGGGTTGGTGTTTGGCATGTGGTGTGCCCATTCGAGTGCCCGTGACCATTCAAATTCCTTTAAAATATATATTTTTGACCCAAAAATTTAAAAAAATCCATTAAAATTATAAATTTTCATTGGATTTTGCAGGCGGAATTGGAAATTTCATGAATGATGGGATTCTCAGGAAAAATAAGAAATATTCTAGAAATTATTTTTAGAAATCTTAAAAATTAGTATTTTTAAAATATCAATGGTATTTTGGTAAAATTATTTGCTAAAAAATTTCTAGAAAAATATAGGTTTGGAATGCCATAAGATAGGTTTGGTGGCGTATTTTGGGGCCCTATAAATTAGGAAAAAATCATGATAATTCTTTTTTCTCGAGAATTTAATATTTTCGAGGGTTATTTAATGTTGAAGTACGTTTTCTCGTGCTGACATTAGATAGATGCAGGTTATTCACATATTATTAATACGATTATACCTCGTATTAGTAGATATTTTTGTTTGGATTAATTCTAAACAATGTCTTCATGATTTTTTGCCATTGTTTAGCCATTCTTTTTAGACATATTCCTTAATTTCTTTTGATGGCTATAAATTGCGTTCAAAGTGTGTTTTACCTTTGACACTTTTCCATGATAATTTATTTTGTACTTATTTAAGTGTGGTTTGTGCTTAATTTCTTAAGCCTAAGATAAATTCTATCATGGATTAGTTGATCGGTTCGTTTTGGTGGATTTTATTGGATGTTTTCCAAGTTTTATATGGACTCATCAGGTTCTACTTAGATCACTTGTATCTAGGGGTTTTTTAATGAGTGCTACACACATGTGTTTCACTTGCTTACTTTGGAGTTTTGCTTGAACGACACCACGTTCATATACTCCGAATTGATGAGTTGGCCACCAATTTTAATGCTTCTTTTGGCATGATTAATGACCATTAGATGGTATGCATTGATTTTTATGATCAACTATGGTTTTCATGGATTCGAGGAGCTTCTATGCTTTTATCCATGGTTTTATAAGGATCTTTTGAATAATATCATGTGCTTTGAAGGTAGCATTTACCTTTGTTTTTTGCACATAATTTTGGAGTATATTGCTTGTACTCTTGTACATATTCCAACTCTCAGATACCTAGTTGCTTATATATCTAGGTGAGTTATTTTTCTACCCTAACTTTATTGTGTTTTGGGTAGTTATCATTAGAAAGATGTCAATTAATTCAAAATTCTTTTCTAATGATGTACTCGATAAGGGTTATTCCTTGATGTAGTCTCAGGTATATAGAGACAGGATTTGGTATGTGAAAGTCTTGATAAGGCCATCTTATTCCTTTTATACATGATTTTATTCATATTTCCTAGACGGCATACTAGGGAGTTTTCAAATTGTGAAGGTATGTATGGGTGGTATCATGGTGGTATGGGACGCTAGTGATTCCTCACATATATTATCTTATGGGATAATTTGGGCTCAAGATTGTTGCTTTGCTTACATCACTTAGCATGTTGACCTCAACATGCAAAGACAATCTCATTTTCTAAATTCACTAGAAGTTATAGTGTGGGCATTCTCTACATAAACTTCTTTTATCTATAGCCTGCATGTTTTGATGAGGGCAATCTCATCGACATATTCACTTGTTGTAATCTCTTTCTTTAGAGTTCAATGAGTTTATCTTAATGTGTTCGGATTAAGAAAATTTGGATTTTTCCTTTATTGGCATTTCTTTCTCTAATTTCGTACTTTAGGTAATTTATACAGTCAATCTAATGGTTTACGGATGGACATATGTGATTCATTGAGACACTGATGACTCTCTATGTTGATATGGGTAACTCGGAATATCGATAATTCCATCAACAGATGTGGGTATGTCGGGGCACCAATAAATCCCTGGTTTCTGCTGTTATAATGCCATGTTTTCCTACTTGATTCCAAATGGTTTACAACGAGGAAGTTACATTGAATGTGAATTGCTCTGATCATCCGCAGTCTGATGGGCAAACAGAGCATATGAATCAGATTGTAGAGTATATGCTTTGTGTATATATCTCTAGAAAATCATCATATTGGGAAAATATATTCCAATGATGGAATTCGCCTATATCAATTTTAAACATACGGCTATTGATTTTAGTCCGTTCATGCTTATGTATGGGTATTAATCCAGGGCACCTATTGATGTCGGTCTTAAGGGCATCAAGCTTGATGCATCGAGGGATTTCTTGCGTGAAATGCTGACCGAAGCTTGGGATTCTATCAGGAGTGCTCAAGATAAGGCACGGTTTTATGCTGATAGGGGACGCTCATCTCAGTCTTTTGAACCAGGAGCATTGGTTTATTTAAAAGTTCTTAAAGATTTTCAGACTTTGTCAAAAGGAAAATGCTCGAATTTATCTCCTAGATATTGTGGTCAATTTCGAGTTATACATCGGATTGGCACGGTTTCGTTTGAACTAAAACTACCTCCAATTGTTAGAGTTCATCCAGTCTTTCATATCAACAATAGATTGAAAGGAAAACTGGGAGGTGAGGATAACACAGTTACTCCTCAAGAACTCGTTGAAGTCGAATATTTATCCTATGTTCCACATGAACCTGATAAGGTACTTGAATTCAAGGAAAGGAAACTTTGTAGTTGACTAATCCCTGAGGTTAAAATGAGGTAGAAAGATAGGGAAATAGAGGATTCGACTTGGGAGTCGGTTGATATTGTTCAGTGCAGTTCTCCTTCTTTTCATTGCAAGAGTGCAATGTTTTGAGAGAGGGGAAGTATGTTATATGCACATTATGTGTGCATATACTAGGTGGCTAACCCACACTAGGCTTGTGAGCATGGGAGCATGGGAACAAGCTCTAGTGGAGCATGGGTTAGGACTAACTTTAAGGGTTAAGGTTAGGGTCAAGCATCCAAGGGTCACACATGGGAAATGGAGTCAAGAGTCACTTGAGGGCCCTCCTATATAATAGGGCCATGGGACATACTCAAGGGGCATGGGACACACTCAAGGGAGGCTTGGGGGCTTGGAGGCTTAGGCTATAGTCTCTAGTGTAGAGGTCCATATCTACTCACTTACCATTTCACACTATAGCTACATGCTATTGGATTGGAGTTATACCTCTTCATGGTTGGGACATCAAGGTAGAGGTATGATGTATTTCATTTATGATTCATGTGTGCATCCCTTGGGCTCGGGGGTGGTTGGCTGGATGAGTTTATGCCTGATTTATGCACATTTATGCATAACAATTATCTAGAGAGATCTTAGGGTTTTAACATAAAGCCCGAGGACAAAGTCAATTTCACTCAGCTTAAGAATATGTATTTCAGTCTTTGAACAATACCAAGGCAATGAAGCGATCGTTTGTGTTTGGATGATGCGCTCGCTCGCTCTGCTTTATATATATATATATATAAACAATGAACGTTGGGATGTGCTCGCTAGTTCCCTACCACACCTAAATGATGTGTGTGTGTGTGTGTGTGTGTGTGTGTGTGTGTGTGTGTGTGTGTGGGTGTGTGTATATGTATATGTACATCTACATGTATGTATATTCATAACCTCTATGGTTAAATGGGGATGCATATGTGATCATTATTTACATATGTTTATTTGGGATATTCTGTTTTGAATGCACCTTTTATTTATATCATTTTCTAACATTAATCTGCTTAATCAACTCTGTGCATTGGTATGATCAAAGAAGAAGAAGAAGCAACCAACTGCTTGAGTCAACATGATTAATGGTGTGAGAAAGATGTGGAGGGTGACGACTTCTGTCTCGAGCAATAGGGTAATCCTAAACATGAAGATATTTTTGATGATCTAGGTATGCCTAAACCTATTGTAAAGAAAGTTTCACCTCATATGATTCTAAAAATGAAAGTAAAAATTATCGATAAGTAAATATCTTACATGATGACGAAAGTGCGCATGATTTCATTTTCAAAAATCTTGTGCATTATCTTAAGTTGAATGCTATTTCTTTAAAGTATAAGATTAAGATTGCTTTTCAAGGAATAAAGTACAAGTACACTAAGGAAGTGAAAGATGTGGTTTTATCTATTGCACCATATAGACAATCTCGCACTTTTCTTATTGCACCTTTACACTCATATGATATTATTCTCAATATGCCATGGAGACATGAGCACAATTCTTACATTAATTATGATTATTCTCATGACTTATCTTTTGCATTCAATGGCAAGAATGTATGTTTGAAATGTTACAAGAATCTAGTGGTTGTGTACTCCTTAGCTATACCCAAGCCAAGCGAGTAATAATAAGGAAAAAGGAAAAGACTTATCTAGTCATGGTTAATGAGCTTTCTGCTGCTACTAAACTAACTTCTAAGGACACCTCATATGAGCCATTCATTTCACAATTTTTAGATTGTTTTCTCAATCTAACCTCTATGGTCAAGTGGAGACGCCTATGGAATCATTATGTACATATGTTTATCGGAGATATTCTATTTTGGATACACCTTTTTTTACGTCATTTTCTATTGAACTTAAATCAGGTTATCATTAGGTTAGAAGGGCCAAAGAAGATGTCTATAAGATTACCTTTTGTACCAAAATGGGTCATTATGAGTTTTTAGCAATGCCTTTTATACTAATGCTCTAGCTATATTTTTCAAATTGACCTCAAATCAGGTTATCATCAAGTTAGAATGGCTGAAGAAGATGTCTATAAGACTACCTTTTGCACGCAAACAGTTTGTTTTATAAGTTTTTAGTAATGCCTTTTGGACTTACTATATATTCCTAAAGCACCAACATTTTGTGGTTGTTTTCTTTGATAACATCTTGGTCTTTAGCAAAGGTGAAGATGAGCACAAAACGCACCTAGAGACAGTATGCAATATTTTGAAGGAGAACTAACTCTATGTCAATCTAGACGCAAATGATGCACCCAAAGGAAAATGTAACAACTCCATAAAACATATGGTCGTGTCGACAATCATCTCGTAGGAAGCAAACGCACATAGCTCATAGTCAGCATCATGCAAAGTTAGTTGGGAATCGATGCCATCACTCGATTTAGCATAACTCGAAACATACGAGGCATGATCCACTGTATCTATACGTATATGCATGATCTAAACTATGCATCACATCCTCATGTGCAAATTCCTCTATGTGTGCATGATCCTCCAAAGTCAGAATATAATTAACATGATCATTATAAACGTCACTTTCACTAAAGATTGACAACATATCCACATGTTATATGTACATTATGTGTGCTATGTTATATACACATTATGTGTGCATATACTAGGAGGCTAACCCACATTAGACTTGTGAGCATGGGAGCATGGGAACAAGGTCTAGTGGAGCATGGGTTAGGACTAACCTTAAGGGTTAAGGTTAGGGTCAGGCATCCAAGGGTCACACATGAGGAATGGAAAGTCAAGGGTCACTCGAGGGCCCTCCTATATAATAGGGGCATGGGGCACACTCAAGGGGGCTTGGAGGCTAGGAAGCTTGAGGCTTATGCTATGGTCTCTTATGTAGAGGTCCATATCTACTCATCTACCATTTCACACTTTAGCTACATGCTATTGGATTGGAGCTATACCTCTTGATGGTATGGGACATCAAGGTAGAGGTATGATGTATTTCATTTATTATTCATGTGTGCATCCCTTGGGCTCAGGGGTGGTTGGGTGGTTGAGTTTATGCCTGATTTATGCATGTTTTATGCATAACAATTATCTAGAGAGATCTTAGGGTTTTAACAGTGGTATCAGAGCAATCTCTATTTAATTGTTGTTGATTTTTTTTAGTAAATTTTAATATTTACTAATAAAATGTTATTTTTTATTGATTTATGTTGATGAATTGCACGTGGATCATCGATTTGGTGATTGTAACGTGTGTAACTACAATTCAATGGACGAATCGACGTTGCGGGGAAATTCCGTGAGTTAATGCTATTTTTCCCTATTTTTTATGGTTAAAATCAAGCATTAATGGAATTTTTTACAAAAATACCATAAAGTTTATGGTGGATATTTTTGTAGAATGGATTCCCGAAATTTCTAGAATTTTTAGAAATTTTATCCTAATTTTTTAGGAATTTTTGGAGCTTTTTTTTAATTTAAAATGTATTTTTATACATTTTTTGCGGGTTTTTTCCGCAGGAATGCGATCAAATTTCTGTCAATTTCTACTGAAATTCAGTAGGGGACAGCGTGTTGATGCATGAGATGCTCTCCCATGTGCGTGGGACTCTCTCCATCTCTCAAAATCTGATTTTTCCTTCTTTTTTCTGTGAGAAAATCTCTTCAAAATGATTTTTTTTAACATTAATGATAATTATGATTAAAGAAAGTTTAATTAAAAACTTTAATCATGAATTAAAGTAATCTGTGATTAACAGAGGGGAGGAGAAAGAGATTGGAAGGAAGAAGAGGGAGAGGAAAGAGGGGAGAAGAAGGAGAGGAGGGAGTTTTCACTCCCTCTCTCACTGTTTTTCGCGCAGGCGGCGGGAGTGGGGGGCTGCGCTGCAGCCGGGCGAAAAAAATCGCCCCCCCCCCAAAAAAAAAATCAAAATGGCTATAAGCTTATTAAAGCTTTTTTTTTCATTTTTTTAAAAAAATGAGTTTTTTTATTTAAAAAAAGCTTTTGGATTTATTTCAAAAAAAAGCTTGGAAAAAGCCTGGAAATTACTGAAAAATATGGGATTTGAGGAAAAAAATCCAGTCTTTCATATCGATAGATTGAAAGGGAAACTGGGAGGTGAGGATGACACAGCCACTCCTCAAGAACTCGTTGAAGTCGATGAATTATTCTATGTTCCACATGAACCTGATAAGGTACTTGAATTCAGGGAAAGGAAACTTTGTAGTTGACTAATCCCTGAGGTTAAAATTAGGTGGAAAGATAGGAAAATTGAGAATTCAACTTGGGAGTTGGTTGAGATTGTTCAACGCAATTCTCCTTCTTTTCATTGCAAGAGTGCAATGTTTTGAGAGAGGGGAAGTATGTTATATGTACATTATGTGTGCTATGTTATATACACATTATGTGTGCATATACTAGGAGACTAACCCACATTAGACTTGTGAGCATGGGAGCATGGGAACAAGGTCTAGTGGAGCATGGGTTAGGACTAACCTTAAGGGTTAAGGTTAGGGTCAGGCATCCAAGGGTCACACATGAGGAATGGAAAGTCAAGAGTCACTTGAGGGCCCTCCTATATAATAGGGGCATGGGGCACACTCAAGGAGGCTAGGAAGCTTGAGGCTTATGCTATGGTCTCTTGTGTAGAGGTCCATATCTACTCATCTACCATTTCACACTTTAGCTACATGCTATTGGATTGGAGCTATACCTCTTGATGGTATGGGACATCAAGGTAGAGGTATAATGTATTTCATTTATTATTCATGTGTGCATCCCTTGGGCTCGGGGGTGGTTGGGTGGTTGAGTTTATGCCTGATTTATGCATGTTTTATGCATAACAATTATCTAGAGAGATCTTAGGGTTTTAACACCACACATGAGAGAAGTGGAATCATCATCCCAAAAATCACTAACCCTAGAATCTCCAAGGTCAGTGAAATAATCCTCATAGGTAGAGTCTATCTCTATCGATAATATATAAAATGTCTAAGTCAAAAGCAAAACTCTCTAGATTGATATGAATAATCATGTGTCTCCTATGAGATCTCACCTTAGTAAAATCAACACTACCATCATGCTCAAATATATGCACTATACCCACATAAACACTGCAAGGTAAACTATGAGAACTATGTGTAGTGGTATCACAAATATCTCCACATACAAAAGCCCTAGAAGAATAGCTTGATAGATCTAGCACAAGAAACTTAGGCCTACGCTCATGTGTATCTTGTGACTCCACATGCAAAGTAACATTAACATCGTGTGTGCTAATGGATGCATCAACAACGAAATGCTAATTCACGAGATCATCTAATGAATGCTAAGCTATGATCCCTAGGAAGGTAGGTATGCCTAGATATATGAACACTCGTAATGCTCGATGACATCCCTACCCTCAAGATCATGCCCACATGATCTTTGCGTTTGGTGCCTCTTCAACTTCTTTATTTGGTAGCACTATACTCTATGTTTGGACAGTCTGCTTCGTCATTTGGAAACAGTTCAACTCCAGCATTTGGTAGCACATCTGTGTTTTGAAGTGGGGGTGGAGCCTCGTCATTCGGAGCATCTAGTACTCCTATTTACTTTGTTGTTATATAGATCCGAGTATGGTTTACCAATGCTCCATCAAGATCCTTTGTAGTGATGATTAAAGTCAATCTTTACCATGGTCACATTTCAAATTTTTGCATAAAAAAGGTCTAGGTATGTAATCTTTACTTCCTATTACTATTTTTGAAAATCTATGTGCAACATCTTTAAATCTCGATAAAGATTCAGATTCAAAAAGTAATATAAGTAGTTTGGGATAAAGAAAGTGATTACATTAGTGGATTAATATTAATCTTTGAGTGATTAGTGATAAATATGATAGTAAAATTAAAATTGAGTTCTACAACATAATAGTACAAGAGTCTTTTGCATTATTGAGCTTTGGTTAAGCTTTCACAGAAAGAGGGCAAATAATTGGATAGTGGACAACACTATTATGGTGCATTTTTCATCAAGAAAGGGACTAAATGAGTAATGCAGATTGCAAATGCGAAATCTAAGGGCCATTACAATGTAAGAGGCTTGGTGGCGGTCATCAATTCCAATGAGAGTTTTGGCAACGAATCTACATGATGCATTACCAAACTTTTGAGCTGCAACCAATGATCCATCTATGTCTTGTTGGAACTAAGAAAGCCACACATCTGGACTTGTGACAGAGAAGGTGAAAGTGCTTGTTCACTCTAAGTACTCTTGTTTCATATGCCTACTTACCTATAGAATCTTGAGCTATCTAGCATGATATTCTAAGGATTAAAGCAAAGGAGCTGGACAATGATTAAAGCAAAGGAGCTGGACAATATCAACTCAGTATTTAAGCCTTGCCCATGTGGGACTCTCGACTTTGCCTCTTTAGGGCCCACTGGCATCAACTCAAGCTCTTAAAGAGCTTTTAGATGGCATACAACAACACTTCTATGCCAGTGCTCGAAAAAAATCTATTTTTTCAAAAGTTAGAAAACCTTCATATATAAAATTAAAAAATTATCAATGAAGAGTTTTATTTAAATTTTTGAAGGTATTTGTATTATATTCCCTCAAATTTTGCAAGCATTGGCACCTTCAAGCTATAAATGTGCAGGGTATTTTTTTAAATTTGAAAGTGATATTACACTAAACCCGAGGTTTTTTTTTTGCGCTGTGAATCTATGTTGTTGTTGCGTTGTGGAGTGGGCATATAAATCAGATCTCTATGGTGCCCACTGAGGACAACATAGCGCTTTTTCTCTAGGCAAAAGGCGGATGTTACTAGTTTTGGTTGGTACTTGCAATTGCACATCTGACCTGTTAAAGTCTTAACATCTGTGACGGCAAAATCCTGATAACAAGGAGCATCAGTACCACTAGAGGAATCAGGTGTAAGCCCAATAGCAGAAAGGCTTTGGCTCCAAGGAGATGCTCACGCGACCTCAAACTGCAACTGAGGAAGATCACTCCGCACAAGATCCTTTCCTTTCTTCTCATAGTAGTGAGCGAGCGCATCCATCATCGCTCTTTTTCACAGTGATTGAAGCATATAAGCTCATCAGAGTCCTACAGCAGCCTCGGGTGTACGCTCCAACAGCTCAACATTTTCAATTGCAGCTGCGATATTGAAGAGAAAAATTGGATAATGAGCGTAGAGTAGCAAAAAAGTAATAATAATGCGGACATGCCTGCAGGCGACTGCAGCAGATCTCTCTTTTAATAAGAGCAAATATAGGCGACAGCGTTGCAATCTCTCTCCGACTCCATTTCACTACTCGTAGTGCTCGTATAGGCGTCTGGAGCAGCAGCATTGCAGTCTCTTTCCGACTCCATTTCAATACCAGCAGGCACAACGGCTGCATGGAGTCAAGGTGTAGAGATAGCATTCTTATGGGTAGAGTTCTTGTATTTGAGAAGTCAGGGATAGTGCATGAGAGTAGTGATGAGAAAAATGAGAGTAGTGATGATTTTTCTCAGGTTAGACCTCGTAGGAGAGGTCGGATTATACATATGGATCTAGAGAGCTTTATATTTGATGTTGACATTTTTTTAGATCACGTGTTGAAGGAGATGGACGCTACCTATGAGAATGACCTTAGTGATCTTGGAGATTTTGGGGATAGTGATTTTATGGAGGATACCACTTATCTTTTATGTGTAGATACTTTATCAGTATTCAGTGAGATGATGATGCTTATGATGGGTGGTGATCCTATTGATCATGTCTTTGCTTTGGGGGACCACACATATACACAAAGTTTCACACATGAGGGCATGTTACATATTGTGGATCGTGCCTACATACACATTGATGCAGTGGATCATGCCCCAGATGATTCGAGCTATGCTATAGTGGATGACGACATTGATTCACATGAGTTCCTACATGATGCCGACTTTGAGATGAGGTGTCCATGATTTTCTATATGACCCTAGTTTCTTTAGAGCCGGGACATTCATCTTCGGGTGTGCACATCATATGCCACTTAGGATGTATAGTAGTTGATTATATGACATACCATTCTGATGCACTTGTGACATCTCTTGGTTTTGATCTACATGGACTATTCGACATTTCAGTTAGGATTTTTTCTTCCATTTGGTGGATACCTTGGATGTTAGTTCCATGTTTTAGCCGTGAGGATGGGTTTATGAGCTTTCCTTTTGACCCAGGAGCTATTGTCCATTAGGAATCTTTTGGACCCAAAGAGGGCCTCTTGGATTAACTTTTGATTAGGAATGGACCAATAGGAAGAGGGCTGGGTGCACATTTTTTACTTCTTTGACCCTAGGGGGCCTAGGCTTTGGTTTGCTAATGGGGCCTAATTACTACTCTTGTCCCCCCACCTCTTGGGCCCAAACTTAGAGGTCCCCCCACCTCTTGGGTCCAAACTTAGAGGTCCCCCCACCTAGACTCGCGCAGATGAAAAACCCTAAAAACTGAAAATTTTTAATTTTTTTCCCAAAAGTGTGTTTTCCCTCTCAAACTTCCCCCCAACATACTCTAGGTTTGGAAAGCTCATTTTGAACCTCTTTCTTCCTCTTCTAAGCTCTCCATTGCTGCAGAAACTCCATACCTCTCAAGCTCTCCCTCCTTGTCAAGCTTCCTCAGTCTCAAGCTCCCTCTCCCTCTTTCTTCCTTTTCTAAGCTCTCCATGGCTGCAGAAACTCCATCCCTCTCAAGCTCTCCCTCCTTCTCAAGCTCCCTCCCTCTCAATCATCTCCCTCTCTCTCTCTCTCTCTCTCTCTCTCTCTCTCTCTCTCTCAAGGTCCCTCCCTCTCCATTGCTGGTGTGCAGAAACTCTATCCCTCTTTAGTCTACTCTAGGTTCAGGAAGCCTATTCTCAAACTCTAACCCTCTTTTAAGCTTTCCATTGCTACACTGAAAACCCTGAACTTTCTCTCCTCTCCACTCTTCTGTTGTAAAACAAGCTTTTCTTTTCCCTTCTTCTCTTTTCTTACCACCATGGCCTTTTCCAGTAATATGAGAAGACCTAGGGAGAAGGTGGAAGAGCTTGTGCTGCATAACACAAGAAATGAGAATGGAGTTTGGGCTCCAACAAGATTCAGGGTTGGGGCTTGGGTCTACATGCAACCAAGCTCTAAGGGACCACATCGAGTGCGTCAACTAGGGAATATGCTACATCATTGGAAAGGAACCACATCGAGTGCGTCAACTAGGGAATATGCTACATCATTGGAAAGGGCAGCTACAAGGCTTCAAGCATACTAAGAAGGAAGGACTAGTTGCCATAGTGCAACATGTGTATACCCTTGGAGACCTGTACATTCAAGGCCAACGACCAAGGTTTCCTTCAAATTGTCAGTGTAACATAAACACAGCTTTAACAACATGCTAATATTGGATTTTTTGTTTCAAATTTTCTTATGATTCTCCATTTTCTTATGTCTCTCTGCAAATATTTTTCCCTCTAATTATATTGAGGAACAACCACTCCAAAGCCTCACTGGAGTTTTCTATGCTATGCATGCATCCATTGGAGAGGCAATGTTTGTATCTCAAAGCCCAAGTGATCTTGTATACAGAACAATATCTTTTTCTTTTCTCACTCATATTTTGTAGATAAAAAACCAGGTTTATTTGGCAATCTAGAAGAGATCCCCAACCCCCCTCTTTTAACAATCCCGAATGGCCCAAACCTAATGCTTGGACCATCTTATGCTTAAAGTTTAAGATGGTAAGTGATATCAAGACATCACTCAGGTTTTCAAAGGCATCTAGGTCAGTAGGGCTAAATTAGTTTTGTCCTTTACATATTTTTGTGCACATGTTCAATTCCATGCCAATGCACCAAACAAAAATAATGTATATTTGTAAGGAGGTACGGTCTGACCTCATTCAAGGATAACTAAGAGAGGCTTGGGAGGTTAATGAGGGGTCACATCAAGGTGATATGTACAAGTGCAATGTAGTAGATTCTATAGTGTCTTTCAGGTTCTTGAAGGCACGCTCTATTTTGTACATGCGTCTGCACTACCAAAGATGGATGCAAAAGCACGGGACATGGATCCCACTTCAAGCCTCAGAAGAAGAAATTATGCCTATTGAGGTAGCTGTGATGATGCAAAATGGATGGATTGAGCGAGTGGTAGCAAGCAAGCATTGGAGCCTAACAGACCTGCGTCAACACTTTAGCATCATGGGCTTTGACAATGTGGAAGAGTCAAGTTTCAAGTTGATGACAAGAAAGGTATATCTGATTCCACTTCATGTCTAGAGTTAACCCTTACACTTTCTGGTTATTGTGCCACTTTCTATATTTTTACAGATTGAGAAGCGTAAGGAGGGGACAACCATGGTCTCTCAGAATCATGGCAAATGGGGGACCTTGAATTTTCAGCAGAGCAAGGTGCATAGCCCTACCAACACATAGTAGACATGTTGAAGAGCTTGAAGATGAACTGAGTATATGGAAAAATAGCCTCTGTTTTGATGCACGTGGTGAGGGGCAAGAGTTTCAGGATCGAGGTGAAGGCAATGACAAGCTTTCAAGTCAACAAGGAGATGAAGATCAACATGAAGTAAATGTCACAAGAGGGGCAAAAAATGAAGACATTATAACAATTTTAGATTAGATAACATGCTTGTAATTTTGTAGCAGGCTCTTTTTTAACCAATCTTTATTTAGCGAGTGGTAGCAAGCAAGCATTGGAGCCTAACAGACCTGCGTCAACACTTTAGCATCATGGGCTTTGACAATGTGGAAGAGTCAAGTTTCAAGTTGATGAGAAGAAAGGTATATCTAATTCCACTTCATGTCTAGAGTTAACCCTTACACTTTCTGGTTATTGTGCCACTTTCTATATTTTTACAGATTGAGAAGCGTAAGGAGGGGACAACCATGGTCTCTCAGAATCATGGCAAATGGGGGACCTTGAATTTTCAGCAGAGCAAGGTGCATAGCCCTACCAACACATAGTAGACATGTTGAAGAGCTTGAAGATGAACTGAGTATATGGGAAAATAGCCTCTGTTTTGATGCACGTGGTGAGGGGCAAGAGTTTCAGGATCGAGGTGAAGGCAATGACAAGCTTTCAAGTCAACAAGGAGATGAAGATCAACATGAAGTAAATGTCACAAGAGGGGCAAAAAATGAAGACATTATAACAATTTTAGATTAGATAACATGCTTGTAATTTTGTAGCAGGCTCTTTTTTAACCAATCTTTATTTAGCGAGTGGTAGCAAGCAAGCATTGGAGCCTAACAGACCTGCGTCAACACTTTAGCATCATGGGCTTTGACAATGTGGAAGAGTCAAGTTTCAAGTTGATGAGAAGAAAGGTATATCTAATTCCACTTCATGTCTAGAGTTAACCCTTACACTTTCTGGTTATTGTGCCACTTTCTCTATTTTTACAGATTGAGAAGCGTAAGGAGGGGACAACCATGGTCTCTCAGAATCATGGCAAATGGGGGACCTTGAATTTTCAGCAGAGCAAGGTGCATAGCCCTACCAACACATAGTAGACATGTTGAAGAGCTTGAAGATGAACTGAGTATATGGGAAAATAGCCTCTGTTTTGATGCACGTGGTGAGGGGCAAGAGTTTCAGGATCGAGGTGAAGGCAATGACAAGCTTTCAAGTCAACAAGGAGATGAAGATCAACATGAAGTAAATGTCACAAGAGGGGCAAAAAATGAAGACATTATAACAATTTTAGATTAGATAACATGCTTGTAATTTTGTAGCAGGCTCTTTTTTAACCAATCTTTATTTAATTGAAATCTTAATATTTTTACAAACTGTAATTTTTTTGTCTAGCGGTCTAGTGTGAAAAGGCCAAACTTTAAATTTTAACTATAAATAGCCAAAGGTACCTTCTTTCTCATTTTCATGCAATAGAAACCAAGCACGAGCTCACACTATCTCTTTGCATTCACATGGATACCCACTTTGACAACTTCTATGAGTTCCTCTCCACCACCCCGTGGGTGGGCAAGAGCGAGCTCTTTGTCATGTTCTCTCGTGAAGTCGACTTTGAAAAGTCGCTCGCCCTTGCATCCCAACATTATGAGACACAGATTGCATACATGGAGCAACACTTGGCTCCCCACTCCATCTCCTTTCCCCATTGCCCCAATGATCTCGATGGGTGCCTATTGAGCTGCTTAAGTGCATTCAACAAAATGCCCACCCCTACATCCAGCGCCTTGAATGCTTCATCGACATCTGCATCCCCGCAAGAGCTTAATGTACCTTCAATAAGCAGGAGGTGAAGAGGTTGGGGAAGGGCAATTTAGGAACTAGGTTCCTCTCGTGGCTCACCACTTTTGCGTTCCTCATCAGCGAGCGATGAGGATTCGGATGAGGAGGTAGAGATGCCTGCATTGCAGTTGGCAAGGTATTTGAGGGATGACAAGGAAGTGAAGGCAGTAGGAACGAGTGCTGGTGTAGAAGAGCAGCTTGCATCAGAGCACTTTCTAGAGGGTGCACAATCTGCAGCTGAACAGCCCACTGTAGTAGAAGATGCGGGGCCATCTTCCCCACACGAGGAGCGCAAGGTGCTGCTAGAGCTTGAGATCAATCTCTTGAGCACCATTGTGGTGGAAGGTGAAGAATACTTATTTCTTCATGACCTTGAAAAGACAGTTGGCTTGAGAATGGATGAATGCTTGGGCATTATATGCACGTGATGTGAGGTGGACCTTGATACGTCCAACCTCGGTCCTCACCTAGATAGTGCTATATTACCCCTTGGAGAATCTATCACACAGAGACAGTTACTTTGGTCTGTGGGGGTTGAGACCGTGGAGCAAGCCCTAGTTCTTCCAGAGGAGGAATTCACAACCTTGCAAGACAAGCTAGAGGCTGAAAAGGATACCCTTGCTCTGCTGCTGGAGTAATGGAGGAGACCAAAGCATCAAAAAAGGATGAGGCTAAGTCCTCGACGATTGACCGCCCCCACCAGCACCCCCACCAGCACTTTGGCAAAAGAAGACATTGAGCAAGAGGTAATAATTGACCTTTTACAACCTAGAAACATTTGTAATTATGTATAGGAAAATATTTTGATTTTTCCTTTGATTGCAGAGGGTTATTGAAATTGACGCATTTGCTGGGAGAAGCGTTAGAAGCAGAGACCAGGCCAAGGTCCATGGACATGATGCTGCGTTGGCACACTATCTTGGTCGACTTCCTGTGGTGGATGGCATCGCCATTATCCCCACAGGGACTACACCCCTCAATCTGCCTTCACTCTCTTCTTTTTGAAAGCCCTCTCTAAGGTGCTCTATGTAGCCTCTATGGCACAGAGCACCAAATGTATAGTTCTGATTAAAAAATCCCTTGCCTTCGATGTTTTTGGTTCTGGATTTAGGGGTAAGCTTCTTGCTCATATAAGTATAGCCAAAAGCATAGGCATAGAGGATCCTCAAGAAATAGCCCAATCACTCCTTGAGTAGCACACTTTGCCCAATAACAAGAGAAGGAAGCTCAATATTGTAAGAAAGCTTTTGTAAAGATGATGTATCATTTCTTATTATGAATACAATACAATTTTTGCAAACTTATTTTCATCAAGTATATCATTGTTTTTTCTAGTTTGTACCATCAATGTTTTTGTGAATGCATTAGAAATGACCCTGAGAGCCTGAGGGAGTAGTGCTGCCAGAACAGTGCGAATTTTAAGCCTGCACCGTTACTGTAGAGCCCAAATTCGCACTGTTTTGGCATAGCTTCCCCAGCCCTTCAGGAGCAATTCTAATGCATTGAATGATAAATAATGTATTTTTACACATGATTAAAGGTATTTTTATCTTGTAAATTATTGTTTCTCATAATCAATGTACTCAACTTGATTATAAATACATCAAAAATGATTCTGAGTGGCTGAGGGAGCAGTGCCAGAACAGTGCAAATTTTCAGCCTGCACCGCTACTGTAGAGCTCAAATTCACACTGTTTTGGCATAGCTTCCCCAGCCCTCCAGGAGCAATTATGATGCATTGGATGACAAATAATATATTTTTATACATGATTAAAGGTATTTTTATTTTATAAATTATTATTTTTATAATTAATGTACTCAACTTCATTATAAATGCATCAGAAATGATCCTGAGTGGCTGGGGGAGCAAAAGGTTACAAATGAAAACCTAACTAAACTTATTTTCTTAGCCTTATTACATCTAGATTTATGCTGGTGCGTGCACAACCCAACGCCTCCCTTGTCTCCTCATTCGTGCACGCCAAGCACCATGCCTATGGGGAGCATTGGTCTGCAACCATTCAAGCCGAGCATGACTTTTTGTAGCCTTGCGTGCCTCTTGTGCAAGCTTAGATTGTTGGGCCTGCTCCCTAACCAATACCCTTCTAAAGGTTGTGCGATAAAATCAATTGAACATCTCTTGTAGATAGTGTGTTCCTCCTACAAAAGCTCCACCTCCATGTCTTGTATTTTTGAAATAAACTCCTCTTGCTTTATAATGTGATTTCTCCATCCCTTGGGTACTCATGTCGAGCGATCCATACTTGTTGAAATACGCACCATGCGTATAAACTATGTGCTGTACACATGACAATAGAATTTAATTAGAAAAATTCAAGGTTAAAACACCAGTTTATTTTTTTACTGTACAACTTACCATATAGTGTGATACTTTACTCTCTCCCCAAGCACCTCTAGCACACTTTTGGTGAATTCTATGATATGTTGTTGGAATGATGCTCGTTCTTGGGCAGTTGTGCTACTTTGATTCATAATGCGAACCATGTTTATGAAATTTATCCAAAGCTGTTTGTGCGCATATTTACAAGAGCTGGCATTGGACAATCTACATTTGTGGTGATTGCACACAGGTCTCTCCAGAGTCCCCAAGTCTTCTTTTGCTGGCTTCTCCAAAAATCTCCTTGCCTTTGATCCAGTCATGGACCTTTTGATGAGCAACCTCGTATGACATACCAGAGGCCTGCTTATTCACTCCAATTTTCACGTTTCTGCCATGGCAACCCAGAGAATTTAAAAGATGCTCTAATTTACCAAGGGCTACAACTTTCCTCTCTTGTGTAGGCATTGTGAATGCATAATCGATATGGCACTTAAGCAATCAATCAAAGATTCTCATGAATGCATGAAGTGTGCAAAAGTGAATATTCTTTAGTGGAAAATTAATGATGGGGCTCCAATTTGAATTCCTGTTAGGTTCTCCTAGCATATCATGAAACATGACACCTTCCACCCATCTTGCATTTGGTTGTTCCTCATCTTCATATCAGTTGACTCGGTTGGATCTTCTGCATCTTCTTGTTGCTTCTTCCCTTTCTTGGGACCTTTCGAGGCATCCTTCCCAACAAAACCAATCTTCTGTATACCTTTTCCATTTGTCTTTTTCTGCCTAGGAATCTCAATATGAGCATTGCAATATGGACAAGGCCATCTTGATGTCACGCCTTGAGCACAACCCATCATGCATTTAATTGTCTTTAAATCTCCCCCAAGATGCCAATCCACCTTGAACTTTCCTATGTATTCTACATCTAAAAGTTGACCATCAATTTGCTTTTTGATTACATCTGTTATCCAGGGAGTCCTTTCAAACATCCATGTCAATACCTCATGTGTCTCCTTCCGTACCTCGAATGCACCAAGCCACTTAAGGGCCCTCTTATATAATAGGGACATGGGGCACACTCAAGGGAGGCTTGGGGGCTTGGAGACTTAGGCTATGGTCTCTTGTGTAGAGCTCCATATCTACTCACCTACCATTTCACACTATAGCTACATGCTATTAGATTGGAGTTATTCCTCTTGATGGTATGGGACATCAAGGTAGAGGTATGATGTATTTCATTTGTGAATCCCTTGGGCTCAAGGGTGGTTGGGTGAATGAGTTTATGCTTGATTTATGCATGTTTATGCATAACAATTATCTAGAGAGATCTTAGGGTTTTAATAGTGGTATCAGAGCAATCTCTAGTTAATTGTTGTTGATTTTTTTTTAAGTAAATTTTAATATTACTAATAAAAATGTTATTTTGTTGACTTGTGTTGATGATTTGCACGTGGATCATTCATATCATGGTTGGAATGTGTGTTACTACAATTCAATGGACGAATCGACGTTGCGGGGGAATTTCGTGAGTTTAATGCTATTTTTTCCTATTTTTTATGGTTTGAAATAAGCATTAATGGAAATTTTTACAAAAATACCACATATTTTATTGTGGATATTTTGGGTAGAATGGATTCTCTAAATTTCTAGAATTTTTATGAATTTTTTTCTAATTTTTTCAAAAAAATTAGAGCATTTTTATAGTTAAAAATATATTTTTAATACATTTTTACGGGTTTTTTCGCGGGTATGCGATCAAATTTCTGTCGATTTTCTGCTCAAATGCAGTAGGGGACAGTATGTTGATGCATGAAATGCTCTCCCGTGTGCGTGGGACCCACTCCACCTCTCAATTCTGATTTTCCCGTGTGAATTTCTCTTAAAAGGGATTTTTTAATCAAACATTAATCCTAATTAATGTTAATTATGATTAAAGATTTAATTAAAAACTTTAATCAAAAGATTAAACTTAATCTCTCTGTTAACAGAGAGAGAAGAAGGGGAAATTGGGTGGAGAAGATGAAGAGAAGGAGTGGAGATGGAGAGGAGAGTTGATACTCTCTCTTTCTCTCAAATTTTGGCGCACGCCTGGGGGGGATTGCTGCAGGCGGCCAGCGAAAATCGCCACCCCTCCCCCAAAAAAAATCAATTTTATAAGGTTTTAAAAAAACCTTAGTTTAAAAAGTTTTTTTTTTACTTTTAAAAATATATAAAACAAGAGTTTTTATTTCCAAAAAAAGGGCATTTCGAAAAAAGCCCAAAAAGAGAGGAAAATCCGAATTTTGAGAAAAAAAATTCTCTGAAAATTTCTAGAATTTATTTTCTTGAAAACTCTTGGCTTTCTGCATTCCCGGGAAACCATTTGGCTATCCCAATTCCGGGAAATCTTTTGACTTTCTGTATTCCGGAAACTTTTGACCTTTCACATTCTGATTTTTTTTTTGTCTTTTCATTTTCTGAAAACTTTTGGCTTTCTATATTCCGGAAAAACTGTTGGGATTCTGAATTTTTTTGACCGTTCGTATTCTAAATGCGTTCGCCGGGGGGGGGGGGGGGGGGAATTAAAAATTTTTAAAAAATTTCCTAAAAATTAGTGAAAATTTAGACAAAGGTTATTTTAAATTTTGAGAAATGTGGGGTTGGTGTTTGGCATGTGGTGTGCCCATTCGAGTGCCCGTGACCATTCAAATTCCTTTAAAATATATATTTTTGACCTAAAAATTAAAAAAATCCATTAAAATTATAAATTTTCATTGGATTTTGCAAGCGGAATTGGAAATTTCATGAATGATGGGATTCTCAGGAAAAATAAGAAATATTCTAGAAATTATTTTTAGAAATCTTAAAAATTGGTATTTTTAAAATATCAATGGTATTTTGGTAAAATTATTTGCTAAAAAATTTCTAGAAAAATATAGGTTTGGAATGCCATAAGATAAGTTTGGTGGCGTATTTTGGGGCCCTATAAATTAGGAAAAAAATCATGATATTTTTTTTCTCGAGAATTTAATATTTTCAAGGATTATTTAATGTTGAAGTACGTTTTCTCGTGCTGACATTAGATAATGAGTGCTACACACATGTGTTTCACTTGCTTACTTTGGAGTTTTGCTTGAACGACACCACGTTCATATACTCCGAATTGATGAGTTGGCCACCAATTTTAATGCTTCTTTTGGCATGATTAATGACCATTAGATGGTATGCATTGATTTTTATGATCAACTATGGTTTTCATGGATTCGAGGAGCTTCTATGCTTTTATCCATGGTTTTATAAGGATCTTTTGAATAATATCATGTGCTTTGAAGGTAGCATTTACCTTTGTTTTTTGCACATAATTTTGGAGTATATTGCTTGTACTCTTGTACATATTCCAACTCTCAGATACCTAGTTGCTTATATATCTAGGTGAGTTATTTTTCTACCCTAACTTTATTGTGTTTTGGGTAGTTATCATTAGAAAGATGCCAATTAATTTAAAATTCTTTTCTAATGATGTACTCGATAAGGGTTATTCCTTGATGTAGTCTCAGGTATATAGAGACAGGATTTGGTATGTGAAAGTCTTGATAAGGCCATCTTATTCCTTTTATACAGGATTTTATTCATATTTCCTAGACGGCATATTAGGGAGTTTTCAAATTGTTAAGGTATGTATGGGTGGTATCATGGTGGTATGGGACGCTAGTGATTCCTCACATATATTATCTTATGGGATAATTTGGGCTCAAGATTGTTGCTTTGCTTACATCACTTAGCATGTTGACCTCAACATGCAAAGACAATCTCATTTTCTAAATTCACTAGAAGTTATAGTGTGGGCATTCTCTAGATAAACTTCTTTTATCTATAGCCTGCATGTTTTGATGAGGGCAATCTCATCAACATATTCACTTGTTGTAATCTCTTTCTTTAGAGTTCAATGAGTTTATCTTAATGTGTTCGGATTAAGGAAATTTGGATTTTTCCTTTGTTGGCATTTCTTTCTCTAGTTTCGTACTTTAGGTAATTTATACAGTCAATCTAATGGTTTACAGATGGACATCTGTGATTCATCGAGACGCTGATGACTCTCTATGTTGATATGGGTAACTCGAAATATCGATAATTCCATCAACAGATGTGGGTATGTCGGGGCACCAATAAATCCCTGGTTTCTGCTGTTATAATGCCATGTTTTCCTACTTGATTCCGAATGGTTTACAACGAGGAAGTTACATTGAATGTGAATTGCTCTGATCATCTGCAGTCTGATGGGCAAACAGAGCATATGAATCAGATTGTAGAGTATATGCTTTGTGTATATATCTCTAGAAAATCATCATATTGGGAAAATATATTCCAATGATGGAATTTGCCTATATCAGTTTTAAACATACGGCTATTGATTTTAGTCCGTTCATGCTTATGTATGGGTATTAATCCAGGGCACCTATTGATGTCGGTAAGGGCATCAAGCTTGATGCATCGAGGGATTTCTTGCGTGATATGCAGGAAATGCTGACCGAAGCTTGGGATTCTATCAGGAGTGCTCAAGATAGGGCACGGTTTTATGCTGATAGGGGACGCTCATCTCAGTCTTTTGAACCAGGAGCGTTGGTTCATTTAAAAGTTCTTAAAGATTTTCAGACTTTGTCAAAAGGAAAATGCTCGAATTTATCTCCTAGATATTGTGGTCAATTTCGAGTTATACATCAGATTGGCACGGTTTCGTTTGAACTAAAACTACCTCCAATTGTTAGAGTTCATCCAGTCTTTCATATCAACAATAGATTGAAAGGGAAACTGGGAGGTGAGGATAACACAGTTACTCCTCAAGAACTCTTTGAAGTCGAATATTTATCCTATGTTCCACATGAACCTGATAAGGTACTTGAATTCAAGGAAAGGAAACTTTGTAGTTGACTAATCCCTGAGGTTAAAATGAGGTAGAAAGATAGGGAAATAGAGGATTCGACTTGGGAGTCGGTTGATATTGTTCAGTGCAGTTCTCCTTCTTTTCATTGCAAGAGTGCAATGTTTTGAGAGAGGGGAAGAATGTTATATGCACATTATGTGTGCATATACTAGGTGGCTAACCCACACTAGGCTTGTGAGCATGGGAGCATGGGAACAAGCTCTAGTGGAGCATGGGTTAGGACTAACTTTAAGGGTTAAGGTTAGGGTCAAGCATCCCAAGGGTCACACATGGGAAATGGAGTCAAGAGTCACTTGAGGGCCCTCCTATATAATAGGGCCATGGGACACACTCAATCAAGGGGCATGGGACACACTCAATGGAGGCTTGGGGGCTTGGAGGCTTAGGCTATAGTCTCTAGTGTAGAGGTCCATATCTACTCACTTACCATTTCACACTATAGCTACATGCTATTGGATTGGAGTTATACCTCTTGATGGTTGGGACATCAAGGTAGAGGTATGATGTATTTCATTTATGATTCATGTGTGCATCCCTTGGGCTTGGGGGTGGTTGGCTGGATGAGTTTATGCCTGATTTATGCATGTTTATGCATAACAATTATCTAGAGAGATCTTAGGGTTTTAACATAAAGCCCGAGGACAAAGTCAATTTCACTCAGCTTAAGAATATGTTCATACCAAGCTTCGCTTGAAGTGGTGATAGATGAAGTCTTGTGGCTCAGCTCCATAACATCAAGCAGAAAGAAAATTAATCCATGAGGGATTATGTTTCTCAACTCAAGCATCTAAACTCAAGATAAGAATTGAGGGAAAGGCTAATTGATAATGATCAGTTATTGCCATGTTTTCAAAGAGGAGTATGAGATCATAAAAATTGAGGGAAAGGCTAATTGATAATGATCAATTATTGCCATGTTTTCGAAGAGGAGTATGAGATCGTAAAAGCACGATTATTTGGTGCTAGTTGGTGCTAGCTCGGCCGACTACTCAGGATACTCACTGTAAGTTGGCTATCGAGTATGAAGATAACATGCTTAAGTTAGTTTATGCTGTCAAGAAGTATCAACATTACCTATTGGCCAATAAATTTTTATTCTTCGTGGACCATCAGGCCTTATTGTACTTGGTGAATAAGCCTTGCACCACGCGAAGAATCACACGTTGGTTGTTATTACTATTGGAATTCGACTTCATGGTCACGGCAAGAAAGGGAACACAGCATGTATCGGCGGATCATATGTCGAGAATTCCGAATGGGGAACCAGCAACAACTGGTGTTGATGATAACCTCATAGATGCTTGTTTTTTCAAACTAGACATGGTGCCTGAATGGAGCGAAGAAATATCAGATTATCTAGACATGGTGGCCAACGTTATTCAGGGACGCCATTGAGTTTGTAAAAAGATGCGAAGAGTGTCAACGATTTGCTATTCCCCACAACAAAGAGACATGATGCCACTTACCCCTGTTATTGTAAGACAACCTTTTGAGAGATTAGGAATTGATTTTGTTTGACCTATCCATCACAAGCTCGATATGTGATCATTGGCCATAGAGTATTTCAAGAAATGGGCAAAGGCCAGAGCCTCTAAGCGAGCTGATGCACGAACAATGGCTAAGTTCTTATATGAATAAATCATTTCGAGATTTGGCTGTCCATTAGAATTAGTCAATGATCGCAGTTCACACTTCATTATTATCGCTTACTTGATGGATTCCTTATAGTCCACTGGAATTCGTCCCCTTATTATCCACAGGCAAATGGGTCAAGTGAAGAGTACAAATAAGATTTTGTGTACTATCTTATAATAAAAACATTAGAAGCGAGTCGCATGGATTAGGAACATAAGCTAATTGCAGCTCTATGGGCATATCAAACATCATATAAGGTAGCGACATAATATACTCCCTTTCGTCTAGCTTATGGCGTTGAGGCAGTAATGCCTTTGGAGTACTTAGTTCCAAGTCTGCGAATTGCGGTGCAAGAACGATTAACTGAGAATGTATTAACTGAAAGGTTGGTTGACTTAGAGAAACTTGATGAAACTAATTGCATCACATGGTCTTATAGTCAAAAAAATTTACAAAGGAAGCATTGGTTTGACAATAACCTGAAACAAAAAGAACTGAAAACGAGGGACCTCGTCCTCATGTATGGTGTCAGAAGCACCAGAAAAAAGAAACTCAAGTACAAAGGATTGGACCCTTTCGAGTGTCCCAAATCACACCCCAAGGGCCAGTTAGAATTGAAATAATTGATGGCGTACAAATGGAGGGTTACATCAATAGAAGCAAGCTTAAAAAATATTACGGACCCAAGAGATGCTCGTGCAAGAGCATTTATTAAAATAAGAGAAAGAGCTAGCCAAGAAAAAAATTAAGCAAGCTCAGGAAGAAGCCAAGGCAAGAGAGGCCAAGGCCAAACAGATACTCCAAAAGAGAGTATTGCATGTGAACATGGCTTCACTGACCCTCCTTGTTGAGGATGACCTGGACATTGAGCCAGCATGGCTCAGGGTGAAAGCCTCTACGACTAAAAGTCGTGCAACAAGCATTGCACTAATAGATACGGGATCAAGTCATAATTTGATCTCTTATGAGACATGGCAAGCTCTAGATAAACCACACCTTGAGGCCACCAATGCACAAGTACGAAGTGTGCACTTGTCAACTACCCATGTTGTGGGATTTCTAAGTGTTAATATTTACATAAAAAATAATCCCTTGGTTGGAAAGGTGTTTGTTATGCATGCAGGATCTATGGAGGAAGAAATAATCCTTGGACAATCTTGCATTTACACCAATTATTGTAATATCCAGTGGGAAAAGAGGGCGGCACAACTGGTGAGGGCAACAATGTCATTACCATGTTCTTATGGAGCCCAATAAACAAGGGGAAGCAGGCTATGATTGATGGTATGGAAACACCAATGGCAGTAAAAGCAGCTCACGTACCAGAGAAGCTATCAACTCCACAATCCATACGCCAAAATCACGAGGTACTCAGCAGTGAGTGCCTAAGAATCAACTTCAAAACAAGATATATAATGATGCAAAAGGAGTAATTAAGGAATCAATAAAAAAAGTTCAAATCACAATTCTAACCGTTTCATGGTTTCAACCCATCACGGTGCATAAACCTGCGCTCTCACAGTTTTAACTGTTTCACGGTCTCAACCCATCTCACGGATTAACTACCTCATGGTTCTAATTGTTTCACGGTTTCAATTCATCTCACGGTGCACTCTCACAGTTTTAACCATTTCACGGTTTCAACCCATCTCATGGATTAACTGTTTCACGGGTTCAACCCATCTCACAAGTTTCATACCCTGCTATCTCACGGTGCATAAACCTGCATTCTCATGGTGTGCACCTTCTCGCCTATAGACTCATACCTTGTTATTGCTCACACCACTAACACACTTCTCATCAAATCTAAAACTTGCACACACTCCCAAAAAAGAAGATGAAGATGAAGATGATGATGATAAAGAGGCAACGGGCACATGCTCTTAGTACTGACCTTCTTATCATTATTACAGATGTTGACCTCAGCTACTTTTGAACTAGAAGTTGAGGAGACTCTGGCAATCACATAAGCCAGTGCAACTGGGTCACTAATAAGCAAGAAGAAAAGACCAACACGTGACCCAAAATTAAGTTATTTGGGACAGTATGCACAAGCATTCCATGGATTAATCATAAGCAAGGATGTCCATACTACACATGGGAAGGAAGATAGCTCTGCAGTACCATAACTCGGAGTGCTTTTACAGATCGTGGATAAATCGAAAGTCAAAGACAAACTAGAAAAAGTTAGCCTAGGAAGAATGGCAGAGTGTCTCCCTCATACATTCAATCCAGAATTGTTTGCGGAGTACCTAAAATCCTATGACAAGGCCACAAAGAGAGGGAATGTGACCAAAGCAGATGGAACCATAGCATGGGTCCTACTCTTAGAGGAATTGATACGGGAAGCCTTACAATTACCACCACCAATAAAGATCCACTCTCACAACTTTGAGAAGATGCCCTTGGACGCAATGCTAAAGAAGAGCTCTTACAATTCCAATGGGGCTGAATATGACAATATTAGAGATAAGGTGACAGAGAAAGCTTGTAGAGCCATGTCCCTCATAATGCAGGTGAAACCAGTGGATCGCCAAGGTTCCCCTTAACAGAATCGCCAAAGTGCATGAAGAAAAAGAAGATGATTGGGCATGGTACATTCATAGGGAGATGAAAACTATCTAAAGGCGCACCAATCAAAGGTCTGCAATCCTTACTTATTGACAAAGGTGTTGAATCATGTAGCACAGTTGCCTCTTCCAGATCCAGTGCACAAAGAACAAGAACAACAAGCAAAACCACCAGCACTTACCTCTGGAGAGTTACAGGAAGGCCAGGCATTATTAACAGAGACCAAGTCATGAAGATGCTCAAGAAGAGTAGAAAGAAGAAAACCAACAATACCTGGTGTCGCAAAGGAGTTAGAATGCCTAGAAGCAGAACTGGCCTAGGAGATAGCTGCCTATCAGGAAGTACTGGAGTAAAGAGAAGCCAAAGGCTTTAGTTTATCAGAAACTCCAGCAAGCACAATAGCAGAAATACACCAACAAACCCCACCTCCTAGCAGCACAAACTATTTTCAAAAACCTCTCCCCACTTCGAAATTCCATCATATCAGATCCACATGCATCAGCTGAGTTGGGTATAGAAAAAGCCACAAAACAAGAGAAGTTACAAGAAGAAGGACACCAAAGCCAAGAAGAGGCAACCTCAACACCTGTAGAGGTCCCCGAAGAAAGATTGAATGCAGACAAGAGAAAGAGAAATGAGGAAGTAGCCAGCCCAGCAAACGACAATGGCTAGATGATGTAGAAAGAATTCCAGAAAAGTCTTTCTTACATAATCTAGATTACGAGAAGTTCCTCAATGAGGATGTAGAGGGCCTGGATAGTATATTACAGCTACCACACTCTGAATTAGAAGGAGTGGCTGCAACCAGTGCCTCTATTTGGGAACAAGAGGTAGCAGAGGTGTCCTTTAAATAGGAGAGATCCCCCTTACAAGGTGTGGGCATATGCTCCCACCACACATGCCACATGTCGTGATGAGGTGTCACCTTTACACATCATTGCTTCCATGAGTCCTTAAAGGGTTGTTCCCATGTACAAAGAACCCTTACACACTTAGCGGTTGTTTACACATAGGAACCGCTTTATTTAAGGCTATTTAAGTGTTAGATAAAATAACCCCTTAGGGGTGGTTCTTCCAATGCACATGTAGATGACTCCTTTTACATTGATTTCCCCTCCAACACCCACCATACCTTGTGTATGGTCCTTTTTTTTTCTTACTTACACATAAATGCACACAAGAATCGTACTTCATTGACATCTAATCTTGGTTAATATATCGATGCATATGGATTATGTGAGATGTATCTTCTATATTCAATAGTCGAAGCATAAATTCGGATGCATCACCTGATTGAACTCTATCCGGTTTTTCTTTCGTGCTCGTGCTATTGATAGATGAGACTATTCCTTTAGTGTAACCATGGGGGGACTGTTTTTCCAGCATTCCTCTCTCTTGGACCAAACTTTAATAGTGGGTCTGGTACCAACCGGGTTTTCAATAAAAGCAACAAATGATCAATTTGTTTTTCTTTGTACCACCATCTTGCTTCTTGCTAGAGGATTAAAGATGGAAGTTTTTATGTAAAATTTTGAATGAGGTGGAGTAGTAAGTGATATTCTGGTTTTGGTTGTATAACAGCTTGTGATGAACAGTTAATATAAATAATTATTATTGATTAAAAAAAAAGATGAGAGTATTCCTTTCCACAAGATTAGGTTTTCCTTTCGTTGTAGTGAGACTTTGTGTGACGACACTAGTTGGCTATGTTTAAACAGTGCGTTGAAGTAAACGTCTAACAGGCTCTCTCCGGGCACGCGCTATGGCAAGGGTGTCGTCCACTTTCTTTCTTAAGTCCATGGCCCCGGTGTCTCAGGCATGCAGCAGGTCTATCGCCCGCCGCTCCGCGCGTAGCTTGAAGAATGTGGCCTTTGAGCAACCTGCAAACACGCTCTCCTCTCGCATCTTCCGGTAAACTCTCCGTACCCAGGTGCATGTCTGCTTTTACAAGCTGAATGCATGTTTGCGAGACATGTAGCCGCGTTTTTCTGGTTTTGCTTGATTTTAATTCGTAAGGGCTTGGAAGATTAGACGAGATTTCCTGTGTATTAGACTGTGTTTTTTTCCCGATTCTGTCTGGTTTTGTTTACGGCTAGATTTTGAGAAGGCAAAGTGATTCAATTTTTGTTCTTGACGCATACGTCTAATTTAGAGTAAGGGTTAGGGTAAGATGCTGCGAGGTCTCTTATCTGGGAAGCCAAAGTGGATGCGCTTATCTATTAAATAATGCCTACTACTATAGGCCTGTTTTGCGGATTTTTAAAAACATGACCATCAGATATGGCAAGTTACTGTTTTTGTGCGCTCCACAAAGGTTGAACATGGACCCAGGTTTGTCGAGTTGCATTTCTCTGTGGTGTATTTTTTACTTGCAATACACTGGCTTTGTAAACCGGTCTTCCTCACTTTGCCCTAAAGTTTGCCTCCCAGGGTGTCTCACATTTTTTGAGTGCTACGTTTCAAATCCACATTTTGTTTTTTGTAAAGCCATTTATTGCTACAAGGTGTATGTGTGGTTTAGTATGCACTGTCATGTTTGACTACACGAGCTTGCCTATTTTGTGCTGATTTTTCTTTAATGCTGCAACTTTTCGTATAGCCTTCTCTATGTGGAGTCTTTGCCATGGTATCCTGTGAAGGAGAGACATATCTTTATGCATGCACGTGCACTAATCTTGAATGTTGATGATGTGAGGTGGGGGATGTCACAAGATGTAGTTGATGATTTGAAGCTTTGTGAGTAGATTCTCATGGTGTATGATTGTACTTTCGTTTTGGTTAAGCTTGAAATTAATCTCAACTCTGCCACTATAGCTTTGTGCTGCATTAGTGGACATGAAGATATTATTTGAAGTCTTTGTCTAAGTTGCGGCGAGTTCATTCTTTCTATCTAAAGTTGTGTAATTTTCCAACCAGCTATCTTCTGTTGTGTGCGTGTCTTTGTTAGTGCTAGCTTTCATCATGATTGGGATGCAATAGAAAATAGTCTGCTATGCATGATGAGTATGGTTTGAAGCTTGTAAGAGGCTCTTAAGAAACCTAAGGTTTTGCAACTAGAATTGTTACATCGATGCAGTCGTGTACATAGAGGAGGGAAGCCCTGGATCACCACCCATCTTGAGAGATAATGGGGAATCCTCCCCACCGCGTGGCATATATAGAGGCTTACCTGCCCACACATGCGTGGCTGCCCATGGAACTCATGGACGTCCTCACTCTTGAACCTCGGCTCACTCGTCGTCCATGCTCTGGTGGACGGTCTCATAGCCGTTTGGGCCTCTCATACGTAGCCGATAGGTCGGCTACGTAACATTACTCCCCCCTTTAGAAGAGTTTTCGTCCATAAAAACGAACTTTGGAAAGTACTTGGTTAGCATACTCAAGTGCTCTCTCGAAGAAGCTTCATGTTCGCGATCTTTCCACTTAACAAGTGCCTCACGGTACACAGTATGCCTCGTGTTTCGATCTCTAAATCCGAGAATTCTCTCGAGTTCATGTGGAAAATACATGGTAGTTCTATCAACTCTACCAAAATGCTTGGAGAAACTACGCTCTCTTGATGATCAACAGTTTTTTGTAGTCTACTGATATAAAAAACATGATGAACTCGAGAGCTCTCCGGCAACTCAAGTTTGTATGCTAATCCACCAATCTCCTTAAGGATTTTTAATGGACCGCAGGATCTATGTGAAAGCTTTTCACACTTTTCCGTCTTTAAAGTCTTCGACTTCACAGGGACTTTCAAATATACAAAAGATTGCATACGTCTATGCGCGATCTTGTGCGTTACGTATGTAATCTTTTGCTGTTTATCTTGCATGTCTTCAAGGAACTTCTTCACATATTGCAACTTCTCCTTCTCTAGCTCTATTGTTATAGGAGATCTCGGCTGGAATACATACATCAACATGAATAAACTAAATCTAGTCGCAAAATGTTTTGAACTGTTATAAGCAAACTCCAAATGCGGCAGGTACTCCTCCCAATTGAATTGCTTTTTACTGACATATGTACGGAGCATGTCTTCTAATACTTGATTAACTCTCTTTCTGACCATCAGACTGTGGATTGTTTGTTGAACTCATGCTTAGAGTAGTTTCCAGCTTTTTGAAGACATCCCTCCAAAAGTGACTATAGAACTTCCTATCTCCATCAGAGACTATATCTGCGGGTAGGCTGTATAGTTTGTAGAGATGTTCGATGAACATCCTTGCTAACTCAGGTGTTTTTACTGTCTTTTTAGTAGATATAAACTTGACCATCTTGGTCAATCTGTCAACCACTATCTAAATGGAATCATTCCCTCGATTCGTTCTAGGTAGACCAGTGGTATAATCCATGGAAATACTTTTTGATTTCTCTTTGGGAATATTCAGTGGATAAAGAAAACCTCCAACCTTGAGGCGCTCTTATTGACTTGACAGATCTTGCATTTTAGCACGAAGTCTTAGACGTCCTTAAACAAACTAGGCCAATAAAATTGTCTTTTGACTAGTGCATAGGTCTTTTGTATCATGAGATAACTATTACTCGGACTATGGTGACTTTTTATAGAATTTGGGTCGGAAAATCATCAACGTTGGTACTCAAACTCTACCTATGTAGAGCATGTACTCGTTGTCAATGGAATAGTGTTTGTACTTTTTTTTCTTACGAAGTTTATCACTCCCAACCAAGTGAATCAATATCAAATGGTTGTGAAGGGTTCACCCACGAGCTCTCCGGCTCGGTACATAACCCAAGAGACTCGTCTAGTCGTTTCGAACTAGTGCTCACTCCTCTTCCTGAAGAAACCTTGACTAATCTCTTCGGAGTAGTACTCCTTTCTGACGAGGGAGATGGCTACTGTTGTGTATACGTGCGATAGCGTACAACATGCCATATCTTTGAAAAAGGTGAATCATGATCACATAACCCACGTAGTGACTCGAAGAATTCGCTGTTCACCATCTGCATGCGGCTCAATGCATCCGTCACTACGTTTAATTTATCTCTTTGGTAACAGAGTGTAAGGTCAAACTCTTATAGGATCTTCGTTCACCGAGCTTTTCTACCTTTTAGCTCATTCTGACTTGAAAGCCATTTAAGACTTTCATGATCTGTCCGGACCTTAAACATAGCGCTATATAAATAATGTCGCCACTTTTTTAGAGCATGAAGACTAGCGAGTAACTCTCGCTCGTCAGCTGAGTAGTTACGTTAGGCACAGTTAAGCTTCTTGCATTCAAATGCAACAGGGCGATCTCTTTGCAAATAAAATCGTCCCAATTACCTCCCTACTACCGTCTGTCTCCAAAACAAATTGTGCCTAACGTAACTACTCAATGCTCAATCCTGGTGCTGTCGCGATAGCCACATTGAGCATCTTGTTAGGATTTATCCGTAAAATTTTTGGAGACAATATGGCCTAAATAATGGATTTTCTAAGCAAAAAATTTGCATTTGGATTCCTTCCCAGATGGCTTATTTTTCCTAAGGTGTTTGAATATTGAGTGCAAATGCTGGAAGTGTTCTTCTTTGGACTTACTGTATATAAGTATGTCGCCAAGAAAAATTACTATGAATTTCTCCAAATATGGATGTAAAATCTTGTCCATTAGCATCAGAAATATCGCTGAAGTATTCTTTAAGTCGAATGGCATGACTAGGGACTTTTAATGTCCAAAATGAGTGCTAAACGTGGCCTTGGAAACATCCTGTTTACTAATTTTGACTTGGTGATACCTTGATCTAAGATCAATCTTAGAAAAATACTTCGCACCGTTGAGTTGATGAATAACTCGTCAATGCGGGGCATCGGGTATTTATTTATTCTTAAAGAATATCTCATTAAGAGTATGATTGTCTATACACATCCGCATAGTTCCATTTTTCTTTTTTATCAAGGAATGGTGAAGCCCATGGTGAAGAACTCGGGCGTATAAACCCTTTCTTCACATACTCAGCTAGCTGCCATTTCACTTTCTTTACCTTGGAGTGACTTAATCTGTAAGGAGGTTTGCTTATAGGTTTTGACCTTGGTAGCAGGACAATGCCATGGTCAAGCTCCCTAGACGGTGGAACATCATTTGGGAGATCATCGAGAAACACATTCCTAAACCCTCGCAATAAATCACTCAAAGCAATTGCGTTCTCTTGTTTTATTGTTTTGGTTTTAGCCTTGATATTAACGTTTTGTTGAAAAGAAGACAAAATAGGTTTTTAGAAAACAATGGTCTCGTCCAAGAAAAATTTAAGTTATAACTTAAATTAGTTTCAACTACGAAAACTTTATCAACCATATTTATTTCATCTACGGAAACAAATTGATGTAAGAGTACAAAAGTATACTTATCGGATGTCGTTGATGTCGATGGCACGATAGAACTCTAAGGACTAAATCATAGGTGCAGTTGGAACCTCATGCTCACCCTGTAGCCTCACTATTCTTCCCTCGTGCACAAACTCTAGGCTATTGTTGTGGTAGCTACGACTCAAGGTAGGGATGAGGTTATACAACCACTTTCTCTTTTAAATCCCCATAGGATCTCCTCGTGGAACGCTCTTGGTACAAGACTCGAAACCTGCAAACAAACCAAACAAACAAGACGGGGGTGTAGGCCTGACTCACCTCCCAACCTCGACAGCCGTGGGCAAGCCCACAAGACTTGGCTGTCCCCAGCGAGCCACGAGTTGAGCTAACTAGATGGACGTACCGACAAATCTCTATCTCGTGACGTCCCATACGGCCACGGAGCTACCCTCGCGGGCCTCGAGACTCCTGCCGGCCTCGGTTGCATGAAGCAGGTGCACGTCTACACTAGATCCAGGTTCCTGACCATAGAGCTCTCACAAAGTCACGCGAGACTCTATGACTAATGACTAACCTTGGCCACTCTTTTATAGGCTCTTGGCCGGTCATCGAGCGTCCACACTTGGGCGCTCGCCTGTCCATACCGGGGTACTCACCCGTTAGTCTATCCCTAACTCAACTCGCCGATCAGCTTGCCTAGCTCCAAGCTTTCCCAAACCTCGAAGCTAGTCTTGTGTGCGTGTAGCACACGGTAGATACACAATGTACACATGACATACGATAATGTCCTGTGTACCCCAGGGTGTCCAGTAGAAGGGGTATCGTGACACTCCTTAAGAATCTTGGACTGAATGTCCGGGATCTATGGTACACAAATTTTGTCATTAAGGAATAGTAAACCATTCTGAATCATCCATTGGCCTCCTGCAGCTTGAATGATAGATTGCTCAGTCATCGAGTCTTGGTTAATCAATGAGCTCCCGTCCTAGGTCTTTTGCCAAAATGGGCCAAAATAACTATCAGTCCTGCAAAGCCCTCTCAATGACTGAAATAAGTCAGTAGAAATCTCGGTGAACGACAAAGTATTCACCTTTCTAATTCGACTAAGTGCATCTGCAACACTATTCATGGACCCTTTTCTATAACGAATCTCAAAATCAAAATCTTGCATTAATTTAGTTCATCGAGCTTTCCTTCCTCTCACTTGGAGCCATATAAATAATGTCTCCAAACCTTGAGAGCGTGAATCACAGCATAAAGCTCCTTCTCAAGGGTTGGCCAACGAGATTGAGTGTCGTCTTGCTTTGTACTTTCAAAAGCAACAGGTCTACCATCTTGAAATAGGTTTAGACTTGGAAGAGACCATTGTATCATCATAGATACAAGCTGAATGAATGGCCTCGTCCAAAGTTTTGCATTTGTTATTTTTAACCTGTAAACCGTATGAGTTGGGTAAAACCGGCTACGAAGAACCCCAAAAGAGTTGTGGGATCCATCTTCGTAGCTTTCATCTGCAAGTCCCTAAATTTTTGGAGGTATACCTCATAAGTGAGGTTCTGCGAGGTCATGGTCAAAGTAGTAAATCGGGCAACAACATCATAGTCATCCTCTTTCTTGAGGAATTCTTTCTTGAAGACGTCTTCGAACTGTGCCCAAGTCGTTGGTTTAGGGTTGAGTTCTTTCCACCAAAGCAAAGCTTTACCTGAGAGGAAACTTACTGCTAATTGGATCTTTTTCCCATCATCATATGGATGGAACTGAAAATGGACTTGCCACTTATGTAGCCAAGTGTCCACTATCTCGCTGCTTTTGCTCGTCCCCAAACTGTTCCAGAATAATGTCGGAGCCTAAAGCAGATGCCAAGGTATCCATACCCGAAAGAGTAGATAGGGTAGTGGTCAACAAAGAGATGGAGTTCTGCAAAGCCTACATGCGCGCGGCGATTTGTGCTTGACGTTCCAAAGAAGAAGCTTTGAGAGCAACTTTAAATTCTTGAAAATTTGATTTTGACACATAATCGTCGAAAAGATTGGCATCGGTATCTTCCGTAGCGCAGGCCTTCACGTTCGATAAGGGGCTCCAACTCGGATTCTTGGGTCGACATCTTGAAGAGGGCAAGGTGAGAGAAAAAATTGATCTTGCACAATAAAGTGCTAGGGAACTCGAGAGCTTGAGAGCTTGAGAACTTGAGAGATGTGTGACTAGAAGCCCGCTTAAGGGGAATATATAGGCTTCCACAAAAGCTATCTTTAGCTTTTGCTTTTTGTGTTTATATATATATATATATATATATATATATATATATATATATATATATATATATATAAAGGTTACTTGGAGGTGTTTCGTTTTTCACTCCCCCTGGGTGTATCTTTGGCTACTCGGTGGTCAAGTGTTACAACATTTTAAATGATTTTTGGCCTACTCATTTGGTGGCCATTACAATGTTGGCTTGGATAGTGAGGGAATTTTTACGCACTTATTTGACGGTAAAAATTACAAGGGTTCTATGAAAATAATTTGCTGATGATGATAATGTTGTTGTTGTTGGTGACCGTTTCGGTGTTGTTGTAGCTCTTGGTGGAGCCCAAGTTTCCTAACTGTGCACCTGTGATCTTCTTCTTCATCATGATCTCTGCATTGGAGATGGTGTACCAAAACTAACTGTTGCTCCCAAATCTCCTCCTTCAATTCGCACTTCTTGTGTTTCATTGTTTCCTTTTCACTTGCTCAATTTTGTGTATTGATATGCATGAGCACAAGGAAGCGATACTGTTGGAGATATCTTTCTTCTAGTCATTTTGATGTTGTTGAGGTGCTAAGGATGCTGCTTGTGTTTATTGGAGATCCCCTATCGGTCACCTTGCTACGTTTTCTCTAGATGGTGTTTTTACATGCCTCGATATAGAGAAGCCATCACTGTTTTGTTTGGTGCACAATGGAGAGACATTGAGGATTTAGCTACTCTTTATAACTCATAGGGAGATAGAGTGAAGATGCTTACTCTGCTTGCCACCTATAGTGTTGAGGGGCTACTCTACATGCCACATACAGAGTCAAGTTGAGGAGAAGAGATTTTGTACCTCTTGACAAGTGAGGCCACAACTATTTTTTGCCTACGTTGCAACCCTACTATGCTGCTTTTCAAGTTGCCAATATAGTTGAGATGCCTTCAAACTTATGTTGTTGCCCACGATATGTTTTCTTTCAATACCCATGACCTCTTCTCTCTTGTATTGTTTGATATACATGTAGTTGGCGACCTGCTTCTTCTGGGCTCTGATGCCTTGTGCACCTCTCTGTTTGCATCCTTCGCAGCCTGGACCTACTATATATATTCTATTTTCTTAAAAAAAAGAAAAAAAACACTTATAAAGCAATACTTGGGTTTTTTTAAAAATGAAAAAACACTTTGTCTTGTTTTTGTTTCTTTTAAAGAAAAACAAAACATAATGTAACAAAAGGTAGCTTTTTTTTTGTTTGCTTTGCTACGATTGTTTTTTTTCTTTGTTTTGTGAAGTTCTTAAAAAAAAACAAAAAGCGGTGTGTCTAAAAAAAAACCTGGGCTAAAAATGATGAAAGCAGGCTGGTCGACACCTGCAAACAGCACGTGAAGAGGAAAAAAGCTCCGCTAGACTAGCCGCCACCTGTCGGCTACAAGGCTCGTCACTTGCCACGCTTTCTCTGAAAACGGCGCCGATTGGAGTAGCTCTTCGTGCTCGCTCTGCGTGCGCAGAGCTGCTTGTGTGCGAATAATTCCAAGGCTACCTTCTTCCCTCGTAAGAGCTGCGCAGCCAAACAGTAGCCGACCAGCATCCCAATCGTTAACAGCCGTCCCTCTCTCTCTCTCTCTCTCTCTCTCTCTCTCATACAGCCGACTGGCTTTTCTTGTTTTCTCTCTTCAAAACTGTTCAAACAGTTGCAAAAACACAACCCTTCTTCTTGCTAAGCAAACCAACCCAACTAGACCACAATCTCTACCATCATGGGCTCCTACGATGAGAAAACAACATACTTAATCTGAAAAAACAGCAGTATGCACAGAAAAAACAGCAAGCTTCTCGAACTCTTACTTTTTCTTCGACCTCTTTTTCTCTACCTACCGACTTGCTCGTTCACGAGGCTTGCTCTGATACCACTGTCAAATTCCCATAGGATCTCCTCGTGGAATGCTCCTGGTACAAGACTCGAAACCGGCAAACAAACCAAACAAACAAGACGGGGGGTGCAGGCCTGACTCACCTCCCAACCTCGATAGCCGTGGGCAAGCCCACAAGACTTGGCTGTCCCCACCGAGCCACGAGCTGAGCTAACAAGACGGGGGGTGCAGGCCTGACTCACCTCCCAACCTCGATAGCCGTGGGCAAGCCCACAAGACTTGGCTGTCCCCACCGAGCCACGAGCTGAGCTAACTAGATGGACGTACCGACCAATCTCTACCTCGTGACGTCCCATACCGCCACGAAGCTACCCTCACGGGCCTCGAGACTGCTGCCAGCCTCGGTTGCATGAAGCAGGTGCACGTCTGCACTAGATCCAGGCTCCTGACCATAGAGCGCTCACAAAGTCACGCGAGACTCTCTATGACTAATGACTAACCTTGGCCACCCTTTTATAGGCTCTTGGCCGGTCATCGAGCGTCCACACTTGGGCGTCCACTCGTCCATACTTGGGTGCCCGCCCGTTAGTCTATCCCTAACTCAGCTCGCCAATCAGCTTGCCTAGCTCCAAGCTTCCCCAAACCTCAAAGCTAGTCTTGTGTGCGTGTAGCACACGGTAGATACACACTGTGCACATGACATTCTGCCTAGCTATATATCGGCTTTTGCCAAGTGCATGACTTGAAAATCCAAACTGGCCTCGTAGCTCTATATAGCTAAAGGTATGCCCAAGACCACTGTGTCCCAAATAGTCTTATCGTGACCATCAGCCAATGATATAGTATACTTATGGTCACTCTTGGTCTCTGGCAATCGCAACTTCTTAACTATTGTGTAGTTAAGAAAGTTGTAAGTGGCTCCATTATCAATCATGATGTCACGATCCCGTGAACTTATGTAACGTATGTATGAGCATGGTGGTCAGTGTGTAGGACATTGGTTATATATTCACACTTGGGGTCACCTATTAAAGATTCTTTTTACTATCCCATGTGGGGTGGGAGCAAAACAAAAGGAAGGGACAAAAGTTTAAAGGGAATCGTGGTCCTCTTTAGGGGAAGCCCATGCTTATATTGGTGGTGGCTTTTTCAAGAGTTGGGCTAAATGCTACACGTGGAGGAGATGTTGGTCGGCTGAAGATATGTGGGCAGGTGCTTCGTCGCTTGGAAAGGGATACATGGCTGGGTGCACAGGAGGGCGTGCTGAACTCTCTCTCTCTCTCTCTCTCTCTCTCTCTCTCTCCCACGTTTCTGTGAAGGACGGGGCTGGAGAGGCGACTGGCTGATTCTCTCCTTGGGCACATAGTCAGGTTACAACATACGTGGGTGGTTTTTCTCTGAAAGGCTGGTTAGTTGGGCACACAGGTTAGAAACGATCTCTCTCTCTCTCTCTCTCTCTCTCTCTCTCTCTCTCTCTCTTTGGTGACGGCTGGATTGCACGTGGGCTGGGCTATGGAGAACTGGCAGGTCTGGACTGCACGTGGGCAGATAGTTAGCAGGCGAACAGCTCTCCCTTTGTGAGTAGGCCGGTGGCCAGGACTGTAGGACAACAGATTTCTCTTTTTCTTTTTCTTTTTCTTCTCTCTTTGGGAGAAGGTGACACAAGATCTGCAGGTTTCTCTGCCTCTCTCTCTTTGTGAGCATGTGGGACTGCAGAAGGTGCACAATCGAGTCCCTCTTTCCACTAGTTCAAGACTGTTTCGGAGGTGCTATTCTGGCCCTTGAGAGGAATGGTTTGGCAGTTCGGGGGATGGAAATAGGGTAAGTTTTTGGATTGATTTGGAAGAGTTTACGGGCTGATGTATGGGTGTGTTTTTGGCTATGTGCATGGGCCAGTTAGATGCGTATTCAAGGCCTTGTGGATGTATTTATTATCTTGGTTGATTAGAGGTGAATAACACTGGTGTTTTGGGGCACATGGCTGTGTGAAATCTCTATGCTAAGAGGTCCAGAGGACTGGTAGTTTGGACATGCATATGTATAAGCCATGAATGGCAATGATGTATTCAGTTAGACTCTTTTTGTTATGCTTATTCCTTGCAAGGCCAATGTGATCGCCGAGGATGTTGTCCAATTGTTCATTCCGCATTGGTACCCGATTGGCGGGATTCCTAGGACCATAGTGTCAGATCGCGATGCCAAATTTATCAGTCATTTTTGGAGGGCATTGTTTGATAACTTTGGTACTAAATTGAAATTTTTCAGTGCATTCAACCCACAGACGGACGGCCAGACAGAGATATGCAACCAGTTGGCCTTTGATGTGCTGAAGTATTATGTCCACGATCAGCAAGGTAAGTGGGAATCTTATTTGTCTTTAGTTCAAGCTGTTTTGAATGATTCTTTTTCTTCAGCTATTGGCAGGACTCCATATGAGGCAACGTTTGGAAGACCTTTCTAGTCGTCGTTGACCAGGACCTCGTCTTCAGTACCTGAAGCGAATAGAGTGAAGGAGTCTTACTAAGAGATTTTAGAGTCAGTTAAAGACAAGTTGGCTAAAGCGTAAGAGGCCTACACTCCACAGGTCAATAAAGATCGAAGGGATATGAAGTTTCGGAAGGGGATTGGGTTTATCTCCGGATTATGAAGCAAAAGTTGAAACAGGTGGGCAAGCGATGTCCAAAGTTGTCTTTCAGGAGCTTCAGACCTTTTCCCATTAGGAAAAAGATTAATGAGGTGTCTATGCAATTAAAGCTACCTCTCAGTTGGATTATGCACGATGTGTTTCACGTCAATTGGTTAAAGCCATATGCAGGTCCTATCCCTTCAAAAGTCAAAGTTATGGTTCCAGAATAGATTCTTCTGCACCGTTTAGCAGAAGTTATGGTTCCAGAATAGATTCTTCTGCACCGTTTTAAGTATGGCTCAGGCCGAAGACTAAGACAGTTCTTCACGAAGTTTCAGGACCGAGGGACCCACGAAGCGGTATGGCTCGACAGAGTTTTTGAAGACTGTTCGGCGTTATTGACGGATTATTTGGAGGCTATGCAGCTTCCGCCAAGTTAAGCAGAAGGGGATGTCACGTGCATCTCGCACTTGGATGCCACGTAGACATATTTGTACAGAAGGTACAGGACCTGGGATGGTGAACTGGTCCCATGTGAGCCCAGAGTCAACTAGGGATCCATCTCAGTCGTCCAAGGTCAGGTGTGCATCACTGCATTGTCCTGCATAGGAGTCCAAGGTCAGGTGTGCACTGTCCTGCACATGAAACAGAGCCAGTCCGCGTTGTGAGTCTCCCTCTGGAATGATGTCAAGGATTCTGTGTATTTGGTATGGTACTGGATGCCAGATCAGTGAGTAGTTAGTTAGGGTTTGATTATAGGAAAAGGGGCCAGCCCATAGGGCTACCCCACGTCTTAGGATGGGCATGGGGATGGTGTGAAAGGGGTGAAGAACTGCAGGTCAAGGGCAGAGATTTCTCAGCCAAGAAAGGTCAAGTTTTCTGTATTTTCTTTTCAGATTCACGTCATTATAATAAAGCGAATACACCATCCGTGGTGAGGGTCCTTCAGAGGGTATTTGGGACCCAATACTGTGTCCTCTCTCTCTCTCTCTCTCTCTCTCTCTCTATTTTCTACACATCTTCATTCAGTTTTGTGCGTTAGTTCCGTCGTGAAAAGTGTGCTGATTTCTGAGCATTGAAGTTACCGACCTTCTCCGAAGCTTCCGCATGTTACAGGAACTTTCTCCGGAAAGGCCAAAAGATCTTGTTATTGATCTTATTCCTGGGAGTACCCCACCAAATAGACCGCCGTACCGTGTTAGTGTATCCCAACAAGAGAAAATTATGAGCTAGTTACAGGAGTTGTTGAAAAAGGGGCAGGATTTAGCCAAGCTCATTACCCTTTTGCTCACCTGTACTCTTAGTGCAAAAGAAAGATGGTCCTTGGCGCACGTGCATAGATTACAGGGCACTAAATAAGAATACCATCAAGAATCGATTCCCTATTCCGAGAATCGATGACATTTTGGACCGCTTACAGGGCTCCATAGTCTTTAGTCGGATTTACTTAAAAAGCGGGTATCACCAGATACGCATTAGACCCGAGGATGTGCATAAGACAACATTTTGTACCACCTTTGGGCTATATGAGTTCTTTGTCATGCATGCCCTTTGGCTTGACAAATGCTCCCGCCACCTTTAACAGGATGATGGCTAGGATTTTCTGGCCTCATTGAGTGTTTGTGGACACATTCTTTGATGACATGATTGTGCATTCACGCTCAGACGAGGAGCATAGGGAGCATTTGGCCACAGTGTTTGAAGAACGCTGGAAGCATAGGTTGGTCATAAATGGCAAGAAGACTGAGTCCTTCTTGGAAGAAATACACTTCTTGGGGCACATCGTGTCTAAAGGAGTCCGTATGGATTCTTCGTAAGTAGAAGCAATTCTCAATTGGCCAGATTTGAGGACCGTGCATGGTGTACTCATCTTTTTGGGATTGTGTTCCTATTACAGGTGGTACACATGGTATTTTGCTGAGATTGCTTTGCCTCTTCATGCTTTGACAGAGAAGGGAACTCCGTTTCGATGGGCTGATCGAGAAATTGCAGCCTTTAAGAAGCTTAAAGAAAAGCTTACTTTGAATCCCGTATTGGTACTACCGGATCTCCGAAAGGCTTTTGTTGTCCAGTGTGATGCAGGTGGGAATAGCATTGGGGTAGTTCTTATGCAAGAAGGACATGTATTAGCCTATGAGAGTCGTATATTACAGAATGCCGAGAAGCATTTACAGGTCTATGAGAAAGAGATGTTGGTTGTAATTCAGGCTCTGTCTACATGGAAACACTATTTGCTTGGGACTGATTTCATTGTGTAGACATATCATCAGACGTTGCGTTATTTCCTCGCGCAGACTAAGCTTTTCTGAGAAGCATGTGAGATGGGCCAACTTTTTGTCTATGTTCCACTTTCAGATTGTACATGTGGAAGGCAAAAAGAATGTTGTGGCATATGCTTTGTCACGCAAGCCACAGGTCTCAGCGGTTTCACTTGCTTATCATCATGAGCTTGATAAGATGAAAGAGCAGTATGCATAGGATGAGGATTTTGGTAGGGTCCATGATCAGATCTCTGAGGGTCAGTCGCATGATCATTATACTCTTAGGGATGGCTTTTTGTTGATGCATGATAGACTGTGTGTTACCAGAGAGTTACGGCTCAAGGTTATGATTGAAAGTCATGCTCCACCGTATGCAGGTCATAGGGGCATTGAGGCCATGGTAAAGACAGTTGAGGCTTTCTTTTATTGGCCAACCTTGAGAAGGGATGTTGATGCTTTTGTAAACCGGCCTGACGGGCGGTGAAACAAACACTCGCACATAAAACACTTCAACACCATTGAGGACCTAGAAAAGGAAAACAAACAGGGGGAGCTAGAGTGCTCCTGCAAATAGTACACGGACACCGATTGGCCCCAAATCGCAGTGGCGCCCCTTGCGGTATTTCTTTAATTGATTATAAGAGCTTTGATTACAATATAAAGCTGGTAATTCAGCCGTCCCAGTAGAACTCCTGAAGCCTGCAAAGAACCTGCATCTGGCTTCCTGTCCACACGGCATCCACAAATAAATCCAGCCATTGTTCACATCGAAAGACTCTCTCACATTGAGTCTGCATACAGAAGCTTTCTCCCATGATCAAGGCTGCCACAACCATCCATAGCCTCTCACTCTATGAACAACATCACACCCTGACACATCCAGTGCTCTTGCATCACAACACAGACTCCCAAACTGTCTCTCAAAAGAGTATCACAGCACAGCATACCATACAGTCGACACACCTGTACAAACCCTCTCTACCTCTCAAGGGTACTATCCATCTCTGTCATGGATTCCCTGTCCCCTGTCCAATCAGTAGCAAGGCTGTACCAAACATGTGTCCATTTCTGTACCTTCTGCCTGCATGTGACCTATCTCCTGGAGAAACCCAAAAACATGTCTCTTCGAGAAAACCTACGACCTGTTTCCACATGAAATCCTTAGGCCTGTTTCCCTTTGAAACTTCTGTCATGTTTCCCATACATCTAGTTACCTATTCCCTCATGAAACATCTGGCAACATAGAGATTCCCATAACTGTAGGTCCCACTCTTCCTTTCTAGCAGGAAGAAAACAATCTGCTCCATGAGCACGCAGCCATGCGAGCTTGCTTCACTCCCATGCCAAGAAACATAACCAAGTGACCTGTACTTGCAGCCCAAAACCCAAGTACATTGCTGAATTTGCAACCAAACAAAAACAGCCCATAAATTGTCCTGTTTCCACCCTCTGAACTGCCAAACCCTTCCTCTCACAAAGGGCTAGAGAGAACCACTCTAGAACAGTCTTGAGCCAGTGAAAAGAGAGACTCCGAAAGACATCACCTGCAGTCCCACTTGCTCACAAAGAAAGAGAGACTTACAGTCTTTATGTCGCTTTCCACAAGGAAGAAAAGACTCGAGGAAAAGCCCCGAATTGTCTTGTCCTCTTGTCTTGCAGCCGGAAGAGGGAGAATACTTGTGAGAGAACCTGCTGTCCAGCCTTGTGTTCCCTTCTCACAACTCACACTTCCCAACTGACAACCATCTTCTCGCCAAAAGCAAAGGAGAGAGAGAGAAAAGAAAGAACCTGCAGGCGCCTGTGTACTCTACAGCACAGCAGCCATCTTATCCTCCAAAAAGCCAAAGAGAGAGAAGAAAAAGGATCTGTGTTTCTGTCCTATTGTGCAACACACCAGAAAAATGGCAAGCGTCCTCGATTGCACTCAATGGCACAGTAAAGCATCTCATGAGCAAAGATACCCCATATGGCAAAAACAATGGCCCTCCAATGCATCTGGGTGATAAAATAATCATCCTGCACAATAAGCCACACTGTCCTCTTGCTTGTTCCTTCAGAACCTACAGCAAAAGTCTAAAACCAAATGGAAACACGTTACCGGTGTTAGCCAAAAACAAAACCATGCATCATTCTACATATGACACACATATGCATGACACACATATGCATTCGCAAACAATATGCTCCTCAAAATGCTCTACCTACTCCAAAGTAATAGTCTAAGGGCTGCTCGCAAGCCTTATGCCCATGGACATCCAGCAGGACCCACGACTGATGGTACAACATGAGCATATGAAAGCACTCAATGCATCCAAACACTACATCCACTAAGTACTTTCCCACATATGTCTCATGGCCATCCCGCAGGAGTCACACCCAATGGTGCATCCATGAACATAATAAAGCACTTGATGTATCATACCAACATACATGCAGCACATGACACAATGCAGAGTATTTCCCAATGTATTCTCAATGATACCAGGATCCAATGGCACCGGAATACAAAAATACCTCTACCTCAAAAAAGTGAATGCATACATGCACAAACAGAGTTCGATCCATATTTCCATGAACCAAACCAACTCTAGGACTGCTCGCAAGACTTATGTCCTCCATAGAGTTATCCATAGTTGCAGTTATAGTTCAAGGTGCGGCCGACTGTGAACCATACCCAACTTTACCATCTCACGTGTCTAGAACACAAGGTCATAGAAGTCCCATAAGCAGATGTACTGTCAGCCTCAGTACCTTCGGGTGAATACAAAGATGTCACCAAGCGACTCCTAGATGACAACTGAGCCTATCTGTAACAACAAGGGAGCGGAGGTGCTACCCCCCTCTTGAGCATCAGGCAATGCTCCAGACCTATGCTCTGCTGAACCTGAATGAGCCGTAACAATAAGAGTTGGCTCCAACTCATAGGTATCAAGATAAAGCTGCAACTCCTGAGGTGAATATGCTAAGTCACCCTCCTCCATCCACTTCGCATCCATCAGTGAACCTCCTCCATCCACTTCGTATCCATCAGTGAACAGCTCTTGAACGTCACAGGATAGCGACGGGAAACCTTACCCTGTACCTTTCTTTCCTTATGTGCCAGTATATGCTCAGGAATAGAAACCTCCTCAAGTTCCTCCACTTCCATCTGAGCCTCATATGATACATCCTCAGGCACCCAAAACCTGCTTGCACTCCACCCAAGTGGTAAGCGCAAGTCCTCGATGAAGCATAGTAGATCACCACTGCTAAACATAGAAGGAAACTGTCTTCCGAACCCATGAAGCCTCTATGAAGATACCACTGGTGACAAACTGTCGAAAGCCATAGCCTTCAACGCATTTCCTGCACCATAACACTTCAACTGCTTCTTGTTCCTGGTCGACTACTTCTTGTCCTTGGTGTCTTTTCTCCTGAGCTTCATCTTCAGCTCTTGCTCTTCACCTCATATAGGCAAAGACACAAATCCTGTACTGTGTCCTGCACTTCCTTTTCACTTTCCTCATGTTGAAGCTTTTGATGTGACTCTCATGAGACAACCACGAGCTCGTCCCCTTAGGAAAGTTGGCGATTGTCCCGACCAAAGCAACCACGGACTCGCCTCCTTGAGAAAGTCGACGACGTGTCCCGGCAACGGAACCTTGTAAACCGGCCTGACGGGCGGTGAAACAAACACTCGCACATAAAACACTTCAACACCATTGAGGACCTAGAAAAGGAAAACAAACAGGGGGAGCTAGAGTGCTCCCGCAAATAGTACACGGACACCGATTGGCCCCAAATCGCAGTGGCGCCCCTTGCGGTATTTCTTTAATTGATTATAAGAGCTTTGATTACGATATAAAGCTGGTAATTCAGCCGTCCCAGTAGAACTCCTGAAGCCTGCAAAGAACCTGCATCTGGCTTCCTGTCCACACGGCATCCACAAATAAATCCAGCCATTGTTCACATCGAAAGACTCTCTCACATTGAGTCTGCATACAGAAGCTTTCTCCCATGATCAAGGCTGCCACAACCATCCATAGCCTCTCACTCTATGAACAGCATCACACCCTGACACATCCAGTGCTCTTGCATCACAACACAGACTCCCAAACTGTCTCTCAAAAGAGTATCACAGCACAGCATACCATACAGTCGACACACCTGTACAAACCCTCTCTACCTCTCAAGGGTACTATCCATCTCTGTCATGGATTCCCTGTCCCCTGTCCAATCAGTAGCAAGGCTGTACCAAACATGTGTCCATTTCTGTACCTTCTGCCTGCATGTGACCTATCTCCTGGAGAAACCCAAAAACATGTCTCTTCGAGAAAACCTACGACCTGTTTCCACATGAAATCCTTAGGCCTGTTTCCCTTTGAAACTTCTGTCATGTTTCCCATACATCTAGTTACCTATTCCCTCATGAAACATCTGGCAACATAGAGATTCCCATAACTGTAGGTCCCACTCTTCCTTTCTAGCAGGAAGAAAACAATCTGCTCCATGAGCACGCAGCCATGCGAGCTTGCTTCACTCCCATGCCAAGAAACATAACCAAGTGACCTGTACTTGCAGCCCAAAACCCAAGTACATTGCTGAATTTGCAACCAAACAAAAACAGCCCATAAATTGTCCTGTTTCCACCCTCTGAACTGCCAAACCCTTCCTCTCACAAAGGGCTAGAGAGAACCACTCTAGAACAGTCTTGAGCCAGTGAAAAGAGAGACTCCGAAAGACATCACCTGCAGTCCCACTTGCTCACAAAGAAAGAGAGACTTACAGTCTTTATGTCGCTTTCCACAAGGAAGAAAAGACTCGAGGAAAAGCCCCGAATTGTCTTGTCCTCTTGTCTTGCAGCCGGAAGAGGGAGAATACTTGTGAGAGAACCTGCTGTCCAGCCTTGTGTTCCCTTCTCACAACTCACACTTCCCAACTGACAACCATCTTCTCGCCAAAAGCAAACGAGAGAGAAAGAAAAGAAAGAACCTGCAGGCGCCTGTGTACTCTGCAGCACAGCAGCCATCTTATCCTCCAAAAAGCCAAAGAGAGAGAAGAAAAAGGATCTGTGTTTCTGTCCTATTGTGCAACACACCAGCCAGTAGCTTCCCTCTTCAAGAGTCAGTTCAGAGCCTGAATTCAGCTGCGCCTGCATACACAACAGCTTTGCTTGCTTGCAACTCTCTCAAAAAAACAAGAGAAAGCTGAAGCGCAGCCTTGCAGCCTGCCTGTTTTCAGAAAAGCTCTCCACGCCAGCAGCCTGTATGCGCCCTGTTTTCAGAAAGGCTCTCCTCTCTCATGCGCTGCCCGCCAGCCTTCCTCTTTCCCCAGAAAGCACATGTGGCCCCAAAATAGCTTAAGGGCCACGATTTTCTTTTATGAAGGGCTTTATAAATGATTACAAAGGTTTTTAAACCTTTTAAGCTAAAATCTTTTTGCCCCCTTTCACACATGGGGTTGTCCACACATGGGCTTCCATCTTCACTCCCACCTGATGCCATTCACACTGTCCACCATGTCCCCGTGCACATCTGCATCTTGTCCAGAGAAAAACACAGGGTCGTGACACTTTTGTTAGGCAATGCATCGTATGTTAGAAGGTGAAGTTTGACTGTCAGAAGACACCAGGGTTACTTCAGCCTTTACCTATTCCAGATAGACCATAGGAGAGCATTGCCATGGGCCTTTACCTATTCCAGATAGACCATGGGAGAGCATTGCCATGGATTTTATATTTGATCTTTCGAGGACGCAAATGGAGAATGATGGCATTTGGACTATCATATGCCGGTTTAGTAAGCATGCTCATTTCATTCCCGTGCGTAAGAAGATCAAAGTTGATCACATGGTGAAGTTGTTCATGGCGAACATCTTCAAGTATCATTGCATGTCTTCGTCTATCATCACTGACTGTGATCCACGGATGACGAGTTTATTTTGGAGAGGGTTGTTTGACAACATCGGACAACTCTCAAGTTTTCATCTTCGTTTCATCCACAGAGACAGATGGGCAGTCGGAAGAGGCTAATTCCAGAATCCACAGTGTTAGATCTTCTTAAGTGCTATGTCTTAGAGCACAAGCAACAATGGAAAAGTATCTTCCTTTGGTAGAGTTCGCTTATAACAACACCGTCCGTATGTCAACGGGCAAGGCGCCTTTTGAGATTGTGGAAGGGAGGAAGGTACTACCCATTTTGCACACAAAGGATAAGATTTTTCAGGCTGACCAGGATGTGGAGAACATGGATGAAGCTTATAGAAGAGTTAAGTTGGCACTCCAAAGAACTCAACAAAAGCAAAAAAAGGCAATAGACCGTCACATGTGTGCATTAGAGTTTGCATTGGGTGATTGGGTCCTTTTGTGTTTTGAGAAATACAGGCTCAAGAAGATGAAGGTTAAAGAGCGCTTATTCCGTAAGTTGAGCATGCGCTACTATGGACCTTTTCAGGTATTGGAAAAGATCGGTGAGGTGGTGCACGTTAGGTATTGCAGTTTATCTTGATGTCTTTGAGTTGGAGCCGACTCTTGCTACGACGCATTCAGGTTCAGCAGAGCATGGGTCTGGAGCATTGCTTGATGCTCAAGAGGGGGGTAGTACCTCCACTCCCTTGATACAGACAGGCTAGATGTCATCTAGAGGTTGTTGGTGTAGCTTTTGTCTCACTCGAAGGTACTGACAGTTGACAGTACATTCGCTTATGGGACTTCTACGATATATGTGTACTAGTCACATTGGATGTATGGTTCACATTGGTATGCAACTTGGACTATTACTACACCATTGGCTTGTCGTGAACGTTGTTACATATGCATGGCTCAGAGAGATTGGGATGCTGATCTTGCCATATTGCTCTTTTTACTTTTAGAGGATCACATGGTTGATGTCTTGTTATATTGGGCAGCCTTCGTTATCACCGAGATTCTGCTTTGGATGTCATGCTGTATCACCAGAATGCAATCGAGGACGTTTGCGATTTTCAAGAGGGGGGTATGTCACGACCTTATTTTTGCAGCATATCTGTGAGCATGGTTGTCAATGTGCAGGACATTGGTTATATGTTAACACTTGGGGTCATCTATTAAAGATTCTTTTTATTACCCCATGTGGGGGGGACAAAGCAAAAGAAAGGGACAAAGATTTAAAGCCTTTAAAAATTAAGAAAACCCTTTGAAGGGAATCGTGGTTCTTTTTAGGGAAAGCCCACGCTATTATTGGTGGTGGCTTTTTGGAGAGTCAGGCTAGATGCTACACGCTGGGTGCACAGGAGGGCACGCTGAACTCTCTCTCTCACTCTCCCACGCTTTTGTGGAGGGCGGGGCAAGAGACATGCGAGTGACTGATTCTCTCCTTGGGCACATAGGCGGGTTATAGCATACGTGGGTGGTTTTCTCTGAAAGGCTAGTCGGCTGGGTACACAGGATAGAAATGATCTTCTCTCTCTCTCTTTGGCGACGGCAGGACTGCACGTGGGTTGGGCTGTGGAGAACCGGCAGGTCTAGATTGCACGCGGGGTGGACAGTCTATAGGCGAACAACTCTCCCTTTGTGAGTAGGCCGACGGCCAAGATTGCAAGATATCAGATGATTTCTCTTTTCTTTCTCTTCTCTCTTTGCGAGAAGGTGACACAAGGTCTACAGGTCTCTCTCTCTCTCTCTCTCTCTCTCTCTCTCTCTCTCTCTTTGCGAGCAGGTGGGACTCCAGAAGGTGCACAAGAGTCCCTCTTTCCACTAGTTCAAGATTGTTATGGAGGTGCTCTTCTGGCCATTTGTGAGAGTATGTTTCCCAATCACGTAGGAGCTCTGCACTCATTTATAAGGAAAAACTTTTTTCGAAACATAACATTGTGTTGAACTCTACCCAGGTCCTTAGACTTTTGACACTCTTGGCCAAACTCATCCAGCATTTCTACGCTTTGCCTATTAACGATAGGTTTGTCTCTACAGGTCCACCTCCTGTGGTGCTTGCTTGAGGTTGTGGATATCTAACCACTTCTGTAGAAAGACATTCGTTGAGTCCTGGTTGTGTTCTTTTTCTTCTCTCCCAAAGCTCGGCAGCTTGAGGTTATGGAGAAGATTAGCAGTCATTGCGGATTGCTTCGCAGGCACTCCGGCTTGCAATCCTACTCAAGGCACTACGTCCTTGGTAAGAGGAAAATACACATTCCTGTGTGTAGATCGTGGCATAAAAACATTCCCTGCAAGAGTAGCAGAACTCGCTTCTCTGATCGTGCACTAACTACATGTTGTCCGTCGTTGCGGATAGACCTACAGGGTCATCTACTGACACGAAAACATTAGAAGCTATGTCAATGAGAACATCCCCGGTCCCTCGCGAGCCCGAAGAAGATTGTATCATCTGAGCAATTACCACCTGTCGAATATGGTCAAGCTCGGCCTAAAATAGATTGGACATGGAGGACAACATTTGAGAAAACCCTCCTAATCCACCTAATGGCCAACATTTGAGAAAATCCTCCTAATCCACCTAATGGCGATGAACCACCACCACTAGCCATGTCGGAATTGGATTTTTCAAGCTTATTATTATTTTTAATTATTTTTTATTTTGCAGTTAAATAACAAAAGACGATAAATAAATAAATCACAAGGGAGAAATTGAAACTAGCTACCTAAGTCCCATAGAGTGTGCCGACTCGTTGGAGACGTGGTCTCATTGATGTCGGTGTCAATGTGTCCGCAGTCGATGCAAAAAGTAATGTCTTGCGCACTACAACGAAGTTACGCGAAGAAATGACCATCGCACTACGGCGTGGTCGATACCTTGTCGCGAGAGAGAGAGAGAGAGAGAGAGAGAGAGAGAGAGAGAGAGAGATGCTTGGTGTTGTGCTTCTGTGGCTGTCGGCTTCTCTTCCCCTTGGCTGTGCGTTGAAAACGAGAGAGGGAAAGCTTCTTTCTCTACACACACATAATTGGGATTTACTGATTCGATGAGAGAGAGAGAGAGAGAGAGAGAGAGAGAGAGAGAGAGAGAGATGTCTTCTTCTTTACATGTCTTCTCTTGTTGACTTGCTTCGTGTAGATGTTGCAATCTCTCAAAGCGCCAGTTATGTCACGCTATCCGCCCAGCTGTGTGTTGGCTCACGAAAAAACCGGCATGGCAAGAGTTGCAGCTTCTTGAGTGGGTTGCTCAAGCGTTTGCTGCTGTGTATCAGGCGCCAGACTCAAGTTCTTGTGTCACAAGTAGCCAAGGGGACACTCGAACGATAATACAGACCAACATTTCAAATACCTGACAGAGCATGATAAGACATCAGAAGAACCATAAATAATACAATAACACCGCACTGAGCCGGAACGGTCGGCCCTTGTAGGAACTTCTTTATTCACATAGAAGCTTTTACAAGATACCAAAGTGCGGGTGCATACATCGGATTTTTCCACAAAGCATTAGCACAAATCTTGTCCAGATAAACTATCCAGTGCCAAGATACTGTCACCATTTGGTCCATCTCAATTTCTGGAGCCACTTCTATGGGATTGTCACTTCATAGAGTGGCCAGATTTGTGCCATGTTCACATGTGGCTAGGCCAGCGTCCCATGTGAAAGGGTCAGTCTTCTTGTGTCACATGGACGGAAACCAATTTTGTGCCACCTGTGTCTGATCAATATTGTGCCATATGGACGGGAGCCTTTTTGTTGCCACTCGTGTATGTCTTACCCATGGGATTGTCACTCCATGGTAGGACTGATGTTTGTGTCGAGCTTTGTCTATGGGATTGTCACTCCATAGAAAGGCCCGTGCTAGGATTTTTGTTTTGTCTATGGGACTGTCACTCCATAGGAAGACGAAGACTTCATATTTTTGTTGCGCCAGTTTTGTGTCCGACAAGAAATCCTTGTACAAGTTTCATGAAAGGGAGATTTCATCTATTGCATGTGCACATGCATTCATGTTTGCATGCATAAACTTGTTTTCGCATGACTTGTTTTCGTGTGTTTGCTTGCTACGTCGTGCCAGTACACTAGACGAGGACGCTCCCAATGTACCGTGGGTGTGCTGTTTGCTGACAAGTTCATGTGTTGTGCTAACAGGTGGTAAGTATTGTTCTTTTTGGCCTTTTCAAATGTAAAATCAATAAAGTAATGTAAACCTTAATGTGTATAAGGTTGGGTGTTCACATATATTTAAAGTATTGGTTGGACACTTGTTAGTGTGCGTGCCTAAGAGTTAACCTTTGATTAAGGTTTAATAATATTTAAAGTAAGGATTGCATGGGAAACATTTCCTCTCCACATGTGGATGGTATGGGATGGTTAATGGAAGGAGGCGACTGTTGTATTGAGAGGGGGAGAGTGGTTTTTTGAACACGCCTTCTCCAATATGCCTGGTTGTTGCCACCCCTGGTATCTGCGTGTGTGTTGTCGTTACACCCACCTCTAGTTGCTATCCTGGACCCGTCTCCAAGTGACCTAGTTACTTTATCCCTAGACACGCCTTGACACCAACCGACTGTTGCTGCCTTGTACTCGCCTCTAGTTTGGTTGCCTGTTCTTGCCTACAACACTAGTGCTGTTGCCCCTGAACTGACTGGCTACTGCATCAGCACCTGTCTCTAGCCTTGCTGTCGGCTACTGCATTAGAATCCGCTTGGTTGCGGCATCAGAATCTAGAACCTGTTGTTGGTTGTTGTCTTATACTCGACTACTGTACCTACTGTACCTGTTGGTTGCCACATCTGTACCTACTGGCTGCCATACTTGTTCTTGCTGTTTGCATTGACCAGGATTACATTAAAGGGGGCGAACAGTCTCCTCACTTTACAACCCAATTTGAATCTTTATCAAGTACTTGTTTTTGTATTTTCAAATTCATATAGTAAATGTTGTTGTTACAAGTCTTGTGTAGGCTAGCATCACCCCTAGTTTCCTTCACCATGGAAGGTCACTTGGAATGGTGATCTTTCCCTCACATTTAGAGGAGTCAGTGAAGGTCATTGGGGCATGAGGAAAAACTGGGAGTGAAGGTCATTGGGGCATGAGAAAAAACTGGGAGTAAAGCTTACTTGGGAGCACGAGATATCACTTTCTCCACGGTTTCACCTTGCCAGGCATTAGTATAGGCGTACTTGTTCGTGCACGGTCCCGGAAGTCTAGTGAGGAGCGGGTGTTCACCGAGTGAAGGTGAGAGATTGCCTGTGATTTGGTCTACTCCAACAACTAATTCTTCATCGACAAAAATCTTATTGTTTTTCAGTTGTATTCACTCCATGTTATGGAGAAATCTGATCTTGGGGCCCATGACCACTTGTACATATAAATACTCTGGGAAATACAAACTGTATTGAGGGGGGAGGGGGGGAGGGGTTTCTGGCTCCAGTGATAGTGTCAAGTGTTCTTTGTCATTTTCAGTTTTAAATACTCCAGGAAATACAAACTAAGATTAGGTCTCCACGACCTCATTCACAAGTCGGTCAAAATGCTTCTCCAGCATTCTTGACATAAAACAATCATTTAAAAACAGTTCAAAAATACAGATTCTATAACGAACTCTTGTCTTTCCACATTGCTCCACATCAGCCCACATTGTTTAATTCCATAACCATTTCATAAGTATTTCTATTCTCATCCAATCACATCATTTTCATCTCATCACATCTTTCCTCAATTTATCCTCATCAGATCTCATCCACTGGCAGCTACCGATATCCACATCTCATCACATCACGTTCATTCGAATCTCATCCATTCAGACCACATCACATTTTCTCACATCTCATCCACTCGGATCACATCACATTCACTCACATCTCATCCACTCGGACCACATCACATTCACTCACATCACATCTCATTCATTTTACCTCACATCTCATCCACTCGGACCACATCACATCTCATTCATTTTACCTCACATCTCATTCTTTCACATCTATCCCGATTCACATCCCATCCCATCACATTCATTTAAATCCATCATATTCACATTCATTTAAATCCATCACATTCACATTCTTTCATATCCATCACATTCACATCCACATATATTTATGACACATCACATCTCTTTCCATCACATCACATCATTTTCATCTCATGACATCTTTCCTCAATTTATCCTCATCAGATCTCATCCACTCGCATCTACCCATATCCACATCTCATCACATCACATTCATTCGAATCTCATCCATTCAGATCACATCACATTCACTCACATCTCATCCACTCAGACCACATCACATTCACTCACACCACATCGCATTCATTTTACCTCACATCTCATTCATTCACATCTATCTCGATTCACATCCCATCACATCATATTCACATTCATTCAAATCCATCATATTCATATTCATTCATATTCATCACGTTCACAGGGAGGGGAGGGGTTCTGGCCCCAGTGATAGTGTCAAGTGTTCTTTGTCATTTTCAGTTTTAATGTTGCAAGTAATGTCCATTGTTTGTATTAGGGACAGGAGGAAAAACTAGGAGCAAAGCTTACTTGGGAACACGAGGTATCACTCCCTCCACAGTGTTTCACCTTGCCAGGCGTTAGTATAGGCGTGTCTGTTGGTGCACGGTCCCGGAAGACTGAAGACTAGTGAGGGGCGGGTGTTCACCCAGTGAAGGTGGGAGACTGTCTGTGATTTGGTCTACTACAACAACCGATTCTTCATCGACAAAAATCTTATTGTTTTTTAGTTGTATTCACTCCATGTTATGGAGAAATCTGGTCTTGGGGCCCGTGAACACTTACAAACATATAAACACTCCAAGAAATATAAACTGTATTGAGGGGGGGGGGCAGTGATGGTGTCAAGTGTTCTTTGTCATCATCAGTTTTAATGTTGCAAGTAATGTCCATTGTTTGTATTAGTTAAGTGATCTAAAAATGTGTATTTTATCTTCCGATTTGTAGGCCTCTTGTAGGGAGTGGTTACAGATACAAACATCTCTAGGAGCTGTCCAAAACAGTTTCCAAAAATCAGCTCATAAACCATCCATTAATCAGCCCGGAACAGAGCCAAAAACAATCCCAAACTTTGTGACAAAACAGTCCCAAAACTGAGCCTCAAATCAGCCCCAAAAACAGTCCCAAATTTGCTCAAAATTGAGTCGACCAGCACTGTCAGGCTCTGGGAGAAAAGGACCAGCCATCTGCTCTGTAAGGAGTCTACCAGGTCTATGGCTGCCTTGTAAGAAGTCGACCTGCTCTATGGCTGTCCTTTGGAAAGTGTCGACCAGCCCTATGGTTGTCATAGAAGGAGTCGACCAGCCTTGTATAAGGTAGGGAGCAAGTCGGCCAGCAAAGGAGAGAGAGAGAGAGAGAGAAAGAGAGGGCTCCAGAGTGATGCGCATCTCCAAAAACAGCCCCGATCCCTTTTTAAATAGTCGACTATCTATATTTGCAACACTTTTCTCTTTTTGCCCAAAATAGTTGAGCTTGCCCAAAAATATCAAATTTTTAGCTTGGCTTGTACTCCAAGTTTTAGTCAAAAAATATCAACTTTATGCTTTCCTTGGCTTGTACTCCAAGTTTTAGCCCAAAAATATAATATGTCCAGCCTGTTCATAATGATGTGTGAACACATTGACTTATAAACATTATAAGTCACTTTTATTGAATAAAATTTCATGTTGCATTTGCTGTGTGGCCATCTTTCAGTCAAATCCATGCTAGTGAATGCTTCAACTTTCTTCTGTGGAAAATGCTTGTTCACACCTTGGTTCCGCTTTGTGTGTGAAACATTGGTTAAGACTGGTGAAGGGACCAAATAGTGACATTTCATCCGTCTTATAAAGGAGTTGTCGGCAACTATATAAACCTGATACCACTGAGATATCCTTCAAGAATAGCAGATGCCACGCTAATCCATAATATTTCAGCCATAAATCCAGATCCACGATCCCAAGTTAGATACATGCACAAGAGCTAATCATATCGAAACTTTATCTATATCTCGAGTCAACAACTTTGATAATAACTAGACACAGGCACAAGAGCCAACTATGTCCCAAAAATCCATAATTCCATAAGCTGGAATCTATAAGCCAGATAATGAATAGACACAGGCACAAGAGCCAACTGTGTCTCAAATATCCATAACTCCAGAAGTAGCTTTAAGTATCTGCAAAAATAAAGCTGCAGTATACATAACCACAAAACATCTTGCCATGCTATTGTACTCTATAAGGGCACCACCCCTATGATCCATATGCATGCCCAAGCCATATGGTTTTCACTAGGGCAACAACCCTTCCATGAAACCATACATGCTCGCGAGGGCTTCCCCTTCCACGAGGCTTCTCTCACTAGGGCAACTGCCCTTCCATGAGTTCATGTGACACTCACCAGGGTTATACGACCCTTCCATGAGTTCATAGAAAGAATTCACTCACCAGGTGGTAAGAATGAATATGTTCGCCAGGGTTTCCTCTTCCACGAGGCTTCACTCACAAGGGTAACTACCCATCCATGAGTTCATGCGACACTCACTAGGGTTTCGACCCTTCCATGAGTTCATAAAAGAATTCACTCATCAGGGTTACCACCCTTCCATGAATGAACATGCTTGCCAGGGTTTCCCCTTCCACGAGGTTTCACTCACCAGGGCAACTACCCTTCCATGAGTTCACGTGACACTCACCAGAGGTTTTTGACCCTTCCACGAGTTCACAGAAAGAATTCACTCACCAGGGTTAGCACCTTCCATAAATGAACATGCTCGCCAGGGTTACCCCTTCCACGAAGCTTCAGTCACCAGGGCAACTACTCTTCCATGAGTTCATGCGACACTCACCAGGGTTTGGATCCTTCAATGAGTTCATAGAAAGAATTCACTCTCTAGGGCTACGACCCTTCCATGAATGAATATGCTCGCCAGGGTTTCCCCTTCCATGAGGCTTTACTCACCGGGGCAATTGCCCTTCCATGAGTTCATGCGACACTCACCAGGGTTATGACCCTTCCATGAGTGAATCCACGTCACATGACCCGTGGTGTAGACATAAGTCCCTAGCCAACAAGGCGTTATGTTTACTCTACCACATGCACTTCATATCGATACTTAGAACATACACTTTGGAGGGGAGATGGGCTCAAGTTCACTCTACCACATGCACTTTGTGTTGGTACTCCGACCACACACCTTACAGGAGAGGTGGGCTCAAGTTCACTCTACCACGTGCACTCCGTAGTGGTATCTTGATTACTAGCTTGGAAGGAGAGGTGGGCTCAAGTGTAGAACATAAGATGAGAATGAGTCACAGGCATAAAGATCCTGGTTCTCCGTAAGCATGTCTCCAACAGATAGTTTTATAGGCATTTCGGCTCCCAATAGTTTTATAGGCATTTTGGCCAATAAAAGAAATCCATAGATAAATCTTCAATCCATGAAATATCCATTAATTCCAGAAATCCACTGCATCCCAAATAAAGGGAGCCAATAACATACTCCACCCAAGCAGAAAGGAGCCAATGACAACCATATAGATGTGCCAAACCATCGTATATGTATAAATCCTCGAACAAAGATATGTCAGAAACTTTGTCCATAGTCCTTGAACATATCCATAAGAAAAACCATATAAACTAGACTTTTCAACCATAATGTTTACCCGAAACAATCCAAGGCAAACAAACAACACACAATTCTCCTTGTATGCCTATACAAGGAAGGGTTAAGTGTCCAAAAACATTTACAAAATTTGCAAAAAGTAGCAACTTCGCAAAACTGAAAGTATACTTAGCTTTTATCTTTGCCAGGCTCGTCATGAAGCCAAAAGAAATGTCTCCTCAACATACGCATAAAATATCTTGAGATATAACTCCATATAGCTTGCTCATAAGCTTGATTTATAATCCACAATAATCCATATGGAAAAAGTGTTTAACATGGGCACATAAAACCAACTCCATATTCCAAGGATAAAATGTGTGAATCCATAAATCCTTAGACCAAGCTGTTTGCTGCTGATGCTCATGAGTGCTTCATAAGCTCAATGTAAAAAGTGTAGTCCCCACTTTTGATCTTCCGACACTTCAAATTCCAGAAGAGCATGATAACACTGCAGAAGAACCATAAATAATACAATAACACTGCGTTGAGCTGGAACGGTCGGCCCCCTTGTAGAAACTTTTTTATTCTTATAGAAGCTTTTACAAGATACCAAGGTGTGGGTGCATACATCATCGGATTTACCCACAAAGCATCAGCACAAATCTTGCCCAGATAAACTATCCAATGCCAAGATACAAACATCTCTAGGAACCGTCCAAAACTGTCCCAAAACAGTCCCCAAAAATCAGCTCATAAACCATCCATAAATCAGCTTGGAACAGAGCCAAGAACAGCCCCGAACTCCGTGCCAAAACAGCCCCAAAACTGAGCCTCAAATCAGCCCCAAAAACAGTCCCAAATCTACCCAGAACTGAGTCAACCAGCCCTGTCTGGCTCTGGAAGAAAACGACCAGCCATCTGGCTGCTGTGCAAGGAGTCTACTAGGTCTGTGGCTGCCCCGGAACGAGTCGACCAGCCCTATGGCTGACCTGGAAGGAGTCGACCAGCCTTGTATGAGATAGGGAGCAAGTCGGCCAGCAGAGGGGAGAGAGAGAGAGAGAGAGAGAGAGAGAGAGAGAGAGAGAGAGGGTCCGAAGTGATGCGCATCTCCAAAAACAGCTCCAATCCCTTCTTAAGTAGAGAGTCAACTAGCTATATTTGCAGCACTTTTCCCTTTTATGTACTTCAAGTTTTAGCCAAAAATATCAACTTTATGCTTTCCTTGGCTTGTACTCCTAGTTTTAGCTCAAAAATATAATATGTCCAGTCCGTCTTTAATGATGTGTGAACACACCGACTAATAAACATTATAAGTCACTTTTATTGAATAAAATCCCATGTTGCTTTTCTTGTGTGGCCTTCTTTCAGGCCAATCCATGCGATTGAATGCTTCAACTTTCTTTTGTGAAAAATCCCCGTTCACATGTTGGTTTTGCACAGTGTGAAACACTGGTCAAGACTGGTGAAGGGACCAAATGGTGAGAGTGCGAATGTGGTTGTAGAGTTATGTCTCCCCCTTATGGCTGTGGTGTTACTGTGTGGCAGTTGCGTTGGCCTAACCGAGGCTCTTTGGCGCACGACGGTTCCGCTCACCCTTCTTTGGTGTTGATCGCTTGGTGTGGCCTGTGGCTCTTAGCGCACGGCAGTTTGCTCCATGTTTTTGTTGCGTAGCTTGATTGACATGGGTGCAGCGGTTGGGTGTAACCTCTCCCTACAGGAGGCTTGACAAATCGAAAGATAGAATACACATATGTTAGATCACTTAACTAAGTCAAACAATGGACAACACTTGCTACATTAAAACTGAAAAATAACAAAGAACACTTGACACCATCACTGGGGCCGGAAAGGGCTAGCCTCCCTCTCAATACTGTTGTATTTTTTGGAGTATTTATTTCTACAAGTGTTCATGGACCTTAGGCCAGATTTCTCCATAACAAGGAGTGAATACAACTGGTAAACAATAAGATGTTGTCGGTGTAGACTGTCACAGGTAATCTCCCACCTTCACTAGGTGAACACCTGTCCTCATTGGTCTTCTGGGACCGTGCACTAACAGGCACGCATGTACTAACGCTTTGCAAGGTGAACACCGTGGAGGGAGCAATATCTGGTGCTCTTGAATCAGCTTTGCTCCTAGTTTTTCCTCATACTCCAAATGACCTTCATTGACTCCTCCAAAATATGAGGGCACGGCGAGGTGATCTTGTTGGTCTTGTAAGCCTTGCACGGAGCAATACGTGTATGCCAAGGCTTTCCAAGCAATACATCACAACCATTCAAAGGCGCCACAAGAAAATCCTCATGATCCACATAGCCTTGAATGTGTATGTGCAACTTGCCAAAAATAGGCATGACGTGCACTTCTCTACCAACAAAGGTAGCCCCTGCTTCAATTTGAGGGTCCATGTCCTCCACTTCGATACCCAAAGCAGCTGGCACCTGTGTGGATATGAAATTTTCAGATGCACAATCATCAAACATGAACAAAGCGGGTTGATCCTTGAGCTGTCTCCAAGCTTTACATACAACCTTGTCTTTGCTATCATGTGAAGTGTTGCCCTGCACATCCGGAACCATATGCACATTAGGCTTTGATGCATTTGCATTATCATGCTTCCTCTTGTTTGGGCATGCCTTTGCAATATGCTCCGTGCTACCACAAGTAAAGCATTTCCCCTCGCTCATATATTGCTTTTTCTACTCTGGAGTGAGACCATAGTCTCTCAGTTTAAAGGGATGCTTCTTGATAGTGTTATTTTTAGCATTTGGACTATTTTTATCTTAGTTTTGGTCCTTTTTAGGTGGCTGTCCATCATTTTGCAGGTTTTGGACAGCCCTCTCTTTGCCTTGAAATGAGGGTTTAGCCTTATTGGATCGACTCAATTTGAGTTCCAATTGCTCGGTGGTGGTGGTGGCGGCGGTGGCGGTGGCGGCTGCGATCAGTTGGTGATCAGTTGGTGTAAGGTATGACCAGGATACATTTGTAGTCCCGCTTTGTGCACGGGTTGCAATCTCGATTGAAACCTTCTCTTCCTTTCTGCCTCGGTGACATGCATAAATGGAGACACCTCCATTTAAGCACTTTTCAAAACTTTTGTACATATGCATTTACTGATTTCCTCTCATTTTGCTTCACCCAATCCCACTTCATTGTTATCTCATTCAATGCATTGGGAGGCAAGAATTGAGCATTGAACCTCTCCTTGAACTCTTCCCATGATCTAACAGGATTCGGTGAGAGCTTATCCGTGGGCCACCAATGGGCAGCAGTGCCTTTCATAAACATGCTTACATGCCGGATCATTGATTTCTGAGTGAAATCCTCATCACTGAAAGCAATATCAAACTGGGCAATAAAAGCAAGTGTCTTTGATGCATCATATTCCCCATGATATGTGTCAAACTTCACAGATTTGTCTCCGGCTTTGAAGTCACGAGACTTTGATGCATGTGCCTGCATCTCAACATGTTTTCCCCCATGTTTGTCCATTGGGACAGCTTGGTGACTGGCATCATTTTTGGACCAAAAGGTAATGCATAAGGCATAGATATATGTGCCCTGTAAGCATGAGGCATGGCTGGTTCCTCAACATGCATTGATACATTTTCAGCCATAGCTTCTCTCTCACGAGCACGCTGGAAGGCATGAGTGGCATGAGAGATACGCGGAATACTTGTACCAACAGAAAATTGCAGCCCATGTTGCATGTGGTGTGCATGCACATTTTTAGCTGGCAATGGCATTTGACATACATTTTGACCAGTGCCATAAACATTGTATCCTTCACGGGCTACATAAGGTATTCTTGCATGGCGTGAAGTTACTGATTGTTCCTCTCCTATAGCATGGAGATTCGTCCTCTTAGACATAAGTTCTTGTTCGGGTACTTGTGGGGATTCCAAGATAAGTGGGATGGTTGCCTTTTCTGCATAGGCATCCTCGGTACGAGCTAAGTATGCACGTGCTACTTCTCTCGGTTGCATGTGCAACTCTTAAGCAATCATTGCCATTGCACGATCCATATAAGATTCAGCTTTCTTGGTCTTCAAACGGTTATGTACCAATGGATCCTCACGGCGGTAGAGATTCAATTCTTCTTGTTGTGCATGGAGAAGAGCCTGCATACGAGTAAGTTCAGTCCTCAAGACTATGGACTCTTCTTCCTGCATCTTCTCTTTGCCACGGGATGGCTGTCCCACATATTCATGTTCCCTATTGTGCACCACACGAGTTTGCTCATCTTGTAAAGCATTGGAAGCATGTATTTCATTGTCCCTACCTCTTGTGTTAGCATTTTCAATATTCATTGTATGGCTGTCCATAATGTTCTAGGTGTAGGGATAGCTAGTGTTCATGGTGATCATCTCTCACGATAGAAGTGAAAGAGAACCGTATGCTCGAACCGTATGCTCTGATACCAATGTAACTTGGTTGAACACAATGCTAATCAATACACTAGGAATAAAACGGCTTAGAAGTGTAAAAATTCGGCAAGAATTTCTAAAATTTCGGGGCGAATGATTAAAGAGTTGGACATAATGAACAACTCCTAGCCTTATCAAGATCATGGCTAGTGAGATATTCTGCCTGAGTCTTTGAAGCTGATTGGTATTGATGTTAATACATCGCCCTCCAGAGAACCACATGAGCTGACGTGGCTCTACTGGATAAGGGAAGTATAGACCCTCAAAGTGACGAGCGATCCTCGCTCTGCTTTCTCGGGTTGTAGCAGAGTTGATGAGATTTTCGAAGGCAAAGGCGATCATGGGAATGCGAGACAGATTTGGGGTATCTATCTAAAAATCCAATTACACTAAGATTTGATGGATACTTGCACAAATACAAGAAGTAAATTGTTGAATTGACAAGAGACACACAATGAGCCGGAACGGCCGACCCCTCCCTCAAATAAAGTATATTGATCTTGGGAGAATCAAGTACATAGTGTCATGGGCATTTCTGACCAGATTTCCATACCATTGCATATGAATACAGTATTGCAAACAAGTGGTTGTCGTTGTAGACTTGCAATCCACACTACCCTCTCAAGTGCCCATGTTCCCTACCATCTGCTCTCTATTGTTCTACCTACACATGGTAGCAACAATCTGCAAGAGAGCACGTAGGACAAGAGAACACTACACAGGGTATGTGATCTTGTAATCTGGTTTCTCCCTCTTGCTACTTGCTTCCATATTTAAGCGTAAAAGCTTACCAATAGCAAGTAGAGTCGATGACAGCGGAAGTCTTCGCGAGGGAAGTCCTTGGAGTGTTGAGATCTTCGATTTGTCGCCTTTCTTCGCGACAAAAGTCTTCAAGAGGATGAAGGGAACCTTGGGAAAGCTTCCCCTATGGTTCGACTTGAGAAAGGAGGGTTGAAATTAGGGTTTTCAGCAAAAAGACCAGAAAGAAATTACAGCAATAAAGAGAGCTGTTTTGCTGAATTTCAGTCATTGGAGGAGAGTGATTAGCATCCGGAATCACTCTTGGAAGCTTGTAAACTTGGAAATGGAGTTGGAAAGGAGAATGTGTAGAAAATGCAGCCCAACAGCCCTCATGAACGAGGCGCCAATCTCTAGAGAGAGGAAGAGGAGTGTGGTGAGTTGTCCCGTGTAGGTGGCAAGCAGGTGCTTTGTTGAGCAAGCTAGAGTGGACACATGGTTGGTTACTTCCTTTGTACAAAGGGGATAAGGTCTGGGCGGTGGACATTGGGTTATGTCTACCTCGGGACATGAGTGTGTGTGAACACTAGGCTGGTCATAATTTATAAGTGAGTTTTGGTCGCCCAAAACTTAATGAAGTGTGTACACACACTTATAAATTAGTGCTAACTCCTAAGACTAGGTTTATGACCAATACTTACCACCTGTCACATGCCACATAACCATGTCAGCAGACAGTTTCACACGCACTATTCGCAGGCGGGCGTCCCCTTACCTGGAACTACACATTGGTCAAGAAAGCATGAAAATAGCATGCAATTTCAATTGCAAGCAAGCACATAAAGATGCTATGCAATGCAGCATTGGTATGGACAATCCCCGTTTATGAGACTATACCAAAATAGACGTGCTCCAAGCAAGTACACGAGGTACCAGACCCAATGGAACACCAATCTACCAAGCATTTCCGGGTATGTACATGGAGGCACAAGTCCCAACGGAAAGCCAAGTCCACAGTATCACATGAGTGGCTTCAATCCCCGGCATATACAACTGCCATGGACACCAGTCCAATGTACATATATGATAAGAAAGCACGGGTGGACCAATTGGGTGGCCAAATGGTGACAGCTCGTACAAATGAGGGTACAATCAAGTACAGTAGGTATTGTAGGTACAGATGCAAGTACAACAGGTATTGCTGGTACAGATGCAAGTATTGCAGGTACAATAGGTACTGCGAATACAAGTATTGCAGCTATAGCAGGTTGGTACAGATGCAGGTACTGCTGGTATAGATGCAGTCGGGTATAAATAGGCGGGTACAGATGGTACAGATGCAGGCAGGTACAACTAGGCTGGTACAAATGCAGGCGGGTACAAACATGCGGGACAACAGGCGAGTACAGTTGATAATAACAAGGTGGGTACTTTCCTTCAATCACACTCTCATCAACTCTCCATGTGTGGGGGAAAAGAATTACCTCATGCAATAATAACTATAATGTTATTAATAATGTTGGGGATCCACACAAGAGCAAATGTCTAGCCAATATTAAAATGTTTGTGAACACCCAATCTTATAATTATTAAGGTTGACATTACTTAAAGGATTTTAAATTTGAAAAGGCCAGAAAAAGGGTATTACTTACCACTTGTTCACATGCCACACCAACTCATTAGCAAACAGCACACCACGGTACACTGGGGGCATCCCCGTCCAGTGTACTAGCACGACATAACAAGCAAACACATGAGAACAAGTCGTGCGAAAACAAGTTTATGCATGCAAACATAAATGCATGTGCACATGTAATGGACAAAATCTCTCTTTTATGAAACTTGTACAAAGATTTCTTGTTGGGCACAAAACTGGCGCGATAGAAATGTGAAGTCCTGTCCCGTAGGCGAAACACAACACGGGCCTTCCTATGGAGTGACAATCCCATAGACAAGGTCGGCACAAATATTAGCCCTACCATGGAGTGACAGTCCCATGGATAAGACGCAATCCCGGTCGTACACGGGTGGTAGCAAACAGGCTCTCGTCCATATGGCACAAAACTGGTCACACAGAGGTGGCACACAAGTGGTTCCCGTCCATGTGACACCAAATGAGTGACCCTTTCACATGGGGCACTGGCTTGGCCACATGTGAACATGGTACAAATCTGGTCGCTCGATGGAGTGACAGTCCCATAGAAGTGGCTCCAGGAATGGAGATGGACCAAATGGTGACATTGGGTGCTTCTGCTACTGTGCACGCTATCGTGGTGCTGGCTCGCCCATCAGCTATTGGAGCTATATGCTATGTGCACCTTTTATATTACCCACGTTGTCTATTTACTCTCCACGTTGGAGAGAGAGAGAGAGAGAGAGAGAGAGAGAGAGAGAGAGAGAGAGACTCCTTCCCCACACACACTCTCCCTGCAATTGTCTGCAAGCTCTCGCTATGGCGCTCCCCTTCTCCACCATTTACAAGATAGTCGCCTTGTTCTCCACACCCTCTCTCTTGCCGAAACGAGAGAGAGAGATTTTGCCACCTCAGTGGTGAGCTCCCCTCCCAACCACACAATTGTTCAGAGATAAGGGATTATCCTTCAACCCGCAAAAATAATAATATAAAAATTATATTGCTAAGGTTGATTAATCTTCATGGGCTGGCCCTGTGTTCATGCACGGACCTCGGCGAACGAGATGAGGCTGTGATACCAATGTCACATCGATGTAATCGCGTACGTAGAGCAGGGAAGCCCTAGATGACCACCCAGCCTGAGAGGTAATTAAGAATCCTCTCCACCGTCGAGTATATATAGGGGCTTGCTTGCCCACACATGCCCGGCCGCCCACGCAACTCCGTCCTAGGCATCCTCACTCCTTAACCCTAGCTCGTTGTCCACGCTCCGGTGGATGGTCTCGAAGCTGGTCGGGCCTCTTGTACGTAGCCACGAGCTACGTAACAAAAACTCTCATGGAGGTAAAGGTCGTGCTTTGGTTTTGTGGAGTTTGGGAAACTTCCATTTGTACATATATGCTACAAAATATCTATGTTTTTTGACGTGCAATGCATTTGTTTTCCTCTATATGGTAGAGACTAGTTGTAGGTTATGCTGGTATTTTCTATTTTAAAGATTTTGTCCTCGTGGCAAATAGTAATACTTTCCTCGTAACTCATGCTGTCATGCACAATATAAAATTTTGTATTGGAATGGTGCTATTTTGGCAGCTTGAGAGGAGCCGTGGTGGCATTGCAGTCTCTACAACCATTGCATGCTGCAAAGTCTGATTCTTTGCTTGTTTCGAGGCTAAGCTTTGGATCCCATGACTCTGCATTTTGTTGTCAAGGTTAGTTTCTCTTTACTATTGTGAGCTAGCTTTGATTTCTTCTTTACTTTTTTAAAATAAAGGTTTGCTTTGATAAGTGATTTTTCAATGATGAAATTATATATTAGGGGGTCAATCATCTGTTCATTGAGTTAATAAAAAATATCCTTTCATTGGTACTTTTCAGATTACAAAAAATAACTTTGTATAGAGGCAAAAGTCTAGAAAAAGTGAGGGGCTCCCTTTGTCACGGCCCTGTGTTTTTCCTCTTGACATTATGCAAGTGTGCACGGGAACATGGTGGACAGTGTGAATGGCATTAGTTTGGGGCAATAGCTTCATGGACAGATTGGTACAATTTTTGGGGTCAAAGGTGACTCTAGGAATTTTTAAGGTTTCTTTTCATTATCCCATGTGGGGGGAGGGGACAAAAGGTTTAAAACCTTTAAAAATAAAAGAACCTTTTTTTTGTGTGTGGATTGTGGCCCTTTTTGGGAGGGGTCACGTTATTTTTGGAGGGGGGCTTCTTTTGGGAGAGGTCGGCTGCACGCTGAGGACTCTCTCACGCTTTTGAAGCGAACTGTTTTGAAGGCGGCGCACAGGAGCTGAACAGCAGGAGGGCTCCTTCTGTCTATCTCGCGTGGAAAGAGCTGGTGGGCAGGGGGGCAGCGTTGGACTGAACTGCCTTCACTCTCTTTTGCTAAGAGTCGGGCTGCAGCACCAGCACCGTTTCGCTGGTGAAACAGGTGGGCTGGACAGCATAGGTCTCTTTCTCTGTTTGGTGAAAAACGGGCAGGTCTGCAGAGAGGCTTGGTCGGGCAGATGCAGCCAGAGGATACTTTCTCTCCTCTTCTTTCTGGCTCACGGCTGTCTCGGAGGTTCTCCTCTGGCCCTTTGTGAGAGGAAGGGTTTTGGTGGCTGGAGGGCAAGAACAGGGGGCTGTTTTGGACGAGCTTGTGGGCTGTGTTTACAGCTGTATGCATGGACACTTGGCTGCGTGTACAGGGACTCAGGGATGTATCTTAGGAAGAGATAGGAAACAGGCTTGTGTGGGTTTGTGAACTCGAGGTTGTTTGGCACTCCTTGTCTTGAGATTCAAGGGACCTGGTCAGAACGTTGCATTCATGTATTTTCAGTTTGTGGCAGCCTATGCAATTTAGCAAGGGCTCTTTGAGGCTGTGGAAAAAGCATATAGTTTGCTGTGGAAAACAACCTTGGTTTTGGCACTGTTTGTAGACAGTGCTGTGTATGTTTGCACATAGGAACAAGACATTGGTTTCATGCTGAGATCGACCACAGGTTTCATGTGAAACAGGTCACGAAACAGTTCTTTGATTACATGTGGAATCGGGTTGTTGGTTTCTCGTGGGAAACATGTTACATGCAAGCTGTGATGGATGCAGGGAAGACACAGGCTTGGGTATAGCCCTACTGCCGATGGGACAAGGGTCTAGGGTTCCATGTTTGAGATGGAAAGCAAGAAGGTTGTACAGGTGTGTCTTCAGTGTGCCATGCTATGATGTAACGAGAGTTTTCCTTTGGAAATAGCTTGGAGTCTTTTGCGTGTGGACGAGCACTGATGGATCAGGGTGTATTTTTCTCATCGGGTGAGAGACTACGAGTAGTGGAAGTCACCTGGATCAATGGAGAAAGCTTCTGTATGCTGGACTCATTGTATGAGATTCTTTTGATTTTGTATGGCTGGGGGTGGAGATGAAGGCATTCCTCTCTTTCAGTTCGATTGTGCTCTGAGGTTGTGTTGTACATTTTCAAAGCTCTTATATGAATTAAAGAAATACTTCAAGGGGCACCTCTGTGTTTTGGGGCCAATCGGTGTTCATGTAATGTTTGCAGGAGCACTCTAGCTCCCCTTGTTTATTTTCCTTTTCTAGGTCTTCAAAGGTGTCGAAGTGTTTTGTGTGCGAGTGTTTGTTTTGCACCACCCTTTGGTTTTGTTTGAAGACGAAGGCCGGTTTACACCCTTCATTGCTAGCCAATTTTAGAAGAGATGCCCAATAGTGATGCCTACACATTAGTATGTAGCCCTACAGGTGAAGGTCCAAAGGGGGCCAAATGATTGCACGGTTAAACCCATAGTTGCAATGAAATGTGTTTCATATCCTCGGTGAAGTATGAAATGTTGTACATTTTATATCTTTTTTTTTTCAGCTTCTTTTTTTCTAGTAGCATCCTACCTCATACAAGAAATGAGATATTGCATAGTGAAGTTTGTTCTCTAGACTCTCTATTTGGAACTCTATACACATCTTTAAAGAAAATTAAGAAGTAGGAGTGGGGTTTGCTAACTTAAAATGTTTAAAGGCAATCTATAACGAAGTTTGCCTCTAGACCCGTTATTTGTAACTCTATTCAAATCTTCCATGAGAACTAAAAATTGGGATTCAAGTTTGTCAGTTCTAATGCTAATTTTCATGAAGGAAAGTCACAATTATAGGCAACTTTTGCATGCATTTATAAGGATTTTAGCATGCTTCTTATTAACTCTTAATTTTTTTGGTCACTTTATCTCTTCGGAATGAACGAAAAAGTAATCAAACGCAAAAATAAATTGGCGACAATGGTTAAACCTCTATATGGGCCTTCACCTTTAGATGCTTTATTTATGCCTAGGTCATTTCTCGAGTATTCTCAAGTTAGTTGCCTCGTCCACTAGCTTTAGTGTCAAGGTTTTCTTGCGACCCAACTCTCTCCAAGATAGCGTGAACACAAGATATCATCTAGATTAGTTTCGGCGAGCTCATACTCACCACACAACTAGGTATCCAAACTTTTAATACATTGGATCACCGCGGAGTTTGAGGTCTGACCCACACTAGTTGTAAGGTCTTCATAGGCCAAGCCCAAGGATTATCCGACTTAGAACCGAAACCGTATGGAGGTTTCATAGACCCGTGATTGTACGCTTCGCATGAGAGTGATTTATTGTGGCTAGCGACACGCCACCCAACCGTAGGGTCCTCCAAACTCACCCTTGAGTTTGAGGTCTGATTGGATGCAACTTGCTTGATATCGATGGCTTTAACCTAGCGTTCCATACTGGCCATGAGTTCTTGCATGTCCTTGGTAGCTCGATTGTCTACCGCATGGATATCTCAATAAGTCATAAGTGCTCCCAAGGCCACTTATATAGCAATGACTTGGTTATTATCGGCCCTTACTATGCATAATGGAGGTGATAGTTATATAATCTTGTGGGCTGACTACCATGAGTATATAACATGCACGTTCCTAAAAGGTGAATTTGGGCATGTTCCTGGATTCATCTAGGTATATATATTATTGGCCCTTATTTTATTTACAAGCCTTCTTGCTTTATTTGTAAGCTTTTAGCCATTATTAGCTCTAGGCCATTAACTATAAACTTTTAGCCTATCTAGACCGCATCTTGCTACCGTCCTTAGCCCATGTGTGAACCCTCTAGGTTCCCATGGCCCAGCTAAGCCCTATCCCTAACCTGGGTTTAGCCATGTCCCTAGCCTTAATCCTAGACCTATCGGACGTACTTTTCTCCCTTGTGAATGTCTGAACATCTGTCTGTATCATTTACTCAAGTCTATTGCCTCTTATCGAGGCCATTATAAGACTCCTTTGTAGACCCTACTACAAATATCCAATCGCTTATTATTGTCAATTTAACTCTCATCCAAGAGTTGAATTGCAGTAGGACAAGCCCTAAAGTGCAACAAGCTCTACCATAGCATTTTTAGCACAGACCCACAGAACACACCAACTGTTATAACTTATACCAAATGGCATCCTGCATTAGTTGTGGACAAATACTAGTCCTCTTAATGTACAAACAAGTCCTAGTAACATGTACTTCCTGTATAATAATTCAAACCACAAAATCTTCCCTTTTCAATTCTCCTCATCTATGAAGGGTGATGAGAATTGTGGGAGACATACACAAAGAAGAAGGGAAAGAGAGAGAGAGACATGTGGGGATAAGTCAACTCATCAAGTGTGAGTGTGTGACTCCCCTATCACACATGTATATTTGCACTAGTACACATAGTGCACTTAGTACATTAAAAGTACTAAGTGTACACTATGTACTATAACTTAGGAAAAGAAAAATCAGCATGTACATGATAATATACAAGGCCATATCAAGGCTGAAACTGGCCTCATCCAATGCCCATCAAGTGTCTGCAATGAGCAAACCGCTCTGGAGGCAAACTCTTTGTCAACAGATCAGCCGGGTTGTCATCCGTATGAATCTTAACAAGCTGAATTTGCTTGTTCTCTATCACCTCTCTGATGAAGTGATACTTCACATCCACATGCTTCGTCTTTGCATGAAAGACAGGGTTCTTTGCCAACTGGATGGCACTCTGACTGTCACAATGCAACAATGGAATATCCCCTGTATAACCCAAATCAACCACTAATCGAGATAGCCATAATGCCTCCTTGCAAGCCTCTGTGGCTGCAATATACTCGGCCTCTGTAGTAGATAAGGCAGTGCACTTCTGCATCCTGGATATCCATGACACAGCACCTCCTATGAATGTAAACACATAACCGGTAGTAGACTTCCGGTTATTTGGATGACCGGCATAATCTGAATCCGTGTAACCATGCACTAATGCATCCTGTTTTGCCAAAGCAAATGCACATATCCTGTGTGCCCTTCAGGTATCTCATGACACCTTTCACTGCTTCCCAATGCTTCTTGCCAGGTTTGGCCCATGTATCTAGAAACCACTCCCACTGCAAATGCAATGTCCGGCCTGGTAGCAACCATGGCATACATGAGACTGCCACAAGCTGAAGCATACGGAATCTTGGCCATATCAGCCCTGTCACTATCCGACTGTGGGCTGTCCATAGCACTGAGTTTCACATATGGAGGCAAAGGAGTACTAGTCTTCTTCCCCCCATCCATATTGAACCTCTGCAAAACTTTGCCAATGTATTCCTTCTGAGACAAATACAACACATGCTGATTTCTGTCCCGAAGTATCTGCATACCCAAAATGTGATTTGCATCACCCAAATCCTTCATATCAAAGGTCTGATGCAGCCTCTTCTTCAAGGCATCCATCTCTTTACGAGATTTCCCAGCAATCAACATACCATCAACATACAAGATGAGGATCAATAGACTGTTATCCAAAGCTTTCTTGGTGTATAAGCAATGATCTATGTCACTTCTCCTGAAATCGTGGGATTTCATGAATGTATCAAATTTATAATACTGTTCCCTTGGTGCCTGTTTGAGCCCATAAAGACTCTTTTTCAGCTTGCATACAAGCTTTTCCTTTCCATTCACTGCATAACCCTCTGGCTGTTGCATATATATCTCCTCATGGAGATCACCGTGAAGAAAAGCAGTCTTCACATCCATCTGAATCAAATCCAGATCATCATGAGCAACCAAAGCTAATACAGCTCTAAGTGTGGTCATTTTGACCACTGGAGAGAAGATCTCATCAAAGTCCACACCATATTCCTGCTTGAAGCCCTTAGCCACTAACCTGGCTTTGTATCTTGGCTTTGCATCAGGTGCAACTTTGAGCCTGTAAACCCACTTGCATGGCAAAACTTTCTTGCCTGTAGGCAAATGCACCAACTTCCATGTTCCATTTTTGTGTAGAGAATCCATCTCTGACTTCATAGCACGCTCCCATAGAGCCTTGTCTGCCCTCTGTAAAGTCTCCTTATAACGTGAGGGCTCCCCACAGTCAGTGAGCATCAAGTAGTCAACTTGGAGGGGCTCTGGAGGGCCTTGTGGACCTCCGTACCCAATGACCATCATTTGCAGGTTGCTGTCCAGCCTGCATATCACCTATTGGTGGCTCCTGTTCCATGCCATAAGGTTGAAAAATCATGCCCGATATCTCTTCTAACTGTGGGATATCCATAGGGATATCATCTGCCATCTCTGGCTGTCCATTTGGACCATTTTCAGCACCATTTAAGGGCTGGTTTTGATGCTGTAATGGCTGATTTACAGCCCTTGGTTGTTGTCCATGATGTCCATCATCATCAAAGATGACTCTGCCAGGCTCTTGTTGCCTTGCAGGCTCCTTATACATGCATGTTTCATCAAAAATGACATCATTGCTGCGTATAATCTTTCTATTCACTGGATCCCAAAGTCTATACCCCATTTCACCTCTGTCACCATATCCTAGGAATATGCATTTGTGAGACTTAGGATCAAGTTTGGTGCGCATTTCCTTGCGTATGTGCACGTAGTCCTGAAACTGTTTGGACATATATTCTCCACCATTGTCGGAACGCAAAGCCTTCAGTGTTTTGCCAGTTTGATTCTCAACATGAGCAACAAACTTCTCAAACACTAAGAATGTATCACTCTTCAAACGAAGAGGATAAACCCACACCTTGCGTGTGGCATCATCAATAAAAGACACAATATTTTGCCCCTCCCAAAGAAAGCTGAGGCATCTCACATACATCTGTATGCACAAGCTCTAATTGAGCATCTTTCTGTCCAAGAGCTTTCTTGTGGGGGCACTGCAGTTGCCTGCCATATATACAATGCTCACAAAACTGAAAACTTGAAAACTTTAGAGAAGGCAAGTAACCCAAACGAGACAATTGCTCCATTCCTTTGACACTCATGTGTCCCAACCGGCTATGCCACAGAGATTTCCAGCAGCTCGGTTGCATTTACATTAGCATGGTGACAAACACCTGCATGCATGAAGTAAAGAGTGTCCACCTTAGAGCCTCTGGCAACAACCAGTGAGCCCTTACTAATCTTCCACTTTCCACGACCAAATGTGGTAACATAATCAGCATCATCAAGCTGTCCAGTAGAAAGCAAATTCTTCTTGATCTCAGGCACATGCCTGACATCATGGAGCATAAGCTGTGAGCCATCTGAAAACACAAGCCTCACATCACCTCTGCCAAGAATCTTACATGCATGGTTATCACCCAAATAAACCACTCCTTCATTGCCAGCAGTATACCTGACAAACAAGTCTCTGCAACCTGTGACATGAAAGGAGGCACCTGAATCAATGATCCATGAGTGCATACCATGACCACCTGTAAGAAGTGAATGGGCATCAAGTGAAGACGTAAATAGGACCTCATCCTCACTGCCACCTGCATGTGACACATTGATTTCTTCAATCTTGACTCTACTTTTGCCCTTTGGCTTTACATCTTTGGCTTCATCTTCGTCTTTGTCTTTGCCTTTTCCCTTTTCCTTTTGATCATTTTTCCATTTGTAGCATTGCTTTTTGATGTGTCCCTTGCCACAATAATGGCATTCCAAATCCTTTTTGGAGCGGGACTTGCTCCTTCCCCTTTCTTGGCTTTTTCCCCTTTGTTGGGATCTCCACATCTGCATATGTTGCATTGGACTTTCCAACAGAGTTGTTCTTCCTGTTCATGTCCTCTTGAAGGAGAGCACCCTCCACATCTGATTTGACAGCATAGCATTTGAATTGCTAGTGACTGTCCTGAATGTGTTCCAACTCTCTGGCAAAGTGCATAAGAGAAAGGTGGCTTTGAACTCATCGTCCATTGCCAACTTTTGATTGATTACCTGGTTGACAACACCATTAAACTCATTTAGATTGGCTGTCATAGACGCCCCTTCCTTCATTTGAAGACCTATGAGTTTCTTCAACCAATACACTTTGCTTGAGGCACTTTGCTGGGCATACAAGTCCTGCAATCTTTGCCACATTCCCCAAGCTGTCTTCTCTTCACGAATGCTGACAAGTAAAGAGTCTGACACAGACAACATGATAGTAGATCTTGCCAGCTCATCCATATCTTCCCATTCTTCAGCAGTAAGAGAAGCGGGCATTACACCCCTTTCTTTGATGGGCTTGTGCTGCTTCTTCTGGAGCAACACATTATAGCACTGGGTTTGCCAAATATCATAATTATGTGAGCCTTCAAGCTTCTTGATGTGAAGCAATGAAGAGCTCTCACCTGTGGTTGCCATAGCAATATGCAACCTGTCAATGCCTTACTCCCTGCGATGTGCAAACACTGCACCAAAGCACACAAAGTGCTCACAGTTGTTCTCCCAAAGTTTATCTCCCACTGCGGAAGCACAAATGCAACTCTACTCTCACTGAATGTGATAAAATCACCAAAATCTGGTTGCTGCAGATTTAGGACAGCACCTTAGATGTGCTCTGTTCCCCTTCCAAAGTATTGTACAACAGTACCAAGTGCTCACCAATGATGTACCAAATCTGTACCGGCAAGTACAGCAGCTGAGAATGAGCCTTTTCCTCACTCAAATCAATGTACAGCCATGCCAAAACTTGTACAAAATTGTACCAAATCTGTACCAATAAGTACAGTAGCAATAAATGCTTTCCTTGCTGTCCAAATGAGGCAAAATCATACCTTGACAGTCCCCACCACTGCATACAACAGTAGCAATAAATGCTCTCCTGGCTGTCCAAATGAGGCAAAATCATACCTTGACAGTCCCCACCACTGCATACAACAGTCCCGAACAGAAATTGAGCAAAAGCCCCTTGACTGCAAGTGGATTTCTGAGGGTTCAAGGCATAAAAGTCTTCCCTACTGCTTTGCCAAGCTCAACAAGCATAAAATCTTGAAAAGCCCCTTGATTCAAGATCAATTTCTGATCATACATGGTACATTAACGCACATGAAGGCATCCAGAGTCTTCACAATGCTTCCCCCTGACCACATATACATCCAATACATAAAAGCCCCTTGATTTACAGGCACATTGAGTGCTTGACAGGCATCAACACATTGCCCAAAGCATCAAATGCCAGTGCCTGCATGCAAATCAAACCAATCGGCACAAAAGCCCTTTGATCTGCATTCCAATTTCCTGCAATTTTGTCCCAAATGTGAGATTGCTCACATCATACAGCATGTATGAATGCCCAATGGCACAATTACATCAAAAGCCCCAAATTTTGACATCCAATTTCCTGCAAATTGATCCTGAATGTGACCAATGTCACCCAATTTTGCCAATTTTGCTCAAAAATTGAGCAATTTGGACCTGTACCTGCTCAATTGATGATTGTACCTGCTCAATTGCAAATCCCAAAAAAAATTGAAGCAAATACCTCTGAATTTTTTATTTCTGTTGCAGGAAAAAGGGGGGGGGGGCGTTGAATTTTCTGCTGCTGTATTGATGCTGCTGCTATTGTATACTACTGTTGTATTGTTGCAGCGATACTTGGGGAGAGTGACTCTGCAACAGGCAGGCCAAGGAGAAGTGACTCTGCAAGGAGGCGCTCGGCAGCTGTGTTCATGCAGGTGACGTCGGGTTATGGCCATTGGATGGCTGCGAGGTGTGCAGTTGGATGCGAGTGGTTGTAGTGGCCACTAGGCGCACAGACTGCGCCCAGCACACGAGAACTAGCACACACCTGCCTGCGTATGCCTGGTCGCTTCTTCTCCAAGCTTTTCTTCTCCAGGCTCGAAACTCCCGTAAAAGCAGGCGTATGCGTGCGTAGCTCTCCTCGTGGGCGACAGGACCTCCACAGGTGCAGAAGACGTCGGGTCCAGAGGCTTACGGCACGCTAGTGGGTCACCAGCCTTCGCTTCGGCCTCACCACGTTGCTGCTATTCAGCGCCACGTTGCAGCTTACTGTGACCTGGTACCTGCACCACAACGGCGCTCACGTTTTTGTTACGCCTTGTGGCCAGCCTGTTTGTTGCTGCCGCCTCTCACTGTCTTGCAGTGAACGTGTATCTTGCTGAGCACCAAAAAGCTCCAAGCAATCTCCTCTGATCGTGCCAAGCTCAAGGCTCCATAGCCGAGCTTCTTCTTCACGATGAAGACGACTCCACACACCCGCACACACACGGACACAACTGTGGCTCTGATACCAGTTGAAGGATGATGAGAATTAGGGTTTCATGTGGGAGACATACACAGAGAAGAAGGGAGAGAGAGAGACATGTGGGGATAAGTCAACTCATCAAGTGTGAGTGTGTGACTTCCCTATCACACATGTATATTTGCACTAGTACACATAGTGCACTTAGTACATTAAAAGTACTAAGTGTACTATGTACTATAACTTATGGGCTTGTACACACTACAAGGGTGGGCATAATGCCTTTATCCCAACAATCTAGGCCTGTACAGAGATTGTGTTTTCACACATTACCAATAGATACCCATGTCTATCTTAGGGTAAGCATAAAATTCCCCATCAATTTTTGCATATGTTCCATCCCTCTAATAGCCGAGAGACAATACTTGGCCCGAGTTGAACTTTATGCTAGCAAAGGTTCACGCGATACCATTAATAGAGATCTTGAATCATAAAACCTTCACCCCATGATGAATGATGCGGCAATGCTAAGACAAGTTGACAACCAAGAAAGTCTCTTATCTTTCTGTGACTTGGAGCTGCACCTCATAGGTACATGAGATTAACTATGCCAAAGAACATAGTGTCATAGACAAGAAACTTGTGAAGCCTTAGGAGATTCTACTTGGGGACACACTCTTGCATCCCATACCACCAGAGCTCACCCCACATAAAACCCATGTTAAGTTTTATAATTGGCTTGCGCTAATCAAACTTCGAGATTAGGGTGAGTTGGAGGACTCTACGGCTGGGTGGTGATTCGCTAGTTGCAGTCTATCATGGTCATGCGAAGCATACGATGTCAAGTGTATGAAACCTCGTTAACGGCTTCACTTACAGTTCAAATAATTCTTAAGCTTGGTTTGTAAAGCCTGACGGTGGTATCAGAGCATGGATCTGACAAATGCTAGAACTTGAGGCATGGAGGATGTACAAGATAGTACTCTCATGAAGGTTGATTTGGCAAGGAAGCTAATTTCTTTGCTTTCTTTGCAAGGATGTGCCGGAAGGCAAGTTGAAGAGGAGTTCCATGCGTGGATGTGCAAGGAACAAGGAACGGAGAAAAATCTACGCTTTTTTTTTTCCATTGCGATGTTTCCATGGCCTGCAAGATTAGGGGGCAGTGGTTTGTACTCTTGGAATTCAACATGAGCAGCATAACCATGGCTCTCTCAACAAAGGATCAACAATCACACATGGGATGGGAGCAACTACAAGGAGCGAACAACAGAGGAGGGTAGGGCTGATATGCGTGCAAGAAGACAGACAGTGGGACAACCATGTTGCAACTCCAAGGTAGGCAAGCTAGCACTAGGGTTAGGTTGGCCTAGGGCCGACCCTTGGACCAACCATGTGGCGTGAATAACGAGGCGACGACGACAGCCATGAGAAGCCAAGAGCGGCCAACCAAGGGGCCGGGTAGAGCAAAGGCCACCCAGAGATGGTTGATAGCTGGCCACATAAGTATAAGTGCACTCTTTTTAGTGCAGAAGCAAGAGGGCATAATTTTAAGCCCCAACTTTTTGAAGAGAAAAAACTAAAACAAACGTGTGTTTTTAACTTATTATCTTGGCCCCAACCTAGCGTTCCATACCACTAGGCCATGGCTGTGAGATCTTGTACGTCCTTGGTAGCTCTCTTGTCCAGTGCGCTTATACTTCATTAACTCAGAAGTGTTCCCAAGGTCATTGATATAGCAATAACCTGGCTATTATTAGCCCTTGCTTTATTTGTAAGCTTTTAATCATTATTAGCACTAGGCTATTAATTATAAGCTCTTAGCCAATCTAGACCTCATCTTGCTAGTGTCCTTAGCCTAGTGAACTCTCCCCTAACCCTAGCCCTATTGAGGTGTAACACTAGTCATCCTTGGTGTCCTATACCACCATGACTTTTCCTAAGGGTTCATCGGTAGAGTGGATTAGCACTCATGGTCTAGGTACTCGCTGTTGTAGCACAAGGCTACAACTGTCGCCCACTTCACAAAAACTCACTTAGAGTACTTTTGCCAAAAAAAGCTATGCTCGTGGTATTATTAACTGATAAACCTTAACTTTTATAATCAGCCTTCTTTTCCTAATCCTTACACCCCCTAGTCCCTAGAGTAGGTTCTCTGAAGACAGTTACATCCTCGTTTCAATATCAGCCAGTTCCCATAATGACCCAATGGTATCCAGGTTTCTCAATTTCTCCTTGAGTCTATTCACGTAAAAAATTAGATGAACTCGCACTCGTGGAGGTAATTCTAGTTTTATAAGCAACCTCACCCTCTTCGTGATTTTGTAAGGTCCACATGTAATTTTATAAACCATTCACACAAGTACACATTATCAAAACAACATAAGGAGAAATAGGGACCACACTAGACTGAAAGGGGTGGCCCTTCCTTAAGTACTGATATACTACTCCGGAGTTTTAGTACAAGCATTGGGGTGTCCTAAAGGACCACTAGACTTCCATATGAACATGAAAATAGCAAACGTAAATAGCGGCACAAGAAGAATACTCTTTCCGTGTCACAAAGCTTGTCTCACCATGGAGTAGGCGATACATGCTCTAGGTGACTGACACGATGAAACTACCACCTTCTGTACCGCACCCAGCCTTCGAGGCCTTACATTGTGTAGACATTTATGTCACATGCAATGATGTGCATGAATATACTTAGTTGGTCGGGCCACTTTTTCCCTCACTAGGAGGTTTTACTTCCCCCCTCCATGTGTACACCTTCTTATCCACTTAAGAGGTGTACTTTATCTTTTGTACTTGGACACAACATTTTCCTATCATTTAATCTATATTGAGTTGTGTGCCTCTCTCTCTCTCTCTCTCTCTCTCTACTATCATTGTGTGCACACTTTGTTGCAGAACCTAACCCTAAACGTGGAGGTCATCGAACATGTGGTATCAGAGTAGAGTTCTCCTCCATTGGGACTTACCTTCTGATTGCTTGCTTGCATTAGGGTTTTAATTTTAGGGTTTCTAGCATTTTTTATGGTTTTTGATTTTCCCTCAATTCGCCCTCATTGCATCTTCAGCTGGTTGCCCTCTCCATTTTCAGTTCATTTGCTGCACACAGATGCGCTTCAGGCTGCAGTGCATTTTTGCATTTTAGCCTATTTTGTCACCTTCGTTGGCTTCAAAGGAAGCTTACTAGGCTTCTTAAAGGTCCCTACAAGGGTTTCCATTTGAAAACCCTACTCTTGGTGCAGCTTGGGACTGATTAAGGCAAAGGCAAAGCTTCTTCATAGGGTGGCTGTAAGCCGAAGTCCGGTCTTCTGGCAAGGTTGTCGAGAAAGCCAAAGAAGAAGGGTAGGTGCAATTACTGCCGCAAGCCTCGGCATTACATCAATGAATGCAAGAAGAGGCTAGAGAAGGAAAAGAAGAATGATTAAGGCATGTCTGTTTGGCTGATGCATTTGCACCTAGTGCTAAGGAGTCCGCTAGTTACACACATGCTGATTGGGGTATTGTAGATATGATCCTTCTAAACATAATAGATGCACATGTTTGGTACTTTGACAGTAGTGCTAGCAAGCACATTACTTCTTAGCGTGGTTTGTTTGTCTCCATTGAGTTTGGTCTTCATGGAGGTACAAGGACATGTGCAAACAACTCCTCATATCTAGTGAAAGGAGTTAGAAGGGTTGTGCTCATCGTTGGAATTGGTGGGACAATCACACTCTCAGAATTCTTGGAAGAAGAACTTTTTGTTTGTCTTGGCTATTTCAAGCGTAGGTCTTGTTGCTAGATATGTTGATGATAGATTGAAAGTTCATGATCGGAGTGATGGTGATATTATGGTCGGGTACATTATGAGAACCTTTGTAACCTATAAAGGTAGATGTACTTCATTGAAAGAATACAAGCTAACGTCACATCAGAGTCACTACTTTACTCTCTCTAGCATTCTCTCTCACTCTTCACTACATCAGTTGATGGAGGCCTCGGACCAGCGACAGCTTGGCAGACTACTACTAGAGCTTCATAGTTCTCGAGAGAGACTCCTCCAGACACCCGCTCCCACTAGGGGTGGGAGACAGTCCCAGCTCACAGATTTCTTCCAGAGAGCTATGCCAGTGCCAGCTGATGTACCACGTGGGGTGACCGCACAGAGAACAGAGGAATTGAGAGCCAGGAGGAGACCTAGACAGACTGGACATAGAGCACCCCGACTCCGTCACCGAGAGATAGCAACTATCCGAATGAGACACCAGATGGAGACACAGGAGAGGCTAGCTCGCTTTCATTCAGACTCAGGGTACATGCTCACGCCATTCACAGCCTTAGCATCGGCGATGTATGATATCTTATATCCCTCTTATGGCACTGGATGGAGTTAGACATAGATCTGCATAGCATGCTTGTACTACCCCTTCAGCATATAGAGATGCATCTTGCCTTAGCACTCCATCCACATCCCCACCCCCCCTTATATTGTTTGTAATGGGCTCCACCGATCCATGATGATTCACAGTTTTATCCAGACACATGCACACTTTTTCTTTTCTTTCTTTTCTTCCGATGACCGGAAGAACACAGTTGTATTATTTTTTGTCTCATAGGCCAACTTTGGCCTCTCGTAGATGCTAAAATATCTTTCTTTCTCTCTCTCTCTCTTTCTCTCTCTCTCTTGTTTATCTCTGTTAATTAAATGCCGTGATGATGTTTGCGTTCCAATCCCCATAGCCTGGCTATGTTCAACCCTATCTCATACTTGTGTCCTCCATTTGATCAAAGCTGCCGGCCTGTTTGCAACCCCTTTGCCCACGCTGCCCGCAAGGTCTCCATCTATCCTTTGCTGTCCACGCTGCCTGCCACCTATCCCACACTGTCCTCTTCTATCGCCTCTGACCTAGCTGCTGCCCACCATTTGCTGTCTGCCATGCGCAATGTGTCAACCATGTCATGCTAAGCTTAGCTTAGCTAGCTAAGCCTGGTGGCTCCCTATCAGAAGAAGCTGTTACCCAATGAACAACATCATCACAAATTGAAGTATCTGATAGGAAAGTACAAACCAATTTGCGGCTGCCTTGATCCGCTGCCCTTTGCTTGCTCCATGCGACTGATTTCTTTTGAAGACTGACATGCTATCTTGTTGTGAGGAGTTTGTCGCAATTAAACCTTCTTCCCTCTTCAAGATTCCCTACACAACTTGCAAGCATTGTTAGTTCTTTTTATATATAAATAATAAGTCGGCCCTCTCGAGAGGCAGCCCTATCACATAATCACTCGTGCCGGTCTTAACCCTGAATGATCAATAAGGCCAAAACAGGTGAGTCTTTTACCTTAGGCTTGAGAGTACGAAAAGCTTCATCAAGCCTCTTATTTCAGGTTATAGGACTTTTGTTTCGGTTCATTAAGGAGGAACAATTAGATCGGAATAATCTCTCATTACCTTTTTCAAAAAGACACTGAATCTCAAAAATGCTTGAAGTTGCGCCCGATTTGAGGAACTCCCTAATCTAGCACACCTTCTAGATCTTGCTCATAGCATCCTTTGTAATTTGATGACCTAGGTATATGAGCTCTTTGCACACTAAGGGTTTAGCATACAATCATTTTTGTCTTAGAATGCTCGAGAGGTGCATTTTTTGTAACCTGTAGGTGTGGTTGGGCCTGAACTTCTTGTAATCTTACGGTTTTTGAACATTTGTCACCAGTTTTTGAAGGGTTTTTGATCGTGTGTTTTTTCCCTTGGATGAGGTGGGTTTTATCACTATTGACGTTAAATACACTGGCTTCCTTGTGTGACTAAGTTGCAAGCTTTGTTTTATCAGATTTGTATGGCTCAAAAAGGAGGTGAATGGCATGGGAGACTGAGTAGAGTAGTACAACTTTTCCCCAGTTTTCAGGATTTTGTAAAGGATACTGTCGGAATCATGATGCTCGGCTATTTTCATGACGTTTTTAATTGGAAGTTATAGAAGAGATGTATGTGGTCCTTCGATCCCTAGCATGAATTTTATGTATTTGCTTTATAATTTTAATTTATTGTACTGCGCACAAAGAAACACTTGGTCCTCAAACAAGTCCTTACTCTTCTGGAACTGAGTGAGCAACTTATGCGTGATGCTGTGTGTGTGTGTGTGTGTGTGTGTGTGTGTGAGATACACACAAGCTCTCTCTCTCTCTCTCTCTCTCTCTCTCTCTCTCTGTCTGTCTGATTAGCACAAGCTCTCTTGCTCTTTCTAGTAGCTCCACAGCTGTTTTTATTTTTGATCATTCAAAGCCTTAGTGTTCGTATTGGTACCATAGGTTAGCCTTAGTTTCTCTCTCTCTCTCTCTCTCTCTCTCTCTCTCTCTCTCTCTCATAGGCGCATACACAAATGATGTTCAGAAGTGCTGGCATAGTGTCTCATGCAACAGGCTCTCAATCAAGAGATCCTAGGTTGTCCCTTCTGGGATGTCTGAAGTCCTTTTTCTTGTATTGTGGTGTGGTCGTGCTCCTCTTAGGCCTGGTTATGATGGTGAAAACCCCACCTTTTTTCCCTTCCCCAAGCTGCCAATTAGTTTGTTAAACCAAGCCCGCCATGCTCGTTTCTGTATTAGCACGTCTTCACCGGACTCGATTGATTTGAGCATCCTCAAGCTTTGCTTACAAACAAAACGAACTCACGCATGATTGTAAATCAATTTTACAACAAACTTAACCAAAACCAAAAAAAAGAGAGTACTCATTGAATTCTATGTTAAGCAACATTGAACAAGATTTACAAGAATATCTAATGAACTGGAAGTGTGTGGTCTTGTATCTTGGTTGTGACACTTTTCTCCTGAGAGTTAGCATTTAGTGAACTTGTTTGCAACACAATTGTTACTACATTAGAAGACCTTATCATTTGCTTTAAATTTGGAGTTCTTGATATGGCTGATCCTTTCTTTTGTTACCCTTAGGTACCTGCTTCTTTCATGTTTTGCCTCAGGGAAAGGTGGATTGTTCCTTTACTTAATTGATCATGTGTTAACTATCTTTAACTTTGAATTTATTAAGATTAAAATTGCAATATTGGTCTTTATGTCAGAAGATGGTATAAGGTTTGTAAACTGTTGCATTGTGAAAGATAAATGAGCAAGTGATTTTAGGGTGTCTTTACAATGTTCTAGGATAACCAAGATTCTTTGTAGTGGAATTGCACCTTTGGTCTTTTGGAACATGTGAATGATGCAGTTGAGAACATTGGTGGAGAATAGTAATGGCGCAGTTGACAGTTGGTTGAAAGCTACTGTTGTGTATTATTGTGAAACTTTGGTTGACAGAGACAACTAATATATAAAAGTATACTTAGAGCATGGAGTAGATGGGGCACTTACAGGTTTTGCTCTGTGATTCAGTCAACATTAAGAAATTGTAATATAACATGGTAAGATGTATTAGGCCACATAATTCAGGATGTGGGTTGGAAAGGCTTTGAAAGGTTGGTGTGCAGACCCTCCAGTTCCATTATTGGCTTCCCTTTTGTCATAAGGCTTGGCCCATAGGGATGATGGCATGAACAACCACACAGCCTCCCTTGCATGTGGGTGTGTGTGAGAGAGAGAGAGAGAGAGAGAGTTAAATAACTAGAGACAGTATATTGTCTCTCTAGATATTGTGTATTATGCCTATTTCTCATTATCTCGTTGGGATTGATTGATGCGACTTCAATTGATTGCTCAATTGACGTGGATTATGTTTGTGAGTTTTAGGTTATGAGCTTTACAAGGGCATCGATAGAGGTGTCGCATAATGCGAGGGTATCGATTGAGGTGTCACATGGATGGTGGATTGAGTGGTGTTGTAAAGACTTGAGATTTAAATATTTAATATAATATTTTGTAATTGTGATGGCATTTGAGTATTGAATATATATACTATTTGTATAGCCCGACATAATAATGCATGTGTAAATTGATTTATTATGGCAAGGCGTACACATACATAATTGTTGGGCAAGGGTTATTATTTTCTTAATACCTTTACATTGGACAAAGGCTATTTTTATTGTAAAGAAAGCCCAAATTTGGATGCTATTTATAGCTCCAAGGACTAATTTATGAATATGATCTAAATAAGGTATATGGGGAGTAGAGTCACACACGTTGAGGAGGACCCAATGAGTTTGGCTTTGTCTTCTTGAATATTTCTTGAGTTTGATTATTTTTTGTTATACTTGAAATAAAGGTCATGTTTTCAGAGTTATTAGAGCATAGGCCAAGTATGAGAGCTTTTTGATATGACTTTAAAAAAGGAGTTTTATTCAAGGGCAAGGTAAGTTTTTCTCTTATATAGTTTGTTGAATTAAAATTCATAAAAGCATGTAAAATTTTTATGAGCCTACTTTGTACAATTAAAAAATCCTCAAACTTTTGGGTAAAAGAAAAGGTTTATCGAGAAAAGGGAAGAAGGCTATTAACCTTTGAGCAAAAACAATAGCTAAAGCCAAAAGCTTGGCTTAAATCAAAGCCGCTAAACGGATTCTCTTCCTCAAAATGACGGTTTCCTTTGTTGCAAGGAACACACATGGGAGCTTAGGGTCATTCATACATAGGGCACATGGGCCTTGGGACTATAAAAGGCACATGCCTATGTGTATTCGGTACCTTACTATCTCATTACTGTTTTGATAGAGTATACATTCTTACCTTTCTTGGAGCTTATGATCTAAGCATTCATGGGAGGGATTGACTTTCCATGTTTAGGTGCTCCTTCCTATCATGAGTGGGACGTGTGTATACACCATGCTAATAAGCGTAGTTTCGTTATCCCTCACTAGATCTCTTTCTTGCATTGGTATCAAAGCTTTGCTTAGATCCTTGCTAATAAGGAAGTGATTAGTGCTTAGATCCTTGCTAAATCATTTAGAATTAGGTTTTACATAGTTTTTTAGATTTGTTTTGTTCTTCGTTGAGAGCAGATTAGCAATGGGATTAATGTCAATCATTTTCGTATACATATGCTAATCATAGTTTTCAAAAATCTTAATCTACACTATTTCTTGATTAGAGTTTCTTTTACCATAATCTTAGATTAAACCTTGATTTTCGTCACTTTATAAACCATAGTTTCTACAAAGGATCCTAGAACCAACAATTTCTTGAAAATCTTGAGAGAGTTCTTGTTTTAGTGAGGAATTTTTCAAAGATCTTTGGTCTTGTGCAAATCTTGGTGGAAAAAGATGAAGCAATAGTTGTGCAAATCTTTGGAGAATCTTAGAAGTGATGATTGCAAATCTTTGAGAATCTTGGAAGTGATGATTGCAAATCTCGATTCAGAAAGTGTGTGGAGTTAATCTTGGAGTGCTGGTTACAAATCTTGATCAAGAAAGTGTGCCGAGTTGAAACCTGAGTGTTGAGTGCAAAATCTTGATCAAGAAAGTGTATAGAGTGAAGTTCTTGTGCAAAAAATCAACCCACAACAAGGTGTTGGTGTGCAAGAATTAGAGTAACTACTCAATCTTGTAACCCCTCTCTCTCTGTCTCTCTCTGTCTCTCTCTCTCTAGCTAACTCTCTCTCTCTCTCTCTCTCTCTCTCTCTTAGTCAACATTAAGAAGTAATATAGCATGGCAGGAGTGTTATATGTATTAGGCTACATAATTTAGGATGTGGGATGGAAAGGCTTTGAAAAGTTGGTGATCAAACTCTCCATCTTCATTTATGGCATGAACAAGCACACAGCTTCCCTTGCATGTGGGAAAAAACAATCATCCAAACATGCGTAAGAAATGTGTCCTACGTGGAGTAGCTTAGCTCCCTAGGGAATCAATCCTGTATGATCTAGCTCCTTGCAGTAAGAGGGCGTTCGCGTACGGAATTGAAAAATCAGTCCTCTACGTGAACTCTCTCCTTGGACTAATAAGAAGGCGTGGCGAGGTATATCTGGAAGCCGTCGCTTGCGTGGCTTGAGTATTGAATATGGCACCAAAATGTTTTTTGTGTTTTCATTAAATATATTCTGTGAGATTTTAAAGAATAAGAGTGTGTTTCTAAGGTTTCATTCTAGTATGTAATGACTAATGCTTGAAGAAGTCAATGAAATGATGACCCTCCATATACTTTCTGTTTTAGGGACTGAAATGATGGCCCCCCATATGCTTTCTATTTGCATGTATTCACCCCTTCATGTCCTCTCTATTCAAGGCAATGAAATGATGACCCCCCATATGCTTCTTATTTGCATGCATTCACCCATATCCTTTGTTTTTAGGGTCTCACAATTCTCTATAAAAGGCTCAAAGGAGTAGAGGGAGGGACAGAGAGAGGAGGAAAGGGAAGGGTCATGTAACTAAGGTTGTATTAATTAAATGCCACATCAGTGGCATCTATCTATAAGATAACGGGCGTTGCATCTATCTATAAGATAACGGCGTTGCATCCCTATTGACACCTGGCAGTTTTTTAGGCGCACTCTACAACTTCCCCCTCTTTTCACGTGTCGCCCCTCTTCGCCTCCCATCCCACGTTCACAGCAGCCGCCTCTCTCGCACGTTGCAGAGATGTAAACCTGCCTGCATGCAATAGCACTGCGTCTTGTCCCACATTCAGAGCCGCCCTTCATCAGTGCAAAACGCATAGTATTTTGAATATCATGTAGGCACACGTTCTCTTCCTCAGTTGTTCGAAGCTATGCATTTTCTGGTTGAGCCGTCCCCTACGTTTTCTAGTTGGTGCCTCCTCTTCGCCCTTTGTGTTGTAGTATGCTGGTGAGTGCTCCCTTTCTCTCTCTCATTCTCTCTCTCTCTCTCCCCCCAAGTACTCAGGTTTCTTTGTATGGAAGGTTGCCGACGTTTTGCTATGTGGAGGTGTTCACCAACGACTCTCTCTCTCTCCCCCCAAGTACTCAGGTTTCTTTGTATGGAAGGTTGCCGACGTTTTGCTATGTGGAGGTGTTCACCAACGACTTTTTGCGCCTCGCGCCATCGTCCTCTTCACCCTTTTTGCTCCTCGTGCCACCGTCGTCTCTATTGGTGTGGTGCGCTCCTTATCTCTCTCTCTCTCTCTCTCTCTCAAGTTCTCATGTCCTCTTTGGATGGTAGGTTACCGCCGGGTAGGGCGTTGCATCCCTATTAACACGTTCACCATCGACGTTCTGCTCCTCGCGCCATCTTGAGGTAAGTCTGCACGAATCCAGTCCTTTTATGACTCCCGCGTATGCGTTTGTGTGTGTGAGAGAGTCAAGTGCCATGTATGCTTTGTTGGTGGTGGTGCGACCGGATAGTAGCTGCTACACTGCTCCCACATGCATGAATGGTGCCGCGTTCTATGCTCTTTTTTTTGTATGCGTTTGTGTATGAGAGAGAGAGAGAGAGAGAGAGAGAGAGAGAACAGCTTTACGCCATGCAAGCTTCACTCGATCAGTTTGTGTGTGTGTGTGTGTGTGTGTGTGAGAGAGAGAGAGAGAGAGAGAGAGAGAGAGAGGAGTTGTGTGTATGCGCGCGCGTGTGTGTGGCACATTGTGTGCTCTTTTTTTGTATGTGTACTAGATATTGAATATAGAAAAAAAAGGTCAAAAGATTAAGACAAGTCAACTTTTCTTTCTAGTTAATAATTTTAGCTACCAAAAAAGTCTCATCCATAGCTTTCAATAGTTAAAAATGTTTCCTTGCTTTGTATTTTTTCTACTATTTGTCCTCAACTTTTATTTTTACTGTAGGTCTATAATGTTCATTTAAATCTGTACATTATTCAAAATTCAATAACGTATCAAAACCAACGTGGTGTTGAGTGTGTGTGTGTGCGCGAGAGAGAGAGAGAGAGAGAGAGAGAGAGAGAGATTTCACTTTGTGAGTGTGTGTGTGTGTGTGTGTGTGAGAGAGAGAGAGAGAGAGAGAGAGAGAGAGAGATTGTGTAGGTGCGTGCATGTGTGTATGAGAGAGAGAGAGATTGTGGGTGTGTGCGTGTGTGTTTAGTTTGTGAGAGTATGGGTGTGTGTGTGTGAGAGAGAGAGAGAGAGACAGAGAGAGAGAGAGAGAGAGATTGTGGGGGTGGGGTGTGTGCGTGTTTCTATTTTTTTACAAAAAGCGTTGTATGTTTGGAAACCAAATCTATGTGTGGTGAATTTTTAGATACAATACTGATGAGAGTATCAGCCATGTAGAGTATGAATCTCACTTTAAAAAGGTTTCCTTTGAGACTTGAGCCTTGGGTGAGACGAAAGGATGAGCCTACAAGTAGGAGGAGTTTAAGTATGCCAATGTCTTATCTTTGAAAAGACGTACTATGTTTCTCTTTTTTTTAAAAAATCTTCCTTCTCATATTCTCTAATTTTCCCTCACGTTTTTTGTTTGAGTGTGTGTGTGTGTGTGTGTGAGAGAGAGAGAGAGAGAGAGAGAGAGAGAGAGAGAGAGTGCAAACTAAAGTATACGGGATCAAAAGCCATCATGGGATCACATGTGTACGAGAGAGAGAGAGAGAGAGAGAGTGCGAACTAAAGTATACGGGATCAAAAGCCATCATGGGATCACATGTGTACGTATATATATACACATACATGCATGATCACACAAATACATACATACACATTCATAAGCATAGACATCCTACACACACAAACATATAAATATACATTTATATGGTCTAACTTTGAATTTCTTAGTAATTCTATATGAGTAATTTTTTGTAAGATGTAAGTTTGCGTAATTTGGGCAAATGCTTTACACACAACTATGTTCAAGACATAAGTGTAGGCCCCAACGAAAAGAAAAACAATTTGGAAGACCCCAAGTTGCTCGATTTTGATTGGTTTTAAGTTAGCATGCACATGAATGCGTTGCCAAGGTGGTTGTCAAGCTTGAAAGACAACCAATTCACTATTGCCACCATTGAGTCATTGAGTTAAAGCAATGGTGGAGTCAGTTCCTTGGACAACCACACTTGATAGAGATGTAGCATGTGGATTGGCAAACCTTCGTGGATTGGCAAACCTTCGTGCCCACCCACACGAGACCACCGTGTGAACTCTTCCCAAAAGAGTTGGTATCCTTACCCCTATAGAGAGGGGGAATCGAGCACATAACTCTAAGGTTGGAAATCCAACGTCTTACCACTACACAATGATAAGGATATCCAAATTTCATTTAAAAAAATGGAATGGTGTGTGTGAGAGGGAAAGAGAAGAGAGAAGGAGAAGCTTTGCACCATGCAAACTTCAGTCGGTCAGTTTGTGCGCGCGCGCGCGTGTGTGTGTGTGTGTGAGAGAGAGAGGAGTTGTGCATATGCGTATGTGACGCGTTCTGTGCTCTTTTTTTGTATGGATGCACTAGATATGTATGTATGTATCTAAAAGAGTGTATGTATGTATGTATGTGTGTATATACATACATAGACAAATGAAAAAATTATCCTTTTCAAGTTACACCCTTCATTGTTAGAGGAGGACCCTTCTTTTGAATGTTCATGTTTTTTATGTATGTATGTTTTTTAATTTTCATGTTTTTATTTTATAATTACATGTGTTTATTTACATATCGCAGCCACCTATATGTCATACATCTTACTATATAAGTATGTATGTATGATGGACTAGATGAAAGCGGTGACTTGTTTTTTTTTTGAGCACACGAGGAGCATGAATTTGGCTACATAGTTCAAGCATTGCTTTTTTACTATATAAGTATGTATGTATGATTGACTAGATGAAAGAGGTGACTCGTATTTTTTTTTAAGAGCACATGAGGAGCACCCTTTTCTTTGAGAAAAGGGTGAATTTGGCTACATAGTTTAAGCAGCGTTTTTTAAATGGTGGATGGGATGGGCTATGCCAGGTTGAAGCTGCTAGATGGGATGATATTTTTAAAATTATTATATGTTTACGTCTAGAAAAATTAGAAGAAAATATAACCCTCATGTATATAAAAGAAAATCTATGCTTGATAGAGTTTTATCAAATAGACTATATGGTCATTAGTGACAAAGATCAAACACAACAGATATTTGATAAAGCTATCAAATGAAGCGCTAATTCATTAAATATTAAATATGGGTATGTTTTTTCTTCTAGAAAGTTTCTTTAAGTATATATATATATATATATATATATATATATATATAGTCTTTGTTTCTCACTCCTTTTCTTTTACTTTCCCTCTCTTGCTTACTAAAAAAACGATCAGGATTGTTATTTAATGTAAAGTTTGTTTATGTTTTATGCAGAGATATGCCATTAGACATATTAAAGTTTATCTACGAAAATAACAAATTGTCAGATATGCTCTTTTTTGAAGAGATTTCACAATTGGGTTTTTCTGGATACCATGGATACCAACCCAGTCCAAATGGGAAGTTTATGGATTTGATGTATGGGATGATGCTAATCCATGATATATTTATATAGTGTTAGACCCCTGTAGGTTAGAGGACAATCTCAAGCTCCTTTTAATCTAAGAGGCATTAGGATTATTAGAAGGGTTCTATTTTGTGGGTAGCAGATGTAGGAGCCCTGAGGAAAAGCGCTTCATTCTTAGGAAAATACTAAAGTGCATTCCTAGAAGGAAATTGATGAAGTTAATGATGTAATAATCTTTGAGGTTATTAATGAATACCTTTCTCTTTTTCTATTCTCTCTCTCTCTCTCTCTCTCTCTCTCTCTCTCTCTCTCTCCCTCTCTCTCTCTCTCTCTCTCTCTCTCTCACACACACACACACACACACACACACACACACACACACACACTGATACATGTAACACACAAATAGTTACTCTTGCCTTTGAGAAATTGAGAGAGACCATAAGTTTTTTTTTGTTTTAGTTTGTGTGTGTGATTGTGTATACACAAGGTTTCTAGCCCAGCAAAGTTGGTGGTTTCGAATATCATTCTCTCTTCAACTTGAGATGGGTTTTATTGTTGTTCTTTTTTCTCTATCTATTTGTGTGTTTGCAGTTAATATGTAGTACATAGACAGAGATTTGCTTATGTTGATATGTTTGGTTAGCTCTGAGAGAGAGAGAGAGAGAGAGAGAGAGAGAGAGAGAAATGAAATGAAATGAAATGTTATATTAACGTCTTCAAAAGGCCATAATGACCTATGAGACCAAAAGTTACATCATGGTGGATCTGATACAATGTCTGGATAAAAAAACCCAGAGAGAGAGAGAGAAAGAGAGAGAGAGAGAGAGAGAGAGAGAGAGAGAGAGAGAGAGAGGTGTTCACATAAATAGTGTTTAATATCTTAGTGGTAAGGCTAGCTAAGCTAGAAACTTTTCAATTATTAGACCAATGCGTTTGATTGTAGAGTAAGCTCTAGAGAGAGAATATATGACCTAAGAGAATATTCAAATATAAATTATTTTAGTACTTTGACTATATTAGCCTTTAAATAACAGCGAAATATGCTTGAAAAGTAAAAAACTTCTTTATGGTTGCTAATATTAGGCTTTAGAGAGGAAATTATAGGGCTCGCTAGAGTATACTCTATTTTCTTAAAGTCTTTATATCTCCCTTTCTATTTTATTCTCTCACTCTTTCTTTTGTTGTCTCTCAGCATGTTTTATAGTTCTATGTCTCTCTCTCTCTCTCTCTCTCTCTCTCTCTCTCTCTCTCTCTCAAGTAATTCCTTCGTTAGCAAAGAAAGGTGAGAGATGGAGTGAGGTTATCACTTATTAGTGTAAATTGATTGTATTTGTTAGACACACTTTTCTATTATAAATTTCTCTAATAATTACATTATGTTAACTAATATGCGGAGTCTATTCTTGAGTGAAGATGGTTAGGAGTTGTATATACCTAAGTTCGAACCAAGTTCCTCGGCTTCTAATTTTGAGTGTAACACGTGCATCTCGGCGTAATTGTTCGTGAACAAGGGCTAGCATTTGAAAATAAATTCATGCAAAGTCGAACCAAGTTGGTCGGCTTCGAATTTTGGATGTAATACGTGCATCTCACCGTAATTGTTCGCGATTAAGGGCTAGCATTCACAAACAAATTCATGCAAATTTAATAGAGTATTTCAATATAAATAAAATCGAAACATTTGGAAGGGTTAAAGATGAGGAGCATAAAGAATTCTATGCTAGAATCCACTTGGATTCTGGTAACAGAGCAACTCCTACTGTTAGGGTTCTTTAAGAATCTATCAATGAACATCCGAATATTCAGGTACATAGAGATATGGCATGAGGCTCTATTTCTTTTGATTTAAATGAGTCACATATAGATGAGATTGGTTGTGTCGATAAATTTCAACCTATTTTCTATTCGGATAAAAGGTATTAAATCTGGATGTCATTTTATAAGGCATGTGTTTTCATTTTCTCTGAATGTTAAGCACCCAGCAACCATGGTGTTATGTTATGGAGATTGTACTCTTCACTCTTTAGGGACCCTTGCTTACAAGTGTTAAGCACCCAGCAACCATGGTGTTATGTTATTAAATCTGGATGTCATTTTATAAGGCATGTGTTTTCATTTTCTCTGAATGTTAAGCACCCAGCAACCATGGTGTTATGTTATGGAGATTGTACTCTTCACTCTTTAGGGACCCTTGCTTACAAGTGCCATTTTTGTGGGGCACTAATTTGGAAATGTGAGGCGTCAAGAAAGCTTCGACAATATGTGGGAAAACATTATTGTGGAAGTGGGAACATCTCTTTACTGCCTTTGGAAAATTCTCCTCCTACATTGGTTAATCTGTTACTTTTGGTAATGATAATGCAAGTAAGGAAAACATGAAGAATATATGTTCTTATAACAATAACTTAGCATTTGTTTCACTAGGTGCTCACTTAGATAATTCGTTCACTATTAGGGGGTGAAGTGTATTTAATTTTTGAATCCATGGTACTGTGTATTATTGCGTTGGCTTTGTAATACGTGATGAAACATGAGATGCAGCTCCTCAATTTGCCCAATTGTATGTGTATGATACGGAGCATGAATTGGATAATAGACTTCATGGGATGCCTTCTTTAAATCATAATATGCTTGAAAGGTTTACAAACAATGATGTATGAACACAATCGTATGCCAGTGCATTTTGTATAATGAGAGAGATGTTATAGTCCAGTACACATGCAGATTTGAGAATGGTCATCACTGAAGCTTGATCAACCTCAAGGTAATACTTGGTTCCTACTATGAGTAGTGAGGTAGCTGCTATCATGCCGGGTCAAGGGGATAATTTTCACGTAGGTCATAGAGATATTCAAATAATGTATTGGACAGGTGCTATAAAAAGAATATCTAACTTGCATCGTTCATATATGCCTCTATTACATGTGCTTCTGTTTCCTCGAGGAGAGGATGGTTGGCACGTTGAAATTTCACTCCATGGTAGGAATAGACAAGGTTCAAATGAGGAGACAAAGATTGTAAACTCAACGAAAATATTATGTATATAGATTAGAAATAAGGGAAGATACAAATGCTTGCCTTCTATACGACGGTGGTCGACTTTTGCAATAGTATATTGTTTATACGCAATAACCAGAAAGCATTGCGTGCTGAGCCATACGAAGGGCTTGTGGTAGATATGGTTAATATAAGGGATGGGGTCAATAGAGTCTTTGGGAGCATTGGGATGCAGGATAGTTCTACCATATACTGAGGGCATCAATATATGCATCAATTGTATTACGATTCAATGGAGAAGATAGGTAAACCTGACCTATTTATTACCTTTAATTGCAATTTAAAGTGGGATGAAATAAAAAATGCTTTATTGCTGGGTCAAGCTGCCCAAGATCGACCTGACTTGACGGCATGGGTCTTCTATGAGAAGCATAAGGATATGTTGCACTTATTGGTAGAAGGGTAGTGGAACTTGTTTCTGTTATTGAATTTCAAAAAAGAGGCTTGCCACATGCACAATGGGCAGTTGTATCCTTATTTTAAGGCTGCATGTGAAGCGAGAGGAATACTGGAGAGTGATGATGAGTGGTATGTGTCTTCAAGAAGCTGCATTTCAGAAAACAGGATTCCAACTGCATCAACTTTTTGTCATCATTCTGGTTTTTTGTGAGCTTATGTGTCCCAGAAGTTAAATTTTTTCCAAAATTTCAAGTGATTTTTTCCATGGCTTGTAGAGAAGGTGTGCTGACATTGGTGTTTGTCAATCTATAGCTAAGAATGAAGCTTTGTTACACATTTAAGACCTCTTACAACAATATGGAAAACATCTACATGATTTTGAAGGGTTGCCTCTTCCTAATAGATCAACTGTTGCTACTCTTTACAATGGTTTGTTGTTGAAAGAGATGATGTTTGATGTTGTTTAACAAGCTGATTTGACTCTTTCAATGGAAAGGAGTCTGAATAGTTGTCAATCAAGAGCATTTCGTACTATCCTTGAGACTGTTAATATGAATAATGGTGGTGTTTTTTTTTCCTCGATGGACCAAGTGGATGAGGTAAAACATATCTTTATAATGCCTTTCTATCTCGATTACGTGGAGAAAATCAAGCTGCTTTGGCATGTGTATCTTCTGGAATAGCTGCATTGTTACTTTCAAATGGACGCACTACATACTCACATTTCAAAATCCCATTAGTTTTGAATGCTTTTAGCACATGTAGTATTAAAGCTAATAGCTGATTGCCCGAGATGTTGAAGCTTGCAAGACTGATCATTTGGGATGAGGGATGCATTTGTATGTAGATGAATGTATTTAATTTTCATGGCTCAATTGTAGACCCTCCAACTTGGAAAGGATAAGCAACACCATCTCTAATGATTGAACTATTAAAGTGTACATGTATATTATGGTTTAAAAACTTGTTTGTTTGTAGTTTTTATAGTTATTTGTAAATATAAATTGTTATTGATATATCTTTTTGAAACAGGGAATATCTTTATATTTTGAAACCTAGATTAGTGCTAAGTTGTATGGTTCAGACGCTATTTAACGAGAGATTTGGGCTCCTTGGAATTTACAATCTAAGATTGCAAAAGATTGCGGATCAGCTTCATGTACATGTAATGTTTGTAGACTATAAAAAGCGTAATGAGTTAATTTTTTGGTGCATTGACACTTGACATACAGAATTTTTCGATTTACAGTTTACAAGCCTATTCAAACACCATTCTTCTCAAATGTTGATCTACATAATAAGTTTTGTGAGGTTCTATCTTTCAGCTTTTTTATTCTTTAAAATTATATCTTGCAATAGCTAATGTTATTGGCTTATATATATTTTTTGGACAGATGGCAGTGAGGAGTATTAGGCTTCCAAGGAGAGATAATCGAGTTGCTTGAAGATTGTTTTAATGGTTTGCTCACATGGGTTTGGTGAAAAGATGCAGGGGAGAAGAGAGCTTAAGCTCTTGCAAGCACACACACACTCACACAAACCCTAGAAGAGAACACACAAGGTGAGAGGCTGAAAATTCTTCTTCTTCTTCACACAATAAAAGAGGTCTACAAAGAAGATAAAGTGACTAAAACACATAATAGAGTAAATACAAGCAGTCCATAATGTGAACACGCTAAGAGGAGTGGATAGGTATAGACTAGTCCGTGTAGTCTAGCTGCTATAGAATTGTTGGTGAAGATATGTCGGTGCCAACTACTACCAAACCCGCCCAATGATGTAAATGTCGAACGGTCATGCATGCACCTCGTGAGTGTCAGCTCATGTTGAGCTTGACATCTCAACATTCCCCCTCAAGCTCAACTCCAGCTCATGAACTCCAAAATCTGTGGAGCTTCTCAGCTACCAAGGCCTTCATGAAGATGTCAGCGGCCTGATCTTGTGTGTTGATGTAGGCCAAATCAATCTCGCCTTCTTCTGCTGAAATTCTCTCCCTGATAAAGTGGTAATGTACCTTAATGTGTTTTGTCGGCGCATGGAAAACTAGGTTCCTGGCCAACTGTATACTGCTAAGATTGTCACAATATATGACAACCTTTCTCTCCACGTGCAACTCCAAATCAGCAAGTAGCTTGCGTAACTAAGCTACCTCACACGCTGCCACCGTAACTCCTCTGTACTCAACAAGGCAAATGTGGAATGCTTCTTGCTACTCCATGTCATAGTAGTACTCCCTAATGAAAACAGAAATCCATTGGTAGATCTCCTGTGTGAGATGCTACCTGTCGAATCTACATCTGTGTTCCCATATATCTCCAATGGTACACCTACTGCTGCTGCATAAAACAATGCATAATCAACAGTGGTCCTCAAATACCAAAGTGTGTGGTGTCGCACACTGTTAAGATGTGGTTTGCGCGGAACCTGCATAAACTGGCTCTCTAAGCCAACAGTGTAACTCAAATCTGGCCTGTTGATCATGACATAGATCAAACTCCCCACAATCTTCATGTACATAGTAGAATCTTCCAACACACAACCTGCATCCGCACACTAAGCTTGCCATTTTGATCTAATGGCACTGAGATTGACTTACAATCAGCCATCCCATACATGTCCAATACATACTATCTCTGTGATAGTCAAATACCCTCAGGTGTGCGAATGACCTCAATTCCCAAAAATTAGTGCAGATCTCCCAAATCCTTCATCTCAAACTTCCTTTTGAGAAGACTCTTCACATGCTCAATCTCATCCAAGTTGTCACCCCCAACAATAAGATCATCTATATATATGGTGATGATCACAATACCCTTATCACTCTTGTGCACATACAAAGAGTGATCTGCATCTGCCATATGAAAACCAGTAGTGACAAGATACTTAGCAATCTTGGCATGCCATGCTCGTGGAGCTTGCTTCAGTCCCCATACAAAGCCTTACGAAGCTTATATACATACTCCGGGTGACCTGTATCCTGAAAACCAAGTGGCTGATCCATATACACTTCTTTTTGTAAGTCACCATGCACGAACACATTTTTTACATCCATTTGATGATGTAAAAACCCACCTTTAGAGCTGCAGCCATTGCAATCACAACTCTCACAATTGCCATCTTTGCAACCGGGATAAATGTCTCCTCATAATCAATCCCATGTGTTTGCGTATATCCTTTGGCTACCAATCTAGCCTTGTACTTGCTTATGCTACCATCACTGTATGTTTCACCTTATACACCTACTTACAACCAATAGCTTTCTTATCTTCAGGCAATGGCACCAAATCCCAAGTCTCTACACCTGCACAACTTTTGCCATATAAGCATAGTGATGTGCCACATAACCATCATAAGTCAACCTTTGCACCAGGGTTTTTGACTCTTCGAGATCTTCGTAACTTTGTATTCATGGCTTCCATAGCCTTCTTCACACCAGGTGTCCTCATTGCTAGAATCCCAAGCTCCTCATCAAGGCTCATCTCTGAGCCATTAGACTCTCCATTAATATGAGAATGCCTTTTGCAAAAATATCAGGAGTACAAAGGGGCTTAACCACTTTCTCTTTGCCTTTATGTGATGTACCAACAACATTTCCAGGATTGGTATTATGATGTAGCCTGCCATTCCATGGTCTATCAACAGAACCACTGGATGAGGACTCTCCCGGTCCACTCAATGACTGTGAGATTTCTGACTTGCATTCTGTGCAACCACGTTTCCACTTACATCAGGTCCCCAACACATTTTTCAGCAGCGTACAAGCTACTCATCTCATCAAATACAACATCCTTGCTTACGTCAATTCACGTATTGTAGGATTATAGCATCTATATCTCTTTTGCTGAAGGGAATACCCAATAAACACACATTTTTCTGCCTTTGGATCTAGCTTGGTACGTAACTCATCTGGCACATGCACATATGCAATACATCCAAAACTTTCGAGACAAATCAGGTTTCCTGCCAGTAAACTTCTCCTCTGGCGTTACATTATATATGGATGTAGTAGGAGTCTTGGTCATGATATAAACTACTATAGACACAACCTTAGCCCAATAGCTGTGCGGCATATTCTTCTCTGCCATCAATGCCCGTGCTATCTCTGTAATGTGCGTGTTTTTTCATTCAACAACTCCATTTTGATGTGGAGTGTATCTACATGTAAATTGCCTTTGAATGCCATTCTTTTGCAAGAAATCAGAGAACTCATTGGAGAAGTATTCTCCCTCTCCATCTGAAATTAGGCACTTCATATGCTTTCCTGTTTGTTTTTCAGTCATCACTCTGAAATTCTAAAAATGAGTGAACACTTCACTCTTCTCCCTCATGAAATACACCCACCTGGTCATCAATGAATGTTACATAGTACCTACAGCCCCCCATAGACATAGTCTTCACAGGACTCCATACATCTGAATGCATAACATCTAGTACATTCCAGCTCACATTTCTGTCATGTGGAAATACATGCTTTGTTTGCTTTCCAAATTGACATGCTTTATATTTTTTCTACATATCTTCAACTTTAAACTTAGGCAACCTTGTCACAATTTCTTTAGTCTGCATAGACTTCATTCTTTGCACATTTACATGCCCAATTCTCTTATGCCAAATGTTTGTATCTGTGCAACAACTCCCTCTTGAACCATTTTGCAAACATTGCACCTCTCACTTCAGGCATATTTACATTCAATGTAAACATTCTACCCACTCTGTTGCCTTTTGCAACCAACCTACACTTATCTTTAAAGTCTTCTACATAATAGCCACCATCAGGGTTGAACTAGACCTGCAAACCCTGCTCATTCATCTGGCCAATAGAAACCAGATTCTTTGTAATGTTCAAAACATGAAGTACATTTGCAAGGTAATTCACCTTACTGTTCTGCATAGACAATGGCACATCTCCAACATGGGCAATCGGATGAGTAGTGTCATTTCCTGTTTCAGCAAAACTTGGTCTTTCAAGACTCTTCGTTTCCTTAAACCACTCACCATGACTTGTCATGTGGTTTGAGGCACCTGAATCAATATACCATACATCATCCTTACATGTTGCTATATCATTTCAAGACACAACATTAACCACATGTTGCATAATAAACCACCTCTCATTATCCTCATTATTTTTGCTAGAGGACACAGTTGTTTTGCTGCACTTTTCCATTTCACATGTCACTCTGTTTCTTTTATAGCAATCTTCCTGCACATGTCCAGGCTTACCACAATAAAAATAGCCTCGTGTATCATTATGCTGCCTTTTCCAATTACCACAACCTTGTTGACTCCCCTTGCCTCTAAACTGGCCTCTTCTAGCTGTGTGTTGTTGCGAATCCTGGGACTGTTGCTGTTGCTGAACCATAATTCAAATTACCTATTCGGCCACCACCTTGGCCACGTCCGCGTCCACGTCTCATGACCTCTACCTCTTCCTCTACTTGAACTTGTGTAGAAGGCCTACTGCTCTGAACTATTTTTGTTTTGTGAAGACTGTTGATGTTCACCCAAATTCTTCTCTTCAATGATTAGCATTGACACCAAATCTGTGAAGTTGGGAATGTTCTCCCGAGTCTAAATAGATGTCTTGAACACCTTGTATTGTGGCCTGAGACCACACACTTCCATCTTATTATCATCATCAATAGAAATACCAATAGATGCAAGGGATTCCACAATGCCCTTGATCTTCAAGGCATAATCATTCACATATATATTTTTCTTCTCCACAGTATGAAGCTCATTCTTTAACTAAATCTCTCGTGCCTTGGTGTTAGTTTCATACAGCTTCACCAAGGTATCCCATGCCTCCTTAGGCTGCCTCCTTAGGCGATATGGCATCCTGTATATGCTCAATCATAGTGTCCTGTATGTTGATAGAAAGCCAATACACGAATTTCCTTGCTCCTTGATTCCAATACACGAATTTCCTTGCTCCTTGATTCCAATCCTTGAATTCTTTTATATCTGCAGAGCAGTTGGATTAATCTCTGATATCTTTGGTGCCTCCTCATGTTCACCTTTAATGTAGTCCCAGTAACCTTTTCCTCCCATTAGGAAATTTGTCAATCTAAACCTCCAAGCACGGAAGTTGTTCTTGTCAAGCTTCTCGCCAATCTGGTTTATTCCATCATTCGACATCTTGTCTGCACACAACACAAATTTACCAAAAACAACACTCTTGTTTGACCTGCACAATTTGTTGTTCTCTGCAGCGGTACTATACTGCACCCAAACTATCACAACCACAGTGACCTCAATTTGCATACATACACCCAACGGCAACTTTGAGACCTCTTTGTATTACACATAGTGTCTGCACAACCAAATGCCCTTCCTGCAGTTCCCAAAAACAATTCCCAAAAACAAAGTTCTACAGAGAATTAAACCTTACCCGCAATGCTCGTGATGCCTGTGAACTGAAAAATGGAGGTCTAGACGCACCATCCAATGGATAGCATAGTTTCATGTAGTTTTGCTCTTGCAAAGAAAGCTCCTCAATTGGAGTTCGTTTGCCGATGCCTCCCGAAGAGCTCCCGACACAAGGGTATAGTAGCCAACACAAAGGGGGAAGAGTAGATGAAGCTCTTACCCTCGTACCGCTTCTGGTGCTTCTCTTGCTTATCGCTCAGCCCTTAGCATGAACCAGGCCTGCTCTCATACAATGAAAAGATGCAGGAGAGAAGAGAGCTTGAGCTCTTGCAAGCACACACACACACACACACACACTCATGCAAACCCTAGAAGAGAACACACAAGGTGAGAGGCTGAAAATTCTTCTTCTTCACACAACATAAGAGGTATACACAGAAGATAAAGTGACTAAAGCACATAATAGAGTATATACAAGCGGTCCATAATGTGAGCATGCTAAGAGGAGTGGGTAGGTGTGGACTAGTCAATGTAGTCTAGCTGTATAATCTCTGGCAAAGATATGTCGGTGTGCTAGCTACTACTAAACCCGCCCCAATGATGTAAATGTTGAACGGTCATGCAGGCGCCTCGTGAGTGTCAACTCATATTGAGCTTGACATCTCAACATTTGGTTGTCACCACTACGCTGGGTTGGAATGCTAGATACATATGTATGCCAAGTCTGGTGCTTATTCAAAGAAAAGTAAGTGTTTTAGGAGCTTTGATATTATGGCAAGCATGGTGTGTTGATATATATATGTGGGTTGTCAAGTTGAGGACCATGAGGCCCAAAGTGGGCTTCAAATATAATGCCTTTTTCTCCTCTTCGCAGGAGGACAAGAATACTCTTGCCCATCAGAGATGGGTCATGCCGCTAATACACCTATGATTTGAGGGTGTGATGAAATGTAAGATTTAGGTTCACAGTTTTGTTTTAACAAAATCCCAAAGGTCATTTTGTTTTGTTTTGTTTTTTTTTTTGGGTTTTTGGCTTATGCCTTAAATGAACCACGTGCAAATTCAATTGGTGGTGGAATTTATTTTATCCTCGCAATTAAAGTTTGGTGGCTATTAAAAGTGGAGTTCTCACAAACTCTTTATAGCTGGTTTTTAATGATGTGGTGAAGATGACATCAGGTGGCATCTCAAGTGGTTGTCTTCTTAATTTGTTTCCATATGGCTTGGTTGTCGTTCTCGCCATAGATCAGCTTGATGGAATGCCAGGATTTCATGTGGAACTGAAATTGAAGAGGTATGAAGCTAGATTTTCGTATGTCCAGATCAACAACATATGAACATGTGTAGGTGTGGTCATTGTGCTTGCATTTTTTGTAAATTACAAGTGTTGGTTGGACAGTAGTTAAAAGAGTTTTTTAAAGGTTGATTATTATGTTTTTCTCCCTTGGACTAATGTTGCTTTACATGTAAACTTTGCGGTGTGCCTTCTTAAGATTGGTGCTCCCCTGTTTTTAGTTCCAAGGAAGAATCCTCACTTTGGGCATTTGAGCTCAAAATTGGTTTAAAATTATAATCAAATCAGATGTTTAGATGTTTTGGGCATTTTGCATGTGTTGGTGTATTTACAAATAAAAAACCAAAGGTGTAGATCACTTTTTTGTCTTACCACAGTTGATGCACTTGTTTTAAGTTCTAAAATACTGATAAAAATTTTGGCTTGTTGAAATGCACCTTTTTTTTCTAAAATATGTGATTGTAGAAATGTATTTTATTAATACATTATACATTTATAATATGGCATTTAAAAATTATTTATTTGTCATATAGTTCTCTCTCTCTCTCTCTCTCTCTCTCTCTCTCTCTCTCTCTCTCTCTCTCTCTCTCTCTCTCTCTCTCTCTCTATCTATCTATATATATCATATTATAATTTCATATAAAAGTTTGATACTTTAAAATGTGAAAATATTCATAGGGGTATATCGAGAAAACATGGATAAATTTTAATCAGAAAGAAGAATCACGAACATATTTGGCTTTTGGAATATGTCTAGATTCTTTAAAAAAAGAATATTGGGTACATTCTGAACGAGAAAAGGATTTCCCAGAAAAAGACCAAAAACATATGTAGTTGGATGAACGTAAATAATTGTGACTGACTTATTCCTAGATTCCCTAGGAAAGGAATATGGAATCCTTGAAAGGATCGAGAATCCAAAATTGAATGGGAATTCAAACTTAATTAAGTTGAGTCGAGAAAAATTTACCTTTAACTGAGCCAAGTAATTGGCCGAGACTTAAAAAGTCCTATCAGTATGAAAAGTAGAGTAACTGTACTCTTAACCTGGTTGATGTGGAACAAAGATTCTGATAACTAGATCAAGGAAAGTTGATAATAAAAAATAATTCTCTCAAAGCGAAAAGAGACCATCTTGTTTGTATAAATTGGATTGAGGTGAGGAAATGATGTGGGGTGATGTGTGGAATGATGTGGGTGATGTGTGGAATGATATGGAGCGATGTGTGGAAGGATGTGGAATGTATGGATTAATGTGGACTGATGTAGAGTGATGTGGAATAATGTGGGATGTTGTGAATTGATGTGGAATGATGTGATGTGAATTAATGTGAAAAAATATGGAATAATGAGAAATGATGTGGAATGATGAGAACTGATGGGAATGATGAGAAATGATGAGGAATGATGTGGAATGATGAGGAATGATGGGAATTTTGCTTGAAAACTGTATTTGTATGTGAAACCTATTTTTTAAAGAGATTGTTTTACGTCAAGAATGTTGGGGGAAGTATTTTGACTATCTTATGGAATGAGGTCATGGAGACCTACGTGGAAAATGTTGTAACTGTTGCCATATATATAGGCAGTGATGTGCGTGAACACACTTAGGACCGCCGGGGCACTTTTTTCCTCTTTAGGAGGTTTTTTTCCCCGGCTTGTATATACACCCATCATTCTAGGGCTAACTTATCTTTTGTACATTGACACAATCTAACACACTTTGTGTTGTGTGCATTCTTGCTGCTTCTTCTCCAACCTTTGTGTGCTTTCCTGCAACCCTAATTCCAACAATTGGTATCAGAGCAGGCAGCACCGGCTCCCAGGGCTACGCCGCCAGCACCCTCCGACTCACGTTCTCCGATTGAGGTGAGTTTTCACGAGCGTTTACAGGTCCCTATACTCTGCAAATAAGCCCATAGGGCTTAGCGTTCTCAGAATTTGCATCTGAGGTCGTTTCGGGCTCCGTTTTTGCATTTTAAGTTCTGCACAGGTGTTCCATTTTCTACAGAAATTTCGACAGTGCAGTTTTCTGCAAAACAGGCATACGTGTTCTATTGTGAACCGTGCTACATAGCACAAGTTGTCTTCTGTTTAGTCTTTGCTTCATTACAGGTAGCTTTTGCATCAGTTTCAGTCAGTGGCCATGGCTGATAACAGCAATGATGTATTTCGCATGTTATCTGCTGATGACAAATTGGATGGAGACAGCAACTACCCACTTTGGGCATACATGATGCAGCATGTTTTGGTTGCAAAAGGAGTGTGGAACATTGTGCAAGGTATGGATGTACGTCCAAGTTCTGTGGATGTAGGATCTGTTGAGGATGTTGCAGGTTCTAGCAGCTCTACTGTTGCTACTGTTTTACCCACTGCTGAACAAGCTCGTTGGGATGGTAAAGATGCGCAGGCTCATGCCTTGATTGCACTTTCTGTCAAATGTAATATCACCCCACATATTCGTTCAACTAAAACAGTAAAACAGGCTTGGGATATTCTACCTAGTTTGTATGCAGGTCGTAAACGAGGCAAAAATCGCTTACCTGCGTAAAGAGCTAGAATTGAAGATTATGCAAGAAGATGATGACGAATGTTTTTCTTGCTGAGATTAAAGATCTCAAAGAACAGTTGATTTCTGCACGTGAGATTATTCCTGATCATTCTCTTGTGCAGAATGTTCTTGATGCTTTACCTGAGACATATCAGACTTTTGCTTCCACGTGGAGACTTCTTAATGAGGATAGACCTGATGCTGTCAAGTATGATACTTTAGTCAACAAGCTCTTGTAAGAAGCGCAGTCCAGGCAAAACAGGGCAAGGCAGCGTGCAGTTGATCAAGCATTTATTGCTGTCCAACAGTAGAGAAGAAGCGATAAGGCAGCCCCTTCCACTTTTTCTTCTCCTATCAGTAGGTCTGCAACTTGGTAGCAACAATAAGTCTGAGAAGGCTCTTGATAAAGGCAAGAAAAAGACCAGGTGCAACTATTGTAAGGCAAATGATCATGTCATTAAGAATTGTCCTAAGCTAAAGGCTAAAGAGGCAAAGAAGAAAGAGTCAAATGCAGCCACAATAGCGGATGCTTCTACAAATGCAGATTCTGCAAATGTTGTGCAGGATACAGAATGGGCGTTTAGTGTGTATTGCCAGTATGATCCATCTGTACATGATGCATGTTTGGCAGTTTCTGTTGACTCTCATGTATGGTATTTTGACAGTGGTGCTACAAAGCACATTACCTCACATCGTGATATGTTCACTTGTCTTCTTGAGGCTGTCCCTAATGGGAATACTGTCACATGTGCCAATAATGCTTCTTACCCAGTGAAGGGCATTGGTAAAATTATGCTTACTGCTGCAAATGGCAGCGCTTTCACACTTTCAGATGCTTTGTATGTGCCAGGGATAAAGAAGAATCTATTGTCTGTCTCTGCGCTTGCTAGACTTGGACTTGTAGTCAAATTATGCTTACTGCTGCAAATGGCAGCGCTTTCACACTTTCAGATGCTTTGTATGTGCCAGGGATAAAGAAGAATCTATTGTCTGTCTCTGCGCTTGCTAGACTTGGACTTGTAGTCAAATTTGTGGATGACAGATGTACTGTTCATGATTTGACTTCTGGTGATACGATTATTGTATCTGGCACCTTGTTTCGTGGACTGTATAGGCTCAATTCTTATGACAAGTGTGTGGAAGATTCAACAAATACAGTTTCTGATGAAAAGACAGTTTTAGATGCAAAACTATGGCATGCTCGTTTTGGTCATCTGAACTTTGCTAGTTTGCTGCGTTTGCAGAAATTTGATATAGTTGCTTCATTGCCCCCTCTTGAGGCACCATTGAAACATGTTTGTGAAGGCTGTATTTTGGGCAAAATGCAGCGTTTTGCATTTCCAAAGGATGGTTCTGTGCGGGCCATTCGCAAATGGCAACTTGTACATAGTGATGTATGTGGGCCTATGCAAACTCCGTCATTTGGTCAACACTTGTACTTCGTGACTTTCATTGATGATTACTCGAGGCATGCATGGGTATATCCACTGAAGGCAAAGTCCGAAGTGTTTTTGTGCTTCAAACAGTTTTTTCTTATGGTTGAAAATGTATCCAATTGTACTGTGGTCACCCTCCGTTCTGATCGAGGGGGGGAGTACTTGTCTAAAGAGTTTGATGCATTTCTGGCTAGTCATGGGATAAAACACCAATGTACAGTGCCATATACCCCTCAGCAAAATGGTGTTGCTGAGAGGAAAAACAGGTCACTTATGGAGATGGCACGATGTATGGTCAAGAGCCAAGCTTTGCTACATGCGTTTTGGCTTGATGCTATCATGTGTGCTGTATATGTACTCAATAGGTGTCCCACTAAGGCCTTGCAGTCTATTACTCCATACGAAGCTTGGCATGGCAGGAAGCCTTCTATTGGTCCCTTGCGTGTCTTTGGTTGCTTGGCCTATGCTTTAGTGCCTGTGCAACAACGCAGAAAATTGGATGATAAGGCTGTTAAATGCATTTTTGTTGGTTACAGTGCTGAAAGCAAGGGTTACAAATTGTATCATCCGCAGTCAAAGCGTATCTTGATTAGTCGAGATGTTGTTTTTGTGGAAGATACTGTGCAACCCTTGTTATCATGTACCAAAGAGACAGGTGTGAGCTCACGGGATGTATTTGATACGTTGTTGCCTCTCTTTACAGGTGGGAATTCAAATGTAAGTCCTAATGAGGTAAATATTCAGCCTATGTAGATTTCAAACGACATCATAGATCAGCCTATTTCTGATGCAGATTTACAGGATGTAATTCATGAGGATAGGGCTGAAAATGAGCAGGCTAGAGGTATGCCTAAATGGCTGGTGCAAACCTTGCGTGATAGTAAAATTGATGCACCTATATCTAGTCGTACTCATTCAGGTTTTCAGCATGCCTCTTATGCATCAGATTGTTATGCTTTGGCTGTGTCTAGTATGTGTGAAGAGGAAGAACCTCTTTCATTTGATGAGGCACAAAATTCAGAAAATTGGTTGGCTGCAATGCAAAGTGAATATGATGCTATAATGAAGAATGGTACATGGTCTTTGTGTGATTTGCCTATTGGTAAAAAGGCCATTGGATGTAAGTGGGTTTTTAAATTGAAACGAAAGCGAGATGGCACTGTTGATTGCTATAAGGCTAGACTTGTTGCAAAGGGTTATGCTCAAGAAAAGGGCATTGATTTTGATGAGACCTTTGCTCCCACTTGTCGTATGACTACCATTCGTAGCATTTGTGCATTGGCAGCTCATAATGGTTGGAATGTACATCAGTTGGACATAAAGACTGCGTTCTTGAATGGAGATTTGCATGAGGAGGTATATGTATCGCAGCCTCGTGGTTTTGTTCAAAGAGGGCAGGAAAACAAAGTGTGCAGGTTGAAAAAGGCTTTATATGGTTTAAAGCAAGCTCCACGAGCTTGGTATGAAAAGATACATGCATATTTGACTGCACATGGTTTTCAGAATAGTCCAACAGAAAGCACTTTATATGTTCAATGTGTGGATGATGTACATCTAATCATTGCTCTCTATGTCAATGACATGCTGCTCATAGGACCAAATGAAAGTCATATTGGTGATTTTAAGGCTGATTTGAATGCCTCTTTTGAGATGTCAGATTTGGGGCATTTGCATCATTATTTGGGGATACAATTTAAGCAGTGTGATGGAGGTATTGCTTTGTGTCAGACAAAGTATATTGAGACATTGTTGCGGCGGAGATTTGGCCTTGAAGACTGCAAGCCTATTGCTACTCCAATGGAGACATGTTTGAAGTTGAGTCTTCATGATGCTGGAGATCACTTTGATGTCACACTCTATCAGACAGCTGTTGGTTGCCTCATTTATGTATGCATTACGAGGCCGAACATTCAGTTTGCAGTCTCACAGGTAAGCAGGTTTATGCATAGCCCAGGGTCTCAGCATTGGAAGGCAGTTAAATGTATCTTTCGCTACTTGAGTGGCACCATATATCTTGGGTTGTTTTATCCCAAGGGGGGATCGTTGCCGCCAGATTTGCATGCTTTTTCGGACTCAGATTGGGCTGGTTGCTATGACACAAGAGTGTCCACAAGTGGTTTTTGTTTCATGCTCGGTAGCTCATGCATATCTTGGTTGAGCAAGAAGCAACCTACTGTGGCCACTTCTAGTTGTGAAGCTGAGTACAGGGCAGCTTTCACAGAGCTACGGTTGAGTGTGTGTGGCTCAGACGGCTTATGGTGGCTGACTTGGGTGTTGGACAGGAGTCTGCCACCTCTATCTTCACTGATAGTCAGAGTGCATTGGCAGTTGCGAGAAACCCAGTTTTTCATGCTCACACAAAGCACATTGAGGTGCATTATCACTATGTCAGGGAGAGACTCTCAGCAGGAGAGATCAGCTTGGTCTATGTGCTAACACAGGACAACCTCGTCGATCTTTTCACAAAGGCGCTTTCTCGTGAGAAATTTGAAGCTTTTCGCAAAGCTTTGGGCTTGCTCCCCTTTGTGGATTGATCTACTTCAGGCATGGCACTCCCCTATACATGAGTGCCAGCTCTCGTTCACACCATCACTCCCAGGGGGGATTTGTTGCCATATATATAGGCAGTGATGTGTGTGAACACACTTAGGACCGTTGGGGCACTTTTTCCTTCTTTAGGAGGTTTTTTTCCCCGGCTTGTATATACGCCCATCATTCTAGGGCAAACTTATCTTTTGTACATTAACACAATCTAACACACTTTGTGTTGTGTGCATTCTTGCTGCTTCTTCTCCAAGCTTGTTTCATGCTCGGTAGCTCATGCATATCGTGGTTGAGCAAGAAGCAACCTACTGTGGCTACTTCTAGTTGTGAAGCTGAGTACAGGGTAGCTTTCACAGCTACGGCGGTTGAGTGTGTGTGGCTCAGACGGCTTATGGCTGACTTGGGTGTTGGACAGGAGTCTGCCACCTCTATCTTCACTGATAGTCAGAGTGCATTGGCAGTTGCGAGAAACCCAGTTTTTCATGCTCGCACAAAGCACATTGAGGTGCATTATCACTATGTCAGGGAGAGACTCTCAACAACAGGAGAGATCAGCTTGGCATATGTGCCAACACAGGACAACCTCGCCGATCTTTTCACAAAGGCGCTTCCTCGTGAGAAGTTCGAAGCTTTCCACAAAGCTTTGGGCTTGCTCCCCTTTGTGGATTGATCTACTTCAGGCATGGCACTCCCCTATACATGAGTGCCAGCTCTCGTTCACACCATCACTCCCAGGGGGGATTTGTTGCCATATATATAGGCAGTGATGTGTGTGAACACACTTAGGACTGCCGGGGCACTTTTTCCCTCTTTAGGAGGTTTTTTCCCTCGGCTTGTATATACGCCCATCATTCTAGGGCTAACTTATCTTTTGTACATTGACACAATCTAACACACTTTTGTGTTGTGTGCATTCTTGCTGCTTCTTCTCCAAGCTTTGTGTGCTTTCCTGCAACCCTAATTCCAACAGCAGCCGAGGTCTTGACCAACCTCGGTTCTGTTAAAATGGTGAGCTTCCAGTATGGTGGATGAGGGGCCAAGGAAATGACCTATGAGTGAAGCGCTAGGTCACTTGCTGCTGCCTGTGCGAAGGTGCCTCGAGGGTGCTGACCATACGGTGCTCCGGCTCTGGGTTACCAAAGATACCCACACGTGCGACGAGGAAGAAAATGAGTTGGAGTTGTTTTTTGAACACGGGCATGGATCTGGTTAATTGGCCTTGCTGGTCTTCAACGAATGAGCCCAGGGCTCTTTTTGGTAAATGGATCTTGTTGGTTGATCTAGCTGATCTTCAATGGAGAGTCCATATAGATTTTATGAAAAAATCGTGATTATACTCCTGGGTACTATGGGCTAGGAACTATTGAAAAGGCCCCTGAGTGAAGTACTAGTAGGTGAGCCTAGAGGGACTAACCAAGTGGTGAGCATTTTGGTTGCCGATGATGCCATAGAGACGCCGAGGAAGGAATGATTAGAAATTGGATTTCATGTTAGAAAGTGAAAAAGTTAGAATTAGATCCTCGAACTAGAATATTGAGGATTATAATGGAAACACTGTGGTTTTATTGCAATGTTGTTTTGGAAATAGTTGAGTCTAAGAAAAGGTAATTTCATATTAGGTGCATAAGTGGTGTGTCTATTCAATTTTTGCATGAGTGCCGGCAAGGGGGCGTGGGAACTCTTTTCCCTGGTACTCGAGAGACAAAACATAACCAAATTTTTATAATGGATCCTATCAATACAGTGGTTGGCGGTTTGCTAACCCATGGGATTGGATGGGGTTAGGTTGGATCAATGGATTCCTATAATAAAATTCAATTCTGTTCAAGTTACGATAGTTGAAGTAAGTCACTGGATAATTCTTGTTCTATGGAAAAGAATCAACAGTTGTGCCTCTTTTAATGGGAAAAAAAGTGTTGGTCTCCATGAACCAAGTGCAAGTTCCTCCTTTGAACTGGCCATGTGACCCGTGGGTTTGGTCAGAATACAAAGGATAGTTAAGGCTCTTAACTACATTAGAAGATTTTTCCTGGAGTAATCGCCTATGCTTTAGGCGAGAGAAGTTTTTTCTGGGTTTGGTTTTGGAAGAACCAAGGGATTAGTCTCTTTTCCGGACATTTGTGGGCAAGGCCCCAAGTGGGAAGCTCTACCCTGTGTGCAAGGTTGCTACTTCCGCTTCCAGCACTCCAAAGTTCGATACGCAGAGGGGGCAGGGATCTCACAGGGATGGTCAACTGTGGGCAGAATATCTGCACAAGGAGATTCATGCAGTGTGCTCTAATCCTCAAGGGAAGCTCGCCAAGTAAGAGGAGCTACCCCACGCAATCTAGCTCGCCAAGTAAGAGGAGCTACCCCATGCAATCTAGCTCAGTGGCCCCGACATGGTGCCCATATCCATGCCCCCACTGCAATCCTCTCCACCACCCAGAACCTAAGGGCAAGGAGCAAGTACCCCCACTACCCAATCGAGGCCCTACACAAGAGGAGCTGGAAGCTAGAAGAAAGGTCGCAGAGGAGGAGAGGCAGAAGAAGGATTTCTTTAATCAAAATCTATATGAAACACTGTCCCCAAAAAGCTTCACAGATTTCCTCCCTCACTTCACAGAGGTAGGACCCTCCTCCCCTCATTTTTCTTATCTTAACACACTGGAGACTCTCCGCTGGGTGAGGTCAAGAAGATTTAGATTGAGCCAAGCATATGCGGAGTGTGTGCATGTGGCCCATGGAGCAGTGCCCAATTTTGCAGTCGTATTTTCTCATATGGACTGGGAGTTGATCACCCAAATGATAGATTTCATATACTGCCAACAAGAGGTGGCCGCAATTTCGCAAAGAGAGATGTTGCTGGCAAAGGCTCAAGAGTGGCAAATCTCTGAAGATCTATACATGACTAATCTAAACAACCTCCTGTAGAACATGCTCAATGAGAGGGAGCAGCAGCTCGAGAAAGCAATCACAAGGATCACATAACTCCGGCAACATATCTAGCATGCTCATGAAGCTGCACTAGGAACTCTCGTTAGCAGAGACTCCCAAAATAGAGCTCAAGCTGTGAAAGAGGTCCTTATTACAAAGACCCAGATGGATTTTCAGAGATACAAGGAGGTCTTAAAGGACACCATCCGCGAGATGGATAAACACCTGGATGCAATAGAAGCCAAAGCTGCACAGCTGCCACCAACTCCCTTTGCTCCTTCCTTAAGCACCACAGACCAAAATGTGGATGCACTTATGGATACAACCATAGAGCTATACCCCTTCTCGCCCTCCCCACACAAAACCCCTTCCAATTCCTTGACCTCCACTCCAGGAGTGTCTGGATCAACCAACTCTCCAACACAACGTTTTTCTGGACGAGCCCCTCTCCTGCCAAACCTACACCTACATCCTCACAAAACTCCCCCTTGCCAGCATTTCCCTCATTCCCCATTTTTTCTTCTAGGGACTCATCTCTTTCACACACCCCAACAACTTCTATGAGCTACCTCCCCACCCTCTCTAAGCCACTCTGATCAGCTGGTGTCATCTCCTCATATTCGACCAACCAACAAACCCAGCTAATCCTATCGACCTTTCCTTCCTTGAAGGCCTATGTCCATACCTCTAATCCTCCCAAAGGACCGCCAAATCTTCCATCGAGCACCCCTACTCCTACCTCGCACTGTGACTTTATCCGCACTTATTTGATCAACTATCGATAGATCCAGCCAACTCCAAGGACATACCTAAATTAGGGAAGGGGATATGTTGACTACTCTGGTTAACATTACTTTTCAAGCATGGCTACACTTATTATACTCATTTTTTGTAACCACGTAAAGTGCTTAATGTAAAAGAGACATGGGATGATCAAGCTTACGGCTTGTGTAATGCCATAAGGAATGGTTGTACATAGAGCTAGGAAGATTAGCTTTGGACCCCCAATTGTAAATGGGTGGCCGACCATTGTAAACTATGAGTTCTTGTATATAAGACATTTGATGAAATATGAAAAGAGACAATCCCATTAGTCTCATTTGAGTCTTGTGTCTCTGTCTCTCTCTCACTCTCATGAACTTGTGGTTGTATGCTTGCTTGTTGTGCTTACATTCTTAATTGTTAGTGTGTGCTTGTAGGGATGGTGATGCTCTAGCTTCTCTCCTTTCCTCCCCTCTCTTTGCTCTCTATTAAGTCCTCTTGAAATATACAAGTGAATAGGGTGTGTGTGGGAACAAGCCCTTAGCAAGAGGCTGTAAAAGAGAATCTATAAATGTGAGAGAAGCTGTGAAAAGGTGAGAAGTATCTACTCAGAGAGAATAAAGGGTAGCATGAGGAGATTTAGGAGGTGTGGAGATATTTTGGGAAGAGATGAAGAGAATCAAGCAAAAGAGGTGGAGTGAATCAAGGAGAGATCAGTGGGATTAGATGCTTGGATGTAAACTCTATAAATTAAGGCATTGGCCTAATGAGAATTTGCTAGTTTTTGATTATCCATGTCTACATTAAGCTATCAGTTAATTACTCACTAATCACGTCTTAATTATCATCTAATCTCTTTTCTAAAATGATATTGATTCTAGCATTTGATCCACCATAGCTCATCACATTGCTGCAAATTTAACATGGTATCAGAGCCTAGACTAGAATCCATCAATCTTATGAGCCCATTATCTTGCTAATCACTTAGCTAATTAGGATTAATATAGATAATTAAGATTTTTACCTCTGTTTCAACAAGCTCTCTGCACCCCCAGCTAGTGGAGGGGCTTGATCTCCCTCTAGGATTAACAATAGCCTCCAAGATTTTAGACACACATAGCCACAAGCCCCATGCTCTAGCCCATTAGCACAAATCGTCAAACCGCCAAGCGCTGTTGTGCCGATTTTTGCTAAAATGCTGGCACCTTTTTTCTGAAGAGAATTGGAGTTCTTGACTGCACTAGATGAAATGGCTCTAATTCCTCTTGGCCCTAGGGGTTTTCAAGGATGCTCTACAAGGTGGTGAAGACAGTTTTTTATTTGATCAAGTCTACAGTGAGATCCAAGCTCTTCATCAAATCTGGTAAAATAGAGATTAAGCATTTAATGTTTGGTCAAATCTTGTGTTTCTTGGCTTAATCCTCTACTAGACTAATTGCTATTTTGATGGCCTTGAAAGGATTTGAGCTCATATGAACTCTAAGGCCCCAGATCTGGACTCCTCGCATACTCTGTTTTCTGCACACAAAATAGAGGATTAATTTGGATGGTTTGATACTCCAACCATTCCGTACAGATTTATTACCCTTGGTTTAATGTAGTTTCTGGTGAATTTATGCTGATAAATCTATTGTAATCATCACCTAAACACTAGATTGAGTTGTAAAAGGGTAGACGCTGCCCTTGGAAGCTTCACCAGGGCCACTTGCCCACATCGGACTAATCCTATTTGGGGCCTTCTTTGGACATGTCTTTGCTTCATGGACACATCATCATCATCATCTTTGTCCTTGGTAGTGTCCATGGTGTCTCTTTCTCTTTCTTTACCTTGAGTGTTGGCTTCATAATTTGAGAAAACTTGAGGACCTTCCTATATTATTCTTTGGAGATGGCCTGAGGGTAGGCCATGTGCACCATGTTGAGAGGTGGCACTTCTCATACAACTTCTTCCAATTCTATGGTACAAGATAAGTATGTCAATAGGGGCATAGGTAGTGTTGGCCTCTATTGTAGTGAGATGGTGTAGGTCTCGTCCATGGCTAGCCATGTGTGTTCATCCATTGAATGGCCCTAATAATGTCAATGGAAGCAAGGTATGGGCATAACTTGATGGGAACAAAAAGGTCAATGAAGTCACCCTCATCCAGGAAGTTGGAGAAAGTGAGGACTCGGCACCAAGACTAGAGATTGAGGTAGAGGGAATGGTGATGGAAGAAAAAGATGGTGGAGGACTCAATAAAGGCGATAGTGTTTTGGAACAAGAGCACGATGAGGGTGGTGTAGGAGGCGTAAGGGATTTTGGAGAGGATTGTGAAAAAGGTAATGGTGGGAATCTCCTCATCGATGAAGATGTTGTGCTAGAGGAGGTTGAGCTAAAGGGTGCAATGTTGTAGTTTGAGGAGGCTAAAGGGTGGTTGGGGAGGGATGGTGAGATTGGGTAGGTCAGTATAACCGCTTCCATCAGGCTATCCACCTTCGTCTCGATTTTGCAAAAATAACTTGCTCTTGTTGGGAGCCAAGCCTTCACCTCTATAATGTGTTATTTGAGTTGAGCAATGGTCAAGTCAATTGCATCGATGGCCCTTCGAAAATCCTTGCAGTGCTCAAACATCTGGTTATGGGAACCAAATTAGCAAGCATCACATACATGCATACTTCCATCATATTTGAATCTGGACAACCCACTAACTATGCCTCTTGCTTACATATTCTTCAACTTCTATATATTCACATGCCCAATACTAGGCGATTTGAATCCTGCTCGATCGATAACTCCAGGTGAAGCCCCTCACCAAAGTTACAGATCGCATGGACATCCACATCATGCACGAGCACCCTCCTCAACAACATTGTGGTGGCTACCACACAGGCCACCCACCACTGCTCGTCCCATCACGTTTGATCTCATGGGCCAGCGGCTTAGTGGCAACCATTCCTTCTGAAGCCTTACAATCTGGGAACAATACTGCAAGAAGGCACCGTGCCAACTCAAAATCAACCTCAAATATCTGTCGATCCGCCTATAGATTCCATGAGGAGCAGGCCAAGAACCCGAAACTTCTCTACAATTTCCCATGGTTCGCTCCTCCAACGCCCCATAATCCATGCACCAAAGCTAGCATGCTCAAGCGCATCCATGAGTTCATCGCGGGGGAGGGGAGGGGGGAGATATGATCAAGCGCCAGATCCCGCCGTGGTCGCCACCAACAACTGATTTTTCAATCTGATCATCACACTACTAGAGACGTTCCCATATTGGAGACATTACCTTTTGGCCTTCGACATCAACAAAGGGCCAACACTGAAGGTAGCTATTTGGCTACTACAAGCGCATCCAATGGATGCTTTCGTGGTGCCTCCAAACATTCAAAGATATGATGGAGACAACCTTCTAGACAAGCCACCCTACCATGTCTTCCATCAAGTCCCCCTACCTTGCGACATGACTTTTTTTGGACTTGCTCGATCCACTATCATTAGATCCATTACTAGCTCCGAGGAGGGGGGATACGTTAACCACTCCGATTAACATCATTTTTCAAGCGTGGTCACGCTCTTTTAACTTATCCTTTTGTGACCGTGCAACACGCTTATTGATAAAAGAGATATGGGATGACCGAGCTTATGGCTTATGTAATGCCGGTGGTAGGAATGAGATGTACATAGAGCTAGAAAGCTAGTTTTGGGCAACCAATTGAAAATGGGCAGCCTGCCATTGTAAAAAGTGAGCTCATGTATATAATAAGACATTTTATGGAATATGAAAAGAGACAATTCCATTTGTCTAATTTGAGTCTCTCTCTCTCTCTCTCTCTCTCTCTCTCTCTCGTGTTGTATATGCTTGCTTACTTGATTGTTGTGTATGCATGTTAGAGATGGTGTTAATCTAGCTTCTCTTCTCCTCTCTCTTCTCTTATCTCTCTACCAAGATCCCTCTTGCATGCATGTTGGCATTGAGTGAAGGTAGAGCTTTCCATAGCTCCCTCCTTCTTTGCTCTTCACCTAGCTTGTGAATCTCCACTTGGGTGACATAAGTGGTGGTGAAGTGAGCCCCTAGCAGCCTCACATATGGGAGTTAACCCTCATTAGGGTTGGCTAAGTGCTATTCTCTAAATCGATCCTTGCATGGTTTGTTTCTCTTCTTCTCTCTCTCTCTCTCTCTCTTGTTTACAAGGTAGTATGTTTAGGTTAAAACTTCTATGCTTGGAGGTTTAGATTAACAAATTTTCTAATGAGAAAAGACTACTAGGACTACATTGAAGGTGAACTTGAGGAGGCACCCGAGATACCTAAGATTAATCCAACTGTCGTAAATGTAAGAGAATACAAGGATTGAAATCAAGGAGGAAGGAAAGTCATGTATTAGCTTTTTATTAGCATATATGACACCATGATTGGGTATATACAGGATGCCAAGTCACCCAAGGAGGCATGGGACACCTTGGTGAAGTTGTATGAAACTAACACCAAGGCTCGAAAGATTCAGTTAAAGAATGAGCTTCATATTGTGGAGAAGAAAAACATGTATGTAAATGATTATGCCTTGAAGATCAAGGGCATTGTGGAATCCCTTGCATCTTGGTGTTTCTATTGATGATAATGATAAGGTGGAAGTATGTCTATGTGGTCTCGGGCCACAATACTATAAGGCATTCAAGATGTCTATTCAGACTCGAGAGAACATTCCCAAGTTTACAGATTTGGTGTCAATACTGATCATTAAAGAAAAGAGTTTGGGTGAAGACCAGTCTTCACAAAACAAAGGTAGTTCGAAACAATAGGCCTTCTAACACAGGTGCAGGTAGAAGATGAGGTAGAGGTCCATGCCATGGCCAAGGTGGTGGCCGAACAAGTAATCAAAATTATGGTCAGCAACACAATAGTCCCATGAATCACAACAACAACAACACACAGGTGGAAGAGGCCAATTCAGAGGTAGGGGGAGTCAAAGAGGTTATGGAAGTTGGCAAAGGCAGCAAAATGATACACGAGGCTAGTTTTACTATGGCAAAGCTAGGCATTTGCAGGGAGATTACTATAAGAAGCAAAATGATATGAGAAATGAAAAAGTGCAGCAAAATAACTGTGTTCCCAGCAGAAGTAATGAGGACAATAATGAAAGGTAGTTTGTTATGCGGCATGTGCTTAATGATGTGTCTTAAAATTATGTATCCAAATGTAATGATGATGTATGGTATGTGCATTCAAGTGCTTCAAACCACATGACCAATCATGGTGATGGTGAGTGGTTAGAGGATATGACAAATCTTGAAAAGCTAGGTTTTGTTGAAACATGGGATAATATTACTCATCCAATTGCCCATGTTGAAAATGTGCCATTGTCTATGCAGGATGGTAAGGTGAAGTACCGTGCAAATGTACTTTGCGTTCTAAATATTATAAACAATCTAGTTTTTGTTAGCTAGATGATGGAGCAAGGTTTGGTGTGCCTTAACCATGATGGTTATTGTGTCGAAGACTTTAAAGATAAGTGCAGGTTGGTAGCAAAAGGTAATAGAGTGGGCAGAATGTTTACACTAGATGTAAATATGCCTGAAGTGAAAGCTACAATGTTTGCATATAGGGATCATGAGTTTTTGTGGATGCATACATTTGGCATAAGAGAATTGGCTATGTAAATGTGCAAAGAATGAAATCTATAAAGACTAAAGAAATTATGACAGGGCTGCCTAAGTTGAAGGTTGATGATATGTAGAAAGTATGTGAAGCAGGTCAATTTGGAAAGCAAACAAAGCATGTATTTCCATATGACTCTAATGAGTTCTCGTATTTTTTGTGAAAGAATGGCATTCAGAGATAGTTTACATGTAGATACACTTCGCAGCAAAATGGGGTTGTTGATATCAAAAAAACAAGCACATTGCAAAGATAGCACGAGCATTGATGATAGAGAAGAATATGCCGCATAGCTATTGGGATGAAGCTATTTCTACAGCAGTTTATATCATGAACAGGACTCCTACTACAAGCATACATGATGTAATGCCAAAGGAGAAATTCATCGGCAAGAAACTTGATTTATCTCACTTGAAAGTTTTTAGAGGCATTGCCTATGTGCATGTGCCAAATGAGTTGTGTACAAAGTTGGATCCAAAAGCAAAAAAAAATATGTTTTTATTGGATATTCCATATCCCTTGAGCAAAAGGGATATGGATTCTATAACCCTACTACACGTGAGTTGAGGGTAAGCAGAGATGTTGTGTTTGATGAAATGAGTAGCTAGTATGCTGCTAAAAAAGATGTTGTTGAGGTTGATGTAGTTGGAAATGTGATTGCACAGAATGCAAGTAAGCAATCATAGTCAATTGAGTGGACCTGGAGAGTCCTCTTGTGATGGATCTATTGATAGACCATGGAGTGGTAGGCTGCGTCAAAACACCAATCCTAAAAATGCAATTGGTACATCATGTAAAGACAAACAGAAGGTTGGTGAGCCTCTTGGTATGCCTAACATTTCTGCAAGGCATTCTTTTGTTGATGGAGAGTCTAGTGGCTCAGAGCAGAATCTTGATGACGAGCTTGGGATTCCAGCTATTAGAACACCTAGTGCAAGGAAGGCAAGAGAAGCTGCAAAAACGCCAGGTAGTAATCATGAACAACGCAGGCTAGGGAGATTTAGAAAACCTATTGACAGGTTGACATATGATGGTTATGTGGCTCATCATTATGCATATATGGCTAAACTTGTGTAAGATGTTGAACCCACACACCATGAAGAAGCTGTTGGGAATGTAGATTGGGAGAAAGCCATGGATGAAGAAATGACTGCATTGGATGCAAATGAACTTGGGACTTGGTGCCATTGATTGAGGACAAGAAGGGTATTGGATGCAAGTGGGTGTACAAAATAAGGCACAACTCAGATGGAAGTATTAGCAGGTATAAAGCAAGATTGGTTGCAAAGGTTATGCTCAAACTTATGGCATTGATTATGAGGAGACATTCAGCCCCATTGCCAAGATGGAAACCATGAGAGCTGTTATTGTGGTGGCTGCATCAAAAGGATGGGTTTTACATCAAATGGATATTAAGAATACGTTCTTTCATGGTGATTTGCAAGAAGAAGTGTATATGGATCAGTCACTAGGCTATGAAGATGTGGGTCACCCTAAGTTTGTATCCAAGTTGTGTAAAGTCTTATATGACTTGAAACAGGCACCGAGAGCATGGCATGATAAGATAGCACAATATCTTATCACCATTGGGTTTCATTAGACAGATACTGATCATTCACTCTATGTGCAAAAGAGTGATAAGAGCCTTGTGGTCATCACAATCTATCTATGTGGATATACTTGATTGTTGGAGGTGACAGTGGAGAGGAAGTTGAGACTGTGAAATGCCTCCTCAAGCAGAAGTTTAACATGAAGGATTTGGGTGAGCCAAGATACTTTCTTGGTATTGAGGTTATTAGGACGGCCAAGCACATATGGCTGTCTCACAGAGGCAGTATGCATTGGACATGTTGTCCAAATATGGTATGGCTAGTTGTAAGACAATTTCTATGACATTAGATTGAAATGGCAAGTTGAGTGCAGTTCAGGTGAGATCTTGGAGAACCCCACTATGTACAAGAAGATAGTGGGCATGCCAGATTTGAACTATACAGCTGGATTGGAGAGTCAGTTTAAATGCAAGTTCCTTGAAAGCCACATTTGGATGGTGTGAGGCACACATTGTGCTATGTGAAGTCCACATTAGACTATGGTCTCTTTTATGAGGCTAGTAGTATTAGAGCTAGATTGGAGAGTCAGTTTAAACGCAAGTTCCTTGTTGAACGCCACATTTGGATGGTGTGAGGCGCACATTGTGCTATGTGAAGTCCACATTAGACTATGGTCTCTTTTATGAGGCTGGTAAAAAGTTATAGGTGTTTTGATACACTAATGTAGATTGGGCTGGTAGTATCACAAATAGGAGATCTACCAGCAGATTTATCTTCTCCTTTGCGAGTGGTGCTATGACATGGAGCAACAAGAAGCAGCCACATTTTCCTTATTGTGAGTATGGAGGCAGAGTATAGGGGGGGTGATTCAATGCCAGCATGTGAGGTAGCTTGGTTGCATAAGCTACTTGGTGATTTGGGGCTACAGGTTAACAAGCAAGTTGTCATCTATTGTTGCGATAACCTTAGCAGTATACAGTTTTGCCAAGGAACCCAATTACGTGGACCAAACACATAGAGGTCCACTATCACTTAATCAAAGAGAGTAGGGTCTTAACATGAGATATTGATCTCATGTATGTTAGCACAGAGGAGCAAGTAGTAGCTGACATTTTCAGGAAAGCCCTGGGAGCAGAGAAGCTTCACAGATTCCAGACTATGCTTGGAGTCCTAGAGATGGAGTTGAGCTTAAGGGGGAGTGTGGAGATGTCAAGATCAACACGAGCGGACACTTATGATATGTGTGGGTGACCGTTTCTGCCACTTACATCAATGGTATGTTTGGTAGCTTGCTGACATGATGGATCTTTGATAGTGATTCTACAACTTGACTATACCATTTGCTACTCCACCACTGAGTTGTGGCATACTTATCTTGCCAGCTCACTAACATAGTGTGTTCATATTATGTACCGTATGTACATAGTACTTTGGTACTTATGTTGTATTTTCCTTATCTCTTTGGTAGACCTCTTTTTGTTGAGAAGAAGAACACATTTTCAGCCTCTCATATTGTGTGTTCTCTTCTAGAGTTTGTGTGAGTGTGTGAGTGTGTGCTTGCAAGAGCTCAAGCTCTCTTCCCCCCTGCAAGAGCTCAAGCTTATCTTGCCAGCTCACTCACTTAGTGTGTTCATATTACTATGTACCACATGTACATAGTACTTTAGTACTTACGTTGTATTTTCCTTATCTCTTTGGTAGATCTCTTTTGTTGAGAAGAAGAAGAACAAAGTTTCAACCTCTCATCTTGTGTGTTCTCTCCTAGGGTTTGTGTGTGTGTGTGTGTGCTTGCAAGAGCTCAAGCCCATTAAAATTGTAAATTTTCATTGGATTTGTGAGGCACAATTGAAAATTTTGTGAACGATGGGATTCTCAAGAAAAATTAGGAATATTTTAGAAATTATTTTTAGAAATCCTAAAAATTAGTATTTTTAAAATATCAATGGTATTTTAGCAAATTTATTTGTTGAAATTTTTTTGGAAAAATATAGGTTTGGAATGCCATAAGATAGGTTTGGTGGAATTCAAAATTATCGTATTTTAAGGCCCTATAAAATTAGAAAAAAAACATGATAATTCTTTTTCTCGAGAATTTAATATTTTCGAGAGTTATTTAATGTTGAAGTATGTTTTCTCGTGTTGCCATTAGATAGATGTGGGTTATTCGCATATTATTAATACGATTGTATCTCGTATTAGTAGATATTTCTATTTGGATTAATTCTAAACGATGGTTTCATGATTTTTTACCTTTGTTTAGCCATTCTTTTTGGACATGTTCCTTAAGTTTTTCAATGATGGCTATAATTTGTGTTCAAAGTGTGTTTCACCTTTGACAATTTTCCATGATAATTTATTTTTGCACTTGTTTAAGTGTGGTTTGTGCTTAATTTCTTAAGCCTAAGACAAATTCTATCATGGGTTAGTTGATCTGTTTGTTTTGGTGGATTTTATTGGATGTTTTCCAAGACTTTTTATATGGACTCATCAGGTTCTGCCTAGATCACTTGTGTCTAGGGTTTTCTTATTGAGTGCTACACACATGTGTTTCACTTGCTTACTTTGGAGTTTTGCTTGAACGACACCACGCTCATATACTCCAGGGATTGATGAGTTGGCCACCAATTTTAATGCTTCTTTTGGCATGATTAATGTCCATTGGATGGTATGCATTGATTTTTATGAGATCAACTATGGTTTTCATGGATTCGAGGAGCTTCTATGCTTTTATCCATGGTTTTATAAGGATCTTTTGGTCTTTTCGATAATATCATGTGCTTTGAAGATAGCATTTGCCTTCGTTTTTTGCACGTAATTTTGGACTATGTTCCTTGTACTCTTGTACATATTCCAACTCGAATACCTAGTTGCTTATGTATCTAGGTGAGTTTATTTTCTACCCTAACTTTATTGAGTTTATTGGATAGTTATCATTAGAAAGGCGCCAATAATTCAATTTCTTTTCTAATGATACACTCAGAAAGAGTTCTTCCTTGATATATCTCAGGTATATAGAGACATGTTTTAGTATGTGAAAGTCTGGATAAGGCCATCTTATTCCTTTTATACAGGATTTTATTCATATTTCCTAGACAGCATACTAGGGAGTTTCAAATTATTAAGGTATGTATGGGTGGTATCATGGTGGCATGGGACACTAGCAATCTCTCACATATATTATCTTATGGGATAATTTGGACTCAAGATTGTTGCTTTGCTTACATCACTTAGCATGTTGACCTCGCATGAGTTTGGTGCCCAATCTGGGCACTTCGTTGGTTATGATATATTTTATGTGGGAACGAGTAGTTATTTAGGGTTTGCTTTTCTTTAAGGCATGAGTTGTAGCCTATGCTTAAATTCAATGATCCTCATGGGAGATGGATGGTTATGCAATGTATGTTGCATGGAGAAGTATACCTGTTTGTAGGACTTTATGCTTCTCAATTGTCATTTCCGAGACAAAGGTTGTGGCAAACTTTTACCTCCTATCATTGGCTCCCAAATGCTTTTGTGTGTGGGGATTTCAATAGCTTTCCCAAAGATGAAGATAATACTTCCCATGCATCTCATATGTTGGTGAATGAAAGACATGAATTATAAAATTTCATCCTTCAAACGATGCTAGTGATATGTGATTGGCCAATATGGTACATGTACCTGGATTTACTTTCAAACATAATGTTGTCAATCACTATTGGGCACGTCTTGATAGATGGTACATGCTAAATGCTCAACAATATGATGCATTCACATGCAAGCTATGGGTGGATTATGTGCTCAACGATATGATCATGTACCTTTATGGATGGGCTTGTGTTTTCAATGCATGTCCACAAACGTCCATTGCAGCATCAATGCCTTTTGATTGTTACACATAGCATATTTCAAGCAATGGTGAAGGATGCTATTGCGCCACTTTGGGGTTAACTGATAAAAGATTTAGATGTAGCTTGATATCGCTTTGCTCATCACATGCAAACTGTCATTGCAAACTATGGTAGATAGTACATGGGAGAACAAAGCCAAAGGGCAGATGATGCAAAACAAATAGTACAATCATTGACAAAACTTAGCCATTTTCATGCATTATCAGATGTCTAGCATATGGTATTATGTGAGGCCTATACTTGTATTACTCTAGATGAGCAACAGAAGATACAAAAATGCTAGGCACGCTACAAACAAAAAATAGACAAAGGTTGCTCTTCCAAGGCTTTTAATAGTCTACATGCAAATAGACGAAGGCAAAAGATTTCTCGAAGTAAAAAAGCTAATGCTCATTGGACGAGCACAAAAGTTGAGCTGGTTGACATGTGTGCAAAATTTCACTTGGATTTTTTAGCATCCTTCACAAATCATAGTTGATGTTTAAAACACAAGGCGTGAATTCTTGGCATGTGTAAACCCTATAGTGACTAATGGCGGGTACGCCATACATTTTGATGTATTTTTTAGTAAAACTGAACTAGAAGATGTATTAAAAGACATGGGTCATTGGAAATCGGGCCTAGATGGGACATCCTGACGTTGGAATTCTCCCAAATGTTCTGGGAGGATCTAAAGAACCCAATCCCGTATATGAGTAATGTTACATGGGTGAGCAATGAAGTGCCAGCATCGTGGAAAGAAGGGTTGTTTACATTGGCTCCTAGAAAAGGAATTTTGTGAAACATTGAATGCTTGTGATATATAAGCTAGCTAGCAAAATGATAGACAACCACCCGAAAGGTGTTTTGTACGATGGATTGCATCATCAACGGTATGGTTTTGTGCCAAGAAGGCAAATAACAGATAATATTGCTAATGTCTATATCACTATGGAATATGCCAAATATACAAAACAAGATGTACTTATCATGCAGGTGGATGTGGCGAAGGCATTTGATACAGTGCAATAGGATTACATAGCTGATGTAATGGCTACTCTGGGATTCGAGACAAAAATGTAGTATGTAATCTATTGGTTGCGTAGCACTTGCCAATGTATTCTGGTATAGCATTGACCAAAAATGCAGTATGTAATCTATTGGTTGGATAGCACTGCCCAATGTATTCTAGTAAGGATCTCTCCAAACAATGGACATTGGAAACATCAATAAGACAAGGTTTCCCTTTGAGTGCATTGTTATACGTAATTGCTATGCATTCTTTGCTCTTGTACATTGACAAATGAACACAGACAGGACAGCTTCATGGTCTGTAGGAATCGGATGGAACTCACTTTATTGCATAGGCCTATGCAAAGATGACATTTCTTCATGCCTAAAAATGATTCGGCTCATCTCACACCCATCATGAGTGTCTTAGAGTTGTTTGGTAATGTTGCGGGACTTTATATAAATTTTGAGAAGTCAAAGTTGATTCTGTTACGCTATATGGATTGGCACCGACTTCTATGGCCAGGTTTAATAGTTCAACCCCAATTTAAATGGTAAGGCATCTTGGATACCCACTGGGATGGGATATGAAAGTCGAGAAGGTGGCACAATAGATACTATAGAGGCTCAAAATGAAACTTGCTGATTGGATGCTGATTGGAAGCTATCTACATGGCCCTTACATGTGAGATTATGCATTGTACAATCAATGATCATGGCTTATGTTCAATTCCATTTTCCATTGCTTATTTCGAGAAAGAAAGATTTGCATGCTTTCATGTCTAAAGCTTTGGCATTTTTCTAGAAGACCAAGACAAATAAAAAAGCCTTGAGATTGTTGTGATGCAATTGTGTTTGTTTGATGAAGATACATGGTGGTTTGAATATTCTCAATATTCACTACGATGTTTTAGCTCAAAAAGTTACCATGATTCCAATGTTTTCTCATCGGCAAGAGAAGCCTTGGGCAATCATGCTTGGAGCTATGTGTAGTACAGGCATGAAAACTGTGGCTTATGGACTTTGGGTAAATTGCATTGGGAGAAGTGATGCTAGGCCATTTCGACAGCCGCATTGTGGGTTATCCATATGCTACAAGAAAGGTGCAAGATTGAAAGACTGCATTGCAAGGCCTCAAATAGGTGGGGGTTGATTCTGTAATTGGTATGCGAGTGGAAAGTCTACATTGGTCCTCTTTGTTTGCAGAACCACTAGCTATGCAAGAGCCACAAAAGGCATGCTTTTTGGCATCCTTGGGTATACGTACGCTACATGATGTTGTGGATGATACAGGGAATGTGCTATCCTTTCTAGTGAGCATAACTTGGGTTTGCTTTCATAGACCGATTTGGAGGAAGATTAAAAGGTTATTGCAGCCATATGAACCATTGCTCCCACTTGTTGAAAATGACAAGTTGCATGACTAGAAAGTGAAAGGGCAAACCAACAATGCTCGGGGATTACATTTGGATAAGATTACTGTAGCTAGCATGTATAACCATTTGCTTCCACCAACTTGGATTTGCACAGATGACACTATTCTATGGGGTAAGTAAGTTGCCTTCTTTAAAGCAAAGATGTTTTTTTTTGCGTTGTTTAGTGGCTGTCCTTGCTACGAGGATGTTCACAAAAGAGGGATAGCTGCAAATGTGGAGCTCGTAAACTGTACCACATCGTTATAGCATTGTTTGGAGACAAGGGAGTTTTTTTGGATGCTTGGACGATGATATCACAAGTCGCTTTCCAAGTATGCGATATGGAATGCCATTCTAGATATTTGGGACTGGTGTGCCTAACTCTCCTGATTTTGATGTTTTCTTTCTATGGACTAGATATTGGGCTCTATGGAAAATATGGAAACAATGCTATATTTGAGAAGACGCCTCTAGAGGCATATTGCTTACTTTAAGATGAATTTGTGATAATCCCTCCATGATTGAGTTGGAAGACATTGCTTTGATTGAGTAGGAGGACATTGCTTTTAGCCAGTTCAAGGTGTTTTTCTATTGCTTCTGAAGTTCTTTGAAGATGGACTTATCTTGAGTCCATCTCCTATATTGTACATAAGTCATTGTTAATAGAAGCATGGTTTTCACAAAAAATAAGTGTGCGCGTGCATATGTTTGTGTTTGTGTTTGTGTTTGTGTGCGCGTTTGCGCTTGCGCATTTGCCTTTGCGCTTGCATGTGCATGTGCGAGAGAGAGAGAGAGAGAGAGAGAGAGAGAGAGAGAGAGAGAGATTTATTTGTTCCAAAATATCGAAAGGACAAAATCCCCTATGAGACCAAAGCACAATAAAATGCAAATAGAATCGATAATAAAAGATACAATGAGTATCCCTAAAAGTTATTTAACACACAAATATAAGACAATGAAGTAACTTTTACACACAAATATAAGACAATGAAGTGGGCAAGTCATTATAACAAAGCATTTGCAAAATTAGTGCTAGTGGCCTTTTTTGTCCCTTCGAGGATTGTAATATCACTCTTTGTTAAAACAATTGGGTTACAAAGGTGGTTGAGAACCTCATCTTCCAAAAGTTCAGATGGTGAGCCCTTCACATGTTCGTTGGATCCCCTTTGAACTCCCTATGTTCTCCATTGGTTAGTGAATGTTACATGCATGATGAAGAATCTCCAAGTTGGAGGCCCGCTCTGGTTGTGTCATTGTGTCTCAGTTGATTTGGCTCCTCCTAATCATCATTGGCTCTCCTCGACATTCGAGTGTTTATCCATGGTACTATTCGGCCCTTTGTTTTCGTCTCTTTATTTCGTGCATAAAAATTCTCCATGGTACCCTTGTCTCGTACCTCCTTATTTCGTGCATGAAGAATCTCAAAGTCGGAGGCCTCTATCACTTGATCGGCTTTGCATTCGAGTGTTTATCCATGGGACTCTCGGATCTCTGTCTTGCCATGAGTATACACACGTCTGTGTATTCCGTGAACTGGACCAAACCTTTTTATGATTACATAATTGAAGCACCCTATAATCCCGCGGTATTTTGGGCACCTTAGTCTCAACCTCATGCTTGTAACTACTGATGCTCTTGCATGCCACAACATGAAGGCCTTTCACCAACTTTGGCCGGTATTGACCGACGTAACCCACCCTTGACACTGATCCACAAGATCACCTACTCAAAGCTCCAATCAATGCGCACCAGTAAGGACTCGTCTTGAGACATCTTGACGAATCATGATGTGCGCAAACAACATCTAGTACTCGTATATCACACTAAGCCAAGAGGAGGCTCTAGCTTGCAGCCATCCATGGCAAGCAATAATCGCGGATGTGAATGCATATTTGGAGGTTGAATATCTTGTGCATTTTAGCATAGAAGCACTTGGACAAGTGTGTCCATTAACACCTCTACTTCTTTGCTACCACCACAATCACCTCTTCCGCAGAGTGCCCTAGCACATCAAGTCAAACTCACACATCCATGAGCACAATGAGCAATGTAACTTCTCATATTGAACTCGAGACATCTAGCCCATTAACCCATAGCATGAAAGATGCCAAAAAAAAAAGAGAGAGAAGTAAACTGAGCCCTCACAATCCTGATTTCCATAAAACCATGCCTGTAAAGATAGACTTTATTGTTAGGGAAACAAAATGAAAAAAAAAAGTTCCAGGAACTTATAATGTGGATATGATATTTAACAATGTGGTAATGGTCATTTTAAACATGAGTATGTAGGATAACTCTTGAGTTCCAGCCCTCAGGGAGTTTCCACCTCTTGTGCCAATGTATTGATACCCTTAACCAAAGGGGGAATTCAAAAACATCTTCTAGAGGCTCATCAACTGGTCCATCCATGGTAAGGGGCAGCCACACATATCTTGAGTCTCTCAAATCATGTGAGTTCCACCTATCCGCCATAAATAAGAGCACATCTTGCAGGCCAGGAAGGGGAAGAACAAAGGTGCTTTGTGAGAAAAAGGTTGTCAGCCTAAAATCTTCATTACCTCCCACACAAGGATTTCCAAGTGTCACCCACGGCCCCAGCATGGACTCTGCTGAGTGAACCAAAGCAGCATTAGGTGCCCAGCTTGTGCAGCCAGATGTTATCATATAATACACACCCCTGTGCTTGAACACAGCTGGGGCTTCTCTATGCATACCCACCAGTATCCTCCTCATTATTCTTTTCAAGTTTAAATAATCATCTGTTAAAACCCCTACGTGCAGCTCACTGTTGTCTTCAGAAGAGTACACAAGGTAGGCCTCCCCATCATCATCTTTGAAGAGAGTCATGTCTCTACTATCAAAGCCATGTGGTCGGCCGCTGTAAAGGTAAGTAAATGGTCCAACTGGAGTCGAGCTGATAGCCAAACCGACAGAAGCCTTTGAATAGTTGACATTGTCAATGTGCATCCACATTAGATACTGGTTGATTTTATCATTGTAAATCACCTTGGGTCTCTCTAGCACATTGCTTATGTAAAGATCGTGTGACTTGTTGGTTTTCTCTGCAGCTAAGACAATGCCTTCATTTTTCCATGTCCACAGATCTTTTGAAGAGTAACAGCTCACTCCAATCACATCCACCTATGACAGTAAGACATATTTATCAGCTCAAGAGGCAAAACTAGCTCTCGCTGGTAAAACGTGTTGAAATTAATCTAAAGACCCATCTACCACCTTGCATTACAAAATAGGCTTCAAGACACACAGGTGGCATGAATCTGCATGACAAAACATATTATAAAAGCATACAAACACATATTGAAAAGTTTAAATTTACATAAAAGACAATACAAGACTGGCAACACATTGAAATGTTTAAATTTATATAAAAGACATTACTAGACCGAAAATATTGATGAGCTTAGGCTGATCTTGATTAGTGGCTCAATTATGGCACACTAAGTAATACCGAGTATAAGTAAATTTCTAATTAATAAGCTACTGTAAAGTGACCTTAAAAGTTAAGGACACTCTCACCAATTGTCTCTTTGAGAGGTTCAAGCTCATTAATGGGCACTCCCACGGGGGTGGAGACCTTGGAGACCTTCCAACTAAGATATGGGAAATCACCATGAAAGCTTGCATATAATTAAGATGATAATCACATACAAACCCATAGTGCCTAAGTGATTTAGCCTCTCACCAAGAGGATGGAAATAGCCTTGCATAAGCCTAAATCTATGTAAGCCAAAAGGCTCCAAGATTGTCCAAAGAACCAAAAGGGTCAAAAGGTATCAAAAAGTCAAAAGATTGTTTAAAGAACCATAAGGGTCCAAAGGACCAAAAGGGTCACTTTTGGTCAAAAGATATCAAAAGGTACAAAGTACATAGACCATGTGCCTTTTTGTAGTCCCAAGGCAACATGTGCCCTAATCCCATATGCATAGAGATGTCTTAAGCCCATGTGCCTAGACCCATCCCCATGTGCATGTGCATCCTAAGTTGTTGCTTCATTATAAACCATTCCCTCCTATGATGATTTCATCCTCTAAAAATGTTGAAGAAAACTAAGGTTTATGGATAGATTTGGCAAAAAGAAACATTAATCAAAGTAAATCTTACACTAATGATAGAGATTAGGATTCTGAAATCTGTTGTAAATCTATAATCAAGATTAAGATTTTCTAATCAAATTATTAAGCAAATGTTAATCAAGAAAATTAACATTAACTCAAAAATCTGATTGTTGTAAATTGTTGTTAATCCTAATCTGAGAATGATTAACCTAATCAACTCTAATCAAAGATCAAAGATCAAGAATACTCAAAGAAATGACTGTTCAAAATTTGCAGAAACTCTAACCAAAGAATGATTAAGTGCTCTAATCACTCCCTAATCAAAATACCAAGATCAAAGCCAAGAGCTCTGATACCAATTGAAATGAAACTGAGATATGCGAAATCACCACGAAAGCCTACATATAATTAAGATAATAATCACATACAAATCCATAGTGCCTAAGTGATTTGGCCTCTTACCAATTTTACCAAGAGGATGGAAATAGCCTTCCATAAGCCCAAATCTATGTAAGCCAAAAGGCTCCAAGGTTATCCAAAGGATTCAAAAGATTGAATGATGAATGAATGAGGAATGCAAATGCTGTCTTATGCTTATATATATGCTAGAGGTTGCTGGTCGGTCCAAATCCCTGCTGTCGGCCTGCTGTTGGACAAATAACATGCAATAAATGCTCTTTTAATGCTGCGCTTACTTCAATGCTCTGTCCATGTGCTCGCCTGGCCACCTGCTTGCTTGAATACCTCTTGTGACTACCGACTACTGTTGAGAGCCTTCTTATGGTTGCCGACTAGGTTCCCATGCCCTGCATGATGCTTCACATGCTCATGATGATACTGATGATGATGATGCTGATGCTGATACTTAATGCTAAGCCTTAACTGCTATCCTAAACAGAGATTATGTTGTTCATGCTGAGGTTTAGGCCATGGCACGGGTGTGCACATGTTACGAATACGGAAGCGTGTACACAGAAAACCTTATCCCATACATAACATCATGGCATCATACATAGCATCTGACATCATCATCATCATACTTTGATACCACTGAAACAACAATATGAAAATCTGCACAAAGACAACACTAGGGACTGAAGGTGCCCCCCCCCCCCCCCCCCCCCCTTTCCCTGAGGTATCTTTATTACCTACAGAGTGTTCCAGTACAAGAGAACGGGTGCCAGAGAGTAACACTAGGGACTGAAGGTGTCCCCCCCCCCCCCCCTTTCCCTGAAGTATCTTTATTACCTACAGAGTGTTCTAGTACAAGAGAACGGGTGCCAGAGAGTAACACTCTTCAAACTGGCACCAGATACATCCAAAATAAGATGAAAACAAATCAAACAGTAGCCTGAGTACTCAATCTCAAGCTTCCAAGAGTCTCTGCACAGCCACACTCTACTACGTGATCACACCCTCTAGCAGTGATGCTGTCCCGAATAACCAGCCATGAAAACCTTAGCTCTGGCCACCCGAAGGTTCCACCCTTAGAGCCACATGCTTCATGTAGGTTTAGAGACTGTTTTCCTTCAAATCTGTTGTGAAGAACCTTGTTGAATTGGACTGCACAGCCCTGTTTTCAGCCCACAAACATGCTGTAACAGTCACCCCAAGAGATGAGGAGAGTGCTCTATTGTTTGCCTTGAATCCCCGGGCCTTCAAAGCATCAATATCCAGCCAAAGAACCTGCTCTACAGCAGTCGACCACCAGCCCTGTAGAGAGGCCAGGAGTGGTCGCCAGCTTGAAGGGAGAGAGAGAAAAGAATCACTTTTTTTTTTCCTGTAGTAGCCCCGCTCATGGTCGACCAGCTCTCCCAAGTTTCCTTGCATGCCTTCTTGACAACTATCACAAGCCCTGCATGTTCCACCGCCAAAAACAGCTGGGAAGGGAGGCACCTAGCTGATTTTGGCCCTCTACTCTACTCTCTTCATGGAATTGATTTTGGATGTCATAAATTAAAATTGAAATTCAACGGAAAAATGAGGCACCATTTCTAAACTCCCCCTTCTTTTTGGGGTCTCCTTTGCCACGCCCTGCTAGATTTTTTTGTTTTCTCAAAGGAACTCGCTTAGAAGACAATAGAACTCCCTCTCAACATGCTAGATTCTAGTGCTTGTTTAGAATAAACTTATACAATTTGATTGAGAATCCAGCAATGTGAAGAGAGTAGAGTGTTTGATTTCTTACAATTCAAAGCATGTACTCACATTACAACTTTAGCATGTCATCAAGCTTGCAATATGCTCCTTGTACACTTGCTCCAAGGCTTGCAATAGTCATCCAACCAAAGAGAAACGAACAATGCCCTCACCAAGGCGGCATAACCAATGCAAGAAGCATTAGTATTAATTGTTGGATTTTTTGCATGTATAGAGTAAAACTGATTAGGAAAATGTGTGGGAATATAACAGCCCCGCTCATGGTCGACCAGCTCTCCCAAGTTCCCTTGCATGCCTTCTGAACAACTATCACAAGCCCTGCATATTCCACCGCCAAAAACAGCTGGGAAGGAGGGCACCTAACTAATTTCGGCCCTCCTTCCCCAGAATAGCAACTCGTGGAGCTTTCTTGGCTTGAGGGGCTGCCCACTTTGAATAATGGCCAAGTTTAATTAAAAATTGGTCCTTTTAATGTGAACACCTTAAAAATTGTCCACCTGAACTTAAGTGTATGTGAACACTTTATAATTTGTCTGCCCAAATTTAAGTGTATGTGAACACTTGCACTCATAAACCTTAGTATAATAAAATATAAGCTATAAATTGAGTTTGGCGTCACTTACTACCTGCAAAACACATAAGACCACCACCTTAGTTCCAAACAAGTGTGCACACACGCGTCCACAGGGTTTCCAAGCATCCTTGAAGCCCATGGACAGTCACAGTCAGAAATACCAAGCATTGTCCAAGCAGTCAAGACAAGTCATTCATGCATGTCAACACACACACACAAATGCTTTATGCATAATATTCTGGATTCCGTCTCCCAACTTATTTATCTTGTACCGAACCCTTCTCGGGCACCGCCCATACAGGTATAAAGAATGCTCACTAGGGTGTCCACCCTTCCATGAGACTTCATCAACATGCCAGGAACTCTCACCAGGGTATCCACCCTTCCATGAAGCCCTTCCACATGTACTAAGTCATGCCAAGAACTCACACCAGGATCTTAATCCTTCCATGGAGCCCTTCCACATGTAATCAATCATGCTAGGAGCTCACACCAAGATCTCAATCCTTCCTTGGAGTCCTTCCACATGTACTAAACCATGCCTAGAACACACACCAGGGTCTATATCTACACTTCCATGGAATTCCTTCACATGTGCATAGTCAGAAATATGACAGCACATGACATGCCCTCCTGCTAAAATTGATGACGGTGTGAACACTATCATCCTTCCTCCCTAGACTTTTGACGTTGACCTTCTACTTTCACACTTTGTCTGATCACCTTCCACCTCTGATCTCCACTTCCAAGTCTTGCTAAAGAACTGAGCATCTGTTCCACTCCTATCCCCATGCTTGCTATCCCTTTCCCTTAACACAACTGCTGGAACTGATCATGTATGTTGCCTAGGCCTTTGGAACTGATCCGAGAGCTAATGATGTACAGGTTCTGAGTACATAACCCCAGAAAATGCTTTCCTCTAGCGTCGCTTGTTACAGACCACTCCATGTGCTACCCTGGCTGCATTCTTCTAATGAACTGTGCACCTCCTTGGGACTATGCTTAGTGGCTGAGCCTGAATGCTCTGCTATAAATGTTGCATGCATGGAAGCTTTACTACTTTAATCCACACTCCTAAGCTTCATTAAGAACAAGATGTTGAATAAACATGATTAAGGCAGAGGAGAGAGAAAAAGAGAGAGTTAGTGTCAGGGTTTTATTGTATTATGGTACAAAAAGGTGACTAAATGTTTGTACATCTTCAAGGCCCTTGGTCTACCCTGTAGGCGTGACCTCTAGCCTTGTAGATGTACAAACATTCAATCACTTTTTTGTACCATAATACAAGAAAACCCTGACACCAACTCTCTCTCTTCTCATCTCTCCTGTCTTAATCATGTTTACTTATCATCTTGTTCTTAATCAAGCTTAGGGTTCTGGATTAAAGCAAAAAAGCTTCCCCACATGCGACAACTCAAGAGTGTCATTACTTCGGGACCAGTTTTGGTGATTTCAGATTTACAAAAGCCATTCACTCTTGAATGTGATGCATGTGGCAGTTGCATAGGAGGTGTCCCAAAATCAAGAAGGACATGCCATTACATATGAGAGCAAAAAGTTGCATGATGCCGAGCTTTTGTATGCACTCGAAATGCCTTAGTTGAACAACTTGGACCATAATTCTCCTTGACTACCCACACTCATTGTAGACTGACCTGAAGGAGTAGATCCGGACCATTGTAGGAAAGATCTGACGGAGGGGACCCAAGAGTGGTTGATCTCGTGGGAGGTTCAAATGGAGATAGACACCTTGGAGACATATACCTTGGTGTCCCATCTGGTACACGATATCTAACAGATTATTGCTCTGGATGGGTGATTTCTTTCTAGGTAAAATCCATGACCTGTAGAGAAGAATTTGTAGAGACCATTGACTTTGGAGACCAGGGAGCCTTCTTGGCTGGTCTTGCCAAGGTAACCTTGAGTTTGTTTAGACAAACTCTTGGATGCAAATGTACTTTGCTGTTTATTCCATGACCCATGTGTTGCAAAGTGGAAACCCATGTCTTTTGTGGGTATCCTAGTGATTGCAAGCTACCTGGTGTGAAACAGGAGAGGATTCGAAGAATCGATAGCATGACTTCAATAGTGCTGTGTATATACTATGCGCTCATCTAATTTATTTTGCGCAAAGTTGTCATGATCGATAGTTCCTTCGTGCATCCAAGAATAACATTGGTTAGTCTTGGATAGATAGATACAAATTGAAAAGACTCGACAAAGAAATTTTGTCAAGTATTTGCTTCGATTGCAATCTGTGTGTGTCACAGCTAGCTACTGACCAGATTTGTGACTACTTGTAGTTACTTATTACTTTCCTCATCAGATATGTGACTACTTGTAGTTACTTATTACTTTCCTCATCTTGCCCATTTTGAGTTACCAACAGTAACCTTAGAACATGCATATGATCAAGCACATTTCTTGAATGTAGTGCACATTTCTGGATAACTTATGGTTGTCAGCATAGTGAGTATGGGTCGTTGTGCCATATTTTCCTTGAGGAGCACTAGGTTACTGGTGATTATACTGGTACTTTTACAATGTGTAGATTTAGGTTTTGTAGAGTAGAGAACCCTTAATAGACCGAGATTCACGTTTATCTTACAAAGTTGGATCGATACTGCATTGATGGTATCACCTATACTTGCTTTTCAAGATGCCTTTGGCTCATATATGTACCCTAGCCCAGGATCATAGCAAATGTTGGACGGAATTTGTTGTGGAACTCTTGCATGCTGTAATGGTAGCAGGTTTCCCTAGGGCACATTTTGGATTAACCTTTGTTTCATCTCAAATTTCAAGACGAGAGAGGCTATCACTTATTGCATGTAAGATGGAGTTCTTGGATAGAACTTGATAATCCAGGGATTTTATCTTTTGGATGGGACTTGAGTTTCTAGTGCACAAATACAAAGGTAGAGGTAGGTATTATGGTTGGTTCCTTGGGAGGGTTTAGTAACTTCGATTGGGATTTATGGTTTCTTTCGAGAAACGGTGATATTCTGGGTAAAGGTAGTGTTCCCTGAGACTATCCTCCCAACTTAAAACTGAGGTTCATAGGGTTTACATGTGGTAGCCGTACTCAAGATCTGGCCAGTCTTATGTAGATGTGATTGCCTTATGCACCAATGAGCTCCTTTAGACACAAGATTACTTGAGGCACGATTTTCGTGGATGAGTGTACGCTTACGAGGGCTAACTTGAAAGTCAGCGTCCTTCAGGTGGGAGTCTGGTTGTATCAAGACAAGAATGGGAAGGAATTGATCACAAGGCTAGAGGTCACCCCTACGCGGTAGACCAAGGACCTTGAAGATGTACAAACATTCATGTCACCTTTTTGTACAATAATATAAATAAAACCCTCACACCAAGTACTCTCTCTTCTTCTCTCTCCTCTGTTTTAATCATGTTTATTTAGCATCTTGTTCTTAATCAAGCTTAGGATGGTGGATCAATATAGTAAGGCTTCCACATATGCAACATTGGTATCAGAGCATTCAAGCTCAGCCACGAAGCATAGTCCCAAGAAGGTATTGGCATATATGCTATGAGTAGTGCCACATGTGAACATGGGCTAACCAAGGGCACTTTTCTCCCTTTGCGTTTATTAGGTGTGAAAGGACACCACATTTATTTGTATTTTGATATTGTGGAGTCAACTCTCTTGCTCCACACATTCTATGCATCTTCTTTGTGTCAGCATCAATCACCATCTCCCTCTCTTGAGAGTGCTTGCTGTTGTACATCTCTGTGTGCCTCTTTTCTGTGCAACCCTAACCTAACAGTGGTATCAGAGCTAGAGGCGCCTCCCTTCCAGCTGCACTTCCGTCGCCGGCCCGCCTTCCCGCCACTGCAATTCCATCACTCACAAACTCGGCAATCCACTGCACTTCCGGTGTGCTAAATATAATCTTTAAAAAATCTCAACATGGTCTTCCTATCCTTACATTGATGTGAAAGGTATCGAAGTAAGGTTTTGTCCCAAGAGGACAAAATTGGATGGCAGTAATTACTCCCTCTGGAGTTTTATGGTCCGAACGCCTAGCCGTGGTGCTCAACAAGCTGTAGTACCCACTCCTCCCTCACAGGAGCAGAAGAGATGGGATACTCGCGATGCCCAAGCGATGGCTTTAATTGCTTTGTCAGTAAAGCGATCAATCATACCGCATATTCGGTCCTACGGGACCTCACCGCGAGCTTGGGATGTACTTGAAACCATGTATTAGGCAAAGAATGAGGCCAGGGTTGCATTTCTCATGAAAGAGCTTGAGAACTTGGACATGAATGATGGTGATAGTATGGTTGATCATCTTACGAAGCTCTAGAATCTTCGAGAGAAACTACTCAATATGATGAGGTCATTTTTGAAAAGGAGCTGGTTTCCAGGACACTATCATCTTTGCTAGAAACCTACTTGAACTTCCACACATCACTTACTCTCTCTATGCAGGGAAAGCCGGAACCAATCTTGTTTGAAGAGTTGATTGGTTTGTTACTACAAGAGGAGCAGAATTGGAAGAACAAATCTTCCAGCATGCGTGGTAGTAATGGGGCTTTTGTTGCCCAAGACAAGGGAAAGGGAAAATCCAAACATGGTTTTCAGCCAAAGGCTAATTCAGGACAGCCTTCACAAAAGGCTAAAAATGATGCAGGCAAGCCCAAGAAAAAGGGCAAATGTCACTACTGTAAGAAGGCAGGTCATTACTTGAATGAGTGCAGAAAGAGGCTTGCAAAGGAGAAGAAAAAGGAAAGCGGCATGGCTGTAGATTCTTCTTCATCACCTGCAGGGAAAGATGATGCATCAATAAATCTTGTGCAGGATGAGAAGACTTTCCTTACTTGCAGTTGTGATGCATCATTGGAGCATATGTCTCTCAGTGTCAATGAAAGACACGACACATGGTACTTTGACAGAGGTGCTTCTAAACACATTACCTCATGGAGGGATTTGTTTAAGAAGCTTATGGCTGCCCCTGAAGGCAAGTGGGTAACATGTGCAAACAATTCTTCTTATCCAATTCAGGGTGTTGGTGAGGTGATCCTCACAACAGCAGATATGCCTTCCAGATGTATTGTATGTGCCACGGATTAAGAAGAACTTGTTGTCAGTCTCTTCTTTTGCTAAAAGAGGATATGTAGTGAACTTTGAGGACGACATATGCACAGTGAAAGACCGTGAAGGTGGCTATGTATTGGTCACTTCTGACACATTGTACCATGGGTTATATCAGCTTGATAGGTTTGACAGCATGATGCTCATGTGGTTACCACTCTTACACCTGCCATGCATGAGGTAGAATTGTGGCATGCCAGGTTTAGGCATGTGAATTATGGCAGTTTGATGCTATTGCAAAGGCATAAAATGGTGCAGGATATGCCTCATGTAGAGCTGCCACCAAAACACGTATGTGAAGGGTGCATATTGGGTAAAATGCACAAGAATGCATTCCCAAAAGATGGATCAACAAGGGCTGTCTGTAAATTACAGCTTGTGCACAGTGATGTGTGTGGTCCTATGCGGACACCATCTTTTGGAAAGCATCTATACTTTGTAACCTTTATCAATGACGACTCTAGATTTGCTTGGGTGTATCCCTTGAAGGCAAAATCTGATGTATTTGCATTTTGTGGCACAAGCTGAAAAATCAAACAAGTAGCAAGTGCAAACCCTCCATACAAATCGAGGGGGAAATACATGTCCATTGCTTTCAAAGCACTTATGGCAATAAAAGGCATAAAGCATCAATGCACGATGCCATATTCTTCTCAGCAAAATGGTGTTGCTAAGAGAAAGAACAGGTCCTTGATGGAAATGGCTAGATGCAAGGTTAAAACTTAAAGGCAAAGGCTTGCCTCACAAATTCTGGATGGACACAATAATGTGTGCTACACCAATGCCCTACCAAAGCATTGAAAATAACGCCATATGAGGCCTGGCACGAAAGGAAACCTAAACTTGATCACTTTAGAGTTTTTTGATGTATAGCATATGCACATGTACCTCAGCAGTTGAGAGGTAAGCCTGATGACAAAGTAGCTAAGTGCATATTTGTGGGTTACAGCACTGGCAATAAAGGCTACCGTCTCTTTAATCCTTCCACTCAAAGGATTTTGGACAGCAGAGATACTGTATTTGTTGAAATTCAGACCAGTCATTGGCTGAATTTTTTGGACAACCACCTTCAGGCCCACTTAACATGTTTGAAGGACTTCTCCCGTTGGGAATCGATGGCTCAACATATCAACCATCAGCTTTGCCTAATGGACAGCATTTGGGTACTCAAAATCAGCCCATGCATGAACTCATTACATCTCAAAATGTGGAGGAAGCAGTAGAGCAAGGGCGAACAGCAACGGAAGAGGCTAGAGTTGCGCCTCGTTGGCTGCTCCGTACTTTACAGGAGAGCAAACTTTCAGCTCCACTTCATAGCAAGACTAGGGCTGGTTCACGTAATATAAGAGAACACACAGATGTTGCTTGCATGAGTACACACAGATGTTGCTTGCATGAGTACACTTTGTAACGCAGATGAGCCAAATTCATTTGAAGAGGCTCATGAGGATGAGCATTGGATGCAAGCCATGCAAAACAAGATGGATTCTATCGAGAGAATCCATAAAAATAGCACATGGGATAGACTTGCCAGCAAGCAAGAAGCCCATTGGCACAAAGTGGGTTCACAAGTTAAAAAGAAAGTCTATGGTACCATTGACAGGTACAACGCCAGGCTCGTGGCCAAGGATATGCCCAACAAAAAGGCATTGATTATGATGAGACTTTCGCACCTACTTCTCGTATGGCTACAGTTAGATGTGTTGTTGCATTGGCTACCCATCATGGATGAAATGTGCATAAGTTAGACATAAAATCAGCTTTTCTCGATGGGGATTCGCAGGAAGAAGTGTATGTAAATCAGCCCATTGGTTTTGTGATGCATGGTCATGGAAACAAAGTATGCAAGCTTTGAAAAGCACTTTATGGTCTCAAACAAGCTCCTCGAGCTTGGTATGAGAAGATACATACTTATTTGAACATGCAAGAATTTTCAAATAGTCCAATGGAGAGCACCCTCTATGTGAAAGAGGATCATGGCACTTTAATTATGCTCATTCTTTATGTGGATGACATGTTGCTAACTAGGAATGATATAGATAAAATTTCAACATTCAAAGCTGAATTGCAAACATCATTTGAGATGACAGATTTGGGATTGTTGCATTATTATTTGGGCATACAATTTGTGCAGACAGATATAGGGATTTATGTACACCAATCAAAGTACATTCAAAAGCTGTTGCACAAATTTGGCTTCCAAGATTGTAAGCCCATCTCTACTCCGATGGAGCCAAGGCTGAAATTGAGCATGTATGATGTTGGAGAGCCTTTTGATATGAGTGTTTACAGCCAAGAGTGGGCTACCTCATATACTTATGCAACACACGCCCGGATATTCAGTTTTGGGTTTCCCAGTGTAGCAAATTTATGCACAACCCAGGTACAAAGCATTGGCAAGCAGTGAAGCGGATCTTCCGCATCTTCAAGATTCCCTGGATCTTGCATTGGTATATCCCAGGGAGGACAGCTTGCAGTTACATGCTTTGCTTACAGTGATTCCGACTGGGCTAGTGACTATGATGATACACGGCAATCCACCAATGGGAATTGTTTCTTTTTGGGGCATTCATGCATATCCTAGCTAAGCAAAAAGCAGCCCATTGTTGCCACACCTACTTGTGAGGCTGAGTACAGGGCAGCCTTTACAGCCACAGTAGATTTTGTATGGTTGAGGAGATTGATGATTGATCTTCGTGAGTGTCAGCAAACACCCACCACCATACTCACTGACAGTCAGAGTGCTATAGCCGTGGCACGAAACCCATGTACTAAGCACATAGAGATTCATTATCACTGTCAAGGAGAGGATTCATGTAGGGGAGATCTCATTATCTTACTGTTCTACACAGGACAATCTTGCACATCTGTTCACGAAGGCGTTGCCTCAAGAGACTTACAGAGAGTGATCTACTCACATGTGAACATGGGCTAACCAAGGGCACTTTTCTAACTTTGGGTTTTTCCCCTTGGATATTAGGTGTGAAAGGACACCACATTTATTTGTATTTTGATATTGTGGAGTCAACTCTCTTGTTACACACATTCTATGCATCTTCTTTGTGTGAGCATCAATCACCATCTCCCTCTCTTGAGAGTGCTTGCTGATGTACATCTCTGTGTGCCTCTTTTATGTGCAACCCTAACCTAACAGAAGGTGCACAGATCCATCACAAGAATTAAGCCAAGGTAGCATATGGATCATCATCAGCATCAACATCATCATCATCATTAGCATCATCATCAACATAAGCATCATGGAGGGCATGGTTATCCAGTCGGCAACCAAAAGAGCTTTCCTACTACAGCAGTCGGTAGCAAAAGGGGGACACAGGCAAGCAAGCGGTGGTTAGAGACCAATGTAATTATTTGGCCCTCCAAGCTCTTTTCACATGATAGAACTCATTATCCGACACATGAACAAGTTGATGGATGCATGGGAATAGGGTTCCTAAAGTCAGAATTGGAAAAAGCACCAACCTTCGTCAAAAAGCAAGAAAAAGCAAAAAGTCAAACTATGTTGACCAAAAGCTGAAGGCACCATTGGAAAGAGGACATCGAACTAGACCAAAAAGCTAACAGCCGCTTTTTCAAAAAGCAGCTTCAAGGCCAAAAAGAAAGGCCCTGAAGTTGTAAAAGCAAAAATCAAGAACTTTGGTTAATATTAATAATATTTAAAGAAGAAAGCAAAAGCAAAGATTTAAGCAAAAGCAACGTAAAACAAAAGCACAACCTCCCATCTTGTATATAAGAAACTTGCACCTTCATGGAGAAGCATAGAAGTACTCGTGGAGATCTTGAAGAAGAGCTTGTGAAGAATTATCATCATCATTATCTCTAGTGCCACCTAGATTTTTCATCTTTACCGGGCAACCGCCTCTTTAAGCACACATCTCCACCTCTGCGCCACCCTGCAGCGCTCAGTCGCCGCCCTGTGAAGAAGCGCCGCTGCGCCTCATTTGTAGCTCCGCCGCCCAAAGACACCTTCCGTCAGCACCGCCACCGCCTAGAGCCGCCTTCCGCCACCGCCCAGAGCCCGCCTCTGCTGCTCTAGAGCCGGCGTTTCCACCGCTTGTTTGCCAGTTTTTCACCACTATGTGCTCCTTCTCCACCGCCTATTTGTTGCCCCCCCCTGCCGCCCCCAACAACACCACCTGAACCACGTGTCAACCACCTTCTTTTGGAGGGCTGCCACCCGTTGAAGAAACGCCTCCTCCTCTCTTTTTGGTGAAACAACCTTGGACAGCCGTGCATCTCTCTCAACATCTCAAACTCAAGTTTGTTATGAGATTTTTGTGAGTAACAAAGACTTGATTCAGATATTAAATATTGATACTAGCCCGGTGTAAGACTCTTGTGGGTCATCCTCGTGGTGAGCTCGGCATCAGTTATCTTGTGCCTCGACATCAGCTTCAGCCCGACCTCGACATTGGCACTTTGTTTGATATTGTATTCATTTGTTGTATTGGTCCTAGCTTGGAAAAGCCCGTGGATTGTTCCTGAAATAAATTCCTGAAGAGGGGGCGGGGCCAGTTCCCCGCTCAACGTGGTGTACTATGTAAAAACCGACCACCATCCTCAAGTCATATATAAGTAGAAGTTAGCATTCGCATTGCATCAATCATTCATTATTCACCTTTTGAAGAAGTCTAGCAATCACTAGTAGCATGTAGAAGGCCAAAGGTCACCCCTACAGGTCGTCTTCTCTCTCCTCTGTCTTAATCATGTTTACTCAACATCTTGTTCTTAATCCGACTCAGGGTTGTGGATTAACGCAATAAAGCTTCGGCACATGCAACAATCCTTGTGGTATGTGACGCGAGGATCTACTACATGCAAGGTTTTTGGATACATCTATATTCCTATTTGGTGGATTTATGGACTGAGGGGAAGCGGCAGTTGATTTGAGAAATCAATTACATGAGGGAAGGAAGGAAGAATGGGACTCTGGATTGTAGATGATCAAAGAGGGTGTTATGTAGTTGCTTGGCATTTGAAACTATGATTGGATCTATGTGATTTTTGGGTAAAGTAGTTATGCTTTGCTAGACGTTGGGTGAAGCTTCTTTGCTTCGCAGAGACGGTTAAGGAATCTTAGCACATGCACATATATTTTGTAAAGATCTAGATTCACACAGATTTTGCTGATATTGAAATTGATAGGTTTCTCATATAGATTTATTCTTCTGAGAAGGTTTAGTTTGTACGCCGAAAGAGATTGCTAGCAACCTTTGGTAATCTTTTGAAAGACTTGCAAGTTCAGGAGCGATGGATTTGTAAGATGCATATGGGATATGATATAGTGGTATGGGACACTAGGATGTATCACATGTGCGGGTTTGCAGGGTTCAGTCGAGGCAAAACTTAGGATTGTTGGATGCCAAGTTCACGGGGTGAGTGCACTAGCCTCTAATATGGCAGATGTCCAGTTCATTAGCCACACCTTTGATGTGGCAGATGTATGGTTTATGGGCCACGCCTCTGACGTGGCATATACCCAAATTATAAGTTTTTATTATGACTGATATCCAGGGCTATGTAGCAATGTATTGACTAGTGGGGTTATTCTAGATCGACTTGGTTCCACTAGAGTGTTGATGTTGGCAGATTTCGCTTGCATCTTGATTACCTTGACACAATAGGTTGCGTTGGGACTTGAAGTTTCTTGATACTTCAAGCACTCAAAAACTGAATGAGATAGTTTCCTACTCATGATAATTGTTCTCAGTTTGTCAAGCAGGAGAGGATAAATCAGTTCTAACATTGCACATGTTCAACAATGATTGGTCAGGATCTACCTATGATAATACTGTATAGGGTATGTTTAGTATGGGTGTCAACCCAAGTTTCCCTTGAGAATCAGAACTTGAAGATGTAGTTCTAGGTGCAAATAGCCGTAAAACAAATTGACCTGCTGTGTAGGCAATTCCACAGTTGTGCATTCGGCTGAGGATATGATACAAAAGGAGAGTTATATCATTGGTGTTCTCGTTTGGACGACATGGTGTTGATAGGAACACTTTCAAAGGTCATTTATGACTAGTGTTCAGATATCTGATAGGTCTATGGTTCTCAAAGACGGAAGGTATTTTTTTATATACCTTAAGTACAAGGATAGGCAATTTGATTGGCTACGACAATTGTCTCTGTGATGTCAAATTATCCGATTCCTCGAGAGTTGGACTATGTTCCTTACAACTCTAGTTCGAGTTGGTCTATCTTTAGTTCCACTAAGATAGTTGTAGGAACAGTGACTATAGATTAAATCTGTTGTTCCTATAACAGAGTTATGATTGGAAAGAGCAGGCATGGTGAACCACATTATGAATTTCGTTGCCAAATGTAGTTTGAGTTTCCCCTGTTTATTTCCAAGAGTGGGAATGTTAGGCGGGACAGTCCAGTCTTTCATGTCAGTAGACTCAAAGAGATGCTGGAAGCTGAGGATAGAATTGTGACTCCTCAGGAGCTTGCTGAGATTGAGGATTTGTGTTATGTTCCACATGAAATGAAAACGGTCTTGCATCAACCGTAAACTATCTAATTCAAACATTTAATAACATGGTGTTTAAAGGTGCATAGACTTATCCTTCTTTTTCAACAAGAACGACAAGACCATCAGAAACGGAAACGACTTAATTTTGAAAATGGAAATGGATAAGAAACAGCTTCTTGGAAACAACATAGTTATATTTTGTATGCAATCTTAAGAGTTTCGTCAAGAAACGGCACAAAGGAAACGAGAAACGGGTGACGTTAAAAACGGAGTTTCCGATCCGATAGGCCCCGAAACGAAGTTTCCTTGTGACTATGGTCAGGCGGTCATTGCGACCAAATGGCCCAAATGACTATATTGGATTTCATAGTCAAGCGGTCCATGCGACCAGATGGCCCAAATGACTATTGATGAACTCTCGGGTGGTCCTAGTGACCAGATGGCCTTGAGGATAGTTTGAGTGGTTTCCCTCGGGAGCCAAATAGCTCAACACCGGTTTCCGATGAGACCAAACAGGACAATCCATGAACAGGAGGATCATTACTTGTACATTGCATACTGATTTATGTTTGAATTTCTTTGACTTTGTGTGTTGTTTTTGATGTGTGAACAATGCTTGGATTTATGGCATGTGATAGTCCACTGGGCTCCAGACTACCTGGCCAATACCGGGAGTAACCAATAGACACAAATGATGCATACGTGTTTGTTGACTAGCTTCTATCTAGTTTTTGCAGATGGTAAGTATGCATTAATTTTATCTAACACAGGTTTCAGGCCCTGAAGAAGTACCATCAAAACAAACCATTGGTCAAAGATAATGCATCGAGACGTTGCCAAATGAGAAGATGACACCACAGCTATGGGGAAAGACCAGATGCACAAACTCACCAGATGGGGCTAGTATCTGGAACATATGGAACACTTGTATTCCACGGTTGAGGACGACTGCGATATAAGAGGGAGAGAATATAACTATTTGGCCCTCCGAGCTCTTTTCACATGATGAAACACATGCCCGGACATTGGACAGGTTGATGAAAGCATGGCAACAGGGACTATTATGTTGGCACAAGGAAAAGCACTAGTTTTGGTCAAAAAAGCAAGGAAAAGCAAAAAAAGTTAAACTAAGTTGACCGCAAGCCAAGGGCACCATTGGGAGATTGAGCCGAACCAAAAAGCTAAAAGCCGCTTTTTCAAAAAGTAGCTCTAGGGCCAAAAAGCAAGGCCTTGAAGCTAGAAAAGCAAAAATTCAAGAACTTTGGCAAAAGATGAGTAATATTTTATTATTATTAAAATACTAAAGCAAAAAGTATTGCTTTTGGCAAAAAGCAAGGCCCTCCCCTAGTATAAAAGAACCTTGAGCCCCTCTTGTTAAGCATGAAGCATGTGGAGAGCAAGGAGATCATCTTCTTCATCATCAACCTCTCCTTCCGCTAGTTTTTGGAGCCACGCATCCATCGCCGCCGGCCCCCTCTGTTTGCGCCGCTACTCTCTATGCGGCCTACGCCATTGTGCCGCTGATCTACTGCCCTATGTCTAGCCCAGTTGGTTGCGCCGCCCATCATCGCCGCCTGCAACATCACCAACACCACGAACAACAGTGCCGCCAGCACTGCCTTCGATCATCTCATGTCTGGCTCTGCTGATATCCGCCTCTTCATACGAGGGTCCTGCCGCCATCCGTGGACCCGTCTAGGTGTTCACTCTTCCATGGGGATTATCTTCGAGGTTCTTGTCTTTACATCAATTTGGGCATTGGATTTACTATTGGATATCATCCTCTAAAGCACCTGGAATACAAGCTAAGGATTTCTTGGATCTAGACTTGGTATTTGATTCAGATACTGGATATACTAGTACTAGCCCAGTGAGAGATTCTTGTGGGTCATCCCCGTGGTGTGCTCGGCATCAAAGATCTTGTGCCTCAACATCGACTTCGACCAGGATTTCTTCATCGACATATTTGTTTGATATTGTATTCATTGATCGTATTGGTCCTGACTTGAAAAAGCCCGTGGATTGTTCTTGAATAAATTCCTGAAAGGAGGCAAGGCTTGTTCCCCGCTCAGTGTGGTGTATTGTGCAAGTAACCTAATCCCTTCTCTTTTTCCCCTCTCTCTATATCTTTATCTCTTGGATAGGTGATTGAATCTCCCTGCTGGGCTTATAGTTGGCTTACGATCAGACAAGCTTTTTGGGCAAATGTTTGCTATATTTCAAGAGACTCTTAACAGCCAACAAAGTAGTTTTTTGTGAGAAAGCGCATAAGCTTTCGAAGCGATTGGCTTTATTGACACTCTACAGAAGCAATTCTTATGTTAATAGGTTTCTCCAGGGCAGAGTCGCTTGAGATCGAGATGTTATGGACATCTTAGGGAGAACGGGGATAAACAGGTTAATCCTATTAACCAACATATAATCCCACATCCTCCTCTACAGTACAGAAATCAACAACCAGAGGGTTTGGACAGAAACTCCTGCTACAAAAAAAAGAGATCTAGATTCTCTTCGGAGACACCTCCGGTTAGACACAAGAATTTGGAGAGCACTCCTAATCTTCCTCCTGGTTTTGAGGATGGCCCTTGAAAGAAAACAAAACCGAAGTGCAGAGTTAAGGACAGCGTTGGGTTTCAGCTTGATCAGATTCTGTCCCCACAATTCACAGGAGACCCGAGAGTAATTACCGTCTTCCCTTGTTTGTGAATATTGTGGCCTCCGTGACCATGAGTCACTTCACTGCACAAAATCAATAATTTTGAGTGATTCAGAGGATGAGTATGAAGCAGATGAGTATGAGGTAAAGTCTCAAGAGCTCTGAGATCGTCTATTATCATCGAGGATTTTTCATGGAATAATTCTTTTACATGAGGATAGTTTCGCCGTAGCTTGGGCTATGCTTTTTGGGAATCCTCCAATGATTATGCGTCCTTTTTGGTTAAGTACTACCTTATTTGTAAGTTGTACTATTTGGTTCCAACAATATATGGGGATTTTCCACAGAAGAAAGCTGAAGCATTCACTGGCATATTTTGGCCCGAAAGATGGCAATAGAGTATGAGCTACATGGGATTCTCTTTGTTGGTGTGACTTATAAGGATTATAAGTCAACACGTTCACACGTCAGTAAAGTCTGGCCATACTTATTACTTTCTAGGCATGCATACGTGGACAAAAAGAGGCGCCTAGAGGAAACTTGGCCAACAAGTTGGGAAAAGCATAAAAGTTCATATTTTTGGCAACTCAGCCACTTTTGGCTCAGAAAAAAAAGTGCAGCTTTTATGGGCTGGTCGGCTCCATGAAAAGAACGAGGAGGGATGCTCATGAGACACAAAGTGGGTAGAAGTTGCTGAGTTCTCTCTCTCCCCTAAGCGCTGGCCGTACAACAGGGCAGCAGCTGACTGGTTCTCTCTCTCTCTCTCTCCTGAGCCTTGGCCTTACAGCAAGGCAGCAGCCAACTGGTTTCCTCTCCTACAATGCTAGCCGTACAACAAATTGTTTTGGACAGGTTCTTGGTGCTGTTTTTACCTTGATCTTGAGCAAGTGTTTGTTGAAGCTTTGTGGAGAATCTGTAGAGAAGAGGGAACGGGGCAGGAGAGGAAGGCCACGGAGGGCAGGGTGAGAATGAGTGGGAAAGAGGGGAGAGGGGTAGAGTGTGTTGGATATATCACCCAAATCCATTCAAAGGTTGAAAGGGGCTATATAACCTTGATTACTTTACTCAAGACACATCCTCAAATGGGCGCCTACTTCAAATATAGCCTAGAGGGAATCTTGCTCATTTATGGCATACCCACATGGGGGAGATGGCATACCCACATGGGGGAGATGGCATCTTATGCTTGTAAGACATCATAGGTGATGTCATGAGGTCATGTACTACTTGCCTATATAAGAGGCTCTTGCTAATGAAGAAAACAACTCGTGTGTTTCCATGATTATGCCTAAGCCATGTCTCATTAGTATCTCCTAATCCACTCTTAATCATGTTTCTAATCATGACCTAACCATGACTATAACCATGTTTGATCCTCCTTAGATTTGCTAATCCACTCTCAATACCAAGAATTGGTATCAGAGCAAGTTTTACATCATCCAAAGCTCACTTATTAGGGATTAATTAGCACTTTATTAACTTAATCATATCTTATCCTCTCCTATTATCTAGGCTGAAAGATAGGCAGTCCATGGAGCTTCAATATCTCATTACCCACTTCAAGATTCACCACAAGCTCTCAGCCAGCCATTCTCAACTCAAACACGAAGCTGCTGACGGGCGGAATTAGCCAGAAAGCGCCTGGAGCCAACGGCATTGCAGCAGAAACCGGCGCCTTTTTATTTGGGGGAAAACGCTGCCCCATCGCTATCGCGTCACCAAACTCTAATTCCTCAGAGCCTCAAGGGTTTTCGTAGGCTACGAACACGCTGATCTTGTCAGAATTGCAAATGGCTGCGTGGTTTGGTGGCTGTAGGACTGACAGAGCTTCTGAAGCTTCAGTTCTTAACAGTAAATGAATGGGTGATTATTCAACTTAATCACCAATGTTTTGTGCTTAAAATAGTCTCAAATCACTGATATTTAAAGTACTTAAAGCATTAGATGCTTTGACCTAGGCCTCTACTTCCTTCAAGTACTCCAAGTGACCCAATTTTTGGAAGTTGTTTTGAAAGCATTTATCACATTGGTCACCATATACTTGATGATATTACTATATTGTGATGATGATATTGTTTACATCATTTTTTGAATCACAATGGCTGAACCATCTGATGCTGAATCATCGAACATTCAACATTTGAGGCCTAAGAAGAAAAGTAGAAAGCCGAGGAGACGGGTAAGAAACAATGTCTACAACTCAAGAGCAAACAATGTTTTAGGAGGGCATGACTGGTCTGAATTTTTCATAAATAACCTTCATCTATTTGGTGAAGGTATCTAATCTTGTAAAAGCATTAGAAACTGCCCTTGAGGGATACTCAAGTGGTAAGACCTTGCTTTATCATCATGTCTACATCCTCATTTCATGTTGATAAGTTTAATGGGGTAGGCTTTCATACCTGGCAAGTTAGAGTAAGATTTATTCTCATGAAGAAAGGTCTGTGGGGAGTTGCTAGTGGAAAGGAGAAAAAACCTACCACTAGAGATGGTGAGCAAGGATGGTTACCTAGGGATGAGAAAGCTTTTGCCATAATTGCATTAGGTCTAAGTGACAACTACATACATCATATCTCTAATGCAAACAACTCAGCTGAAGCATGGGAAATCCTAGAGAAATTATTTGGGGCAAAAGGGAAGCATTCCAAGATAGGACTGAAAATCCAATTCTTTAAACTTGAAAAGAAAGCTTCTGAGTCTTTACCTTCTCATCTTAATTATATGAAAAGCCTAATGTCACAACTTGCAACAATAGGAGCACCAATAGATGAGAAAGATGCCATTGCAGTTTTATTGAAAAGCATGCCTTATGATGAATATGGACATTTAGTGTCAACTCTCATGAATCTTCCGGATCCTACTTTAGAAGCCATTGAAGCTGCACTCCTTGAGGAGTACAAGAAGAAGCAAGAGAATATAGGGATAATGGAAGGGGCATACTTCTCCAACAACAAGTCACACTTCAAGAAGAAGAACTTCATCGACACAAAAGGAAAGAAGAAGACTTGTGGATTCTGCGGCAAGGACAATCATATTGAAGAAAATTGTTTCTTCAAACAAAAGGCACAAAAGGCATTTCTCGCAAGTCAAGACAAAGAAGAGCTTCAAGAAGAGGCCTCCGAAGAGGCCAATTTTATCGAAGAAGAATGGGCCTTTTGAGTAAAATCAAGGGATAGCCCATACCATGTTTAAAAACCTCTCCATCCTAAACATAACTATCTCATTGTAAGCTTTACTGTGGTATTCTAGCATCATCCATCATTGCTAGCATTGTAAACCTAACTGGAATAAGACCTACGGGCACCAGCATGGTCATCATAACTAGTTTTTGTATGTTGTAACTAGAACCTAGAGTTGCCATCATAAAGGTAGCATTGTCATGGATTTGGTTGAAGGAGGGTTTGTTGGATATATCACCCAAATCCATTCAAAGGTTAAAAGGGGCTATATAACCTTGATTACTTTACTCAAGACACATCCTCAAATGGGCGCCTACTTCAAATATAGCCTAGAGGGAATCTTACTCATTTATGGCATACCCACATGGGGGAGATGGCATACCCACATGGGGGAGATGGCATCTTATGCTTGTAAGACATCATAGGTGATGTCATGAGGTCATGTACTACTTGCCTATATAAGAGGCTCTTGCTAATGAAGAAAACAACTCGTGTGTTTCCATGATTATGCCTAAGCCATGTCTCATTAGTATCTCCTAATCCACTCTTAATCATGTTTCTAATCATGACCTAACCATGACTATAACCATGTTTGATCCTCCTTAGATTTGCTAATCCACTCTCAATACCAAGAGAGTGAACTAGGGAGAGGGAGTGCACAGGAGATGAGGAGCAGGAGGGATGTAGATTAGGTGTCAAATCAATACGTACCTTACAAATCTTTTGGGGTTGACTTATATAGTCCCCCTCATTCCCCACAATTCCCCTCCTATTTTCCCACCTATTTCCCACATAAAACCCGTCCTTTTCCCACCTTCATTACAGCCATCCCTTCCCAAAGAATTTTGCCCTCAAAATTTCCACGAGGCTGCCCAAAATGGAAAAATACAGCAGATACCAATCAGCTCTGTAGGAGATAGGGGTAGTCCTGCACAATGCTCTCGGGTTGCCAAGAATCCTCATCTTCAGATAAACCTTTCCATTTGATGAGGTATTCTATGTAAGCCTTGTTCCTGAGCACATGATCTCTGAAGCCTTTGATTTGCTCTGGCACATAAATGATGTGGCCCTCTTCATCCATAGGCGGCAACTCAGGAAGAACCTGGACATGCTGTCCTACATGTGGTTTCAGCAAGGATACATGGAAAACATTATGGATCCTGGAGGGCCTGGGTAGCTCCAACTGATATGCTACCTTCCCAACTCTGCGGATGATTTTGTAGGGACCGTAATACCTGTGGGCAAGCTTTGTGTTGGTATTACCTTTCAGCGAGGCATATCGATTCTTATGGAGACGTAAATGCACATAATCCCCCTCTTCAAAAGATAAGTACCTCCTGTGTTCATCCGCATACTTCTTCTGCTTGGCTTGGGCATCCTGCATATTCTTCTTAGCCAACTGTAGAAGGGCATCCATACTCTCCAAGTCATTTCTTGCTTGCTGATTTTTCACAGCTAAGTCTACAACCCTGGAAGGCATTCCCACTTTGCATCCATACATAACCTCGAATGGACTCATGCCAATAGAAAGGTGTTTGGTGCTGTTGTAACAAAATTCAGCCAATGCCAACCATTTGTCCCAAGACTTCGGTGTGTCATGACAGTAATGCCTTAAGTACTCCTCCAGCCATTTGTTAACCCTCTCTGATTGTCCATCCATTTGGGGATGATAAGCAGTACTAGGCGCAAGGGAAGTACCAGTTGCAGTGAATAACACCTGCCAAAAGTGACCCATAAACTTAGCATCCCTGTCACTGACAATCTCTTGAGGAAAACCATGATGCTTGAACACATTCTCAATGAATTGCCAGGCAACCTGTGATGCTGAGTACCGAGTCCTAGTCGGTATGAAATGGGCCTGCTTGGTCATCCTGTCAACCACCACGAATATGCTATCCCAACCCTTCTCTGTAGAAGGCAAGCCTGTAATGAAATCCATGGCAATGTGAGTCCATTTGCCTTCAGGAATGGGTAGCGGTTGCAAAAGGCCTGCGGGTAACCGGCTGTCCACTTTATTTTGTTGGCAGGGCAAACATTCACTGACATACTTAACCACGTCTCGCCACAAGCCATCCCACATAAAGCTTTCTTTGACCTTCTCATATGTTTTGGTGATACCCGCATGCCCTTGTCAGAGTTAGTGCATGCGGAAGCCACAGTTCTACACACGTAGAGAGAAGGAGAGAGAAGTTGACGCAGAGAGAGAGAGAGAGATTGACGAACAGCTAACTTTAGCAATGAATGGATTGAATAATACAATGGAGGGCATGGGTATTTATACCCTCATGATGGAAATGGCCGACTACCACCCCACTTTGAGATACTCACTTTAACACCCTCTCTGTAGCTCATAGTGGACATAGATGAAGAAACCAAGTTGATGTAGATGCAACCATGGACACCTCAGTACCGGCCGGATACCGAATACACCTCGGAAAATGCACCAAAAAACCTGTCTCCTCAAGGAATGCCATCTTGAGCTTCAGCTGCCACATAGAATAATGAATTGCAGACAACTCCACATCCATGATCCCCCATTCGTTGAACTGAGAACACACACGTCCAAAAGATCTCCTGAACATTGAACTATCGACACATGACGCCCAAAATTCTCTGACAATGAACTAGGAACTCATCCCATCCATAGTCTACTACCAATGAACTACGAACACATCACGTCCATAGATTTGTCAAGCTGTTCCATGCCAGATGCATGTGCCTTGAACTCCGACACACGGGTCCAAATCACCAAAACGGGAGCACAGACTGCCCCTCTCTGCCACTCACATGCCTCTCTCTGGCTGAAGCACGTGGTAGCATCCATCCACCAAGCTAGAATGCTGGAGTATGTGCCAGTGAAGTCCTCGCCACACCGGCAGACGCCGTAGCATCCCTCTTAGAATCACTGTCACTGTCATCCTCGTCAGCTTTGCCTTTGCCTTTGTCATTTGTCGAGCCTTGAGCTTTAGCTTTGGATTTGCAATCCCGAGCCAAATGCCCTCGCTTTCCGCACTTATAACAACGGCTCCTAGACTTCTTATTGGATTTCGATGCAGCATGTGCCGATTCTACATCCTTCGGAACCCGAATCTTGCCTTGGGAAATGAGCACTGCTTCCTCCTCAATGAGAAAAGAGCTGAGATCATCAAATTCTAGCTTTTCCTTCGTGACTTGTAAGCGTAATGCCCTCGAAACCATCTCATACTCCTCAGGCAACTTCGTAAGAACCAAGGCAGCTAACTGGGTACTAGTTAATGCACTATTCATAGCCGATAACTGATCATGGATAACCTTTGCCTTCATTAGAAGTGACTGCATAAAGGTCCCGGTTTCAAACTTGATGGAAAACAACTGGCCGAGAAGGGTTACTGCTCGCATTGTTGAGTCTCGATCAAACAGTCCTGCAAGCTTTGACCACATTTCCTTGGCAGTCTTTAAAGTCTGAATGGCAGGGGAAATTTCCTTGGTGAGAGATTCTGCAATCGCCGACATCGCCTTCGCATTGTGAGCATCCCAATCCACAAGAGATTTGAGAAACTCCTCCTCCTGAAGACGTGTGAACCGATTGCTATCCCTTCGGGGACGTTCCTCCGAGCCATCAACAATGTCCCATAAGCCTTTTCTGCTAAACCACAGCCTCATGATCAAATTCCAATGCGCATAGTTGTCGCCATTCAGTTTGTCGTCCTTGCTTGAACACGGGAGACCCATCTCATAAACTCCGTCCAAGATCTTCTCAGTCGATCCAAACCTCCTCTCCGTAGCCGACGCACTTCTCGTTCCTCCTCTTGTAACAGTCAACACAGTTGAAATCTCGTCCCGAGTCCTCGAGCACTTTGACCTGCAAGTCTTGGCCGCGTCCTGGATTCCACTCCCGAGGCTCCACCCTTGCGTCACCGGTGCCCTCCTGGCCTGCTATGATGCTGTCCAAAGCAAAAACAGCCTCCAAAGTGCTCTAAAAAAAAAAAAACTGGCCAACCAGCAACAGGGCAGGAAAACGCAAGCCCACAGCCAACCAGGAGAAAACGCAGCACTGAAGCTCTTGCTCGCTGCAGCCGCTTGTGGTGTGCAACCTTGCGCCACCAAGCGCTACTGGAACAAAAAACGCAAGGTGCCGCCCCAGTCCCTCCTCACCTTGTCTGCAGCAACGCCGAAGTACAACACAGTCCCTCACCTGATAGCGAAGCCGAAGTACAACACAGCCCCTCGCCTGATAGCGAAGCCGAAGTACAGCAGCACTACACCACCTTTCACGATCGCCGCCAATACAGCCCGCAAGCAGAAACGCAACTCTTGTTCTCAACTTCTCCTACGTGCGCTTGAGGATCACTGAGCCAGAATGCTCTGATACCATGTCAGAGTTAGTGCATGCGGAAGCCACAGTTCTACACACGTAGAGAGAAGGAGAGAGAAGTTGACGCAGAGAGAGAGAGAGATTGACGAACAGCTAACTTTAGCAATGAATGGATTGAATAATACAATGGAGGGCATGGGTATTTATACCCTCATGATGGAAATGGCCGACTACCACCCCACTTTGAGATACTCACTTTAACAGCCCTGACATAGGAGATGAGTGCATTTCCTGTAAGACCAACAACCTGTACTTGGATAAATTCTATCCTTGCACCATAACAGTCCGTTACGGAGCTGAAATCGAACATGTCCCTGGCTGGACGGACTCTGTAACTCCACAAAGATAGGGGCTGCATCAGAAATTTGCATGTATTCCTCTTGAATCCCAAGTATCCACTCCTGATGAAGCGTGGAAATGGCAGACAGTCTGCATGACCACATCCTGGACAAGGCATCAGCAACCACATTCTCTTTCCCTTTCCTGTACTCAATGTCAAAGTCATAGGACTGAACTGCAGCCAACCATCTCTTCTGCTTCATGGATAAATTAGGCTGCGTTAAAAAGTACTTGAGTGTCTTGTGATCCGTTTTGACCTTAATCTTGCTACCGTACAGGTAGTGGTGCCATTTTGCAAAAGCATGCAAGATTGCCAGCATCTCCTGATCATAGACATGATAATTCATTTCCCTAGCATTAAACTTCCTGCTCTCAAAAGCAATCACACCATGCTCCTGTCTTAGGACAGCCCCTAAACCTTTGCCACTGGCATCCGTCTCAACAATGAAAGACCGTGAGAAATCAGGGCACACCAATACAAGTGCATTACTAAGGGCATCCTTGAGATTCTCAAAACTTAGTTGTGCTGCTTCTGACCATTGGAAGGCATCCCTTTTCAGCAAATCAGTGAGAGGGGCAGCCCTTTTGGCAAAGTGCCTGATGAACCTCCTGTAAAAAGAAGCAAGACCCAAAAAACCCCTGAGCTGCGTGGTATTATGTGGTTGCGGCCACTCCTTAATGCATTTCACCTTAGCTGGGTCTACCCTGATTCCGTGCCTGCTTACAACATGTCCAAGATATTCAACCTCATCTGCCATAAATGTGCACTTGCTGGCCTTGGCATAAAGCTGATGCATCCTCAAGATATCCAGCACTTGTCGGACATGGCCTATGTGTTCCTGTGCACCCTTACTGTAAATGAGAATGTCATCAAAAAATACCAGCACACATTTGAAAAGAAGGGGGTGTAAAATCTTGTTCATGAGTGCCTGGAAGGTGGCTGGTGCATTAGTCAAACCAAAAGGCATCACCTTGAACTCATATAATCCTCTTTCTGTACGAAAGGCAGTCTTATGCTCATCACCCTCTTTCATCCTGATCTGATGGTACCCTGACCTCAAATCAATCTTCGTGAAATACTGAGCACCCTTGAGTTCATCCAGCAGGTCATCAATCCTCGGAATAGGAAACATGTTCTTAATGGTGGCCTTATTCAAATCCCTGTAATCAATGCACATACGGAAAGAGCCATCCTTCTTCTTCACCAGGAGTACTGGAGATGCAAAAGGCGAGGTGCTATGAGCAATGAAGTTTTTCTCAAGCAAATCTCGCACCTGTGTTGCCACTTCTTCCCATTCAACCTTAGAGAGTCGGTACAGGGCCTTGTTTATTGGTTTACTACCATGTTCCAGGACTATGGCATGATCAACGTCTCTTTTTGGGGGCAACTGAGATGGCATATCAGCAAACACATCCGCAAATTCTAAGAGCAATTGCTGCATATCACACATTCAATGCATATATGGCACTTTCTTTCTTGAGCTCCCTAGCTAGCTGCCTTGCTGAAATGACCTGCAATTTTCGAGTTACAATGCCCTGCAATGTAACCGATCTACCCTTGTGGCAAAATTCAAGAGATAAGGCATTCAAATCTATGCTGATTTTCCCCAATGATTGCAGCCAATCACATCCCAGGACAACATCTATTGGCCCCATATCCAATGCCAGAAGATCGCCTGCAAACTCATAGTCCTCAGAGAACTTGATCCTGGCATCCTGGCAACAATGTCTGCTGATCATATGCTGTCCATTAGCTATCTCCACTTTCAGGCCATGGTCTATCTTTGTAGCAATCAATCCCACTCTTTGCAATGTCCTGCAATTAATGAAACTGTGAGTGCTACCGCTGTCGACCAATACATGAACAGATTTGCCATTAATCATTCCTTTCAACCTGATTGTGTCAGCACTTTTGGCACCCGTCAAGGCATGAAGTGAGATGGTATACAGCGTAGACTGGGCATCCCAATAAATCTGCTCATCATCCACAGGAACATTACCATTAGCATCACCTCTGACATGCAAAGGCATTGTAAGTTGATGCTCCACCCGAGAGAGTGTTGGCTTACAGCCTTTCCTGCCACATGTAGGCTGAATATCAATCTCGTGCATCACATGAGTGGCTTGCTTGGTAGCCCCACCCGGATCAAAGGGAAATGCAGTCCCCTTTGTGGCTCCTGTGTCAGGAGCTTCATCTGCATCATGAGCTCCTGTCAATTCCTCATGAGAGACATCATGGGGGTCTGCAACATCAGTGACTTCCTCATCATCTGAGAATTCAATTATCATGCTGAGTTTGGCTGAGCTGACATTCTTCATCTTGCACACATCTCAATGCTCAGGTATCCATTTCTCTCCACATCTAAAGCATAAATTAGCCTTTTTCCTACTGTCCATTATGGCCCTGGAGTGTTGTTTAACATCTGATTTGTCAAAACCAGCACTGGGTTTGACACCTGGCTTTGCGTCCGTGGGCCTGTATGGCTTGGCATATGGCATTTTACTCCCTGTAACCGTAGGATATCGTGGAAAGGGGGCAACTGCTGATTTCTTATCAGCCCAATCAGCAAACTTTGACTTCCTGTCAGCCTCATAAACAGCACCATAAGAGCTACCTGACACAAGCTTGTACTTGCCAGCATATTTTGGCTCAAACACCTCAGCAAGCTGGGCTGCCCGCTCAATGGTTTGGGGATTATGAGCTCTCACATCAGCAGCCAGAGGGGGATTTAAGCCTTGGATAAAACGCAGCAGCTTCCCCTTCTCGGAAATGTCCTGTACAAACAAGGAAAGTCTCCAAAAACGCTGCAAGTACTCCTGAACCGTCTACTGAGATAGTGCATAAAAATCAGCAAGGTACTGCTCAAGGATTAGGGCCGAGACGAAAGTCGTGACCATAAGCTCCTTGAACTGTTTCCATGTGGTCGGCTTCTGAGGTGACTCTCTCATGTACCGCCACCATGTATGTGCATAATCCTGTAAATGCATGCTAGCAAAAATGATCCTCTCCTCATCGTTCTTAGGGTAGAAGCAAAAATAATCTTCCAGCTTCGTGAGCCACTCCTCCAACTCATTGGGAGTGCGAGTGTCCCCCTTAAACTTGTGCACAGAGAGCTTGTCTTTCACATCTTTGGCTGCATTATTCCTGGAGTGACCACCAGCATATCTAGCATCCTCACGCTTAAAGCTCATATACTGTGAAAAGGGCATCTCATCACGTACATCCTCAGGCAAGGCCCTGTATGAACGTAAGGCATCTGAGAACATATCATCCATGTTTGCATGCTGCCCAATTCCAGCATCCTGCTGGATAGGAGAACCACTCCCCTCATGCACAAAATGCGTCTGGCTGAAAGCATTACCTCCCTGATACACAGGCTAAGTCTGACTGAATGTGTTCACAGGAGGTGTCATCGAAGCATGCAATCCCTGCTGAGTCTGCCTGCCAAAAACATCACGGTGAGTGGGTGGCATAGAGAAAGGCTGAGAAGAGGATTGGCCTCTCTCCCAACTGCCTTTACAAATTAAGAAAGTAATGAAAAAGAGTGTTTTTGCGTACTTGATTTTTGTACGAGATCATATTGAGAAAACTAATGTACATGTAAACACTCTTTGTAATGATAGGCTGAAATTTTTGCAAGAGCACAATGATTGTTTTGCTGATGAGTTTCCAAATGAGTTACCACCTGTACGACCGGAAGATCATCGCATTGATCTTGTGCCGGGTAGCTCACCACCTAATAGGCCAGCCTATCGTGTAAGTGCATCCCAAAAAGAGGAGATCATGAAGCAAGTAAATGAGCTTCTTGAGAAGGGTTTGGTTCAGCCAAGCTCTTCCCCATATTGTTCACCCGTCCTCTTGGTTCAAAAGAAGGATGGATCCTTTCGTATGTGTGTGGATTATAGAGCTTTGAATAAGCTTACCATCAAGAATCGGTTTCCGATTCCACGCATAGACGACATCCTTGACAAGTTGGATGGATCGGCATGCTTTAGCCGAATTGATCTCAAGAGTGGATATCATCAAGTGCGTGTAGTGCCTCAGGATGTACACAAAACTGCTTTCAGGACAGCATTTGGGCTTTATGAGTATCTTGTTATGCCTTTTGGTCTTACAAATGCCCCGGCTACATTCAATAGAATGATGGATCGCATATTCCGTGGGTACAAGAAATTTACAGGTGTCTTCTTTGATGACATACTAGTCTTCTCGAAGACCAAAGAAGAGCATAAAGCTCATTTGGCTATTGTTTTTGAAGAGCTCCATAAGCATAAACTCTTCATAAATGCAAAGAAGAGTGAGTTCTTCTTGTCAGAGGTACATTATCTTGGGCATATTGTGTCCAAAGATGGAGTGCGGATGGATCCTGCAAAGATTGATGCAATTCGGAATTGGCCCGAATTAAGTTCAGTGCATGAGATCCATAGTTTTTTTGGATTATGCTCTTACTACCGCAGGTTCATTCGGCACTTTGCATGGATTGCTTCTCCTTTGCATGATTTGACAAAGAAGAAGGCCGTGTTCAAATGGACTAATGTAGAGAGAGATGCATTCCTCAAATTGAAAGATGCAACTACTCATAGTCCAATGTTGATCGTTCCGGATTTGCAAAAGCCTTTTTGTGTGGAATGTGATGCATCTGGAAATTGCATAGGGGCTGTCCTTAATCAAGAGGGACATGCCGTGGCGTATGAGAGTCATAGATTGCATGATGCAGAGCTATCTCTTGGCATTTATGAGAAAGAGCTCTTGGCTGTAATTCATGCACTTACTATATGGAAACATTACCTTCTTGGGGCTGATTTCACTGTGAAGACAGATCACCAAAGTTTGAGGTATTTTCTTACTCAAACTAAGTTGTCAGAGAAGCATATGAGGATGGCCAATTTCCTCTCTATGTTTCATTTTCAGATCTTGCACACCCCAGGAAAGAAGAATGTAGTGGCCGATGCATTGTCACGAAAGCCGTTATGTAGCAGCTATCTCGGTTGCCTCTCATGGGGACTTGTCTACCATGTGTGATTTGTATCATACGGATGCTGATTTTGCCACTATTTGGACTGATTTGATGGCTGGTCATGCACATGCCTCATATGTGATCAAAGAGGGTTATCTCATGAAAGATAATTGCCTATGTGTGGTGTCTGACATGAGGCAAAAGGTTTTGGATGAGTGCCATGCTCCTCCATATGCTGGTCATAGAGACATAATGCCTACTACGCACATGATTGAGCGGTATTTCTTTTGGCCAGGTATGCGGAAGGACATAGAGGCACATGTACGTGAATGTATCACCTGTCAAAAGGTCAAATTTGATAGGCAAAAGACACCAGGTTTGCTTTAGCCATTGCCTATTCCCACGCAGCCATGGAAAAGTATTACAATGGATTTCATTATGGACTTGCCACGTACCCAACAGGGTAATGATGCAATTTGGACAATTGTGGACAGGTTTAGCAAGCAAGCTCATTTCTTGCCGGTCAAAAAGACCATCAAAGCTGAGCATATGGTTAAAATATATCTTGCACAAGTGTTCAAACATCATGGAATGCCGAAGTCCATTGTGGGGAATAGAGATCCCAGGACTACAAGTCTCTTTTGGCGGGCCTTATTTGATAATATTGGACTTCTCATCAGCTTATCACCCTCAAACGGATGGGCAAAGTGAGGCTGCAAATTCAGCCGTGTTGGATCTCTTGAAATGTTATGTGGCGGATCAGAAGTCTTCTTGGGAGAAGTACTTACCGCTTGTGGAATTTGCATACAACAACACGGTCCATGCATCTACAGGAAAGGCCCCGTTTGAGATTGTTTATGGTAAGGTGGTTTTGCCACCCATCCTTCGCACAAAGGATGAGATATTTGTAGCTGATGAGTATGTAAGAGACTTGGATATTGCTTTTGCTCAGGTGCGGACAGCCATTGCAAGGTCACAAGACAAGCATAAAAAGACTGCCGACAAGCATAGAAGGCAATCGGATGTTAAAGAGAATGATTGGGTATTGCTGAAATTTGAGAAAGCAAGACTTGCAAAGAGGCCTGGCAAAGAGGGTGCATATCCTAAGCTTGCAACCAGGTACTATGGACCTTTTCGAGTGATCGAGAAGATCAATGAAGTGGCTTTCAGATTGGCATTACCTAATCATCGGCACATACACAATGCTTTTCATGTGAGTCTTCTTCGCAAGTATGTAGGGCCGGAGCCCAGTGAAATGGTCATTGAGGATCCACCAGAAGTGGATGAGCTTGAGGAGATCTTGCAGCCAAAGCAGATTGTGTATCACAAGGAACGCAAGCTTGCTGCAAGCAAAGTTGTGAGGCGTTACCTTGTGAAGTTTAAGAACTATCTACCCATTGATACTAAATGGGTAGATGAAGAGTCCTTCAAAGATTGCCCGCATGTGGTTCAGACATATTTGGATGCATTTCAGTTGCGGACAACTGTTTAGAAGCGGGGGGGAATGTCACCATTTGGCCACCCGAATGGTTCACTCTTGCTTTCACACTATGTACATATTGGATTAGTGTCCATGGCTTATGAAATATGCCTATGCAGGTGATTAACATGTGTCATGCTATATAGTTGGATATGATATTCCGCTGGGACTTGATGTTATCATGCCCAGAATATCTGGAGGACTTGGCTTTCCGCTGGGACTTGTGCCTTTGTGTACATGCCCGGAAACGCCTGGAGGATTGGCTTTCCACTGGGTCTGGTATTGCGTATACTTGCCTAGAAACGCCTGGTCTTATATGGTTTCATGAACGTAAATTGCTCATGCCAATGCTGCATTGCATAGCATCTTTATGTGCTTGCCTGCTAATGAAATTGCATGCTGTTTTCATGCCTGCATGACCTATGTGTAGTTCCGGGTAAGGGGACGCCCGCCTGTGAACCGTGCGTGTGAAACTGTCTGCTGATATGGTTGTGTGGCATGTGAACAGGTGGTAAGTATTTCCCGATCTAGGCTCAAATAGCCCTTAGGACTTAGCCAATATTTATAAGTGAGTGCGTTCCCATTTCATTAAAGTTTGGGCGCCCAAAAGTCACTTATAAATTATGACCTCTTCCAAGTTCACACTCACTGAAGTCCCGAGGCGGACAAGACTCAATGTCCGGGACCTGATCCTCCCTTTTTACTCATAAATGGACATCTCCCCATGTCCCTTCACCTGATTGGACCCCAATTCACTTACTTATTAAGAGAAATTCGTGTTTTCTCTTCATGAGGAATTTTGGAGGCTGAAAACTCTGTTTTTCCACCATTTCTCTCCATTTCCAAGCTCTCCATAGCCATACCCAACTTGCTAGGGTGTTTTCCAAGCTTCCAAGAGTGTTTCCAAGTGCTAATCACTCTCCTACTCACTCCCAATGACTGAAATTCAGCAAAACAGCTCTCATTTTTGCTATAATTTCTGGTCTTTTTGCTGAAAACCCTAATTTCAGCCTTCCTTTCTCAAGTTGAACCATAGGGGAAGCTTTCCCAAGGTTCCCTTCATCCTCTTGAAGACTTTTGTCGCGAAGGATTGCGGCAAATCGAAGATATCAACACTTCTAAAGCTTCCAACGCGAAGGCTTCCGCTTGCAACAACTTCTATGAAGACTGGTAAGGTAATTGGACAATGTATTGTGACTTGTCATTACTTACTCAGTAGAAGGGCAGGACTCCTTGTTTAGCCGCCCTGTGTAGTATTTCTCTTGTCCTATGTGCTCTTGAAGATGTTGCTACCTTGCTTGGTAGAACATAGAGCCAATGGTAGAGAATATGGGCACTGAAGTCGGGCCGGGCATCAAGGCAGCTCCTTGGTGATCTACATCGACATACCATTGTTTTCTAAATGCTGAATTTCATATGCATTGGCATGGAGGATTTGGCAATGGATGCCCATGAAACTATGTATTGAATTTCTCCAATAGTAATACAATTTACTCAAGGGAGGGGTCGGCCGTTCCGGCTCATTGTGTGCCTCTTGTCAATTCAGCAATTTACTTCTTGTATTTGAGCAAGTGTCCTTCAAATCTTAGTGTATTTAAGTGTATTGATTAGCATTGTGTTCAACCAAGTTACAATAAGTGCGACGGCCATCAGCCATAAACCCCCTACGCGGGTCAGAAAAATCACCCTGACTATCCGACTGATCCCCGTGCTGGGGTGCGGGCTGCTTGCCCTTATCATGCATAGTGATGGCAGTAGTGATCTGCTGCCCAATGTGCTGACCCATCTGGGTGATAGCTGTATCGTGCATAGCCATAGTAGTGGTGAGCTGCTGCCCCAACTGCTGACCCGTCTGGTGAAAGGCCCCCTGAAGCATCGAGGCCAATGCATCTAGAAACTGTGTGTCTGTAGGCATAGCAGAAACTGGCTGTGAGGGAGATGCGCCCTCTGTGACCGGCATCTGCTCCTGCTGAGCAACATCGTCACCGTGCTGAGATGACTCATCCGACCGGGGTGCACGTGTCACGTGCATCCCGCACTTGGATGCCACGTAGACATTTCTGTACAGAAGGTGCAGGACCTGGGATGGTGAACTGGTCCCATGTGAGCCCAGTCCGGGACGAGTCAGCCAGGGATCCATCGCAGTCGTCCGAGGTCAGGTGTGCATTGTCCTGCACATGAGTCCAAGGTCAGGTGTGCATTGTCCTGCACAGGAAGCAGTGCCAGTCCGCGCTGTGAGTCTCCCTCTGGAATGATGTCAGATGTGCTGAGTATCTGGTTTGCAACTGGATGCCAGGCCTCTGTAGGCATGTAGTTTGCATGTAGAGATGGGGCCAGCCCATAGGGCTACCCCAGGGCAAGGATTTGCATTTGCATACTTAGTATGGGCATGGGGGAGGTATAGAACCACCCCCAAGGGGCCAGGAGGGCCCAAGATATTGCCCACCAGCCAAGGCAAGGGCTGGAGGGGCTGTCGGCCAGCTCCAGAGCTTCTGGACAGGCAGCCGACAGAGATTAAAGCCCTAAACAGCAGGCGGCCAGGTGTGGGGGGCAGTCCCACAACCATGCGCAGCATGCCCAGCAGCCAGGGTGCTGCCCAGAAGCATGCGCAGGCTGGACAGTGTCTAACATGGTGTGAAAACAGCATTATTAAAGTGTGTGAGTATTTTATTAAAATACTCAGTCGTGAGGCTGTCCTGAAGCCAACCGACTGCATGAAGGGAGGGGTATAAAAGCCCAGCCAAGATCTCATTCATCCCATCTCATAATTCACCAAGTGCTCCAAGCAACCAAGGGCCAGGACAGCCAAGAACATTGCTAAAGCAAAGGGGTGAAGGACTGAAGGTCAAGGGCAGGTTTTCCAGCCAAGAAAAGGTCAAGTACTTTGTATTTGTTTCAGATTTACATCATTCTAATAAAGCAAATACACCATCCGTGGTGGGGGCCCTACAGAGGGTAATTGGGACCCAATACTGTGTCCTTCTCCATCTTCCCCTTCTCTCTCTATTTTTCTGCACATCGTCTTTCAGTTTGTGCGTTAATTCCGTCGCGAAAAGAGTGCTGCTTTCTGAGTTTTGAAGTACCGATCCTTCTCCGAAGCTTCCGCATATTACAGTGGTATCAGAGCTCACTTCAAGGACAAAGATTCAGCAAGAAAACCAGAAAATTTTTTCGCTCGTGTGGTTGGTTTTTAGACACCGGTGGACTACCCCTTTCGGAGTGACTCCTGTCCCTCGAAGGACGGTTGGTTTTTAGCCTCCGGAAGCCTCCGGAAGTCTCCCACACAGATAGTGGATGGTCCGATTGCGTTCCAGAAAGGAACTGCATTTTCCCGCTATGGCGAACTTCGGCGACGAGAGAGAACCAGAACCATGGGACCAGAGTGCACCAGGCAGCCCAGCTAGGGCACCCGGCTTGAGTGTACAAGACATGTTCCAGCAGATGATGCGAGCAATCGCAGACCAGACAACCAAGTTGGATGAGCGGAAGGCGCGGATTTTGGCTCTGGAGGAGCGTTCTCGCTCTCCAGCGTCGCGTTTTCCATCTCCTCCTCCCTCTCCTTCCGTACCCCAGATACCAGATCCTCGTCACAGGGACCCTCTCGAGGGGTCACAGCCGCAGCCAAGCTCCTTGCTTGAGATGCAGATGCGTGCATTGGAGATTCGACAACGAGAAGACGAAGCCATGCGACGAGTGGAACACGAGCGTTACCTCCGAGCTTTGGACGCCAGATTGACACCGGCGGCGCCCTCGAATCATTTTCCCGAGAAAATGAATTTCAATAAGTATAATGGTAAACTCGATCCCACTACTCTGTATTCATGGTTACATCAATTTGAAGCTTACTTTGCCGCAATTAGGAAATCAGATATTGACAAAGTGATCTTAGCCAGTTGGTATTTAGAAGGTGAGGCCATTCCTTGGTGGACTCAGTGAGCTCATGCCCACACCAGATCAGGTATGGCAGCTTATGGGTGGGACGAGTTCGTCCGTGACCTTAAGCAGCGGTTTTTACCGCCCCACTACCTTGAGCGACTCGAAGACAAGTTCAGGGGTGCGCGTCAGAATGCGCAACTAGTCCTTCAGTTTGCCAATAGAATTTCGACCTTGTGTCTACAATTAGGCTTATCTGATGCGGACAAGAAAGGGCAGTTTTTGTATGGCCTGGACACGCACATCCAATGGGAGGTGCGTATGTTTAGACCAGCCACCTTTGAGGACGCACTCTCGCTTGCGCAAAGTGCAGAAATGAAACACAATGGTGGCAAGCCCAAGACTTCCCAGCCGGCTTCTCCCAAGGCTAACGCCTCGGGGGGCAAAGGCCAGAACCAGACGGGGTCTTCCCCAGGACAGAGCCCGGGAGCCTCTGGCTCCAAGAACTCGAACAATGCGTCTAAGCTTACTCCAGACCAGAAAGCGGAGGCAGGCAAGACAGGTGGCAAGTTGAGTGCTGAGGAGCTTTCTCAGTACAGGAAGGAGGGTAGATGTTACTTTTGTCACACAAAAGGACATACTTCTCGGGATTGTCCGAAGAAGCCTCCAAAGACCGCCGCCGCCTCCACAGCTTCCGTGGTGAGCACAGCTCCCACACAGACCCCAGTGGCTACCCCTAGTTCTTCAACCCCCGATCAGTTGGAGCAAGTATTAGCCGGGAGCTCGAAGATAAGCAGAAGGGCGCCCATGACCAGGAGTATGAGCGCAACGAATTGCTTAAGTCCTTTGGCTACATAGGTGGCCAGAGAGTCGTTGTCTTGTTTGACAGCGGCAGCACGGAGGATGTGATCACGAAAGAGGCCGCTAGGCGTGCCCGTTTCGAGCTAACTCCGGTGGACAAACAAGTTGAGGGTTTTAGCACAGGTATGACAACGAGCGTCAAGTATGAAGCTCTAGGTGCTAAATTAGTGATTCAGGGCATAGAGTTTGTGCGTGACTTTATGGTTGCCCCTCTTGTAGGAGCAGACATAATTTTGGGTATCCAGTGGTTTCACAAGTTTCTTCCTGATGTCAAGTGGGACAAGCACACGTTCCAGATTGATCGGAATGTGTCAAACACCCCGGTGACCATTAAGTGTGAGCCAGGTATTCCAAACTTTCCGCTCATAAGCCACTTGCAAGCTAAGCGAGCAGTCAGGAAAGGCGCACAGTGTGCGATGATTTACATTCAGACAGCCCAGACGATGGCCAGTGCTTCCGAGAAGTACTCGGTTCTCCATGAAAAGTTCCAGAAGATTTTTCTTCGGGATAGTCTCCCTCCCCAGCTTCCCCCGTCCAGATCGGAGGATCACAAGATTGACCTCCTCCCAGGCTCGGAACCCCCAAGCAAGTTTCCGTATCACCTTTCTAAGGCAATGGAATCGGAGTTGGACCGCCAACTCCAAGAATTGTTGCAAGCTGGCTTCATCCGCCCCAGCGTGTCGCCATTTGCAGCACCGATCTTATTTGTCAAGAAGAAAGATGGGTCTTCTCGGTTGTGTGTCGATTATCGTGCACTCAACAAGCTGACTATCAAGAGCAGATTCCCGATGCCTCGAATTGACTATATTCTCGAGAGGCTGAATGGAGCTAAGGTGTTCTCTAAATTGGATTTAAAGAGTGGGTACCACCAGGTTCGGATTGTTGAGGGGGACATCCCCAAGACAGCTTTCCGTACAGAACGGGCCCACTATGAATTTGTGGTCATGCCATTTGGTTTGACGAACGCCCCAGCTACATTTAACCGCATGATGATGCGTATTTTCCGGGAGTTGATTGGAGTGTGTGTGTTCATATTTCTGGACGACATACTCATATTTTCAGCTACAGTTGAGCAGCATGACATTGATGTGGAGAAAGTCCTTAAGTTGCTGGAAAGCAACGAGCTCTACGTCAATGAAAAGAAGTCAGAATTTTATCTGTTCCAGGTACATTACTTGGGATATATAATCAGTGCCGAAGGCATTCGACTTGATCCGGCTAAAGTGGCCGAGATTGTTAACTGGGAAGTACCTCAGACTGCTTATGACATTAGATCATTTGTGGGTATATGCCAGGCATATTCCACCCACATTGACAAGTTTTCTGATCTCTCGGCAGACCTCACCAATCTGCTAAAGGGAGTAAAAACAAGGAGGCAAAAGATTCGAATGACTCCGCGAGCGTTGGAGGCATTCCAGAACCTCAAGGTGGCTTTGTCAGAAGCGCCTTGTTTAGCCCTTGCCTCGTGGGACGAACCATTTCAGGTGATCACCGATGCGAGTAACATCGCAATTGGAGGTGTTTTGCAACAGAATGGTCATCCAGTAGCTTACATGTCTCGTAAGTTACTGCCCGCCGAAAAGAATTACTCAGTCTATGATCGTGAACTCCTAGCAGTCATTCAGGCCTTGAAACATTGGAAACATTTCCTGTATGGCCGTGACTTCGAGGTTCGCACTGACCATCAGGCATTGCGCTGGATTCAGACGATGCCAAGTGCACAGTGGAGTGATCGACAACACCGCTGGAGTCAGATATTCCAGCAGTTTGGTGGCATGATTGAGTACCTTCCAGGAAAGGCCAATCCAGTGGCCGATGCTTTGAGCAGGAAGGGACAAGTATCTGCGATTCAGACCACTAGACTTGACCTTGTTGGTACAGGACTAGAAGACATGAAGCACACGTACGCGGATTCAGAGGAATTCGGTACTCAGTGGGAACAGGCATTGGATGCCACAGGACCATGCCATTTTCTGATACGCGATGGTTGGCTTTACTACAAAGGCCGACTGTGTGTCATGAAATCATTCCGGGCAGCTCTTCTCCATGATGCCCATGACGCCATTACAGGTGGTCATAGGGGCATGAATTCGACTCTGGAGAAATTAGAACGGCAATACTATTGGCCAAAGATGAGGCGTGATGTGTTTACATATGTACAACGCTGTGACATTTGTCAAAAGGTGAAAGCTCCTCGTGGAAAGAAGATAGGGTTGTTACAGCCTTTGCCAATTCCTGAGGGTCCTTTCCAAGACATTTCGATGGACTTTGTCACAAATCTGCCTCCCAGTCCGAGTAAGCGTAATACACAGTGTTTGACTATTGTTGACAGGTTCAGCAAATTTGTTATGCTTATTCCTTGCAGGGCCAATGTGACCGCCGAGGATGTTGCCCAGCTATTCATTCGGCATTGGTACCCGATTGGTGGGATTCCTAGGACCATAGTGTCAGACCGAGATGCCAAGTTTACCAGTCATTTTTGGAGGGCATTGTTTGATAATTTTGGTACTAAGTTGAATTTTTCCAGTGCATTCCACCCACAGACAGATGGCCATACAGAGATATACAACCAGTTGGCCTTTGATGTGCTGAAGTGTTATGTCCACGATCAGCAAGGTAAGTGGGAATCGTTTTTGCCTTTAGTGCAAGCTGTTTTGAATGACTCTTTTTCTTCAGCTATTGGCAGGACTCCATATGAGGCAGCGTTTGGAAGGCCTTTCCAGTCGTTGTTAACCAGGACTTCGTCTTCAGTACCGGAGGCAAATAGAGTGACAGAGTCTTACCAGGAGATCCTAGAGTCCATTAAAGACAGATTGGCTAAAGCGCAAGAGGCCTACACTCGACAGGCCAATAAAGACCGAAGGGACATGAAGTTTTCGGAAGGAGATTGGGTATATCTTCGGATTATGAAGCAAAGATTAAAGCAGGTGGGCAAGCGATGCCCAAAGTTGTCTTTCAGGAGCTTCGGACCATTCCCCATCCGGAAAAAGATTAATGAGGTGTCTATGCAGTTAAAGCTACCTCCGAGTTGGACTATGCACGATGTATTTCATGTCAATTGGTTAAAGCCATATGCAGGTCCACCCCCTTCAGAGGTCAAAGACGAAGCGGAACCAGACATCATTGATGAAGCAGAAGTAATGGTTCCAGAACAGATCCTTCTGCACCGTTTCAAGCATGGCTCAGGCCGAAGACTACGACAGTTCCTCACGAAGTTTCAGGACCGAGGAACTCATGAAGCGGTATGGCTCGACAAAGAATTTTTCGAAGACTATCCGGCTTTATTGACGGATTATTTGGAGGCTATGCAGCTTCCGTCAAGTTAAGCAGAAGGGGATGTCACGTGCATCCCGCACTTGGATGCCACGTAGACATTTCTGTACAGAAGGTGCAGGACCTGGGATGGTGAACTGGTCCCATGTGAGCCCAGTCCGGGACGAGTCAGCCAGGGATCCATCTCAGTCGTCCGAGGTCAGGTGTGCATTGTCCTGCACATGAGTCCAAGGTCAGGTGTGCATTGTCCTGCACAGGAAGCAGTGCCAGTCCGCGCTGTGAGTCTCCCTCTGGAATGATGTCAGATGTGCTGAGTATCTGGTTTGCAACTGGATGCCAGGCCTCTGTAGGCATGTAGTTTGCATGTAGAGATGGGGCCAGCCCATAGGGCTACCCCAGGGCAAGGATTTGCATTTGCATACTTAGTATGGGCATGGGGGAGGTATAGAACCACCCCCAAGGGGCCAGGAGGGCCCAAGATATTGCCCACCAGCCAAGGCAAGGGCTGGAGGGGCTGTCGGCCAGCTCCAGAGCTTCTGGACAGGCAGCCGACAGAGATTAAAGCCCTAAACAGCAGGCGGCCAGGTGTGGGGGGCAGTCCCACAACCATGCGCAGCATGCCCAGCAGCCAGGGTGCTGCCCAGAAGCATGCGCAGGCTGGACAATGTCTAACATGGTGTGAAAACAGCATTATTAAAGTGTGTGAGTATTTTATTAAAATACTCAGTCGTGAGGCTGTCCTGAAGCCAGCCGACTGCATGAAGGGAGGGGTATAAAAGCCCAGCCAAGATCTCATTCATCCCATCTCATAATTCACCAAGTGCTCCAAGCAACCAAGGGCCAGGACAGCCAAGAACATTGCTAAAGCAAAGGGGTGAAGGACTGAAGGTCAAGGGCAGGTTTTCTAGCCAAGAAAAGGTCAAGTACTTTGTATTTGTTTCAGATTTACATCATTCTAATAAAGCAAATACACCATCCGTGGTGGGGGCCCTACAGAGGGTAATTGGGACCCAATACTGTGTCCTTCTCCATCTTCCCCTTCTCTCTCTATTTTTCTGCACATCGTCTTTCAGTTTGTGCGTTAATTCCGTCGCGAAAAGAGTGCTGTTTTCTGAGTTTTGAAGTACCGATCCTTCTCCGAAACTTCCGCATATTACAGCACGCCTGGGTGCCATGAGTGACACGAGGAAAATGTGCCATGAGTGACATGAGGAAAATGTGCCAAGTGTCGAAGGCTCGATGTAGAGGCTCAAATGCAGTCAATGAAGAGGTTCGAAGGAAGATCGGTGAAGAGGCTGGAAACGGGGCTCAAAATGAGCCACAAAGGTGGCTGAAAAGGGGCCCAGAATAGGGCTGTAGGAGTGCCCTAACAAAGGGATTAAGAGCCCTTTTTTTTTTGGCTGAGCGGCCAATGAGAGAGATGGCGGCTGAGCGGCCTGCAAGAGAGGCGCGACGGCGGAGCGGTGGCCGGCCGTGTGTGCTGCGTGGTGGCTTAGCGGCTGCTGCTGCTGGCTGAACGGCAGCGTCGGATGGGTGGCGACAGCAGGATTGATGGCGGCTGGTCGTGTAGCAGGCAACCAATTACCACTGCCGTTTGAAGTAGCTCGACAGATTTGTGGGCTACGCTTGTGCAAAAGGCAATGTTGTTAGGCCAGAATTCAGGCGATTCCACGCTCAGCTACGTATCGCCTTGAACGTGCACACGGCAGAATCTGAGTGTGGCAACCTTTTCCATTGCTCGCTTCCACGCACCACTCTGTTCTGCCTTGGCAAATCTCACGAACTGCTAGTCCCTTGAGCTAGTTCGAGTCTTGCTACTGTCAAATCAGCAGGGTAGCAATCCCACGGAAAGTGTTCTGATACCACTGTAGAGAAGGGAGAACGGGGCAAGAGAGGAAGGCCACGGAGGGCAGGGTGAGAATGAGTGGGAAAGAGGGGAGAGGGGTAGAGTGAACTAGGGAGAGGGAGTGCACAGGAGATGAGGAGCAGGAGGGATGTAGATTAGGTGTCAAATCAATACGTACCTTACAAATCTTTTGGGGTTGACTAATATAGTCCCCCTCATTCCCCACAATTCCCCTCCTATTTTCCCACCTATTTCCCACATAAAACCCGTCCTTTTCCCACCTTCATTACAGAATCCGGTGCAAGTTTGCACCCGCACCTTAGTTTGTTGTAAAAGCTTCTCCCTTGAATAGAGAAGTTCCTACGGGGGGCTAGCCGTTCCGGCTCAGTGTTGTGTTTTGGTATTGTTTATGGTTCTTCCGCTGTCTCTCAAAGTTTGTGTCTAATTCAGAAGTGTCTGTCTATTCCCTCGAGTTTCCCCAGTTTGGTTTCATGGGCCATGGTCAGGGTCAGTGTGGACAACATAATTATTACTTCATGGAGTCAAGTAGCAGTCCTATAGGCCCCGACCAGCAATCCAAATGCCTATACGATGCAAGGTCAGGTCATTCATGAAGAAGAGGGTCAGATAAGAGCAAGATCTGCAATGCAAGTTCCCCGGGCAGCAAACAGAGCTTTCTGGATTTTCAATATGCAACTTTCATGAGTGTTTTCCCTTTGCTCTATGGTGGAGGACAAGTAACCTTTTGGCATATTTCCATCATATATATTCATTCATGTTTTGGTAATAAACAGTAGGAGCAGGTTAGGTAAAGAGTCTCTCTCTTCTCCTTCTATCCACTTCTATGTGTGTTGATTGCGCAAGTAGATTAGCATTTTCTTAATCAGTGTCACACCAAAAATCTCCACTAGGTATAAATAAACAAGTAGTTCACACATGGTTTGGCATGCTGACCTCTACACTCAAAAGGTGAGAAGGCAAAATCAATGCATCTAGAACCTATGACTCCTTCACTAAACTCATCTCTTGCTGTTCAAAAAATTGCTATAACAAGCACAAGCGGCTGCTAGACTGTATAATGTTGATCACAAAGCAAGACACACAAGATAGAGGCCACATTTCATTTCTATTCATCATCTTGGCAATTGACTTGGGTGAAATAAATTGGCTTTTTTTACGTGACATCTCAACTTTTACATGATAAGAAGCTAAGCAAAAATGTCCATCCTCAGCATTCCACGTGAGGAGAGAGAGGCCTTACCCTTGCAGTGGACCGTTTTTGAAGCCGATAGGTTCGACCATCTTTGTTCTCACCATACCAGTAGAATGTCTTTGTTACTGGGACATACAAGATTCCACCTCCATGAGCTTGGATCGGCCTGCCATTGGAGTCACGCCATTCTCTGCCCGGGTAGAAATGGTACTTATCCATCCCAGGGCATGTCAAGGGGTTAACAGCTAGGCTCTTGTCTGGAAAATACAGGTGCCTTTTCAATGACGAAGCATTCACAAAGTCATCTGCTGCTGAAATGTTTCTTGCTCTGTGTGGCCGGTTGGAGGGATTACCACGCCTGTTGCCACGGGGCACTTTGACCTCAGCTGCCTTTTCTTCAAATTCTTCAAATTCGCTGTACATGGGAAGTCTTCTGGAGGGGGCTTGGGAATCAAAGAAGGAAGGGTGTGGGGGGTAAAGGGATGTGTACAAGTGCAGGAGAAAGATCCATGCTGCCAAACCCCACACAATGGCAGCCAAGGAGCATCTGCCTCCAGGACAGGAGGCTAAGGAGGCCCCTTTGTCACATCTCATGGACTGGTGCTTGTGAAACCCTACCATTTGCCCTCATATGGAATTCAAACTGCGCATGTAGAAATCTTCTCTTGATTTCACCTTCGTGGCCTTCTTAGGGCAAACAGATTGCAAAGGAACTCTGGTTACATGTGAAAGACGAGTTTCGAAGCCAAAATGCACAGAAAAAAGTACCTGGCTTTCTGCTTTTCTAGCTCAGAGCCAAATGGTGATCAAGAGCTTGAGCTTAGAGCTAGCCGGCAATCAAGAGCTTCTGCCTAGAGATAGCAGGCCATCAAGAGATTGCGCAGTTTCCGTCATCACGGGATGTGAATCACAAGACCTAAGAAACTGTCAGCAGAGCTCCATTTTTCCCACTTAATAAAGCAACAGTTTCCCTACATGGTGCACTGGTTAGGTCGTGCAAGGAGAAGACGTTTGCACAGAAGCAATCAGTTGTAGGTTGGAGGGTAGTCTTCTTGCCCTTTCTCCATCATCAGTTGTGCCCTTTTTCTTTTGCGAAAAGGGGGCACCCGCCGGGAAAGTCGTGAGCCCTCACTTTTGTTGGTCCTGCTGGTAGCGGGATTAAGTGAATATTTTCTATTTAAAAATAATTGATATTTTGAAGATTTGGTTTTAATAGGATTTTTTTATCGTTAGATATGTTTTTGATTAGTGTTTATTGTTTGTGTCAATCTAATTATTGCTTACAATAAAAAGACAAAGGGTGAAGGTTTATTTTGTAATTTTTGTTTCTAAAATTTTCACACTTGTTTTGATTAACATTGCTTAGAATAAGGACACTACAAAGTGGCAGGACATCCTTTTGCAAATGGGTAATTTTTTGCAACTTATTTACCCGTGTGTCTATGCTACCCACTCTTAAATTTTTGTTCCAAAAAAAAATTATTTTCAAATTTCCAAGAAAGATATTTGAATTGTGTAAGCCACCCACTCTTAACAATAAGCTTTATGCCATAGAGCACCATAAGTGTCTTTGACTATTAAAGGCATATATTTTATCATATTTTTGATGCATAATAATCGTAGAAAAATATGTTTGATTTAATGTGTGCAGAAATTAACTTAATGGAATGTGTGAATGTGCACAAGTTTATTATATGTACAAATGAGCACAAGGTTATTTTATGCATTATTTTTGTTGGCCACGTGCCAAATGTTTGTACAAATTATTTATGCACGCTTGTGCATAGCGTTGCTATATTCCTAGCACATATACTAGAGGAGTTTTGATTATTTGCACTTAGTGTGTGAACAAACTCTAATGTTTGAGCTATTTTTGTAAAAAGTGGAAAAGCAAAGCCTAATTTTGTATGCACAACTATTAATAGCTCCTTATGGAATAAAAAATCTCAAAAATACTCATGTCGTGGGAGCTACACGCATGAGGGGGGAGATTGTACCCAATCTTGTCTTGATGGTAGTGTTGTTCTATCTCTCTTGTTTATGATATGTTATGCTCTTTCATATCAATTTGATTCAAGTCTTTGCTTTAATCTTTGATGTATTTGTGAGTTTTTTATTATTTCTTCAAGAAGTACAAAAGGTCCCGTGATGACAGTAGTACAAGAGCTTTGGATTAATTCAATCTTCTTGAAGCCGGTCAAAGACTTGTGGACAAAGAGGTGAAAGAGACCAAGGTAGAGGTGATTTTGGTGATTTTTCAATTTAATTTGAAGAAGAATACATTTATGATTATGTATGGTGGAAAGAAGGCTTGTTTTTAACCCCATTGGACAACAAATCTCTATCAATCCATTGTCCAAAGGTAAAGCAAGGTGGAAAACCATTATTGGGTTTGTGAAAACCATAAAAGCATCTAATCCTCTTCATAATCCATCCATACAGATCGAATCAGCAACAACAAGGAAAGGAGCATAGAGAGCCGTAGCAAGATTGCTAACCCAGTGAAAGTGTCTGATTTCTATAATGGATGGATCTGAGAGCCTCTCAAATAGCTTTTCTTCTCTCACAGTAATTGAAGAATTAAATTGGCTAAATTCCGATCCCTTCCCACCAATTCGGCGGCCAGTGAGAATTTCTCCTCCCTCTATTCTCTCCAATCAACTGGCGATGGCAGATTTTCTTTTTTCTTTTTTAAAAAATCTTATCCTTTACGCACCACACGAGTATTCAGCCTGAAGAGATTTTCTTTTAATAAGCTTTGTAATAAAGCTTTTTTAAAAATTTAAAAAAATAAACAACCCAAAAAAAAGAGACAAGAGATGGCCGTCCGCACTTCTAAGCTTTTCTTTACAAAGCTTAATAAGATTTGGATAAGCTTAATGAAATATAAGCTTTATAAAATCTTTTTTTTTAAGAAAAAGAAAAGTGAAAGCTTTAATGCTTATTTTCTAAGCTTTAAAAAGTTTATTACTTTAAGCTTTAAAAGCTTATGTCTCCCATAACCTAAAATTTAAATTTCTTAAAGCTTCAAAAAGCTTACAAAAGCTTTGACATAAAGCTTATATGTATACTTTCAAAGAGGGTTTACAAGGGCAATTTCATGGGCATCTAAAATCTCAACATAAAATTTTTTATTTTTGGGAAAATCTAACATGATTCTGCACAAAGCTCGGCATTAAGAAAATTATTGCATTGGTTATCTTCTTCGACATTTTTCAACTCTTTTGAAGACTTCTTCAACGAGTTATTACTTGGATTTATTTTGGCATTGAGGAGTTATCTTCTACATCGGATGCATTTCTTGAGCAATATTCCCAAGCTTTTGGAAATTTTTCAGATCCATGGTTATTAGTTGATTTTTCGACATCAACGAATATCATTTTTCCCACTTACTCTTCGACATATAAGCTTCCGACGAGACAGATGATTTACTAGTGAAGTATTCGCCTTGTGTAATTTGATTACTTGCATAAAATAAAAATTATTCTTTATTAATTCATTTTCTTCTAGCTAATATTTTGCAGCCCAACCTAAGTAAGCTTCTCCAATTTCCATAATTTAATCATCGGCAAATTAAAACATCACATATGCTTGTGATATTTGTGTCCTTTTAATGATGTGTTTTGTAGCAAAGCTATCTGACACTTGCAAGTAAGTTGCTAACCTCTGTAACTTAGTAAATAATTTCTCCAATATTTCTATGTAACCTTCATCTTTGAGACAGTGATTGGAGCACTTTCCACGTAAGCTTCTCATTATTATCCTTGCAATAGTGAGCATGCTTTAAATATAATCTTGTTGTTTTTAACAAGTATAATATTTTTAATTCAATTGTTAAAGATGTTCATAATTATATCGACTAATTTTTGAGGTAAATCAATTTCTTATAATATTCTTGGAAGGTCTCTTTTGCGGCCGTGAATACAGAATAACCAGTTTCATACAAATTTGGTCACTCGATAAACTCACACCCCAAACCTCGACACCAACATTTTTGAAGCATATCAACAAGTGGTGAATATAGTTACTTGAAGCCTATGTGTTTGTGCCTATGAAAATTTCATATTGGGATTAATTGTAGAGAAGGGTAATTAATTAGGACATGTTAACAGAAATAGGTGATGAGCAGTGTGTGTGTCGCACATAAGGGATCTTGTCTATATTATATTATTTTGTATTATTATTTGTGATTTGATGATGAGTGCGAGGGTCACAATTAGGTGTCACACGAGTTTTGTTGTTGTAGTCCATGTTCACCCAAGCCTCTAAGAAGCCATACCTTTATGCCTCTGTGCCATGTTCGGTCAATGAACCTCTGAGTTTGTTTGTGGTATTCCATGTCCCTAAGAACCTCTAAGCCATGCATGATCAGCCTCTGAGCCATGTTCGAACCTCTGAGTTTACATTGCAAGTTATGACATCGATAGTTACGAGCATGATATTATTGTTGTGGCATTTTCTTCTACACAACTGAGGACAGTTGTGTAGCATTTTCTTCTACACAATTGAGGACAGTTGTTTCCTCAAACGAGAGGACTGTTACATGTATATATTTTATCATATTTTTAATGCATAATAATCATAGAAAAATATGCTTGATTTAATGTGTGCAAAAATCAGCTTAATGGAATGTGTGAATGTGCACAAGGTTATTATATGTGCGAATGAGCACAATGTTATGTTATGAGTTATTTTTGTTGGCCACGTGCCAAATGTGCCAAATGTTTGTACAAATTATTTATGCATGGCATTGCTATATTCCTAGCACATATGCTAGAGGAGTTTTGATTTTTTACACTTAGTGTGTGAACAAGCTCTAGTGCTTGAGCTATTTTTGTAAAATGTGGAAAGCAGAGTCTAATTTTGTATGCACAGCTATTAGTAGCTTCTTGGGCTATTTATGCAATAAAAACTCTAAAAAAATACTCATGTCGTGAAAATGGAGATACAACGCATGGGGAGGGAGATTGCACCCAATCTTATCTCCTATTACTACCATATTCAGACTGGACCTACATTAATTTATTAATGCGCATTGGGCATTAATAAAAAAAATGCATGAACCTTAGCATATACAAAGGTTTAGGCGTGGCTTGGACCGAACCTTAGTATATGCTAAGATTCGGAATCACGCGGCCAAGGAGATACAGACCAAAAACTCGCTCGCGATACAGACAACCAAGCAAACACACACACACACACACACACACACACACACACACAGAGAAGGGGGGGCGACTTTTGTCCCTTGTGAAGAAACAGGTAAAAAGAGACATGCACAGAGAGAGAGAGAGAGAGAGAGAGAGAGAGAGGTACGTAAAGAGAGGCGATGCTATAATCACGAGAGAGGTAAAGAGAGGCGATGCTATAATCACGAGAGAGAGATCAGCAATCAAGGAAGAGAGAGAGGTGGCCTCGTCTTGTCACCAGAGTTGAAGAGAAAGAGAAGGGCGACCCTAGAAAACTCTAGAGCATCCATGTGCTCCACATGCTTCAAACCTGTCATGACTTCCCCACCTTATAAAAATAAAAAACCTTACCCCCTCCCCCCTTCTTGCTTATTAATTAATTGAAAATGAAATTTGGGACTCATATTCTTGATGGTGATGTTGTTTTATCTCTCCTGTTTATGCTATGTTATGCTCTTTCATATCAATTTGATTCAAATCTTTGATTTAATCTTTGATGTATTTGTGAGTTTTTAATTATTTCTTCAAGAAGTACAAAAGGTCCCGTGACATCAACTTTGAATTTGAAGCATTAGATAAGGGAGGAGAGAGGTTGTCAGCCCTTTGAATGTTGCCCAAGGCTTAGAGCTAAACCCCACGAATGGCCTAACTGGAGTGAATCTTTCAGTAAGTTTATAGAGCATGTAACTAACAATATGGCTTTGTTAAGTGAAGAAAGAACTAACTCAAGCATTAAAAATCCATATAAAAGTATGATAAGGAAGGTAATGTGATTATTTGCCATGTCTACTCAGAAAGGTGAAAGTGCAATCACTTCAAGTCCAATTCATGCTCTTGTGTAGAACAGGTCATGCTTGGATCCATAGTTATAACATGCCATTTCCAAGAACTTTAAAGTAAGAAGCAAAAGAGGTTGATCAATGCAGGTACTTTTAAACCCAACTAGAATGCTTGGATAGCCTGTTAGGGCTTTCTTATGTAATTCTTAGACCTTAGTCAAAGAGCTTGGGGGTTAGTTACGTGTGGATGTACCTTTTGGGATATGAACCGAGTGGTTATTCCCTGACAGTTGCATCTAGGGAATGGCGATGATTTTGATCGATGAAAGAGAAGTTCTGCTATGTCTTTGCTCAACGTTTATCATGTCTTTCTTGATGTTTGTGCAATTATTATGCTGTCGTGATAAATCAAAGTCTGTGCTCTGAATGGTGTTGAGTGAGTATTGTTTGTTAATGTCTTGTACAGAACCTTTTAGAGGCCATGTATACACTGGCAATCCAGCGAGTTCGAATGCCCTGAGTTTTGGGAGGATATGACATATTCAGAGGACAGCTAGCCTTGGATGTCTGAAGATAATTCGGGGAATTCAAGACGATATTATACAAGGTTAAGGGCCAGAGATGTTGATGCTGCTTTAACAAGCAGGAATGATGACGAAGAAGGTGATGATTATGATTCAGATTATGAAGTTCCTCCATGGACAAGTGGACCTTTGGAAACTGTTTTGGAAGAAGCTGTAGAGGAGGAAACATTGGATCAAGAAGCAGAGGATATTGATGATGAGGAAGAAGTACATGATCAGTTTGTGGATGCTGTTCCAGGAGAAGGGATTCCCATAGGTTCGGTACAATCTGAATCTGATTCGGGCATTCCAATTTTAAATAGTGATTCAAATGTTAATGCAGAAGCAAGAAGTGTTGGGGATGCTCAAAATCCACCAGTATTCTCAAGCACTTTCAGGACATTTATTGGAGGAACCTTGTTGAACAAAGCTATCAGAGGGCGTAGTAGGGAATCACAGTGGATTGCATGATTGAAGCATTGAGCAACAAAATTGAAGAGCACAAGGATGGCAGTTACACAGTTGAGATCTTAAAAGGTGGCCCGTGGCAACATTTTTGTAGGTCGGAGGGGGCAGAGTGCAGCCTGGAGAGAGAGTACTATGACTAGTTTAAGCAGCCATGTATGGTGTATGATTGGGATCTTGGTATAGCACCAAGCTCTTCCTCGCATGCATGTACTTGGTCTTGAAATGGTGTGGTGCATCATTTGTGAGAGCTTAAGCATGCCATTTTAAAGTACATGTGAGATGGGTAAAAAGAAGAAGAAGAAGTGCTCTATTTGTTTGAAGCATGAGCATTGCACGAAGGAGTGTCCATACATTTGTGAGGAGTGTTGCATGGGAGATGATTGCAAGAAGTTTTGCATGATTGATCTATGCACAAAATTTCACAAAATCATCAAGCATTTCCATAAAGCATCATCATGTGAGAAGATGAAGAGAGCTAGAGAGAAGCTAGATGTATTTGAAGGAGAGTTGGAAGATGCATATGAGTATCATAGGGATGATGAGGGTAGAAGATGCATATGAGTATCATAGGGATGATGAGGGTAGAAGATGTAGATCTTGTTCTAGCAAGAAGAGGGTGAAAAAGTTGGAGAAAGCATGAGAGAAATTGAGGGAGAAATATGAGGATGAATTTGAGGGTGAATCAAGTGATGATGATGAAATGGTTTAGCTCTACCAAATGGAGATGCCGGTGATTGGAGTGAAGGGAGTACAAATGGGTGAGAGCCAAGAGAGCCAACAAAACCCAAAAGATAACCCTAGCCCAACATTAGAGCTAGCTCATAGAGTAGTTAAAGATTATTCATCAAAAGAAGTGATGAGAATGATGTCATGGTGTATTAGAGTTTGCATTTCTTGTGCAATTTGTGATGCATTGCAACATAGCAATAAATCCCAAAAAGATGATGTTTACTTGCATAATAAGCATGTTGTGATGGAGATGGGATGGAAAGGATGGAGCCTAGAGGCATAATTGAGGATCTAGAGAGCCAAAGAAGCCAAATAGAGTCCCAAGATGGCCCTACACTCACATCTAACACTACCCACCACAATAAAATGGTTGATGAAAATTGTGATGAGGTGATTGAGAAATTCTTACTTTTTCTTGATGATGTGGATGATTATGATGTGCATAATTATTGCATTTTTCATGATGAGCTGATTGATGTTGAGTTATTATTGTATGATGGGGTATGTTTACCTATCCATGCAATTGACATTTATGATGAGCATGATGGGGCTTTAAAGCTTATCCATGCTAAGGAGAGGTGTGAAGATGGTGGAGAATTTAATAGATTTGAATTCCATGATAAAGATAAGTGGTCACATTTTCCATTAATCTTCAAGAACATTGAAGAAATTCAGCAGCACGGAGTAGTCTCAGTAAAAGACATGAATGTTTTCTTGAAAGTCAGAAATTTCACCAAATGGTGCAACTGATATTTGATAATCCATTAGATGTTCAAATTGACCATCGACAAATGCAGGAGAGGCAAATTTCTGCACAACTTGAAGTTGAAGCAACTCAATTTCAACGTTTACTGAATCATATTTTCAGATCTGTGTTTATTTTTGGAGTTCAGTTCAAATCTGAATGGTGTGTGACTATCATTGAAGCAAAATGCATACTCGGAACGGATCAGATATGGAAGAAATTGAATCCGATTGAAAGAGAAGCAGCTAGGGGTTCTCAACAAAGTTAGGGGAATTTACAACTGCAAAGAGATCAGTCTTTGTATGATCACAATGAAGTTTATGAATCCAAAATCCAAGTTGATAGAAGAGAAGTGTTTATTCAGTTTGTGTTTCATGGAAACAATGATCAGAATACAGTAGAAGTTGCAAATTTGAAGAAAAACTCATTCAAATGCAGGTTAATTTTTCCTGTCAAGAGGGCAGAGCTTCAAACTATTTGGAAATCATGTTTTCCAGCTTTATGGGGATCAGATTATGTCATATGAGCAATCAAATCAAATCAAAATTCTGTCAATAAAGTTTTTGCAAAGACAGGATTGAATCAGATTGTTGAGATTTTTAATCTGATTTTAAAGAATGATCAGAAAATTCAGTTTCAGGTTTTGGGAGTGTTATTCCAATTCAGAATATCAGGGATATACAATCAGATTTCAAAAAACAAAAATTTTCAGATTTTAAGAATTCTGACTTATGCAAAAATTCAGAAACTTCAATTTGACATCATGTTGGGAGTGGTCTCTCAGATCAGATTAACAAGAGTATGTGATCAAATTTTGAAAAATCTGAATTTTCAAAAAACAGATGGATTTGTAATTTTAGGAGATTTTCTGATTTCAAATTTTCAGAAAGAGATTGCAGATTTTCAAATTTCAGAATCTGAACATCAGATTTTAGAGTTACAGGATGCAGATTTTCAGAATTCAGAATTTCAGATTTCAAATCAGAATTTTCAGAATGCAAATTTCCTGAAGCATATTTTTGATTTACTGAATCGGTTTTTGAAGCCAAAGATGTATGCAATGGTTTCAATTAACCAACTGTTCAGGATGATAATGATTCTAACTTGTTTGAAGTACATTGGAGTGCCATTTTTGGTACATGTTGAAGATGTTGGAAGATTTTCATCAAGATATGTTGCAGATGCTGAAGAGTCATGCAGATTCTTATGTCCTATTCCATGTTCTTGGAGTATGGATATCCTTATTCATCTATGGTTCTTCATTTTTAGCTTGTATGAAGCCATATGGATGTATTCTAAATTTAAAGGTCAGACAAACACTAGGCATTTTCTTTTTAGGGAAATTTCATTTTGTTTTAGACACTCTCTTTATATGATCAGAGGTCTACTACAGAAATCAGATTTTGCTGATCAGGGATTGATGGGTTCAGGTCAAATTTTTGGGAAAAATTTAGCCACCAGGCTGTGCCAAGTGTTAGGGCTTTCTTATGTAATTCTTAGACCATAGTCAAAGAGCTTGGGGGTTAGTTACGTGTGGATGTACCTTTTGGGATCTGAACCGAGTGGTTATTCTCTGACAGTTGCATCTAGGGAATGGCGATGATTCTGATCGCTAATGAATGAAAGAGACAACATTTATCATGTCTTTCTTGATGTTTATGCAATCATTGTGCTGTCATGATAAATCAGAGTCTGTGCTCTAAATGGTGTTGAGTGAGTATTGTTTGTTAATGTCTTGTACAGAACCTTTTAGAGGCCATGTATACATAGCCTTATCAGCCCTGTGCAAGTGCACGAGTGTGCTCGAACAAATATGTAGTTGAATTCATAATAACATAGAACATGCAAAGATAAATTGTTATCCAAAATCAATAAATCTTTTATCAAATTCTTAGATATCAAGATATCATGTAAAGCAAAAGATGTAAATAGGCCTTGCATTTGTTGTTGATTAATCATGTTGCAAAGATAAACTTATGCATTAAGTGTTGAAGAAAGATCTGATTGCATTCAGAAATTTAAATTCTATATTTTTCTATGATGCTTCAAATAATAGTATTTGGTGCAATGTGTCAAATGCCCTTTCAAGTTGTTATACCCTTTGTCAGTTGTTATTTATTCCAATGCTATCTGTTATTGCTCTAATACTCTAGCTATAACTAAGCTTGTAGTTGAATGCAAATTGGAGAATGTAAAATTCTTGTGGAAGGGTTTGTAGGCTTGAACATCTTTCTTCATTCTATTTGGTGGTTTTCTACTATGCGCTACTTTTCTTTTTTTTGTAGTCTTTTTGTAACTCCAATGTATTTTCTCCTGTTCTTAGAGCACGTGATAGAGTAGACTATATATTCGTCCTCTTTGTCAGACATTGTCTTTTTGTCGGTTGTTCCTCTCATGTCTCTGTTTGCTCGATATGGATTACCTACACTCAAATTGTTTTTTTTAATTAGTACATTTTATATGTATTTTTTTCTGCTTGTCATCATCACTTAGTTGTTTGCTGTCTGCAATTGTTTATATATGAGCATAAATTGGTGTGGTTCGAAAACTCGTTGATATATGTTATTGGTTGATCTCCTGTCAAGTTTGTCAGTCGCATCTCGTTTGTTGTTATAGGTAGCATGATGGCCTTGACTTTGGTTCAGGTTGTAGAGTGGTTGCGTTTTTCTTAAATAATTCAAATAACTGCATGTTAAAAAAGTACAGATGTTATCGTTCAAAACATAGGACATTGTTATATTACTTATTGCATGAATGAATGTGTTCAAAACATACCTTATTGCCGTCCATAGTTGTTGTGTTGATGACTTTGGTGTGTGGACCTAGTAGATCTGTAGGAACATAAGTTAATTGACAATAAATGAATGAAAAGTAATGGGGTGCAACTCATTAACATACACCCCCCCTTTATGGAATTGACGTCCTCGTCAATTGATTTTCCAACTAGAAGGGAGTGCCTTTGTATCATGTTTATTATATTCTCCAACAAGTGCCTACAACTAAGACAAAAGAAAGCGGGAGGTCTTAACCTTGCTTTATGGCCATGAGCAAAGTCAGTGTCTAACCCATTACAACTGTGCATATTTTTGGATTTTTATCTATTTGTGTGGTCTGGACTTCAAGCGCCCGCTCGAGAGTCCCCCGAATCCCCAATGTGCGAGGTACCAAAATGCTACATTGGACCCCGCTTGACTCCTGTCTGAGCCGAATGTAGATATCTTCAAGACAAAGCAGCACTTGCCTGTTTCTCCTGAATCAAGTATGTTCTGGCCTTCTTGATCGTCGCGTACTTAAGAGATCCCAATGATATTCCCATCTTCAAGGAGGTCGACCCCATCGATTTTCATAACCTCCACTTGGTGTCTCATCTCACCAATCTAATCATCTGCCATTTCAATCCATGATGTCGACATTGTGAGGACAAGGTTTTCTTGGTCAAGCTAGATAAGCTTTGCATGTTCTTTTTCCATTGATCCCTTGAATCTGTGGGTTGTGGTGATCCTATAGCTCTGCTATTACCCGTATGTGTTAAGGTGCTGAATCCTTCTGGGACATGAGTTACAGAACCTGACTAACACTAGCTTGGCCTGCAATGATTCTTGTCCTGTCTGTCTCCTGCAACTGTGTAGGTTCTTTTGACCATTGTGTCATGATTAACCTGTTTTTATCCTGGCCATACAATCTTGGAGCTTGAGTTTGCTCTAGCCTTCATGACACCATGTTGGCCTTTACATAATCTCTTACCTTTGGATGTTGCACCCTTGTAAACGTGAGCCTTGATGCTCGAATGTTTGTTTGCTCATACTGCATGAGCCTAGTTGCTTGGATGTTGAAGCTTGAGGACACAAGTAGCTTAGTAGGCTAATCCCAAGTCACCTGATTGATTTGTCTTCGAGCCTTTGAGTACCTGTTATGCATCCTGTTTGCCCTCTGAATGGTTAAGTATAGATGCTGCCAACAAAAACCAAGTGTTGTCTTGGAATCCAATGAACACTCTGTCACTAAGTATTCATTCATACATAGCACAATTGCCACCTTGTGCACATGCAGTTTTCATCTTTAACTTCACATGGCCCAAGTCTCCCCATCTGGTTCCAATGAGAGCAATTGCCACCTTGCTGCTACATCCAACCATAAGTACATTGCCACTTGCACTCCTGGGGCTGTTTCCATCTTCAAGTTTGTCTTGGTATGCATGTGTGCCTTCATGGTCCTAACTTAACCTCATGTAGCACGTTGTATTCCAAAATCTGTTAACCCTCCCTAGATTTCTCCAGTTTGGGCTGGTATGGTCCCCGAAGTGTTTGTTACACCTAAGAGTCCATGGATTGTAGTTCCGATTTTGTGACCTTTTTGTGCGGTACTAGTTGCACGGCCACTTTGATATGACCACTATGTTGGGTCCTTCTGATGATATGATATATGTGAATAGGGAATATTGGTGCCATGATTGGACTCACCCTCACCCAAATGATGATGTCTCTTGCCAGCTTTACTTGCTTGGCCTCTGCCAACCTTCTGTCGACCCACATGATGATATAGATGATAGGGTTATTGGTGCCGTCTTTGGCCTTACCCTCACCCGCATATAATGGTGAGAATGGTTTCCACTTCCCAGTAGCTTCCACCAACTCCATTTGAAACTAACACCTTTATTTACCAAGCTGCCTGATATATGGGGGTTCAAGCCCCTTGGATGCTGCCAACAACAGCTGACAGGGGGTTTAAGCCCCTTGGATATGATTGCGTCTGGAATGGGGGTTCAAGCCCCTTGGATGCTGCCAATAGCAGCTGACAGGGGGTTCAAGCCCCTTGGATAGGATTGCATCTGAAATGGGGGCTCAAAATCTTTAATGCATCATGTAACTGGTTTTTTGTTCACATCGAGCTATCTTTGGTCAATTTTATATGCTTTGTGGTAGTTGCAAAAAGTGATGTTCTCTACGATGGCTGGTTGTGCATAGTACAGATCGACAAGATGCATGACAATATTCTGCCCGTGTGAAATCAACCTTTGTCTCATAGCTTCAGTGGTGATGAGTCTATGTACTACACATTGTCGCTCTTTGTGATTATTGGTATTTGTAGGCAATTTAAGGCTGCTTCTGTTAGTTGATGTCGGTCTCGACATGATTGCAGTCGTGATGAGCTTCAACTTCACTTTGTCAAGGCCTTGTAGCCCAAGCTTTGTAGCATCCTCTGCTGAAATATTCAATGTTCCTAATGGCTCAATTTTCATCACGTATGTCAACAAATGGTGGGAGATAGAAGAGTTTGTGACTCTTTGCATATTCATGTGTGCACCCCATAGCAATAATGCAGTTGGGTGATATGGCACCACGTTACGATGTTCATGGCTTGGGTGGAAATACAACCACTTCAAAGTTTGTGGGTGCAATTTAGCCTACGTCAGCGAATGCGTTTCATATGTGCAGTAGTAGATGGTGCATCCAATACCTTCACAATGTGGTTGCACCAACTCATTCTATCTAAACAAACCCACATTTGTAGGGAATCTTGCAAGATATAGGCTCATGGTTCTTCATGCAAATATGGTTTCCGGAATATATGTGGCTATCTCATTTGAGACTCGTTGCACATCGTCTTTATTATGCACCCAAAGAATGATATATGCATGTAGAGAACCCTTGTTTTGTATCTCATACTTGATCAGGTGATGTTCTACATAGCTAAAAAGTTTATTTCCTTCAAGAATGTTTGCATTCAAGAAATTGTGAAGCTATGTGTGAAATAGCAAAGTGCACTTAACTGGGCAATCTTCCAAGTGAAAACTGGGTTGAATTCATGAACTATGTTCTCGATTAATGTCTTGCCACTTTGTTTTAGACACCTCGTTTACTGTGAATGTCACATGTCCACCATGGCAATCAAGTCTTTTAAGTTTTTCCGGTGCCAAGATGGTGTGCCTGGTAAAGATGTTGGTAAGTTGTAACGCATGATGTTCCTTATAGTGTCTTCATCACTTGCTATCTTATTCAATCTCTTGTATGTATCAATGTTGCATTGTAACAACGTGTTGTTTGAACTGTTTGCAAATCAATATTGATTGCTTCAGTTGATACATCATTAGTAGGTAGGGCTTGTATAATGTGAAGACCAAGAACAGTGTTTCAGTCCTCATTCTAATATAGTCACTGAAACGGACTTCTCCTTTGTAGTTCCCATGTCCAAAGTGGAAAAGAGAAGGGAAAGCAGTAGTTTCAACAGTGATATCAGCAAATTCAGAACGGGTGTAAGGCAAACCATTATATTTAAATATTGTAGTGCACTCTGCTAGTGTTGCAGCATCATGCAATTGTATCAAAGCAAACTCGTGTTTGTCAGATATACAGAACGCTCTTCATTTTGAAGGCTCCACTAAATTTTGCAGCAATGATAGTTCACTATGCGTCTTCACTTATGTCATTAGCTGAAACGGGTCATCTTGCTCATGGTTCTTGATGGTGTTGATTATAGCCTCTCGCAAAAGTCCACATATGCCCAACCTTGTGTGAGGACATTCTGCGAGCGAGTGTCTTGTACTTATTTATAATAGGATTGTTTACTATATTGTATGCAAGTATGCTTGCAACTGGTCCGGAGGCTAGGTCTTTTGATATGTGAGCCCCATTAAAATCAACAACCAAGAGATTAGGGGCTTGTCTAGTATAGATCTTCTCCCTAGAATGCCTCTTACGATGGCATTTTCTATGGAAGTGACGCTCATTGACACATCTATGATGCTAAGAAGTTGGGTATGTAGCTGATTGTCTGTTAGCAGCCAACGAATGTAATCTGGAAATAGGGGCACTATACTTGCATGGTCATATTCTTTTTGCAGTTATAGCAAGCACAACAAACGTGCTTTAACACTGTATTTGTCTGCAGCATCCAGTAACATTGCACTTGCTAGTTTCACATTAGTCGTGTAAATTTCACATTCAATACGATGCTGCCTTGTCAGAAATGAGCACACACCACATCCATGACATAGTGCAATTTTTTTTGCAACAATATCACACTCAGATCGCCATTGCTCATATAGCATCTCTACGTTATACCGTGTGGACGCATTTGGTATTAGCAATTCTGCTTCTCCCATTGGTCCTTTGCTTTGAGGGCATGACACTTAAGCATATCCAAGATAGTGAGGTTTGCAATCTCACTTTGTCCATGTGCTTGAGGATGATAAGCCGAAGAGAAATTTAGCTTTGTCCCCATATTGTCGAAAAGAGCTCTCCAAAAGAAACTAGTAGTCCAACGATCTCTATCTTCCACAATGGATTTAGGTAGTCCATGGTGCTTGAAAATCTGCTGAATAAACAATCTTGCCATATGCTCTATGCTCTATGTGGATAGTCTTCTTTATTGGAATAAAGTGGGCTTGCTTATACTAAATCTATCAATAATCCAATGAGTGGGGGGCCATGGGGCCATTTTATATGGCCCCACATGAGCAGTCAGTCACCAGCAGAGTAAGGACAGCCGACAGCCTACTGAATCGTCCATATTCCATCATTTCCAAATCTTGACTTTGGCAATCCAAAGATAAAACCCATAGCAATGCTCTCCCATGGAACATTGGGAATTGCAAGGGTTGCAATAATCTTACGCGGTTGTCAATCAAACTTGACCTTAGACAAACCAAACATTCTCGAATATATTGCTCAATGTCCTTTCTCATGTTAGGCCAATAAAAATAACTCTCCAAATCCTGAGTTGTCGTCAAGATGCCTCGATGTCCCATGTAAGATGGAGCATGGCATTACTTTTGGCCTCAACTCTTTAGTCATACTACATAACCGGACTTGCATCATAAGGAATCCTTCCTTGATGACATAGGAGGTCACCAAGTCTCCATTCAGCAATATGTTCCGAGTATCTTTGAAATCCTCATCTGTAGCATAAAGCTCTTTCATCGCAATGAAATCCATATGATATCCCATAGAGACTGCATGGATCATGGGTCTCCGAGATAAAGCATATGCTACTTTGTTGTCCTTACCATGGGTATGCATAATTTTGAAATGAAATTGGGCAAAATAACTAGCCCATCTTATGTGCTTTTTGGATATCTTAGGTTGAGACATGATGTTACGATTGTGATTGACTAACTCTCTTAATCTCTCTCTAATTACTTCTTAATCCCTCATTAACTATAAAGACACCTATGAAGGGTCACACCCTTGCACACAGGTCACTATCAAAGGACATGCCTATTCATTAAAGACACACCCCTTCACAGGGATGTGCCTCTTCAATTGTACCTTTTCAGCCTCTATTTAAGAAAGGCCCTTGTCTCAATGCAATCATTCAGTCTTTTCTTGCAACGTTTGTCTTATGTTTATTAATCAAGTCTTTAATCATGTTAATTAAGCTATAAAAGCTTTACAGTGGTATTAGAGCAAACTTTTTTATGCCCTGTGACATGTCCAAACCCAAACCCTAACCCTAAAATCAGTCCTAACCCTTACCCTAAAATCAATCAGCCCAAACCCTAAAATTGGGTGTAGTAGGTATTGAATGGAAGAGTAGGAGAGAATGCCCCATTAAATTTAGCCCCAAACTCCCAATTTTTTGTGATTAATACTCGGCCAGCCATATGCAAAAAATTCTTGAACAGAGGCAAGACATCATGCAACCTATCAATAAGGGAGCTTACCCCTTCATGGAAAGGCACCCCTCCTACCCCTCCATCGAGTAGCCACACCCCTTCGTGGGTTCGCTCTAGCTGGCTCCCTGTTTGAGAGTCACACGACAAGTAGATATTTTTTAATTTAAAAAAAAACACAACACAAACAAAAAACGTTAACGGCCTAAGGTGTAAACTGCCACACATACAAAAAAAAACCCATCGCTGAGCCACAACTAATGGGTGCCACCTGTTTGTGCCTCTTTCCGCGTGCGCCAGTGCCTGTAGGCACCTCCTCCTTGACGGTTCTAGCCCGCTAAAGCCCTTCACCTTGAGCGTGCTTCTTGCTATCTACACTCTTTGCTTGGACCAGCCGCTCCCCTTTGAAGACTCTCGTATGATTGACGGCAATCTTCTCCCTGGTGCTTCTCCTACACCAGCAACATCATTTATGGCAACATTTTCTAGGTGTGATTTTTTCATTTTCTTGGGCATTAAAATCTCACATAATGTGGCGCATTAGAATATCAGAAACCCCTCACTTCATTCTTTTGCGTGCTCCAATATCACTTTTTATACGGGTTTAAGAGCACCTCCCAGATCACGTGGACTCACATTACCCTCTTCTCCGACAGCTTATGGTAGAGGAAACCTATGAATTCAGTTATTTACAGGATACACCCTCACAGTCCATAGTGCCCTCTCCTACCCGTGTTTCTCCACCGGTCTCTGCCCTTGTTCCAGTGAATGTGTCTCCCTCTTTACAACCCACTCATTATCGTGTTCAGATAGCCACACCGACTTCTAACCTCCAAGAGTTCAATGTGTGGGTGATCCATGTTCGTACTTTCGCACATGATCTGGATCATTACTGTTTTATTCTTGGGCGTCATCCTTATCTGGGCGCTATCCTTCCTGAGTGCATTATCATTTTTCATGAATATTGCACCTATTCTGAGAACATTTATCCATCTTTGTTCACGGTGCACCCTTCTACACCAGATTATACACCTTTGACACCAGCAACAGCTGCCCCTACCCCTATACCTTCTTCTTTAGTAGCAGACTCTCATGCGAGTCCAGTCTCAGAGGATCGCCTTCATTATACTGGATGGTCCATAGCCGCTTCACCATCACGTAGCCTCTCCTCACTGGATTTACAAATGCCGCACCCTGCAGTCGATGGTTCTTACTAGAGCCCAGCGGCGTCATCAGCAACAAAAACCCCCAGAGCCTCGTCACCCTGCAGCCTCTACATAAGCATCTTCTCTCATGGCAAAACCTATTGACACACCGGCTCCTCCAGAATGGCAGCAAGCTTTGTAGCAACTTCAGCAGAAGTTCCAACAACAACTTGAGGAGTCCATGGCATCCTTGGCTTCACAGATCCAGCAGCTCCACACGGACCACCACTCCCACACAAGTTTAGTACCAGCAGCAGATGCTTCAGCACAGTACCAGTAGACGAAGATGTCATTCCTTCCGAGGTAGAAGGCGACGACCTTAAAACTTTGTATCGTCTTTTACAAGCCAGTAAAACAAAGAAATTGGAAATTAAACCCCCTGAATCTTATGGTGGTCAGTGCAATAAGCGCATCTTAGACCAATGGCTCTACAAACTGCAGTTATACTTTGAAACCATGACCCTTTCTGATTCCAAAAAGGTGATTTTTGTGGTATCCCTCCTCAAAGACACTGCTTTATTGTTGTGATGGCAACGACGACAGCACGCCAAAAAATCGGTTATAACATGGGAAAAATTCAAGCGGGTTCTCTGTAAGCAGTTCATACTTGCCAATGCGGATTTCCAAGCCCGTACTCGCTTACACCATTTGGACCAAAATGGTTCCTTGGCCTCTTATATCTCCCAGTTCACAATTTGATATTGGAGATTGACTCCTTGTCCCCAGTCGGCGGATGAACTCCATGCCTTCGTTGAAAGTCTTAACCCCACATTGCATGCCGATGTTCAGAAATATAATCCTGTCGATCTTGCCGATGTTCAAAAATATAATCCTGTCGATCTTGCCGATGCCATATGTTACGTCGGGCGCGTTGCAAACATTAATTCTCGAAATTCGGCCCCTTCCAGTCGAGTTAATGCCTTTCAGAAAGCCAATGGGTCTCATATGAACCGAGATAATCGAAGAGAATCTTCTGGCACTTCTACCTCTCGGCCTAATCCCCAATGGAATAATTCTCAACAACCTCGCCGACCGGAAGGATTGTCCTCTTTTCAGTCCAAAGTCCTCAGTCCTTTCAACCATGCAATTCAGATCGTGGACGGGACCAAGGACGTGACCAATCTCGCAATCCTCGTCCTTCCACTGTCCCTTCTGCACGAGATCAACAAAAGATAGGATTGTGCACAATTTACAATGGACCTCATCGTTGGTTTGAGTGCCCCAAAAGACCAACCCATCGACAAAATTCTAATGTTGAATCCTCCACTTCCGAGGAGAAACCCCCAGTTGTTGACAAAGAAAGCGTGCGGTTAATAACCATGCTATTGCACATGCTTCGGTGATCATCGCTACCGCCACAGCTCAATCTGCCTCTTCATCGTTACCCCAGCAGTCCAGGTTTTGGTTCTTCAAGGTTCTATTTCCAATCATCCCATTCATGTGCTCATAGAATAATTTTGTGGGAACCACCTTAACCCAGAGATAGAAGATTCGGACTTCTCAAAGTGCTGTTATTTATGAAGTAGAGCTTGCCGATGGTTCCACATCCTTGTGTAACACCATTGCCAAACACCTCTCCTTTCAAATTCAGCACTATCGTGACAAATTGGATTTCCAAGTCATGTCTTTGGCACATTATGATATGATCCTTGGTTAAGAATGGTTGTACCAATATAATCCCCTCATCAGTTTCCGGAACCATTCCATACAATTTGCTCAAAATGATAAGCTTGTGGCACTTGAAGGCATCGACCCTTTTAGCTCTTCAAGCAAAACGGTGGGTCCACAAGAGTGGTTGTTCCTCAGCACTTTTAATGGTTTTTTCAGCCCCAAAGATCCTCCTGAGGACAGATGATGTACCTCAAGCAACCTTTCTTTGCTCCATACTTGGATCTTTTTCCTTAGGAGCTTCCCGCGGTTCTTCCACCTTGGCGCGTCCAGTTGACCATGCTATTGATCTCCTTCCTGGTAGCGCTCCCCCTACTCGTGCTCCATATCGAGTTTCTTTCACGAAATCTCAAGAGATACAGCGACAACTTACTGAACTTTTGGAGAAAGGACATATTCGACTAAGCAAAAGCCCTTTTGGAGCTCCAGTGCTTAGACGCTTTTTTGGCTGCCACATTGCTGGAGTTGCTTGCTTTTGTGCAAGCTTCTTAGGCTATCCAAGATAAAAAGGTTTATGCCAATATGTATATGGACAAGGTCTATGTAGAGTTTATGAAAGCTTGTAATTATGGGGCCTTCCTATACTCAATGAAAAGGATACCCAGTAATGAGAAAGGTGATTTGATTCGATTGTCCAAGGTAAATCTATGCGCTACTTAAGTGCTAGCCATTTGGATCGTGGAATTCCCATTAGGAGAAGAAAATGACGTTAAAAAATGTGTCAATCCCTCTTGTTTAAGCCCTTTCTCTACTCTCAATCCTCTAAGTTAATCCTTCCCATGGCAATGGTTAATCTAGAGAGCTTGAACCACTTTCCACTCCACTATAGCTCAATCACTCTCTCACTCAAGCAAGCATACACACTCAATCACACTACAAGTAAACACACAAAGCATGCATACCACAAGCAAGCAAGAAGGTAGAAGCACAAGAGAAGAAGAAAGATTTACACAAAAATAAATGATTGAATTATCCCCGTTCACATTATCATTAGTTATATATACACACATGGGCTTTGCTCGAGTGCCCAACTTAAGTGGGTGCCCATTGCTTATCTCTATTCATACATATATGGCTGGGCAATTGCTACATTATTGGGGCCCCTAGCCATACATAATATGAAATGTTATATGTATACACCTTATCAAAAGTTGTATATATACACATGGCCTTTATTCGGTTTACCAACTTAAGTGGGTGCCCATTGCCTATCTCTATTCATACATATAAGCCTTATGGCTTGGCAATTGCTACATTATTGGGGCCGCTGGCCATCCATAATGTGACATGTTAAAAGGCTAGAGGAGAGAATTTCCTAATGTACAGAAGGTGTCAACAATCCCTCCCATGAAGCCCATCCTACTTCCCTTATGTTCCCTTTGCTTTGCTTAGCCATTCCCCAACTATGTAGATCCAAGGTTTATTACCTTCCAAGTGGATGATCAATTTTAAACTAGACTCTAGCCTTTTGACCATATGCTTAACAGTCCCACTTGCATCTAGAGTTTCTCATTTGATGACAAGAAATAGAGTACCATCTCCTTTTGTTATCCAAAGTGCATACAAAGACGATGAAAATTTAGGCCATGGGCTCCTTCCAAACACACTTGACGCTATGAGTACATGCTTTACAAGGTAATTATTCTTGCAAGTGTTAGTAGAAATCTCAAAAAAGAATAATCAAGCCTTTGCTTGTTAGTGATATCAACTATGAAGCATCCTACTAATTGTATTACCTATCATGCACTAATTCATTTAAACCTGCAGTTTTTGCTCCATTCCCCTAGCTTTTCTCTATATAAGATTGACATTTTTTTGGGAGGACCTTGTCGTAATAATTATAGTCAAAGGTTGTGACCCTCCCCCATTTTTAGACCCTTACCCCATACCTTTCTCTTCTTTGAGGCTCATTTCCCATTTTCTATATAAAATATACATATGTTTCTTTTGAAGAGACATATTCATCCACATACAAGCCGCCCACCTTTTGATCACTTTTTAGGCGACATATGAAACATGAGTGAGAATCTTAGAAAAAATTCCCAAGAATGTTCCCTCTAAAAATTTTGATAACTTTGTTTCTAAATTTAGCCAAATTAAAATATATGTTGTTTTGATAGAGCCACAGAGTCCATAAAACTCTTCTACCAATCCCAATATAGTGTGTCCATATTATTGGTCTCTATTCCCTCAAGGTTGGGTATCCTTGAGGGAACATATGTAAAGGGTGCGTCTAGGGAGCGAGCACAAGTGAGAGAGCATCCAGCATCATTTTATTGTGTATGTGGTATGTGGGGAGCAGAAAGGCACTTACTAGGTGGTTGATGATAGGAAGGTTCAAAAATCCATAAATATGCCCAAGATTTGACCATAACCATCAAATTTAAAAGGGTGTAGACAATGCGAAACATAATTAGACAAAAGATGTGTACAGTGTGAAACAAAAAGGGTGTAGACAATGCGAAACATAATTAGACAAAAGCTGTGTACAATGTGAAACATAACTTGACAAAGCTGTGTACAATGTGAAACTTAACTTGACAAAGACAGTATACAACATGGAGACAAAAGTCACAGTCACTATGTATTAGGTTGCTGATTGACAGACTGCATAGCCTTCGTAAGCATGTCTTTCAAGATATGTTGAGCTATTCTAGGCTAGTGGATGTGCATGCTATTGTTCACATCTTGCCCAAGAACCATAAAAAACACATAGCATATATGCTTGCATGGTAGATACTTGTTCTTTCCACAAACTTGAGGCAAAAATATGATGGTTGTCCTTGGATGAATACATCGAAAGGTGGACCATTTTTGTCCTCATCTGCCAGAGAGAAGAGTTCTTTAGCACCTTCTTTGTACACATGTTGGTGGCGAACAACTCTTGCCTTCAACTTCAATGCTGCTTGTATTTGTTCATATGCTACCTTTAAAATACCCCTGCAATAAGGTTGTTTCCTACCAGTAGCCTCTTCAACATTCGTCAGTGTGGCAATTGAGTGTATCTCGCTTTTGTCTAGTCTCTTGAACTCTTCCAAATTCATGCCAATGTCAAAGCCCACCTTCACTAGACCTATTGCTTCCCTAGTAGATAAAGTGCTGCCCAACATTATCGGCCATATTGGAGGGACATTTATAGGTTTATATAATATCTCCTTGCATGGATTGTATGTGTGACGCACATCGGTGTTGCCAAAAAAACACATCTTCTCTCTCCTCCACTGCCCTAGCTACTAGCAATCACTTGAGAAACATGGGATCACATCTCCAGCACATCTCCAGCTTAAAGGAGCATCACATCTCCAGCACATCTCCAGCACATCTCCAGCTTAAAGGAGCATCACACTTCCTTCTAGGCAACCAATGCTGGCATTTTACTCTACCACCACTGGTACTCGTCTCATAGCCGATTTGGTGTCAGTAGTATCCCCCTTATCTTTCTCCGCTGCCCTCTACTCTGTGCATCAACACGATCAACAATGACAGATACATAATCAGGTATGTGGCTATAATTTGTAGCATTCTCTGTGTTCCCCTGGTTTAGAGGCCTCTTTGCTCTCATCGTCTTCTTCTCTCCTTTGAATTTCATTCGATCACCAAACATGGGCATTCCCATAATAGCATCACCCATCACCCGAGAGGTTGCACCAGGGGAAGGGGTTATTTTTTGATGTGACATGGTCTTATCCATGAGCACTTCAAATCGAGGCCACTTCCAATGTACTAGTTGTCAAGCACTTTGCAGGATTGCATTTATCAGGTTAGTGATGCATGCATCATATAAGGATATCTTGTGCTTATATCCCTCTCTAGCGCAAGCCAGCTCCCGTGTTTGGATTCAGCTAGGTTTGTCTATGGCACAATTGCATTTGCCTTTGGGTCCCCACCTTGAACGATAAAGTGTCCTTAGTGCCCTACACGATAGTGCCACCAGCTTAGCCAATTATCAAGCTTGGGAAGGCTGCAATCTGCCACCTTACCAGTGGCCCACCAAGCACGGATTTTTTTGAAATTTAACCAATGCATCTTCAACAGTAGCACATGTTCTCCATTCTTCACACATTTTGATGTGGCTTTCACGATGACGTGAGAAAATATACTTCTTTGTGTGACTATTGAGGCTATCTCGCCAATGAAAAAGGCATGACCTCTCCCTATCCGACATTGCCTCTCCATTGTTGAACACCCGCCGTATGGCATTCCAATTGGTAGCTGCCTCATCAGCTCTATAAAAACACAAAAATAGCTTGGTTGCCTGTGTGCTCAACCATTACAACATTTAGTTTTATCCCAAAACATTGCTTGGGCAACCTCATCCTCCTCCTAAAACTCTGCCCATTCTATTGTCAGTAATTATTGTAAATTGCCCACAAAGAACATAAAAATTTTATTGGGCACACAAGTTAGAGAGCTAATCACACACAAGGGAAGGTGATGGATACTTACTACGAGTCATACACATGTGCAGCCATCGTGTGCCATCCATCTATTTGATGAATGTGATAAAAACACACCCATGCATCCTTGAGGTCTCCAGTCTTATCAGTGTCCATGCATTGAACGATATCAACTCTTGAACTGGGCCTTGAGGTGGACATTTAAAAAATGTAGCTACGTTTCGACTCGTACTTTGATTGAAGAGGAAATCGGCTCTCATGGAAGAAGTCGAAATGGCACTTCCGCTTTAATTCTAAGATAGCTTCAAGCCCATTCCCGACAAGTCAGCCGCCCTTCCTACTATTTATTACCATTTGCTTCAACCTGAAACGCAGTTTTACATCAGATCGATAGTGAATGTAGCAGGGGAATTTATAATCCATATAATGAATCCTTACTTGTCTAGTTGAGAAGGCCTCCCAATTCGTCTGCCATCTCTACAAACTCCAGCTCTGACATATGGTCCATTTGCACAAAGATCTTGGCGTTGCGAGGGCCACTCTGCACATTCCCCATTGAACCTGGTGGGAGTGGAAGCCGCGATGTATAAACAAGCATGTATGTGTTGATTGTCTGGGCATGAAATAGTGAGCACTTGCAGAGCATGTATCTGTGCATATAGGTACATGCTTGTAGAAAAAACAATTTAGCTCCCCCCATAACTACCCATTGCTAGAGATCCTTGAGGTGGTGCCTTTATCAATTGTCCTTTCTAGTAAAACTTATTTGGCCTAGAGGAGCGTAGCAAGAACACACACGTCTCGTTCATGCACTGAAAAGTGCCACCACAAACTTTCTCAATATAAAGGACTTGTTTGACTTGGTCTGTGTTTGAGGCTTTGTCCACACAATTCCTTCATATTTTTGCTCCATCCCTGTATATTTTATTCCATTCGTAAGCTCAAAAATGCAATTTTTGTTGTATTCTTTGGGGAGGAACTCTAGCTTGCCCTTGTATTCACAGTCTCTCACAAAAGTGTGTAGCACATTGTTGGGTGGAAGGACCCTTATGATTTGGAATGCAGACACCGATCTTGGAAACGACGGATCCATGTTAATATCAATGACATCTTGGTTAAAGAACTTGCAAGCGGTCTACATCTCTTCATCTTCTATTGCAATGTTTAGTACCCCATCCATAGCACGGGACCATGGTTTAGCAATAGCATGGTTGAGGATTAACACAATTTAAAAAACTTACATGGGTGATGCTGCACTCCTCGAAGCCTTTGACGTTGACCCTATGTTTTATTGGCCTACTGTATCAACCTCGTCACCACGTGCTAGTAGGCAAAAGTTGGACAGACTTTGTTCAAGAGCAAAGTACTTGTCCCCCTTTATTTCGAGCAGTGTGGTTGTGGGACCCAGTACGTCAAAACTATCTTGCATTTTCAAAAGAGCTTCTGCAATGATGTTTGAGAAGACACCTAAGATAGGTTGCAATGACTTTTGCGAAGCCCTTGGTCGCCCCCCTAGGAAAGGAACCTCCAAGAAAGCACCTCGAGTCTCACCCAAAAAAATGATTGCATTGATCATGTCCTTGTGCAGAAAAGTTGGTTTAGAATTAATATGCTTGAACATAAATTAAATATGCTTGAACATTTCAATGATAATTATAAGATCCTCACACATTTGGGATAGCGTGAACATAAATTAAATATAGAATAAATTAAACGCTGACAATTCTTGCAATGCCATGTAACTTATTCTTAATGAAAGCTAAAAGCAAATGTCAAATTTAATTTTTTAATCTATATCACTCATAGGTCGCTTGGTGAGAGAGATTTGGGAAGGCGTCGCTTCTCTCTTTTTGCTCTCTTCCGATCATCATCGAAGTTGAGGTCTGATGATGATGAAGAAGAAGAAGACATGAACAAGAGCCGAAATGCATAAAAGGAAGGATGATTGACAATGTTTACGACAATAGGTGCTTTATATAGAAATGAGTCCATGTTCTTCTTGTGAAAATGATGCATGTAGTGTGCCCAAGGATCACTATATAATCTTTAGGATAGACAGATGTAAGAATATTTAAGACTTCATTAATGGGTTTCTTTGTAAATATTAATCTAGATTTTGATAAGATTTTGCAAGAGTGGGTAAGAGTACATTAATGAGTCCTTGAAAATGGGTGGAATAAGTTATCCTTTCTAGATTTGTTTGTGATATTTAGGACGAGTGATGAGTCCTCGAACATTGGGTGGAATAAGTTGTCCTTTCTAGATTTGTTGTGATATTTAGGACGAGTGATGAGTCCTTGAACATTGAATTTGTGCAAATTAAACAAATGATATCCTACATTTTTTTGTTTATATTCCCAATGAGAATGAGTGATATAGATTAAAAAAATAATTTTGACATATACTTTTAGCTTTCATGGCATTGCAAGAAATGTCAGCTCTTATGTTAGTTTAATTTATTCTATATTTAATTTATGTTTACTCCCAGACGAGACTCCACTAGGCTACTCATAGTCTACACAAGAGGAGGACGAGTTTGAAGATGAAGAGGAGGAGGAGGAAGTATAGCCGCTCATGGTGGCTGATGATGAGATGACCTTACCTCTGGTGATGATCCCGATAACCCCGGCACCCCCAAAGACTCCCCACCACCATGAGATGATAATGGTGCGGAGGCAAATGCTAAGGAAGATGAAGACATGGGCGACATTGATTATAATAGTGATTAGGAGTGTGTAACAGCTACTCTAAGTGCAACTTCTTTTCCACTATGTTATCCAAGCAATAAAAATCACTTCTGTTTCTCCGTTTTGAGTATTCTTGTTTGTGTGCTTAAAGTACAAGTATGCCATTGTTGAACTACAAATATAAATAAGGTCCAGTGTTCACAGATTTGAAAATTTTGTTGTGTAAATTTCCTGGCTAAGATTTGGAAATCTCGATTATCGTTATATATGGCTTTTAATTTTCAAGGTTGAAAATGGGATAGTTTAGTTATAAATCTTGACAATTTGTACAAATTCTTGTGTGAATCACCACTTAAAATCAAGGGTCAACTTATAAAAGGGGGTCGACTTATTATTCAGTTTTTCCTCTTTAGGAATTTTCCATGTCTACTTACAAGGTCCTCAATGGCTTTATTAGGGTGTATTATTTGACTTTTGTTTTTAAGGCGACTTGTCCTGATTCTTGATTCTTGAATGCGAGCTTTTCCCCCCATGAAGTCCCCAGTAGGGAAGTGGTCTTCATTCTGTAAGCAATTGACTCCACGCAAACGGAAGGTATGTCTCTCTCTCCTTGGCTCTACGTCAGTAAGTTTCTCGTATATGCGATTACAAATTTTGGCTCCTAAGAATGCCATGGATAGTTTGCATTTTTTCAACTTTATCATTTTTGAGCTAATTCAACATAGCAAGGTCTTGCTGTATACCTCGCATAGACCTATAGGATGTTGTACAAAAAGATGTACAAGCCTCTAAAAAATAGCAACATAGGGCTGATTCAGGGAGGCATCGTTGGTTCACGCTAAGCGTGAAAGAAAAATGTCTACCCCAAATCGCTCGTCGCAACCCTTGCCGTCCCCAAGGTCGCATCCCTTGGAGTTTCCAAAGTCTCCCTCCTCACAAGCTGACTATAAGTTGGCCTCTTTCTTTCACGTTGAGCATCGGCCTATGAGGAGAAATATAGGTTGGTATCTTTCTTTCACGCTAAGTGTGAAAGAAAGATGTCTCCCTTGTAGTCGGCCCCAATGGCCAAATTTGGAGCAAGCTGATCCTAAAATCATAATGTAGGAATAGTTCCATCCTTTCATGCTGAGCACAAAACAAAGACGTCTTGCAAAAAAATTTACAGACTCTTCGTTCATTGAAAGTTTAAATCCTATTTTGGCACAAAAATGGTAGATACGTGCTATTTTGAAAGAGCATCTTTCTATTGCATTGAGCGTTAAAGAGATATGCTATCCTGTTGGCTACCAAAAATCAAGAGATAAAACTGGTTTTAAAACAACGTTTCTCAAATCTAGATATGGGGTTTTCCTTGGCCATAAAATCTAGAAGGTGTACATAAGGGATATAGAAGAAAGCCCACTAGAAATCAAGAGATCTAGATTGAGAGGAAACCCACCAAAAATCAGGAATTAAAAAAATGCGCTTCTAGCTATTGCATGCACAATAAAGAAGATAATTTTTGAGTTTGAGACTTACATTTTGATGCATACAATGTAGATGATTCAAATCCCCTTGCACTCTGTGTGAGATTCGTTGTTTTGAAAAATGAAGGGAGAGATGGAGAGTGTGTTCAATAGGATTGAATTCGGTGGGTGCCACTTGGTGGCCATCCGCCGACTTCATTCATTTGGGAGATGGCCGATATTAAATTTGTGAATTTAGGGATGTTCTTTTTCCAAAAACTAAAAGTCTTTTCTTTGGCGATTGGCGGTAGCTGCTAACCTCAAAGCTAGAAGCGGCTGATGTTTTTTTTCCAAATACTAGGGATGTACAACAACATACCATCACTGCAGAAAAGTGTCATAGTGAGGGAACATTCTTCTGTGTTTATTTTATCCATTTATGAATGAATGCACAACGATATTATCTTGAACATGAAAGTGACGAAACCATTGTCGAAAATGAGCCTTGCATTTGGAAGCAATATTGACAACAAATCCTCTAGATATCCACTCCCAATCTTTGCTCCCAGTCTTTAAGTGTGTGAAATGGAGGGAGAATCTCAGCTTGTTCCAAGACATAAAAAACGTAAAATTGTTGTTCAGGTTAAAAATCGTGGAACCACAAGTGAGGAGAGACCCGTAACATTAAATCTAGCTCGAAGGGGTCTTTTTGAGGAGCCTGGAAATGTGATTTTAGAAAGAGATGAAGAAGAGGCCGATCATGCTGAGACTACTTGTGTTGCAGCCCATGGGATGGGACCTGTGGAGGTGGAGGGAGATATTGACTTTAGCCTGTATGAGGATGATACCGGCCATGAGTCCACTCATGAGAGGAGGAGAATGAAGGGTAGGAGTTGGAGGATGTTGTGGAGAGGGAGGAGAGCCTTGAAAGGGAAGGCATAGATGAAACATAAAGCACCAAAAAGAGGGCACAAAGGAAAAATAATAATAGGTTAGAAAAACAGAGATTTTTGTGAAGATGATGAGAACTAGAAGCCCACAGGGATTCCTTTCAAGGATAAAAGTTGATTTCACCACCGATCCCCCATTGATACCTCTCTGTAGGATGGTGCCCACAGAGGCATTTAGAAAGCTCAGCCAAAACACTGAGATAATAATTTCTTGGTTATTCAACAAGATGGGTGGGTACATGCCGAGTAGAGGATCCTTTATTGTGTCCATGATTGACCTAGAAGTGGAGGAGACACCTGTCACAAAGGCTCATATTTAGTCTTGCGGATGCTTGGAGGGACATGACCAGTTTGAGGTGCTCCTACTTATTGACAATGAATGGGGCCCATTCTTGCATGGAAAGATGGTGCATGTCTTGGATGGCAACATCAAATGGAAGGCCTTCATGTAGTGCATCAAGCAAGTTATTATTCAATTGTATAATTTCAAAGTTTTGGAATTCTTTTGTAACAATGGTTGGTCTTTTGTCTTTTGGTATATTAAAGCGGATCTAACTACCATTTTGTTGCACATGTTGAAGATCATCCTACGGACATATCTTGGAATTTCTATGTGAAATGTGAGTTTGTCTCTTTCAACAAAGGTGATGTCGCAGAGTTGCTATTCTGTCTGACAAGACTGAATAAGTAAGAATGTGTGCTTATCCATGATATTTCTAATTTCTTTTTCTTTCTTCATTGCGTTATACATGTTGACTATTCCATATGAATATTCAAGGTCAATGAGTTTGGCTACGTATACAGAGCACATTCGGAGACATGGTGTTCCAATTGAGGTATCTTGGTGAGTCGGACTTAACCACTTTGTTGGCGGAGGTTGATGACGACGACCGTGCATTTATTGAGGAGGAGCTCACTTGCAAACGTCAATATGCATGGGAAAAAGGGGTACTACAAAATCCCAATTCAAATCTCGACGCAGCTTGTTTTCAGAGATGAGATAGAGCAGTGCATTAAGGAGAAAGCAAAGGACATGGATGATGCCGGTCGTTGGAAGGTTATAGAATAGGTGGAGGTTTTATAGTGAAACAAGGCACACAAAATGATGCGCCTGCCTGACCCACACAATGGAGAGGCTTACTCGTGAGCTTTGCTCTCCCTACCATGGCATGAACCATCCAAGCACATAGCCATAGAGGAGAAGCTATACCTTATTGGCATGGCATGTGTGAAGGATACAAAAAAATCATATTTGGTTGGGATGCTAAACAATGAGTAGTCCAATGTTTGTGCCCTAGAGCAATGGCTAAAGAAAACTTGATCTCAGAATTGTCATTCCCTAAATTCTATACAGCTTTGCTTAAAAGCCTTGAACCAAAAACCCTGAGAGAGGATGAGACCCCTCGTAAACCAATCATCCTTAATGCCTCAGAAAACTTGATCTCAGAATTGTCATTCCCTAAATTCTATACAGCTTTGCTTAAAAGCCTTGAACCAAAAACCCTGAGAGAGGATGAGACCCCTCGTAAACCAAAAACCCTGAGAGCCTTCGTAAACCAAAAACCCTGAGAGCCCTCGTAAACCAAAAACCCTGAGAGTCCTCGTAAACCAAAAACCCTGAGAGAGGATGAGACCCCTCGTAAACCAAAAAACCTGAGAGAGGATGAGACCCCTCGTAAACCAATCATCCTTAATGCCTCTCCAAGTGATGGGCAAAATGTCGTGTTCAACGTACATCCCAACACCCATTGTGCACGTACAAGGTTCCTATTTTTCTATACTGCATATATTGCAAGGCTTTGGGTCATGACACATCTCAATGTCCTTATTCATTTATAATTAACTCAAAACCTCCATCTCCCGTGCACTAAAAAGAAATAATCCAAAGGGTAGAAATTGCTCAAAAAGTAGTTAAGCAAACACTTCAGTGTTTCTATTGTCGTGGAATGCACAACGTGGCATATTGCACAGTTTGAATTACTTCCATGCCCACAATCACTGACACCTTGTAACCCCTATATGAAGGATGTGTCATCGATCACATATTCCAAGATTGCCTAAGGCGAGTTGCTTCATTGCAACCTGTCTCACAAAATACAACTCTTAACATCTTAAGTGTACAAAACGGGCAATTGTCGATGGTACCCTTGAATGTGCTTACATGCTTACATGCTTACAAGCCAAGGCACGAGATACAATAAAAAAGAATGCAAAAGAAAACACTTCGAAATGGATAGAAGAACATGCTTTAAAGCAGAAACCAAAAGAAAAAGCAAAACCTTCTAAATCCAAGAAAAACAAGGGGCAATAAACTATCGACACCAAGGTTGAATTAAATGACAAGGAAGAAGAGCATGTGGAGGACGTAAGCCCAAAAGAGCCGAAAGCTACACATGATGTAGAGGCATCCACCTCAAAGGCTACTCAAACCATAAAACTCACGTGTGACAAGCTCAAAAGAAAGTTCGTTCTCGTCACATGGGCAAACATAATGAAAACTTGACGATCCAAAGAAATTCAGAAGATGAAACAAGTTTTAGTACGTCACTTAGTGAGAATGAACCAAGTTCTGAATCTTCACTCAGTGCACTTCCCAGACCAATCCAGAAACTAGAACCCGTCCAACCACCCCAAATTGAAAATCATGATCACATGACATATGTGGAATGCAAAAAGCAAGCTCAGGAGAGCATGCTTAGCATGGTTAAGTGTCATATGGGATCACTGGTTGTGATTGAACCTCATAAAGCCAATCCTAAAACAACAACCAAAATACAAGAACCTGAGGAGTATCGCTTTCACTTTCAAGAGGAAGACGTACTCTCTATAAAAGAGTCATTAGAGGTAGATTACACGAATTATGTGGTGCCTAAGAAGGAGCGCTCTGCCCCGTGTCCGTGCGCCGAGTGTGCGGAGTCGGAGCACAAACTTGTGAATCCTCACAATCCTGTTCTATGTAGCTCTTGATGTCTTGGTATAACTCATGTTTAGCCTTGAAAGATGCAAGTGATGACGCTATGATGGCTTCACCATAAGAGAGAGCAGTCCTCTAAAGGATTTGAGAGAGTTCTTTAATTTCGTAAGGGATTCATCGAATTTCTCACGTGCTTTTCCAGGTTACTTTAATTAGCTACGCTACTCAAACAATCGATGGAAGTGTGGAATTTCGATTCCATGTTACCTTAGATTTCCTTGAGCATGATCTCATCCTTGGTGGAACTTGGATATGTGACTCATTGTTTTCAATTGATGAATCCATGCAAACAGTCACCTTGAACACTCCTGCAAGTATTGTGTAATTGCTCTTTATGGGAGGAAGACACCTTGGAAAAGCTGGACCTTCCAACCTACCTTACTCGGAATATCACAAGAATTATGGTTGGATTTGAACTTTTCAATAAAATCACCACAATCCAAGCACAGCTTTATCCAACATGAGAGTAGAATCTCATGACCCTCAAGTTATGGGATTTGTTGGGTCAACACTCATAGCTCATCCCGAAAGAATTCCATTTACATAATACTTGAACATGCCATGTTTGGGGTACTTTGAACATACAATGTATATTGAAACTAACCCCCTTACTTGCAAGTTTTTTGTGATTATGTATTGGAAGCATATTTGATCTTGGGATATAAATGAACTATTGCTGTCCAAGCACCACTGTGCTTTGCTAGCGATAGGGTCATCATGATGGTCAATGACATAGAGTTGACAATACCATACTTCCTGGAAGAGGATCCAACCCTAATGGATTTTTACGATGGTGAATGTAAAAAGTTACAAGCCTCTTCCACGGATGCCCCTCTACACAATGACTTACCATCTACATTAATGACCTACTCTGAAAAAGCATCTACCCTTTCAGCTCCATCCTCACACTAACCAAGTCGAATACCACAACCTCGCAAAATTAGCAGAATCAGCTATTTTTGAAAAAGTTTCCCAAGCGCAACCATCTATCTCTAACAAGGAACTCAAAGGAAAAGCCCTGGAGCCAACTCCTCTTCATCGACAAACCTCATCAAAGGAGATAAAAATATGCTCAAAAGTCTCATCATCGACAGCCACTTCACAAGAGACTCTTGCCTCATCGTCAACAATGCCCATGAGTCTCAAACCTTCAGCCTCAGTGCCAACCAATGTGAAGGAGGGCCCACAACCTTTCACTCCCGCCAAAAAGAAAAATCTACCAAGACAACAAAAATCAAGGTATCTTAATGATATCAAAATGTGGGTGTAGAGGCAGCTACTTATAGCCCAAGGCTACTATGAAGGCACCAATCCAATGTGGGTGCCCCGATCATCAAAGCGTCTTCCTCAACACAACACTTAGAGGCCAATGAAAAAGAAAAGTATTCCATAACACCGTCCACAAAAGCCTATGCGAGTTCCTCAATGAGCTCCAACATCTCAACAAGTGTGGGTACCAAAAAGATTACTGTAAGCACAAGGGTACTTCCAAGGAAATACCAAAGCTTGGATCCCAAGCGCATCAAAAAGTCTCCTAATTTTGTAAAAAGAAAGAAATCTCAGTACCAAAAGCATTAGCCACCAAATAATAATGTTCATCAAAGATGGATGCTTGTGCACGTGCTTCAAGGACAAGGATACTATGATGGTAATCCCATCACATGGTTGCCAAGATTGAACAAAGGAAGGAATGCTTCAACAACACCTTCAAACTCAATAACTTTACCTAAAGTTTGACAAGAATGGAGGTCCAAGCAACACCAAGCAAATCTCTCAACCACTCTTGTGCATTCAGTACCTACACAAGAGCTTGTGTGTTCAATCAACTTCAATGGTAACCAACCAGAAGCCTTACCTACTGCCTTGACAACAATTGAGCCACAAATTTAAGAATCAATACCCACGTCTGCAAAACGGAGACTTATGAGCACATCAAAGGCAAACTCATAATGCTCTTTTCACCCCTTTGGATGTGAAGAATAAGTGCAGAAGCTAGGCGGCAAACATAAGCACCTATTCTCTAAAATAGGGAATAGACACAAGAACTTGTTGCTCGCAAGGTGGTAATAAAAAAAAAAGAAAAAAGAAAAAAGAAAAAAGAACGCAAACACAAGGGAGTCACACATATGGCCTTCAATATCACGCGCAACTCCTATAACGATCTTCAATAGCCAATCCATTTTGTTAAGCTTATGGCTTACTATTCTTTTGGCTAAGTTATTGTAGCAGCTGCTCCATGAGTACATATCCATACTCATGCAATGGAGACATTTACACTAAAGCCTCACCACCATCGACAACTTTCCAGATACATCTCTGTAGTATGGGGGAGCCATGGTGGCAAAAGCCTGATCAATGGTACAACCCATCGCATGGAATATTTCTTCAAATTACAAAACCTCTCCAAATGAAGCTAGAATCTTCACAACACAATGATATCTAATCCTTTGTGAGAAGATATCTATCTAAGCCTTGCAAGTCGACATAATTCTTTCAAGCTTCGCTAATGAGCGGCCACTTCAACAAATAGTAGCAGCTTAATAAGAGTATGTGACTCAATTCTTGTACTTCATATATATCTGCTCATAAGAGCACTTAAATATACATAAAAGCATAAAAAGCACATGGAAAGAAGCATGCAAGAATAGGTCCTCCTAAATAAGATTTGACAAGAATCTTGCCACAAAAAAGACATCATCAAAACCAAATTCTTCAAGGGATGAGTGTCGCTTCAATGAATCAAATAAGGAATAGAGAACACAATCTCGTTCTGATGATTATGTCTACGTTTCTCTGGATCCTTCCTTCTCTTCTCTTTAATTATTAACATCTCTTAGTTTCCCAAATAACCCAAAGCACATGAAACCTTGCTTATGATTACCGAAAACAAAGTGAGCAAAAAAAAACCTCACAAAAATATAAAAATGCAATCACTGGAGAAAAACCTCATTCCTTAATCCATTAGGAATTATCAATAAACCACTAACCTTTTCATTTAGCCTTCTTATTCCTTCCGAAAGGAATAGATACCATTGAATGTCACAACATCAAAGCCATCTACAAGCTTGTCAATTCTCCCCACACAAAGGTCTTCAACGCGATCACGAGGACGTGATCGACATCAGGAAAGGGGAAATTTTAACCTATTCCTAGGGTTAACAAGAGCTACCGCCATTATCTTACATCAAGAAGTTCAAGGTAGATACACAAAAAGGTCATACATTTAAGATATGAAGCAATGGTGTCCAAATCTACAACTTGGATGGTTGCCCGTAATGGTCCTATGGAATACTTTACGATAGTTTTCGCTTCAAGAGCATGTGGTAGTAAGTTAGGATGAAGTCCCAACTGATGTACTTCATGGATATATTATGAGAGTAGTTATTGTAATAGCGTTAGGCCTCTTATGAGGCTAAAGTGCCTGACCAGCCCCACAGTTTAAGTGAGTGTGAACATGAAAATGTATATAAGTGAAAATCTCTCATAATACAAAGAACTCTCCCATTGTGCAAGAGACTTTCTCTTGCTAATTTTTCTCTCTAATGCATTCTAGTGAGTGTGTGTGAGTGAAGTGAGGTAAGAGAAGGGATGAGTACACATAGTGCGACGCGGCGGTGTGACAACGCTCGTGGGGAGACACGGTGGAATTGCTTCTCAAGGAGTTATAGAGCTTGGAGACCTCAAGGGTTACGATCTCGACCATTGGAAAGATCCTCACAAGAGTTGCGGTTCACCAGGTAATCTCTTGTTGGATGTGTTTCAAGGGGAGTTAGGGTGAGCCATAATACCATGTTTATTTTTTAAAGAAGTATATTCTAAGTATATTACATATCCTAGAAGATGAATAATTTACTATGCCAGTTCAAGGGCAAGTAGAATTAGGAACCAAAGGAAGTCTTGGATGCCAATCCTATTAAAAATAAAATATTGAAGGAATATTTAATCAAAAGAAATTCTTCCTAACTAAAGATGCAATATGGGAGAAAGAGGAGGATGTAGTAAGAGATTATCCCTAGGTCATGAGATGAGGACATCTTGGTACTTTAAGTGGGGGAGAATACAAGATTTCTCTTACCAGTAAACAAATTAAATTGAGTATATAAAATATTATAAATGTGTAAATTATTTTAGAAGTTAAATCAACCAGGTTCATATGCTTAAAATAATTAGGAAAACCCGTGTGCACATGCATGTGCACACTTGTAATTAATTTAAATCAAAGAAAAAAATGAAAAAATAAATTACTAAGGACTATTGTGTGTGGGTGTACATTAATGTAATTTATAAGGTAAAGGGTTAGATTCCCTAAAGTTTAAAAACCATGGTTTGGCCAAAAGCTAGGTGGATTTTGGTTAGTAGTAAAAACAAACGGCCCATGGTAATTTGTAGTGGTATGTGGCATGTGGTTCATGGCTCATGTAAAAGAGAAGTTGTGCACTTTATATTAGTTCAAAAGAGATAAAGTGCATACATTTCAAAAGAGCACTTTATCCCCAAAAATCTATGGTTTGTATGGAATACATGAAAGGTCCATATGGCTTGACACCCACTCATCTAGCCAAAGGCTCTCAATCATCCCTTTCATGTATAAATACCCACCCTCCCTCCCACGGGGCTACCTTCTAGTCTAGAGAGTGGTGCCTAAGGTGAAGTGCTAGTTGAATTTTGGCCCTGTTAGTTTTTTCAAAAAGATATATTCCTTCTTGTACGTGAAGAGAGAGAGGAAGAATTCTCTTATTTTTTAAAAGAAAAATCATGAAAAGGGTTTTTGGGAAGGAGGGACCCCTCATTGCATTAGAGAGAGAACATGAAACTTTGCATTTAATTAGTTTTTCTTTGAAGAGAGAGAGAGAGAGAGAGAGAGAGAGAGAGAGAGAGAGAGAGAGAGAGAGGAAAATTCATCCTCCCTAAAAGGTTTAGGGAAGAAGGTTGCACCATGCTAAGGGACCCAAGAGGAGAGGACGAGCCCAAGGAAGAACCGATAGCCAAGGCCAACTAAGGCCAAGCAAGGACCAAGGTGAAATCGGCACTAATCAAGGGCTTAACCAAGGTGAAATTGGTGCCAAGCAAGGGCTTAACCAAGGCCCAAAGTATGAACCAGACTAGTGCAAACAACCAGCCACCAAGGCACAAGGCCAAGCCAACCAATTGGCCTCACAATGACCAACGAGAGCCAATAATGACTGAATGAGGGGAGCAACAAATAGAACACCGACTAGAAAAGTGCGACGTGTGACCACCTCCACCACACGTGGAAAAGAGAAAATGTGAGTCCCCCTCCAACTAGAAGGGATAAGGGGAGGGGACCTTACTCTTAACTCCCCATATGGGATAAAATAAAATAAAGAAGAAGGGAGATCCTAAGGAATTAAATATACAAAACTTATATATATATCCTTTAAAGTTCTTGTTTCTTTTACAAGCCTTAGAAGTGATATATATAGCCTTTAAAGGTCTTGTTTCTTTTATAAACCTTAGACAACATAATCTTTAAACCTTAGTGTTACACATATATATAGTTTAGACCTTTGAGATTTTGGATATGTATATATATCTTGGACTTTAAAAGCCTTCTTCAAAGCTTTGCATATAAACGAAAATTTAGACCTTTGAGATTTTGGATATGTATATATATCTTGGAATTTAAAAGCCTTCTTCAAAGCTTTGCATATAAACGAAAATTTAAGAGCTCCCCCCCCCCCTCTCTCTCTCTCTCTCACACGCACACGCACACGTGCACACACACACACGCACGCACGCACACACACACACACATGTAAACGTTCTTTAATTCTTAAGCCTTACAATTTACAAGTTAAGCTACAATTTTAGTCTCTTTAAACATTATAAAGTCTTAATTTAGACTTAGTCCTAGTGTTAGGTAATTGGACACTTAAGACCCAAGTTTTGGTGTACGTGTACCTAAACCCAATGTTTGAAGCATATAAAATTAAGAGTTAACCTTAGTTTGGAAGAATTTGAGCACATACGTATAAACCTTTGTACACCTAGGTGTATAAGTGAGCAATGCCTCAGGCAACTTAAGCTAAAAATTGTGAAATTGATCCTGCATCCTGGCAAATTTTTAGAAGGCCAAGCATGGATTTAAACCAACCATATAAAGGAGCATACTTTTTTACTCATGTGTACGTGTGCATCGTAAATGTTAGGGTAATTCCTTAAATTTCGAACAAAGCATATGCCTCATGTGTATGTATGTACACCCTAGAGGTTAGGTTAAATCCTTGAATTTCGACTAAGGTATATGTGTCTATAATTTACACGAGCCTTGTGCTTCATACACACACATGTGAAATTTCCCTGGATTAAATAGATATCTAATAAAAAAATTTGGGATGAATCCCAAAGCTAAATCAGCTTGTAAAATTAAGAAAACCTTGCTAGACTTATGCGGCTAGAGGATTTTTTTAAATCAGAGTTTCGACTAGAGAGCAGGTTATCCAACTTGCAATGGTTTACACAATCTCGATTGCATGTGTGATGCATTGTTTGCCTGAATCATGTCTTTATATTATTTGGACATTCTATTTATTTAGGTTATATTTTTGTGGAAGCTTGTGAAGGTACCACACAAGTTAATGTTGTTCCATTTTGATGACACAGGAAGACGATTGCTCAAGACTTTGACCCATCTTGGTTGGGATATGGGTAACGCTCCTAGCAGGATGGTGGTAGGGACATGAAGCCACTCCCATGTGTATTAGGCAAGATAATGCCTGGCTAATGACAACCGACAGGGGATGTCATCGGCCTTTGTATTTTGACATCCAAGGAACCAGGAACAAAGGAGAATGCTCAAGATTTATATTCCACTGCTAGAAATTGAGTATTCTAGAACTCAAGGGTTGTTGTCCAAGTTGTATCCAAAAGGAGAAACTTTGAGATTAAGTCTTTTGTACAAGAGTCATGGGACTAGCCATCTCATGGAGGCACTGTCTAGTGAAAGATCGTCAGTCATACATGGCTCCTAATGACATCGATTCCTGAAGTGATTGTGCTTTTGGGAGTGGTGAGACAACTAGCAGAAATGGATCCTTTAAATTGGTACACAGGTGTTTGAGTAAGATGTGAGATTTGTGAGGGCTTCTCTAGTTAGCATAGTGGTCTAAGAGTGTTCGGGCTTAGATTTGTTAAGGGGTAAGAGTCCTCATCTCATGATCATAGTCGTGGTGATATTTTTATGATGATGTATCTGGGATGATTCCCAGACTCATGACATTTGTTTTGATTCTTGTATTATTAAACAATTAAATTGCTTCTATTATTATTCAAAAGAATTGCTTATGAGTGGGTGCGTGTGTGAACTCTAAATTTAGTTATTCTATTATTAGAAAGAAATGCTTATTAATAGGTGTGTGTGAACTCTAAATTTAGTTGTGTGTATGTGTAATGAAAAAGAACACTTTGATTTATGGGTGAGTAAGTTCGCACCGGCTCCATAGGTACACTAGCGTAGGGCAAACGACTAGTTCATGGGATTGGACGGGGCTAGGCTAAGGTTTTGGAACTGGTTTATTTTATAAAGGATCAAAAACTAGAAAGTTGGTGGTAAGGTGGATCCAAGAATCTGGGTGCTTTCCAAACTAAAACCCAACTTGCTTTTGATTAAACAAACATTGGAGAAAAATAGGGTTTACCATTTGGTAGATTATGGTAGAATGGTTGTCCTTATAAAATCAAGGAGATAGGACATCGTGTTGAGCCTCGGGGAGGTGTCGATGGGTCCTACTTATTGTGGAAATTATAAAGGGAATACTTACTTAGAGGAATCATGTTCGATTCCTTCTGTAAGGATTATTCTAGTTCAGTTACATGAAAGCTTCTAGATAGTCAAACATTTGGATATTAATACATGAAGCCCACATTGAGATGCTATACCCTTAAAGTAGTCTGTTGTTGTAGAGTTATAGATTTGTTAAGGGGTAAGAGTCTTACAATACATTCACATGCATACATGTGTATATATGTATGTATGTGTGTGTGTGCATATGGATGGTTATACAATAAAGGTCCTCACTTTCGTTCACCTTTGAAGATTATTTGTAGCCAAGTACAATGATTTTCACTAAAATTGGCTAATCTTACCCACTTAGTAAAGAAATTTGACATTGAGCTCTTTTAATGAAACATCACACCATTAGTCGTACACTTAAACATATGGTCTAATTGAAAATCGAAAGTTTTAAATGCCAAATGTCATACATCACAAATATGTCCCAAATTTAAACAAGTAGATAATATAATCATAAAATATTAATAACTTCTTTGTTTTAACTCTAATTCCATCCCCACTTTGCACACAAGAACGCTATTTAACGCAGATCTTAACTTGATTTATTGAGTAATTTTTACATGTAATTTCTATTTTAAATTAATTATTATATGTTTTGAAGGTATACAAAAGAGAATTTTTTTTTGTTTTTTTTGTTTTTTTTTGTTTTTTGTATAGAGCACATCTTTATAACAAAAGTTATGTATTTTTATTTGATTGAATGACCCAAGGATAGATAATTAATGTGACCATATAGTCAACTTTATTTTTAAATGGTTAGACTTTCTAAGATCTCTATTGAAACTTTCCTTCAAAGTGTCAGAGCAGAATTAGTAAATTAATTATAAAAATTTAATTTTATGTGATTATGAAATAATTTCATGTGAGAAAGTAGTGCTAATAATGGTGAATCTATGAAAAATTTGAGTAAGAAAAGGTCAATTTTTTCCTTTTTATATGAAAATAGCTCTACTTGATAATTAATGTGACCATATAGTCAAATTTATTTTTTAACAGTTAGACTTTCCAGGATCTCTATTGAAAATTTCCTTCAAAGTGTTAGAGAAGTGGAACATAATTAGTAAATCAATTATAAAAATTCATTTTTATGTGATTTATGAAATAATTTTATGTGAGAAAGTAGTGCTAATCATGGTGAATCTATGAAAAAATTGAGTAAGAAAAGGTCTATTTTTTCCCGTTTTATTTGAATATAGCTCTACTTGAGTAGTTCTTCCCTTCCAAGCCCAAACCCAAGCCTAACAAGGTTTGGTGACCTAGGTTAGGTAATGTACCATGCCTAGGTGGTGGAGACCCCTAAGGTGGTCATACATGTGCCCACATGTTTGACTTGTTGTCACCTACACATATGGCACCTACACATGTTTGACTTGTCACCTACACATATGGCATGTATTCCACCGCAATGTATTTCAACGACTTGGCAAGTGTTCAAGGCAAAGCTACCCAATGCTTATGTATCCTACCGTGCTCAGCAATGAGACATGTAAGTGTTGGAGTAAGCACAAGCACAATCGAACTCTTTTAATTGGGAACGAGTTCAATTGAATTTTTACCAACACTCAATATACAAGAAACAAATGTCGTTGCTTTTATTCCAATCCTAAATTATTTACATGTTTTATGTATGTTCTTGCATGCACTACTCTCTTTCTTTCTTGTCCACAGACAAGAACGTATCCTTAATCACCTGAGGTTTAAAATCCTCTTTGATGTAAGCACTCAACAGTTCAGAGTACTTTTTGTACCGAGCAGTCATTGGGAACCCCCATTTATCTTTCACCTGTTGACACAAGTTCAGATCCATGTCCGCAATCATCAAGCCGTCTTGATACCTTGACATGCATGGGGTACACGATGCATCCGGAGCTGCACAATAGCTCGAGCCATAGAAATGGCCAAAGTCTTTGTGCTCAGGTTTCCCATCACCCGAGGTGAAAGGCCTGGGGAAGACCTCTGTCCCAACACGATTGATTGCACCCACAAAGTAGCTATTGGCTATGGCAGCATTACGGGCCTAAGGAAGAGTCCAAAATATCGGACAGCAAGTAAAAACACTTAAGTAGTATTTAAACATACATGTCTGCCAAAATCTCTCCAAAAAGATACCCACATACAGAAAGGATGGTTTTGGGGGAGGGGCAGCAAGAACACACAAGACAAGCACCACAAAACAGCTTACCTCGATGGGCCACATCGGTTCACTCAAATCACCAACTGTAGCGGAAGGATTGAACACAATCTCAGCTCCATTGAGTCCAAATGCTAACCAATTCAAGGGATGATGGCGTCCATAGCAAATATTTACTGCAACCTTTCCATAGACAGTTTCAAATACCGGGTTCCCTGTGTTGCCTTCCATGTAATAGGTACTTTCATTGAAGTCACCAACCCTTGGGATGTGATTCTGCCATCATCACACCATCTTTAGGAACCGTAATCATATGACCGTGCTGATGAATCTTATGTTGCACGTGTAGACAATTCAGTCTAACGATTGAAGTCTTAATGTATCCTTTTGAATCTGCCCTTAAAGGCAGGGCTTAGCTGCATATGGGATTCCCTTTAGACAAAGGTTGGACTTTGGCATTCCAAAAATTATAGTATTGACCCTATGTTCAACATCCATCAATCCAAATTACCTTGCGGTGCTTGCCGATAAGGTTGCCATTGTTGCCAATAACTACTGCAGTATTCCACAAAACATCCCCATGACTCTTGTCTCGTTCTAGAATTGGACTTATGATCACCATATTATACTTTTGAGCCAACACTTGCAGAAATTTGGTGGACTCCCCTTCCTCTGCACTTTCAGCAAACTCACACCAACCTTTTTCCCTGGTGCAGAAAGCAAAAGGCATGGTCCATGCCTCCTACCACACAATTTGTCAAGGCATAGCACCATGCAACTACTTAAGAAAGCAAAAAAATACATATATTAAATGTCTCTCTCATGGAGAATTTGAACTTGGGTCCGGATGAACGTGCTGGCCAATTGACAAGCCCATGATGCATATGGTTATTATTATACCGCTTCCCTTGAGTTGATTAATGCAACCTTAAGTATGTGCAAAAGTAGAAGAAGCACCAAATGGGTTTTTCTTCAGACTACCTGTAGACAGAGGACATTCACAGAAGCATCTCCTGCTGCGCCTATCATAGATTGTACTCGAGCCATGATTGCCCTCTTTTGGTCCACAAATGGGTCGGTTGTGGGAAGGACAATCTTGTTTTGGACGAGGGCGATACGGACAACACGAGGAGGTCGCATCTGCTCCTTGCTAGCTTTAAAAGTGTAACCCTATTATCCAGATAGTCATGATCATCAACGCGCACATTCTGCACACTTGATTGCCACCAACAATTACATCAACTCACTCACTCACTTGCACGTCAAATTCGCAAGCCTTAGCTGCTGAGATGGTGCGCTCGGGCAATTGCAGAGGGGCCACCAGATCGCCCCCATTGTAACCCAACAGCAATCTGCTCACTTCCTGCACAGACCAAGCCAAGCCAAGTCACACCAGAAAAACCAAACCATCAAGATCATGCGCTGCGCTGATGTAAGTTTAACCTTGTGGGCGGGTGGGGGCAGGTAAGCAGCCAGGAGATGTTGGAGGGAAGGAAATCCCAGCAGAGATCCTGCGTGCTCTAGATGAAGGTTGTTCTCGATCTGCTCTCCGCCATCTTGCGCCATGGTTTCGCTTCTCCAGATACCCTCGTCTCCAGACTTCTTTTCTCACAGAACTCCGGTGCGAAACCATTCTAGCTAAATATAATCATATCGTGACTCCGAACTTGTAAAAATATTTGTTTTTAGGTCAAAATTTTCATTTTCCCCAAATTTTCTAGTTAGATTTAGGGACGGCTCAAGTTTGGAAAGGGGCTCATAGGGCTATCTTTGAACTTTTTGGCCTTCCATGGGCAGGCCTTAGTGATCGGTTCCTTTTTCTTGGCTCAAGTTTGGAAAGGGGCTCATAGGGCTATCTTTGAACTTTTTGGCCTTCCATGGGCAGGCCTTAGTGATCGGTTCCTTTTTCTTGGCTAAGGAAAAAAAATCATAAGAAGTAGTGGGTCGTTTTTCAGTTCATCATGCTTTTTTTAATCATGGGTTTTTGTGGGTCGTTTATTGGGCTTTCTTTTATTGGCTGAAAGGATCGCAAAGATCACTCTCTATTTTCGAGCACAACGCGTATAGCGAAAAATGTTGGAGGTTTATTAGATTAGGCTTGGATGCTTTATTAGATTAGGGTTGGAGGTTGTTGGAGGCTTTACATAGCGCCGCGGCTCCTCCACCCATACTTGGGTCGTGCACGCTTGTGCCTCTCTCTCTCTGTGATGTTATGCTCCAGCCACAGTTAGGGTCGTGCCCCCTTGTGCCTCTCTCTGTGATGTTATGCGTCCAGCCAGACTTGGCCTCTGTCTGTGATGTGAATCAAGAAAGCTGATGGGCATGCGTCTCTATTAGGGGCAAGTTGATGCTGCTGAGTGTTGAGGCATTCATGTCGATGATGCGTCCATGTTAGGGGCAACTGATTTACCTCACTGCTCCTACTCATTTCGGAGAAACTGAGAGAGAGAGAGAGAGAGAGAGAGAGAGAGAGAGAGAGAGAGAGAGAGAGAGTCCGCAGAGTTGACGTGTTTGTGTTAGATGTCAAATTGAAAAACACAAATTTATGAAAAATAACAATTTAACTTTAAGCTTTTTATTATTTAAATAAAAAAATCTAAAAGACAGCACCTAGCTCTTCTTCTCTTGTAATGCACAACACACGAGTGCTCTCTTATCTTGTAGCATCCATCACATGGGCAGCCCTTGAAATTTTCAAATGTCTTTCTAGATATTTCATGTAGATTTCTTGGATTGTTATCCATCACCTTCACTCTCAGCAACTGGTTTTAAATATTTTTTTGATCTAATGTTGCTTTTTATTCCGGTGTAATGTTTTTTTCCCGGAGTAATGTTTTTTTTCTATGGCAAAGAAGTTTTGAATGAGACTACGTGTGTGAGTAAACGTAGAGAGTGGGCGTAGATTTTCATGGTCGATTGATTTAATTAGTGAATGTGTGATTTTATCTGTGATTTTTGAAGTCGATTTGTAAATCTGAGGGTGAATATCATTAATATTAATATTATCTCTTTTATTGTGTAACCAAATTAAAGGACATGTGCCCAACTACTATATAAAGAAGTGTCTCATGCTTGTTCTCTTTTATTTTGTAACCAAATTAAAGGCCATGTGCCCAACTACTATATAAAGAAGTGTCTCATGCTTGTGGGTATTTTGCCTGTTCGAACAAGCGTGGAGCTCTAAAAAATGGATTGTGACAATGGTAAATTTACTTAGTCTTTGAAACATATTTTAATCTTAGACTATTATGTGGAAAAGCTTAGCTTTTTTTTCTCTGTTTAGAAAACAGTTCTGCCACTTCTTCTTCCAAAGCTATTGAGCAAGATGAATAGAGTGTGCATTATCCCTCGACATTATTAGCTTATGAATGGTGTCTGAAGTCTGATTGTGTGTGCTTGGAAGATCCCCATCTTTCTTGTCCACAAATCAAAGGAATTGTTTACAAAAGCTCTCAAGAAGAGAGAGGTCAACAGTCTAAGCGTAAAGTAAATAGGGAATTGCTCTGATAAAGGAAAGGTAAAGCCTCTTTCTCCTCATTCTCACATAATCCTTATAAAACCACATGATGATTTATACTCTGTGTTGCAGTGTGCAAAGCTAATGAGGAGCTAAGCAAATCAAAGTTGATCTCAATTGTTCCTCACACCTCTGCCCAATCTTATGTATTTCTCCCATTGCTTAGTATCTCACAAATTACCAATAGCAGCCTTCGTTTTTCTTTTGAGGGTAGGGTGCTGAATGTTTATAGTACATTTAAGGCAACAAAAGATTATAAGAAGTACTTAAAAGTGGATCTCGTTGATAGGGAGGGCTTTAGCACTCTAACCTTAGTGATTAGCGAAGGGTTTATTCAGAAATGTGTGGACAAAATAGAAGAAAATGCATGTATACGCATAGAAGGTGCAAACTGTTGTTCCTAAAAATGCCAATGATGGGGGGGAGTGCTACTTTTTGTTTGTGTGTTGATGCTACTACTTTTATAATCAAGGCTAAGTGAGCCCTTTGAAGTATCTTTAGTATTTGTGCCTGAAATACAAATTCATAACTATTTTCTTAAAGCCCGAAGTGATCGTACCTTGAAAGCTACCATTGGCTTTGTTGTCATTCAAATTGACAAAGTTCAAAGTAGTAGAGGTGCTGGTAACTTCGAGCAATTGACCATTGCAGATGGTCCAACCTCAATGGATTTGGCAACTGTAAGTCTCTTCAATGCTTAATTTCTCTATAGTTTTTTTTGTAAGTGCCTCACAAGAAGCTTGCATTGTAGCTTACCTTCGTGAACAAAAGGAAAAATGTTTACCATCAAATGGTTGACCAGTTTCAAAGAGGTGAAATTGTCATGTTTGTCGCTCGAAACATTGGCATTTGGAAGGAGTTGCCTAACACTCTCTCTATCTTGGACATCACATTATTGACACTTGTTTTCCGGAGATAAACGCAAACTTAAGGCTGCCTTTCATGTTCAAATATCCGAGATGGGATATGACAAATAGGTAAAAGTGAGTGCTTAAATACATGGAATGAAAATTCTATGTGTATATATCTTACTTGGCGCTTTCATCAGGTTTTTAGAACTTTGGAGATAACAAACTTCAATGGAGTTTTCATTTTAAATAAGTGTGCAATCTGCAAGCAAACTTGTAAAAGCTCTACTGATGTGATGTGACCTTGATTGGTAAGAGTGTTGATAAAGTGCTTAGGATTGAAGATTCTCTTGTGAATCTTTACTATAAAAATGATATTCTAACCACGGTGTTACAGTCTGAAATTACTCAAGTGGGTTCATTTTTTGGTTGACAAACAAGAATTTATCTGAACTATGGTTTGCCAACATAGACATTCAATTTGTTCTCAATGCGCATGGTGCGGCAAACTATTGCACTTCATATATGACAAAAGTAGACACCACATTGACTAGAACCATTAAGCAAGAATTCAAATGGTGTGTTGAGAACAATGCTAGCACTATTGAGCGACTTCACAAAATTGGCACTACGATCTTAAACACACAGCAACTGACCTCGTAACAACTTGTCTACATGGCCTTGTCTCTGCCTCTCAGCACTTCTTCTAGGCAATGTGTCTTTGTTAACACGGCTCGACAGAAGAACGTACATTGTTGTTTAAGTAGCGACAATCCCTAGAATGCTTGCCTAAGAATAGTACTGAAATATTTTTCCCTGACTCAATTCAAAAGTACACTAGACGACTTGCACATCTCTCCAACATTTGCCTTACGGATTTCCTAGCACTCTTTGACATAACCGGAAGAACACAAAATACAAAAGAAACCGAGAATACTATGCTACATAAATTACAACAAGGAAAGAGACCCTAAGAATCACTATAGAGAGCAATGATTGCCTTTATTGCCATTCCAAAATAATGAGCTCTCAATCTTGGATGGTTATGGATCTTGGCATGATGTCTACAACTCAAATGTTGACATTATTTTCAGCAACATGCAAAAGTATAACAAGCCATCAACAAATAGAAGATGAGAATGAATCCAACAGGTCTTTCTCAAAAACATCGAGCTCAAATTCTAAAAATCTTGGCATAGAAAATGAAAGAGAGCGCTATGACATTGCACTTGATATTCCGAACCCACCCCCCAAAAAAAAATTGACCTAGAGTTCCAAAAACCTACATCTTCATGCCCAATGCAACATTTTATGAACAGCTCCAAAAACTAAATCCGATTAATCTTCAATGATGTTATGCTCTGAAGAGGCTGCAACCAACAAAATTGCTCAATCTTTTCTTGACTGGTGGAGCAGGATAGGAAAGATTCACAATATTGCTTATTGTACAAGGTCTCTTTACGGCATTACAGTAAGTCCATTTAGGAAAGATGCTAAGTCTCCAACATCCCTGCTTATGGTCTAGACAGGAAAGGCCGCATTCAACATAGGTGGAACAACAATCCATTCAGCATTGCACTTACCATTACTCACAAAAACACCTACAAGTCTATACACATAGAAACTAGATATCTTATCCACACATTACAAGAATCTCAATCTAGTTGTATTTGATGAGATTTTTCTCATTGGATCCAGAACTCTCAGGCTTGCTGATAGTAGATTATGTTGTATTAAGCACGTGCACAATAAACCATTTGTTGGTGGTGTTTTGATGCCATTATGTGTGGTGATCTTTTTCAAGCAAGTCATGTTCATGATTCATGGATTTTCAAGTCATGTTCATGATTCATGGATTTTCAAGCCACAATCACAATTGAAGCAATCGCACCCACATATTGGCAAACAACACCAAGGTGCTACGAGCTAAAAAACACCATGAGATAATGTGATCCAACCTTCATAACCATTTTCAACAGAATAAGAACGGGCACTCATACATACATGGACTTGCATTGCCTGAATGTTACATTTTGTAGAGCACCTCCTCCACAAAATGATATAGGCCACCTCTTCTACACCAACGACAACAAAAATAAGCATTATGAGAAAGTCCACCATCAAAATTTAGGAGAGCCTCATCTCCTTCTGGGGCAATCGACATACGACACCAAACATGCAGCAGAAAAGTACAAATACCACATGAACCTCAAGCGACCCGCTGGCCTCCACAAGGTGCTCCAATTGAAGCCAAATATGACCATTGAGCTATGCGCCGAAAACCATGACATTGCAGACGGGCTTGTGAATGGTGCAGAGGGAAAGTTCATGAGCTCAAACTTGCAAAATTCACCCCCACTTGTTTGGATCATAGGACAAAAAGTAAGATACGAGTTAAACCACTTATACACACATGCAATACCTCGTACATGGACACCATTGCATATGGTAGCAAAAGAACTCCAGATAGGTAAAAATTCTTTGAATACAATCACAAGAAAGCAATTCCCAATATAGCTTGCATTAGCAACAAGGACGATACATAGGTCTCAAGGGCTCACGATGGAAAGCTTGGCATTTAGTCCAAAAAAAATCCATGACCATGGATTGGTATACACATCTCTCTCAAGAATTAAAGAGCCAAAGAACTTATTCTTGTTAGAACCCATACAATCCACACACATAAAGATTGATGAGAGTGTCCAACTAGAGACTCAACGTTTGTGAGCTGAAAGAAGATGGGAATGCTTCTAAAATCAGTTGGACCTTTGCAAACACTCGCACACAATCATCCAATCCTTAAACACAGTCTCCTTAAGGCAACACAAAGACAACATACTTTGCGACAATTTGTTCATGTCATCACACATTCTATGCTTCTTCCAAGAAACAAGATTGCACGCAGGTGAAAACATCAAGCTTGGAAATTTCAATGTCATCACCTCAACCAATGGCCACAATCTTGCAATTTATTACGATCCAGTTTTGAAAGTGCAATCATCCCATAGCCAAGAATAAGACATCACGACAATTTCTGCTCATTTCATTAACCGCACCAACAATCACTTCCAAATAGCAACAATTTATCGATCATCACCAACATCATCTCCTCGTGCTCTTCATCAACTACTGCAACTCATTCTCCAACAATTTAGCACACAACACCAAATTGTCCTCATCGGTGATTTCAACATTGATGCACTAAATTCAGCAAACAAAAACATTGACGTACTAAATTTAGCAAACAAAAACATATGCATCTCTCACATCTTTCTTGGCTACTCACAACGCATCACTTTGCCAACCACATTGCACCAATCAACTATAGACCACATATGGACAAATAATAAGAGCATCAATGCAAAATTTGGAACCAACTACTGTTACTGATCACATCATTCAATTCTCTACATGCTCACACCAAAGGAATTAGCACCCTCCTTGTAAACTTTATCCTACTGCACTCGATTCAACCTACCGTTCTCATCGCCCCTTGCAAATTCCCCCCTCCCCCTTCACGACTTCTTGTAAGCCTATGCATCACCCTCCCCAACAATCCTACAAAAAACACAATCTAGCCAATCACTCAACCACCTTAATCTCAAACTCTAATCCCCTCCACCATACCATGTAACTTGCCTTGTAAAAACTCCTCTTTTAATATAATCTCATTTTTCTTTCGTCCATTTCCAAAACATTGTTTTACATGTTATCCCTTACATTCAATACAAAAGGCAGGCCATCTTAAATCCTTTAAGTTATTATCTTTTGGACAATCTTGGAGCCTTTGGCTTACATATGGAAGGCCATTTCCATCCTCTTATTGTGGTGAGAGGTTAAATCACTTAGGTATCATAAATTTGTATTATGTGATTATCATCTAATTATATGCAACCTTTCATAAGATTTCCCATATTCAAGTGATTCTCCATCTCAATTAGTATCAGATCTTTGATTTTGATCATGGGAGCTTTGATTAAGGTAGTGGCTATATTCTGCATGTGAACTACAGCTTTAGTTTTGGCTTATAGCAATGTTGGTGTAAGAGCATACCCATGTGAAGCTATGGTGAAGGTAGCCTTGTTGTTGTATGGGAACAATGGCTACTATTACAATAAGGGGCATGAAGGCAAAGAATACGGTAAGAGGTGGTCGATCAAGGTGTGAATGGCATTTTGAGTAGCTGATGACCTGTTTATATGACACAGCTCTCGAGCTTCTCCAAGCACATAGATGTGCCACAAGGCCTACTAGGGTTTCTTCATGTCAGAGTGACTAGTTTCATCCTCTTGCCAACAAGAAAATGTGGGCTTTTTGGTGCCATGTGTGAAGTCTCTAACTAATCCATTGATTGCTGAGCTCACAACACACGACAACAAAACAGGCATGTAATGAGATTTCTTTTGAAGGCGTGTGATGGCGTTTATTTTGAAGGAGATGATGTTTTCATCAATGATGGAGGGCGTTTCCAGTAGTATTGGAATTTAACAATCACAAAAGGCTAACAATGTTTCCAATAGTATTGGCATTTTACAATCATAAAAGGCTCTCAACTTTTGCAACATATACGCATTATTGTGCTTTCTTTTGTTGTTGGTAGATTAATGAAGATATCGCATTTGGTTGCATAATGAATGCATTTAGGAGACCCTAGAGGAACAATATCTCAGCTTTTGAAATAGAATCTTCAAGTGTTGGAGCATTGGAAAGGCTCAACTATGGTATGGAGCTTCTTCTACATCACTCGAGCTTTCATTTGATCTAGTTTTAAGCAAGTTTCATGTGACATTAGGGCTAAAAATGTTTAAAAAAGGGCTGCATTTTAATCAACTGTACTGGATTTGGATTAAGCTTTGAACCAATAAAAATGTGACATTCAACCATAAATATGACATTGGGTGTCATATCCACTTTTTACTAACTTCACTAGTTTTGGCTATTTTCAAGATAGCAAAAGATGGATGGCAGGCAAAGGTGCAACATGTGTATATGACAAGAGAGATGCACATGCATCCTTCTACTCCAGCATTTGCATTACAAGCTCATTGTAAGAAATATTTTGTAATTTTACTTATGTTCTTTATGATTCTATGGCTTATTCACATGTGTTGTGTATGTGATAGATGTTTATCCATCAATAAGCATTGAGTGGCAACCTGTGAAGTCATTCACCACCAGGACTTTCAAAGCCATGCATGCTAATCTTGGGAAAGTATTATTTTTCGATCAACCATTTGCTTTTTTCATTGATAAATAGATACTTTTTATACAACGCTAAGTATATTGTCCCTACAAGACCAGAAGCTTGTGGAAGATTTGAGAGTTTGGCTATACCAAGCCTAAATTCATTAGATTGGGACTTTCCAGACAAAGGTACTCTATTAGCATTTAATTGGATATTCAGAAGTCTATGAAAGCAAGAAAGGATTTCTAAGAGGATTAGGCTATCATAGTTTATACCTCTTCATGTATTTGTGGCATGTTTTTGAGAAGCAAACATGAAGAGGACGAAAGTAATGTGGCTATCTACACATATGTCTAAGTTTGACTTGGATAATGCAGTTGGAGCAGAATGGAAAGTGAATGAAGTAATGATCTTATAAAATGTAATGCTTGCATTAAATCTATGGTGATGGCATACAACACCTCTCGACAAACCTTGTAGATTAGCTTAGAGTACAAACGATGGAAAAAGAGTAGAGGGACTTGGATGTCATTGGATTCAGAGGAAAAATTAGTGCAGTATGTCCTAACAATCAACTTGAGTGATGATGACAATAGAGTCGTCCCTATAAATACAAAATGGACATTGAGGGATGTGTGTACGTCCTTGGAATTTCTATTAGATGCCATACCATCAGACTACAAATTTAAGGTAGATGGTATTATGGTGAGAAGAAGGTGTGAAAATACTTTTAATTGCATGAAATATTTGCCCCATGTTACCCTTAAGTTTTCTTAATACAATATAATTTTGCTCCCATCTATCTCCTCTTGTCAATTCATTTTGTAAAATAGTTATTCAACATTATTAAGACAAGATAAATAATGTAAAATGAGAAACAATATATTTATTACAATGGTAGTATCTATACAAATTGGTTGGTTACAATGTATGAGAACAAAAAACTATCTACTTTGGAGGGTCAATGTCTATAGAAGCCTTGGCCTCTTCGCCTTCCTTGGTCGGCTTGGACTTCGATTTCTTAGACATTTTCTTTGACTTGGCATCTTTTTCCTTAGATTGTTTTTATTTTCGAGAAGCCTTTCCCTTCTCCGCGTCTGTCATTTTCTTCTTCTAGAATTTTAGCGGAGACATCATAGGTCCTTTCCTTTTTGATGGCTTCTTTGCCATCATAGGTGGGTTTGATGGTGGTGGTGGTGGTGGTGAATTTGGATCTGGGGGAAGATTCATATGACTGTCGAGCATTAATCGGATTGCCTTTGCTCTCACCCACCAAATGTATGTGTCTGTATAACACGAAGTTGTGAACTGCAAACAATCATGACTAAAACCTTAGTATATATTAGGATATAAAAGTTTAAAGAAAATATTTAAATTTTTAAAAACTCTTTTTCATGTATCAATAAAAAATACTCGCAACTACTATTTTTTATATGTCTACTGGAAATTTTGATTGCATATATCTCCATGTGTTTGCGATCACTCTCCATCCACATGAGCTTTCATTAGTTTGTAATGGAACCTATAGCAATGATAGTCCTTGTTTAGACTTTTAACTAAAGCTTTATTACAAACTTAAAAGTTATCATTTATGTTATGATAACTTACAAGCATAATGAAAAACTCATATGGAGTTTTATTTTCGAGGAGTGGAGGATGGAGTGTTCCTAATATGCTTATTATGCATTTAGATGCCCTGTAAAATAACAAATCGCATAAATTTCTACATAAAACAATGCATCGCACACTATCAAGATGTGGTTTGCGCGAAACTTGCATAAACTGGCTCTTTAAGCCAGCAGTGTAACTCAAATTTGGCCTATTGATCGTGACATAGATCAACCTCCCCACAATCTTTCTATACATAGTGGGATCCTCCCCAACACATAACTTGCATCCGCGCACTAAGCTTGCCATTTTGATCTAATGGCACTGAGATTGACTTACAATCAGCCATTCCATACTTGGACAACATGTCCAATATATACTGTCTCTATGACAGCCAGATACCCCTGCACAACTTTAGCCATATAAGCATAATGATGTGCCACATAGCCATCATAAGTCAACCTCTGCACAGGGTTTCTGACTTTTCCAGATCTTTGTAACTTTGTATTCATGGCCTCCATAGCCTTCTTCACACCAGGTGTCCTCATTGCTAGAATCCCAAGCTCCTCATCAAGGCTTATCTCTGAGCCACTAGACTCTCCATTAACAAGAGAATGCCCTGCAGAAATATTAAGCATACCAAGGGGCTCAACCAATTTCTCTTTGCCTTTATGTGATGTACCAACAACATTTCCAGGACTGGTATTATGATGCAGCCTACCACTCCATGTTCTATCAATAGAACCTTGGATGAGGACTCTCCTGGTCCACTCAATGACTGTGATTGTGCTGACTTGCATTCTGTGCAGCCATGTTTCCACTTACATTAGCCCCAACAACATCCTTTTCAGTAGCATACCAGCTACTTATCTCATCAAATACAACATCCGTGCTTACCCTCAATTCACGTGTAGCAGGATCATAGCATCTATATCCCTTTTGATAAAGGGAATACCCAATAAACACACATTTTTTTACCTTTGGATCCAGCTTAGTATGCAACTCATCTAGCACATGCACATATGCAATACATCCAAAAACTTTCAAGTGAGACAAATCACGTTTCCTGCCACCCAGTAAACTTGTCCTCTGGTGGCATTAGATCATGTATGGTTGCTGTGTAGGAGTTCTATTCATAATATAAACTGCTAGACACAGCCTCAGCCCAATAGCTATGCGGCATATTCTTCTCTGCATCAATGCTCGTGCTATCTCTACAATGTGTTCTTTCGCTCAGCAACTCCATTTTGCTGCGGAGTGTATCTACATGTAAATTGTCTCTGAATGCTATTCTTTTGCAAGAATTCAGAGAACTCATTGGAGAAGTATTCTCCCCCTCTATTTGACCTTAGGTAATTCACATGCTTTCTTGTCTCTTTTTCAGCCACCATCACTCTGAAATTCTGAAAATGAGTGAACACTTCACTCTTCTCCTTCATGAAATACATCCACATTTTCCTCGTGTGGTCACATCAATGAATGCTACGTAGTAGCTACCATAGACATAGTCTTCACAGGACCCCATACATATAAAGCACAACATCTAGTACATTCCTGCTTAAATTTATGTCATGTGGAAATACATGCTTGTTTTCTTTCCAAATTGACATGCTTTACATACTTTCTGCATACCTTCAACTTTAAACTTAGGCAGTCCTGCCACAATTTCTTTAGTCTACATAGACTTCATTCTTTGCACATTTACATGCCCAATTCTATCATGGAAAATGTATGTATCTGCAAAAACTCCCGAACCATTTGCAAACATTGCAGCACTCACTTCAGGCATATTTACATTCAATGTAAACATTCTTCCCACTCTATTGCCTTTTGCAACCAACCTGCACTTATCTTTAAAGTCTTTTACATAACAGTCACCATTAGGGTTAAACCGGACCTGCAAACCCTGCTCAATCATTTGGCCAACTGAAACTAGATTCTTTGTAATGTTTGGAACATGAAGTACATCTGCAAGGTACTTCACCTTACCATCTTGCATAGACAATGGCACATCTCCAACATGGGCAATCGGATGAGCACTCACCCTGACTTGTCATGTGGTTCAAAGCACCTAAATCAACATACCATACATCATCCTTACATGCTGCTACATCATTTCTAGACACATCATTAACCACATGTTGTATAACAAACAACCTCTTATTATTCTCATTATTTCTGCTAGAGGATGCATAGTTGTTTTGCTGCACTTTTCTATTTCGCATGTCACTGCTTCTTATAGCAATTTGACTGCACATGTCCAGGCTTACCATAGTAAAAACAACCTCATGTATCATTATGTTGCATTTGCCAATTACCACGATCTCTTTGACTCCCCCTACCTCTAAACTGGCCTCTTCCACCTGTGCATTGTTGCGAATCCTGGGACTGTTGCTGTTGCTGACTATAATTTTGATTACTTGTTCGGCCACCACCTTGGCCACATCCACAACCTCTACCTCTTCTGCTACTTGCACTTGTGTAGAAGGCCTGCTGTGTAGAAGTCCTGCTGCTCTGAACTATTTTTGTTTTGTGAAGACTGTTGATCTTCACCCAAATTCTTCTCTTCAATGATCGGCATTGACACCACATTTGTGAAGTTAGGAATATTCTCCCGAGTTTGAATAGATATCTTGAACACCTTGTATTGTGGCTTGAGACCACGTAGACACACTTCCACCTTATCATCATCATCAACAGAAACACCAATTGATTCAAGGGATTCCACAATGCCCTTGATGTTCAAGGCATAATCATTCATAGACATATTTTTCTTCTCCACAGTATGAAGCTCATTCTTCAACCGAATCTTTTGTGCCTTGGTGTGTTAGTTTCATCCAGCTTCACCAAGATATCCCATGCCTCCTTAGGTGACTTGGCATCGTGTATATGCCAAACTATAGTGTCCTATATGCAGATAGAAAGCCAATACATGACTTTCCTTGCATGATTCCAATCCTTGAATTCTTTTACATCTACAAAACAGTTGGATTAATCTCCGGTATCTCTGGTGCCTCCTCATGTTCACCTTCAATGTAGTCCCATTAAATTGTTTCCCATCAGAAAATTTGTCAATCTAAACCTCCAAGCATGGAAGTTGTTCTTGTCAAACTTCTCTGCAACAATTCGACATCTTGTCTGCAACACAAATTTACCAAAAATAGCACTCTTGTTTGACCTACACAAATTGCTATATTCTTTGGCGGTACTATACTACACCCAAACTATCACAATTAGTGACCTCAATTTGCATTCATACACCTAATGGCAACTTTAAGACCTCTTTACACTACACACAGTGTCGACACAACCAATTGCCCTTCCTACAGTTCCAAAAAACAGAGTTCTGTAGAGAATCGAAACTTACCCATAGTGCCCCCGTGAATGCCTGTGAACTGAAAAACGAAGGTCCAAATGCACCCAAAATAAATTTTTGACCCGCAAAATTTTATCCAAAAGACGGTTGTTTGCCAGTGCCTCTCGAAGAGGTCCCGAGGCAAGGGTGTAGTAACCAACATAAAGGGGAAAGAGTATATGAAGCTCTTACCCTTGTACCACTTCCTGTGCTTCTCTTACTCGCCACTCAGCCCTTAGCATGAACTAGACTCTGATACCATGAAAAGATGTCGGGGAGAAGAGAGCTTGAGTTCTTTCAGGCACACACACACTCACACAAACCCTAGAAGAGAACACACAAGGTGAGAGGCTGAAAATTCTTCTTCTTCTTCACACAACAAAAGAGGTCTACAAAGAAGATAAAGTGACTAACACACATAATAGAGTATATACAAGCAATCCATAATGTGAACACGCTAAGTGGAGTGGGTAGGTGTGGACTAGTTGGTTGTAGAAGCTCTGGCAAAGATATGTCAGTGCTAACTACCAAATCTGCCAATGATGTAAATGTCGAATGGTCATGCAGGCACCTCGTGAGTGTTAGCTCATGTTGATCTTGACATCTCAAAATTTCTCCGCCAACCTTGGAATTAGTCCAACCCTCCTTACCGTTTTCTTTGTTCTAGCCATCTAAGCTAAGCCTGTCAATAAAAAACAATCAAATATGACTTCATATAAGAGTATGTATCATTTTGGATACAGATATGGTGAAAAATGATATATTCTATATATCATATGTACATGAAATTCATGATACAGATATGGTGGAACATGATACAATACAACAATTCATATGCACATGCGGTTTATAGAGACCACTCTGGGAGAAAAGAGACCACTCTGGGAGAAAAGAGAATTTCATGGTACAGATATGGTGGAACATGATACAATACAACAATTCATATGCACATGCAGTTTATAGAGACCACTCTGGGAGAAAAGAGAATTTTACACGAAATTCAAATGCCTCAAAACAGGTACAGGTTGGTGTGGGAGGCTAAAGCAATAGTGGAAAGATAACGCAATATAGGATAACATGTGTAACTAGATTGTCCTAATCATGCCATCTTTCTCGCCATGTTGGTGGCTATTCCACACCTCCCAGCAGCCAACCCCCACCATCTCTACCCCCATCTGGCAGCTCCACACTCCCACTCTTCCATGCACAAAATTCTTCTCCCCCCATCCATTTTCCCACCCCAACCCACCCCACCCCACCCCCATCACCCACACTCCCATCCCCTCCTTTTTTATCCCTTCAGTTTTAGGAATGCACACAACATTCCAAGACATCCCCTCCACTTATGCTAAACCCTCACCAATCCTTGACACCAGCCTCGCCCAACAGGACCCTAAACGTCATCAACCCCTCCACCCCTATCGTTTGCCAACTCGACAACCCTCCACCCAGAACCTCGAACAAGGGGATATCCCGCTGCCGCCACTTTTGGTGTGTGAGGAGGTCGACCCTCCACTCAATCCTCTCAATTGGCAAGATCCCCTCAACCGCATGCAGTTCGAGTAGGCTATTGACATCTTGCTCGGTCAACAACTCCAGGTAGAGCCTCTCACCCGCATCACCGACCGTATGGACATCTATGTCATGTGCCCATACCTCGACGTGAAGCACCACCAATGGGGTGGCACGACCACCCCCCAAGGACCCGCAGAGGATACAACTGGCCACTTATCGCCACTCTGCTGCTCGCCCCATAATGTTTGACCTCATGGGCAAGTAGCTGGCCTAGAGATGACCCTTTCTCACCGAACCTTTCATTTGAAAGACATACTGTAATGCACCTCGCACACTCAGGATCAGCCTCAAACCACCTCTCGATTTGTCGACAGTGGGCAGGAAATGTCTTCCATGAAGAAGGAGAACCCCAAACTTAAGTTTAACTTTTTGTGGTACACTCCCCCGTTAGCCCATCATCCTTGCACTGAAGAAAGTATGGTCCGGTGCTTCCACGAATTTATCCGTGCTACGACCAAGTTTCTAACCCAGCTGTGATCGCAACAACCATTCGCTTCTTCAATTTGATCATCATGCTGTTGAAGTCGTTTCCTAACTAGGACCATTACTTTTTGAAGATGCACAGGGTCTGGCCTTTGACATCCATAAAGGGCCCACCCTCATGCAAATCTTTGCTACTATGAGTGCATTATGTGGATGCCCACTTAGCACCTACAAACTTTCGAAGATATGATGGAGACCGCTTTTTGGACGAGTTACAAAGTCTTCCATCGAGTTACAAAGTCTTCCATCGAGCCCCATTGCTCCAACCTCGCACTAGGATTTCAGTAGAACCTATTCGATTTATTACAGATGGATCCAACCAGCTCTAAGGATGGATTTGCATTAGGGAGGGGGCTATGTTAACCACTCCGGTTAACATTACCTTTCGCACGGCTACACCCTTTATAATTTATCTTTTTGTAACCATGCAATGCGCTTATTGTATAAGAGACATGGGATGGCCAAGCTTATGGCTTATGTAACGCCAGTCATGAGGAACAGATGTACATAGAGCTAGAGAAACTAGGAAGACTAGTTTTGGGCCCCCAATTGTAAATGGGTAGCGGAACATTGTAATTATGAGCTCATGTATATAAGAAGTTTTATGGAATATGAAAAGGGAAAATGGTGACACAGGAAGAGGTGGAGTGAGCCCTTAGCGGCTTTACATTGAGAAGTTAACCCTCATAGGGTTGGCCAAGTGCTATTCTCAGGATTTGACTCTTGCATGTACCTTTCTTCTCTTCTTTCTCTCTTGTGTGCAAGGTAGCATGTTATTCTTAACAATATGCTAACTGAGAAGGACCCTAAAAAATGGTGGTTTGATCAAAACCTCAAAGACAAAGAGATCAAGGTAGCATGTTATCCTTAACAATATGCTAACTGAGAAGGACCCTAAAAAATGGTGGTTTGATCAAAACCTCAAAGACAAAGAGATCAAGGTAGGAGATCTTATACTTATGTATGGGGCCTGTAGTGAAAAGAAAAAGCTCAAATACACTAGAAAGAGACCATTTAGGGTTCATAAAGTTACACCACAAGGTACTATACGTGTTGAGACTCTTGACGCAGTTGAGACTGTCAGTTTCCTTACAAGGTGGAATGTTGAAACTTGGTACCAAAGAATCCTTATGTGCTTATCATGACAAACAAGCTGTCAAGGAAAGGGCTGCTCAAAAGAAGATCCAAGCTCAAGATTTGGTAAGGGAAAGATGGGAAAAACTTCAATAACCTTGAGAAGAAAACGTTAGATCTACCACACAAGCTTATGTTAGAGAGGTAATCGACAACATGAATGATCACATTCCACCTCTTAGAACACCCATTGAATTGCCTAGCCCCTATGGTAAGTGTTCTATAATGCTATGGTTGATATAGGTGCTACTCACAATCTACTTTGCTTTGCTACTTGGAATCGATTGGATAAACCTCAACTTGAAAAGTCTATCATGAGAATAGAGGGTATAAGTGCTAAAAATACCAAAATATTTGGTTTGCTTAAAACTATTATTTGTGGTGATAGGCGGGCACTTGGTTGGTAGCTTTTTGGTCATGCTCGTAGGAACTTTAAAAGAACATGTCGTTCTTGGATGAATTTGGATGATAGTAGCTCAATGCGGAATTGACTTAGCCACACAAGGAGTGTCTCAGTGTGGCAAAAAATCTAAACTCTACACTTTTACACTCCATGAACATTGAGGCATTTCTATCAACTTCTATATTTATGCCCCCTAAAATCTTTACTCCTCAATGATTCTTCATGCTTATATGTAAAGGGAGCTTATTGAAAAATGATGATACCACAAAATGTGGAGTTATACATGTGTACATACTTATAGGAAATATACACACAAACTAGGCCACACAGCAAATATTGTTAAAAAAAAAAGAGATGAGAAAGGAGCATAAAAACTAATAATTACAAAGAGAACATTTAGCCTCTGGAGAATTAACTTTTTCTAGGATGTTTGAATATTGCCTTTTCAGGTCTTCAGAAATGGATCTCTCTTGGTGCGACACCAGTGTACCCATTTTTTATGGTGTAAAAGCTAGAGTGGCTGAATGAGCCTTAGGATCTTATTTTTAACTTTGGCTGCCCAAGAGTGCAAACCCTAAAAGCCACACATAAAATAAAAAATTTAACTCTCACCACTCATTCTCTTATACTAATTCAATAGAGTGGCTCTTCTTCTCTACTAAATTATGCTATTGAAAATAATGACCTTCAATATAGGCACCCACACTTCCACCGGATCAAAGACATCCCACGGAACCTCCATGTTGGCATCCTTAAATAGATAGTCAATTCAATCACACACAAATTGGAATATGTGGATGTGGCAACCACCAAATCTATGAGATTATGTAACCTGAAGGTGTAGCTACCTCTAGAAAAGGTGGTTGAGCCTTTCAACCCCAAGATTAGAAGATTCATTAACCGAGATGGTTTTAGGAATGTACAATGATACAATCAAAAACATTTTACCTCCCAAAAATCCTCATAGGGGAGACAATAATAATTCATGCTAATTCTGAGAAAGAAAAGGATCTCCATCAGTGTCAAGATGGGTAGGCAATCATTGGCCCCTTGGAGAGAGCTTTATTGGATAGACTTGATCCTCTTACTTCTAACCTTTGAAATGTGGCTAACTACTCACATGTAGAAGCATCCACCTTTTAAGCCACGATGCCAAGACTTGTTAACATTTAAGTGAGTTTGAGACATCTCCACACTTCTTTATGAGTTCAAGACATCCCTAAACTTCTTAGTTAAATGATCAGTCCTTAAAATTCTTGAGAAATCTATCTAAGGCTTTGTCTATTTTAAGACAAACCTTTGGGACTTTTAGGGATTCTACACCCTTAAATGGTCCAATCTAAGACCCAGAGTATCTACTAGAATACCCATGAGTGATATGGCTATTCCTCCATCAAGAATGGCCCACCATTTCTCAACCACCATGACTTGTATTTGTTACAGCTCATGTGCTCAAATTTTTGTCAAACCCTTTAGTGCCTTTTGTGTCATACCAATGTCTTCTTTTGGAGCACTGTTCCCTTCAAAATCCCTCCAAAAATGCTAGATTTTGTGGAAGTTATGCGTCAAGGTTTAAGAACAAAAACAACACTTATTCCTCCTAGTAGAGAACCTCAAGAATAACATAGGTTAAAAGCCCAACAAGTTCAGAGATTGATAAACAAGTATGATGGCACACAAGATGCTAGACCACGTGGAAGGTTTTGAGAAAATGTGCGAAGGTGTTGGTGTCTGTGACAAACCTACCCAAATCTTAGTTTTTGGTTTAAAGCTTGGATGGAGAAAATGGACGTTGGTTCCAAACCCTTAAGCCTACTTACAAGGCTACATATATTTTACATTGAAAAATGCTTTTACTGTGGAATTCTCCACCAAGGCTAGACCCAAGTGGAGTTTGTCTACTTGAATAATGTCAAACAATAAGAATCTAAGTCTATATGGGAGTACATTCTCGCAATGCATAAGATACTACTATTTACATTGCTCAGTCGATGAGAAACCGAGTTAACCTCATGTGGTCTCATTGTTTCTTAAGGGTTTACAAGTCCAAAGTCTCCATAACTACCTTTACTTTTTATAGAGATGAATGACCTTTAATGAGTGCACATAGATGTCATTGATTTTGATGATAATAGGTCTAGTGCTAAAGGATCTGAGAGATCAAAAGCTCTATCTGAATCCTCTCTTAGCTCCTTTTCAAGTAGTAAGAAATTGGCTGAGGACATGGTTGTTGTTCTCAAAAATATGGAGGAAAATTTGAAAGTACTCGATAGGGATACTGCAACTTACCCTACGAGAGAGAGGAAAGTCGGTACCCCTATTATCCATGTAATAACATTAGAAATGAGTGTACATATAGTAGAGGATGGATAAGGTTGTGGTGTGGCTATTGTAGAAGATATACTAATCAGGATACCCAAAATTGTCAGTATAATCCAGGGAATTGTGGTATACATCCATCACCCAACCTCTTGTGCTCCTTGGAAGATATACTAATCATGATACCTAGAATTGTCAGTATAATCCATGGAATCATGGCATAAATCCATCACCCAACCTCCACCTAGAGTAGGTAGTTGAGACCCCCCTACCAAGAGGAATCCTTAAATTACTAGACACATCTCCTCCCATTTTGGGATCTCAACCTATGGCACCCATGAGGCATATGAAAGCTAGACTTCTCATTGACACTTTCATGCTATAGTTTGAGCCTCTGGAAATACCACAGTGAATATCATTCCTATACCATCTGAATATCATTCCTATTTCATACCATTTCTAGAACTTGATGTGAGGATGCCAGAAAATACTTTGGCTCCCATTTGGAGCTTATGGCCATGGGAAATCAATGAGCTATAGGGCTAGAGAGATGAAATTTTATAGCCCCTGGCTAATACTTATCTTTCTACACTTGTGGAGGAGCACACGACAACTGGGAATGCCCCTATTGAGTCTCAGTAAAAGATGTTTTTGGTAGAAGTTGCCAAAAACATCTCTACTTTGTTAAGGTGGTGTTTGAACTATGGGATAACTTGCATTATTATTCAAGTTTTCCCTAATGAACCCCCACCAGGCAGTGATCAGGACCCACCATGCAATTGAACATGCTACGTGTTTCAAGGGAGAAGACATCACCAATCTTGATGGATAAAATGGAAAATTCTATGTGTTTCAAGGGATAAGAGCTCACCAATCTTGATAGATGCAATGGTTCTCATAGAAGCTCAAAATAATCTTAATGGATGTAATGGTTTTCACATAATATCAAACCAATCTTGATAGATGCAATGGATAAAGAGGTAATTAAGTTTCACACACCTTCACTAAGATATCCAAAGGACAAAAGGAGCGAGAGAAAAAATAACGTAAGGAGTTGAAACCCTTAGTTGAATAGATAGCTCTAGGGTTAAGAAAGAGGGCAATGTAATCATTGAGAGTGATAGCGAAATACAGTCTTCCTCTTCATCATCAAAAGGAGCAGGGAGAGATGGATATGGCTCAAAAGGCTATAGCCAGAAGACCCAATTGAGCTGAACCACTGTAACTTCTAAAGAAATTATCTTAGTACCCCAATCCCATTGATGAAACAACCAAGTTTAATTCTTCTCAAGAATTGGTGAAAGAAACCCGGAGCCGGACCTTAAAGGCCGACTCACTCGAATTCCTATAATTTCTTTCCATGAACAACCCTTGACCCAATTACTAAGAAGAATCTAAGGAAGGAAGTGTGTTGTTCCCCTAAGGACCTTACCTTGAAACCCAAAAGTTGAACGTTGAGTTGGAAAACCTAAGCAAGATGTACCAAGATAGGTCTCTTGTTGATGTAACAAGGCTAGATTTTGAAACCCAAGAAGACCTAGGATCCATAAAGGGGTATTGTTTGAATGATTATATCTTAAGAAACATGGAAAGAATTATACCTCTCCACTGTCCATGAGACCATGAGAATCAAGACCTAATTCTTTAAAAACCATTCACTCCTATCTTAGTTCAGAAGGTGCAATCACTTCAATCAGAGCACCTATCTTTGGCCATCATCCTAAAAGATAAAAAGATATGATAAGGGATGAGTGTTACTCTTTCTTCCCCACCCAATGACACTTAACTTGGGAGAATTCCTAGCGGGAGGCCCTGATCTTTGGCTAGACATAAAAGAATGGATGGATGCAAAATTTGTTTTAAATCTTGACATTAAATCTGAGGAGGGCAACGAGATGGACATCTTGGGAAGATCTATAAGGATGTGCTTATAAAAAAGTTGGGTAAATTTTTTGAGGGTGAAGAGCTCAATGCTACCCTACCATCGAGACTAGGAACTAAAACATCCACAACTATCCTAGACAGTGGTCTAGATAGTGGCACAAGATTCATCATAGCTATGAAAAGATAGTGGGAGAATTGGGGATCATGAATCCTTACCTCTACTAACCTCAAAATCAAGCCCATGGGTGTTGTTAGGATCAACAAGTTGCATTTGTGTGGACTTATCTTTGATCATATCTTTACTATCATGGACTTCAAAAAGCCTATGACATATGAGGTGATCCTAGGAAGACCATTTATGAGACAGTCGAGAATGATCCATGATTGGGGAATTGACCATGTCTATTTATGCAAAAAGGACTAATCGTGAACATCAATCTTAGAAATTGGAGTCACCACCTAGTTACAAAACATCTAGTAGAGGATGAAGTCTCTATCACCATTGATGGAAGTGAAAAAGAGGAAGCTAGAATTTTTATCTTTTTGAAAAATTCCCAATATGATGATTTGTCATTTGTAGGATTGAACTTCAATGATAAAGATCTTCTCGAGCCTAGAGAAGATGAGAATTGGCTCCATATCCTAGCAAAAATAGATACCATACCCAAGACTAGTGGTTCTCATTTTTGCAATACTGATAGGTTAAAAATCATTCCTATTATGACCATGGAATCTAACTGGAGTCCTGAGACCCCAGTTTGACTATACTAAGAACTCAATTGCCTAAGGAATTGTGAGCTTGAAACTCTTTAAGGAAGGTGCTCGATGCTTTGTTTGAGCTTTAGGAATTCAAGCATAGTTAAAAAAAAATTATTGAACCATGTAGAGGCTCAACAAAGATTAAAAAAAGTCAAGCCTATCAAAATCCTTATAAAATAACCCCCTATGATTGAAAATGACCATGACTCGCTCTATTACCTTGGAGCTATGGAAACCCATGAAGACTTCTGTCAAAAGTGGGAAGTTAATAGGGAGGGGGGAGCATAATCAACATCAACACCTACCTTCTTATGTAAGGCCGAAGTCCCTCCCAATCCTGCTCAACCCCAAGCAAGCACTAGAAAAATTTAGCCTTTTGCCTAGGTGGAAATGGAACTAGGAGTTGGCGAGGAAAAACATAGATGCTAAAGAAAGAAAAGAAAAACTCAAACAAATGGAACTAGGAGTTGGCAAGGAAAAACATAGATGCCAAAGAAAGAAAATAAAATCTTAGACAAAGACACTAGAAATTATACACAAATATGCCTAAACTTGTGGAAATTGAGGAAGATGAGGAATATGCCTAAACTTGTGGAAATTTAGGAAGATGAGGAATGGAAATTTCAACCTTGCACGATTGTGGTTGCATATGCTCTTTGTACATAAACTAGGTCTTCTAGGTTGAGGTGCATGTTGGTGTTCGACTCACACACACACACACACACAAACCTGCACATTAATAGAGAGAGCCAAAAGTGTGGTAGCCACAAAATGCAAGTCAACTCTTGCATGTGTGTCACATCCATATAATATAGAAGTACAAAATATTATATGTAGTGTCCTTTCACACTTGATATCCAAGGGGAAAAGCCACATGGGAAAAAGTGCCCTTGGTTAAGCCCTGTTCACAAACATAGCACTACCATAAGTGAGCATATACCTACAAATCCCCCCTGTAGTGGAAGTGTGAACCTGTACAGGGTAGCAGATCACTCTCTATATGAGAGTAAGCCCAAAGCTTTGCAAAAACTGTATGTATAAACTGTATGCCGAGATAGAAGTGTAAAGGCCCCAAATCTGACATATCAAATTCAGCTTTCAAATCAGCTTTGAAATCTGAAATTTGTGCTTTGCTAGTACCTGTAATGAGCATGTCATCTACATACAAGATGACTATGAGAATATCGGCACCGGTTTTCTTCACATACAATGTGCTTTCAGCTGGACTATTCACATAACCTTGGCTGGTTAGATGAGCATGTATTTTATCATACCAAGCTCTTGGAGCTTGCTTTAACCCATACAATGCTTTGTGTAACCTGCATACTTTATGTTCCTCACCGGGAACTACAAAACCAATGGGCTGGTTTACATATACTTCCTCCTGTAAATCCCCATTTAAGAATGCAGTTTTGATGTCCAATTGATGCACTTTCCATCCTTTATGTGCAGCCAATGCAATCACTGATCTTATTGTGGCCATTCTTGAAGTAGGAGCAAAAGTCTCCTCTAATCTATTCCCTTTTTTTGGGAGTAGACTTTAGCCCCACAAGTCTTGCTTTGTACTTGTCAATAGTACCATCAGACTTCCTTTTGACTTTGTACACCCACTTTGTTCCAATGACATGCTTGCCTTTACAAGATCCCAAGTATTGTTCTTCATGATAGAAGAGATTTCAGCTTGCACCCAAAGCTCATTCGCATGTGCTTCTTCATAAGAAGAAGGCTCTTCTGAATCAAAGAGACCACCCATGGCTAATGCAGACTCCCCACGATGCATATTCAATGCATGGCTGGAACTAGCCCTTGTTCTACCTGTGAGTGGCATTGCAAGTTTTCTTTCTTGCAAAGTTTTCAGCAACCATCTTGGCACTAACTTGGCTGTGTCTATGGCTGTTTGCTCTTCCCTGACAAGATCTTCCACTTCTTCCATAGAAGGGGGCTGAATGGCTGGCTATTCCACATGTTCTACTTGAGAATTTTCTTGTGTAGGGGCTGGCTGATCTGAATCCCCCCTAATTGCAATGGGTAATAGTCCATCAAACATGTCCTGTAGGCACATGGGCTGGTCTAAATTTTTAGCAAATACCACATCTCTACTGACAAAAATTTTGTGTGTTGTTGGATTGTAAAGATGGTGGTATCCTTTGTTCTCATTGCTGTAGCCCACAAAAATGCATTTCATTGCTTTGTCATCTAGGTTTGTTCGGAGTTGTTCTGGCACATGTGCATATGCCAGACACCCAAATGTACGCATATAATCCACTGTTGGCTTTCGGCTATACCAAGCCTCAAATGGTGTTATGGTTTTCAAAGCTTTTGTTGGACATATGTTCAACACATGAGTTGCACACATTATAGCTTCCATCCAAAAATTGTGAGGCAACTTTTGTGCTTTCACCATGCATCTTGCCATCTCCATGAGAGATCTATTTTTCCTCTCAACTACACTATTCTACTGTGGTGTATAAGGCACAGTACATTGGTGTTTGATGCCCTTTTGAAGCATATAATCCTTGAATGCATTTGACATGTATTCTCCACCTCTATCTAAGCGGAGTGTTTGGACTTTACATCCACACATATTTTCAGCCATTGCTACAAAGTGTCGAAAGCATGTAAACACCTCTGCTTTCGCTTTCAAAGGGTAAACCCAAGCAAACCTGGAGTAGTCACATCAATGAATGTGACGAAGTAAAGATGCCCCCTATGGATGGTGTCTGCATTGGACCACATACATCATTATGTATGAGCTGTAATTTACTTTCAGCTCTAACAGCTCCATCTTTGGGGAATGGTTTTCATTGCATCTTTTCCAAAATACACCCCTCACATACATGTCTTGTTGGAGACTCAAGAGGTGGCATATGATGCTTCTGCAAAAGCATCAAACTCTGAAAATTTACATGCCCAAAACGAGCATGCCATAGCTCTGCATCATAGCAGGAGTGTGGACAGTCACTCTATTTGCATCATAAGTAGGCTTGTCATAGCTGTCTAGCTTATACAAGCCTTTGTATCGTGTTCCAGAAGTGACTATTTCATAACCCTTTGATGGGTCTTTTACCAAACACTTCCCATCTTCAAATTCAACCTTTAAACCTTGGTCGTTTATGGCTGAGATGGAGAGTAGATTCTTCTTTATCCCTAGAACATACAATACATTTTTCATACATATATTGGCACCATTGTATGACATTGCCAATTTCCTTTACTAGATATGTGGTATGATCTGCACATGATATAGTGCGGCCATTTGAAGCATAAACCAAGTGCTAAAATACATCTTTGCATGAAGTGATGTGGCTCGAAGAACCACTATCAAAATACCATGATACATCCTGTTTGTCAGATGCAATGCAAGACATCATTGTCTGAAGCACTTGGTGTGTCACTAGTGCATGTGACCCAAAAAGTGCACTCTTCCTGAATTACATTAGCTCATTGCTCTGCTTTGTCATATCAGAAGAGTCTGCTACTGCATTGCCTGCTTCTTTCCTTTTCTCTTTTGCAATCCGCTTTCTACATTCATTGATGTAGTGTCCAGGCTTATGGTAGTGATGACATTTGCCCTTCTTTTTGGGCTTGTTTGCATCCCCTTTGTGTGTCAGACTTTTCACCACCAGAAGAGGGCTGTCCCATGACCAGCCTTGCTAGACTGTTGTCCCCCATGCTTAAAGCTCTTTGCTTTACCCTTATCCTTGGCTGTAAATGCTTTGTCTCCACCACGGTTGCTCGATAAGTTTGCTCTTGTTTGCTCTTCCTGCAAGAGTAAACCCACTAGCTCTTCAAAAGTGACGGGATCACCACCTCCTCTCATAGAGAGGTGTGAAAGCCCAAGTAGGAAGGTGGTAAAGAATGAAGAGTGTTGGTGACCAGCTGTCTGTCTGGGATAACCTCATCAATGTTGAGCAATTGTTCCTACAAATCTTTCACTTTGGTGAGATGATCTGCCATGGAGTCACTCTCATCCATAGAAAGAAGATCCAATTGCCTCTTCAAGTAGGCAACTCTTGCCTCATTGTTGCGTACCTGATACATTGCTTCTAATGTTTCCCATGCAAGCTTCGATGTCTTGCAAGAACGAATGTGCAGAATAATAGTCCTTTTCACTGAAAGGGCTATCAATGACATGGCCTGTGCATCCCTAGAGTCCCATATCTTCTGCTCTTGTGTGGGAGTAGGTTCTACTTCAGGAGCTCTTTGAGCACCTCCCCTTTGAGGTGTGGCTGGCTGTATGCTATAAGTGGGCGCGTGTCATCACCACACACGATGCCCCAAAGCCCTTTGGCTACCAGCAAATTACGGATCATGAAACTCCAGAGGGAGTAGTTAGATCCATCCAACTTTTCCTCCTGGGTGAGCACACCAAATACATCTATGGCATTTTGAGCCATGTCAACAAAATATACCTGCAAGCAAGCACCAATGTGCATTGCCAGGTAACCAAATGTCCTGTGCAAATGTTTACCTGCAAACTAAAGCAAGTGTAAACCTGCACCAAATTGTCCAATTACACACAATGTGTATACATATGCGACAAATCACAGCTGTAATGCCCAATTACAGCAAGTGTAAACCTGCACCAAATTGTCCAATGTGTATACATATGCGACAAATCACAGCTGTAATGCCCAATTACATGCTCCAATATGAAAAGCCCAATTTTTATGCACTCCAATCGCTTCAGTGTGCAGTTAATTGGCCAATTTTCACAAAAGCCCCAAATTTTTACAACTGAAAGAGGCTCAATTTGCTGATTTTGAGTGCAGTTAATTGGCTAATTTTCACAAAAGCCCCAAATTTTTACAACTGAAAGAGGCTCAATTTGCTGATTTTGACCTCAATTTGGAAAACCCCCAAATTCCAACCCAAATAGCATGAATGGCACCACCTGTAATTTTTCTGGGAAAGGGGAGTTTTTGGCAAACCCCTAGAAATTTCTGAAACTGACGTGCCCTGAAATGGCTACAAATTTATTTATTTATTTTTATCAAAAAATAAAAATCCCCATTAAAGGTACCTGAGATGAGAGTAGGTGTGGGAATAGATGTCGGGACAATCTAGCCCACAGGGCTAGCACAGCAGGCGACGGACCGACTGTTTGCTGTCGATGGAAATCCAAATGTAGCTGCCCCAGCTCTGATACCAATTGTTAGTGTTGGACTCATACACTCACACACACACAAACCTGCACATTAGGGTTAGGTGCAGGATGGAGAAGCTCACACAGAAATGAGAGAGAGAGAGAGAGAGAGAGAGAGAGAGAGAGAGAGAGAGAGAGAGAGAGAGAGAGAGAGAGCCAAAAGTGTGGTAGCCACAAAATGCAAGTCAACTCTTGCATGTGTGTCACATCCATATAATATAGAAGTATAAAATATTATATGTGGAGTGTCCTTTTCACACTTGATATCCAAGGGGAAAAACCACATGGGAAAAAGTGCCCTTGGTTAAGCCCTGTTCACACATAGCACTACCATAAGTGAGCATATGCCTACAGTGCAAGACACAACCTAATGTCTTATAAGACTTGGACTTCTCTTGGGAAACCTCCATTTTTTTCACAACAATAACCTAAGTGAAATCAATTTGCAACCAAATGGATAACTGATTGAGTATGTGCAAAATGGTATTTGATATAGTAAACCACCCAGTAGAAGGAAAATTTTTTGTGATGCCTCCAAGAGACTTTCTCTCAAAAGGAACTGGATGGGTCATTATAGATATAATATTGATTGGGATTCTAGAACTACTTCCTTAATTATAAAATTCCTCAGTAAGTCAATGATGAATCTATAAACCTGCCCGATGAAGAGACTCAATTGGCTCTACTTCGGAATGCATTGCATGTACCCTCTAAGTGTGAAAAATCTTCCAATATAACCTTACCACTAAAGGCTCTTGAAAATATATTGGACTTGCCAAGTTGTAGTTAAACATTTCATAAAACAAATCATCAAAACCTCACCATAAATAATAAGTCCTAAGGCAACCCCAAGCTCAAAAATCATAATAGTAGCTACTACCTAAAAATCTTCTTAGAGCTCAAAATTATCCCCCCCAATGACTTAATTTGGATGCCCAAAGCTACCAAATCTTAAAAACAATACACTCAACCACCTAAGAAACCTAAGGCCAAAAGAATATGTGCTTCAAGAATAGGGACTTTAATTGTAACTCACTAACTAAAGAAGGTGAGCACCTATGGTGGGTCCCAAAAATGTTGCTTTTAGCTCAAGGTTATTATGAGGAAACTTATTCTATTTAGATTCCAAAAAGAAAACGTGGCCAAACCTACACATTATTAACCCTTTATTTGACAAGCCCACAAACTGAACCAAACCTAGTCCAAGTTCTTGACAAAATTGTCATGTAAGGTCCATTTTTTGATGTTATCCTGGAAGCCAATCCTAGTGAGAAAACATGGCCAAACCTACAAATTATTAACCCTCTATTTGACAAGCCCACAAGTCCCCTTGGGACTGAGCTAAACCTAGTCTAAGGTGTTGACAAAATTATCATGTAAGGTCCATTTTTTGATGTTATCCTGCACGCCAATCCTAGTGAGAATCCCTCTATTAGGACCTTAAGATTTGAGAAGGAAACTCTAATTTATCAACACAAAAATTAGAGCATAACATATACTTGCATAAATTGAAAGCACAAACCTTAAATAAACCAAATTAAATAAACAAGAGAGAGAGAGTAGAGGTCACCGTGTTGACACAAGAGTGGGTTGAACAAGAGTGAGAAAGAGTAGAGGTCACCGTGTTGACACAAGAGTGGGTTAAATAAACAAGAGAGAGAGAGAGAGTAGAGGTCACCGCGTTGACACAAAAATTAAAGCATAACATATACTTGCACAAATTGAAAGCACAAACCTTAAATAAACCAAATTAAATAAACAAGAGAGAGATAGAGTAGAGGTCACCGCGTTGACACAAGAGTGGGTTGAATCTCCCCTAGGTAGAGTGTGGCCCTTGTACCACTCTCCCATATTTATATGTATTAGAAAAGCCCTTGCTTTTCAAAAAGAAAATTCCAAAAACAAAGCACAAGTGCTTTTAAGTTTATGAGCATGCAAGCTCTATAAAAATATACCAAGCATTAATGTAAAGTCTTGGGCCTACCAAAATTATAAAATACTATTTGGTATGTACAAAAGGTATGAGACCTTAGCCTTACAAAAATATTGATGCCTAAATATGAAACCATAAAAGGTGTTCATATGTCCACACCCGTGATTAACAGATAATCCCCCACTCATTCTTTTCCTTCATCCAAAAATAATATTAGTTAGTATACACAACACATTAATCCTAACCATATCATATCAGCAACACAACTAATTAAACACATTAATCTTGGTAGACATCATACTAGTAAACACATTAATCCTAATACATGATATAAATAAAAGGCGTATCCAAATAAAATATCCTAAAATAAAGTGATGGGAATCCCCATAGAGGTTACATATGCCCAACATGTAACCTCTATGGGGTGTCCATTACTTTATTTCAAGGCATTTTATTTGGATACGCTTTTTATTTATATCATCTACCATGATTAATGTGTTTAATCACGCTCTGTGTGCTGGTATAATGATTAATCAACTATGTGCACTGGTATGGCATGATATGGCCAAGATTAATGTGTTTAGTTAGCTGTGTGCACTGACTAATATTATTTTTAGATGAAGGCAAAGAATGAGTGGTGGATTATATGCTAATCAGGCGTGGAACATGTGTTGTACCACTATGAGATATTTTGGAAGACGTGAACAACTTTCATGGTTTCATATTTAGGCATCAATATTATTACAAAGAGAAAGCCTCATACCTTTTGTACATACCAATTAGTATTTTAGACTTTTGGTAGGCCCAATACTTTATATTAATGCTTGCTATATTTTTGTAGATCTTGCATGCTCATAAACTCAAGAGCACTTGTTTAAAATTTAATTCTTAAAAAAAAATCTTAAGCAAGTGCTTTTGAGTTTATGAGCATGCAAGCTATATAAAAATATAGAAAGCATTAATATAAAGTCTTGGGCCTACCAAAACTATAAAATACTATTTGGTATGTACAAAAGGTATGAGGCCTTAGCCTTACAAAAATATTGATGCCTAAATATGAAACAATAAAATATGTTCAGATGTCTTCCAAAATATCTCATAGGGGTCCAACACATGTTGCACCCTTGATTAGCACATAATCTGCCACTCATTCTTTGCCTTCATCCAAAAATAATATTAGTGAAGGTACATAGTTGATTAAATACATTAATCCTGGTAGACATCAATCATACCAGGATACACAGCTTGATTAAACACATTAATCTTAGTAGATCATATAAATAAAAGGCATATCCAAATAAAATATCCTGAAAAAAATAATGGGCATCATCTCCATAGAGGTTACCTCCTCCCACATGAAATGTTGCGCAATTAATGAATCATAATTGGCCTTCAATTTTCTCCTTCACCTAAAAGGTAACAAATTGTTCACAACTATGCTAAACATTTTGTTTCATGAACATGTTGAGACTGTAGATTCACAAACAAGGACTTCCATTTAAAGCAAAGATATTGTTGAAAGATGCTACATCATCGACAATTACCTCTTTTGCAACTTGTGCATGAGTGCCTCACTCACGCATTGAGCACATAGAATAGAGGCCTCATCATTGACAAACCCATAGATCCTCACTAAGTTTCTTGCATAACATGACATATTTGCATTTTGCATAAGTAGGGCACTATATTATAAGGTGCATGCATTAGACATAGCGAGTCATTATTATGACACATGCATAAAATCCTTGCACATACCCACCAAAAAAAATCCTTACACATATCCAAAAAATGGTAACTAGTTGATCCATCTCTGAATTTGCAATCACCAATGAAGGCCGAGTCTTATCATAGCCTTCCAACTCCTTGATTGCATGATCGCTCTTAACAACACTGCCAATCACTAACCCTTGTCAATGGTAATACATTTTGTGATTGATTTTCACAATAATATGTAGCCCAACTTCTTCAACTCACTTAAAGATTGTGTGACCATGTCAACATATTGCAAGCTCAAGCAAGCAGGTAAAGGTACCTAACCAAGTTAATGGTATGAGATAATCATATTTATAGAGTGCCTTGAAAGGATTCATTACAATGCTATGAATGATAGGAAGCATTGTATGCGAATTCCACCAAATACAGGTAATCCCTCTATATTTTAGGTTCTTGACCATAGTAAGATGGAAGTGAACTTTATATCTCTGTCATTTACGATTCTTCTGGGTAATCCATGCAATCTAAAGATCTCTTTTAAGAAGACCTTAGCAGTATCCAATACAATGTAAGTCTTCTTTGTGGGGATTAGATGGGTAATCTTAGTTAACTACTACAAAGATAAAATTATACCATGAAGTTATTGGGGGGTAATCTAGTAATAAAATGCATGCTTATACATTCCCATTTCATCTAAGGGATATCCAAGGGATGCAACATTATAGCCATCTTGTCTCTCTCAACTTTGACCTTTTGGCATATTAAAAATTGGCGTACGTGATGCAAAACATCTTTTGTGAGTTGTGGCTAAAAGAAACTCTTCTTTAATTACATATGTGTTTAGATATAGCCAAGATGTCCTGCAATCAAGCTGTCACATAAGCTTCAATTAAAATTCTTTTCTTTATCCCATCCACATTCACATTAGGAATACATGGCTCATATCCTTCCTCTAACTTATACCCTTGCACTTTCTTCAACTCATGTTGAGTTTTTCTCTCATGTTTGAGTAAAGTAATGAGGGGAAGAATTAAGATTAGTATTGATATCTATAACCAGAAAGCATTGTGTGTGCTAAAGTATACCAAGGGCTTGCAGATACGGTTAATGTCAATGGTGGGGTCAATAGAGTCTCTGGGGGCATTGCTGGACGTCAAATAGTTCTACCATCTACATATACTGTGGGGGGCCTCGATATATGCATCAATTGTATCATTATTCAATGGACCGGGTTTAATTCCCAGCATGGCCATACTTGCAAACACAATGTTAGCAAACTTGTTGTCTAAAATTTTGTACTTGAAATTGTTAAGCTTGCATAATTTTACATCAATTATTCATCAACGTGCTCTTTGCATAACACTGATGCCTAGATTTGTGATAGAACAACATGCTATATATTTCTTGATGAAAATGTACTAAAATGTTATAATCTAGAATGTGTGCTTGCAAACACTGTTTTCTCAACACTTTTCTCACTGTCTTAACTTGCAGTACATCAAGATCACACTAATATGTGTAGATTTGTAATATTTTTCTAACTTCTTTACAAGAAAGTGGCAAGATTAGAAGGATTTTGATTAAGAATCACTTACTGTTGCTGTTTTGCATCAAGATTTGATTTTAGCACAATAAACTTTGCATAATCTGTAAACTGCAATCTGTAAACTGCTCTATTCTACATTGTAGATTTGCAACAACAGAACAATATTTTGCTCTATAATCTTCAATTCTACACTGATCTCTTGAAACAAATCTACACTATTCTTCAACTCTGCACTTGAATTTGCATAGTAATTGTATTCTGCAAACTTTCTTGTAATTGCACCAAATTTTTGCACAGCAATATTCCTTCAACTCTACACTGATCTCTTGAAACAAATCTACACTATTCTTCAACTTTGCACTTGAATTTGCATAGTAATTGTATTCTGCAAACTTTCTTGTAATTGCACCAAATTTTTGCACAGCAATATTCCTTCAAGAACTCAACGAGTTGGTAACCTAGGGTTTCAATCTTGAAGAAATAAGATCTTTGAAAAGTATTCTCCCTAAGCAAGATGATAATGCAAGAAATCACTCAAAACTGGTTGGCTGAAACTCCGGCAAACCTTAATTTTGAAAATAAAAAAACTTCAAGAAACCAAGATCAAGAAGATCAAGAACTTCAAGAACTTCAAGAAACCAAGATCAAGAAGATCAAGAAGATTAAGAACTTCAAGAAATCAAGTAGTAAAGTGGATTAGGGTTCTGAAGATAGTGATTAATATAAATTCAAAAATGATTAACACAAATTTCATTGCTAATATTTTGAAATTAAGAAATTAGCAAATCTAAAAAATATATAAAAATTAATTCTAAAAATGATTAAAACTAATCATGATCAAGAAAATGCATTCTAAAAATTTGGATTAATAATAATCCAAAAATGATTGTCACTAATCATGATCAAGAAAATGCATTCTAAAAATTGGATTTAAAATAATATGAAAATGATTAATCATCAAATCACACCCTAAACAAGGATCTAAGCCAAGAGCTCTGATACCAATTGAAATGGAGTGATCATAAAGCTAAGATTAGAGACAATCATCATGGATTAATATAAGATTAAGGGATAATCTCATACAATAGCCATGATGCCTAAGTGAGTCAACCTCCCACCAACATGATTGAAATAGCCTTCCCCACAAGCCAAGGTATGAAAGCCATGGGGCTTCAAGAGTCAAGATGACCACTATCTAAAGATGTCAAAAAGGTATCAAAAGGTATAGTAGTAGTCCATGAGCCCCCTTTTATACTTGAGCCCATGACCAAGGTCCTAAACCTAATCTAAAGTTGTTGCTTCATTATAGTAGTTGAGGGAAAACATACACCACACCACACTTGGGGGATCACACTTTGGAGTAAATTCTTAGAGGTATCATGTAAGTGCCTTCTTATCTCCCTAAAAGTGTCTCTCTTGGCATGGAAAATGCATACCACACTTGGCATGGTAGTTCCCTCTATGTATTCTTGCAAAATAGCAAATGGACAAGCTCTTATTTGATGGCATAATGTAAATATGAAGTGTGGTGCCTAGATGATAAGGTAGGTTCTCAAAGAAATGAAGTTAAATTCTATTCCCTAGATTATTACTTGATGTAGATCAAGGGCACAATAATACGTGAGAGATAATAATACGTGAGAGATAATAATAATAGTGGCATGCCTCTATTGTTCTTTACTTATGTTTTGACTCTTACAGGAAGAAGATCACCATCATTTTGTATAAGAGGAAGTTAAATTCTACATTATCATTCCCAAGATCACCCATCATCTTGTAAGAGAGGAAATTGAACTCTACATTACCTCAAACCCCTTGAGGATTCAAAATCTCTAAAATCAGCTTAACTAGGAGAATCTTTGAATGAAACTAAAATGATGGAGATGTTCCTCGCCACATTTAAAGATCTTTACTACCAAATGGTTACAATTAGGAGGATGAGCTTTCTCTCACTAGATCTTGCTTGTTGTTGTCTAACTGTATTACTATTAAATATGGTAGTTTTATTACGCCTATGGAATGTTGGTGTCATGTCCACTCTTCTCACCTTCTTTGTGAGGAGTTTAGCACATTACTTTTTTATAAGGAGATGTGGGTGCTGCTGAGTCATAATGGTAGGCACCAAGCTTTATTGGCTAACACAAAGAAGAAGGGTAAGGATTCTAACTCTTTAAATTATAAGAAAAATATTAATTTACTTTTTGGGATCCAAAAAGGACACATAGCCAAGGAAGGGAAAAAACAAACAAATTCAAAAAATGGCACTCTCAAGGCCAAGGAAGGACCTAGTCATGCTATAGGAGTAGATTTGTTGCCATTGAATATGAGCATTGAGATAGCTCATATTATAACATAATTATTCTTGAATTGTGGGCGATGGGGCTTTCAAGCATATGACCAATATTAGTATACCTTCCTAAGGCCCATAGGAGGAGATGAGACCTAAAAGAGGAGATGAACTCATGGTGGTAGTGGGAAACAATGCATAGTGCCCAATCAAAGGTACATGTACTATTGCATTCATGGTTCAAAGTGCCTAATCAAAGATATGGGTATCCAAGCAAAGGGAGATGACATCATGATGGCAGTGGGGGGCAATGATGCAAAGTGCCCGATCAAAGGTACACGTACGATTTTACTCATGTTTAAAGAAGGTCATGATGGTAGTGGGCAACGATACAAAGTGCCCGATCAAAGATACTATTTCACATGTCTAAACAAGGTCATGTAATTTTTTTCAAGTATTCCTTGGGTTTTATATATGAAGAGGAACTTGCTTTTTGTTTCGACTCATCATGGGTTGTGACTTATGGGTTCACTTTGACAAGAATGTGTAGTCATTTGTGATGGGGATGACGAGGTCATTGCAAAGGGAATTATGAGGAATATAACTTGTACAAGCTCTTGGTGTTTATAGCCCAAGCCAGTTAGATCAAGTTGATTTAGGTAGTAGAAAGCTACGGCATGAGAAATTGGGCATCTTAGACTTGTGTAGACTCTCTCAAACATATAGAAAGGTAAGCTAAAACCCTTTTCACACAAGAGGCCAATTTTAGGGCCAAGGCTCGTCTTTAACTCGTACATGATTTGTGGAGAATGATGAGTATTGTTGCACTTGAAGGTTCTTTTACTAATTTTTCACATTAATTGCTAATTATAATAGAATTAAGATAAGAAAAAGATTGAAGTAGTTCAAAATAGAGTGACGAAGAGAAATTACATTTCATGATGATGCAAAAGAACTTGTTGGAAACAAGCAGAGAGAGAGAGTGAGAAGAAAGAAGAGGGTGAAAGAAAGAGAAAACGGAGCAAAAGAAAGTAATAAAAGTTAAACATAAAACATAAACTCACACTCATCACCAAAGTGGTGTTGTGGAACTCGTGTAATTTTGAGCAACACGAGTGCAATAAAGATCATCAAAAGAAATGCCTCCAATTTTATCAAGAGTGCAACAAAGGTCATCAAAGGGATGACTCCATTATAGGCCTACTCGGGTAAAAACATTCAGCAATTTTTTAGGCAATTTGACATGGTTGTGTATATTTTTAGTGGGAGTTAAATAAAGGTCATAACAAGGATCCTCAATTTTTAATAAGTTCAAAAAAGGCCATCAAAGGGATGACTCCATTACAGGCCACTCAGGGAAGAAACGTTTAACTTTTTAACATGTATAAATAATTGCTTAGCCTTTAGCTCATAAACATGTACAAATAACTGCACCTTAGTAAGTCCCATACCTCCCATAGTCATCTGGGCTTATTTTTTTGGACTACTTCGCATGTCAAGAGACAAGGTTTCATGGAGTAAATTCTATCTACTCTATGACCATGGTCCACTACAAGAAGTAGCTAAACCTAATCTAAGTCGGCTCCTGGCTAGGCTACCATCTTGTGTAAACACCAAGATACTGGCCCAAGCTTCTTAACCATGGATACAGGACCAAGTTGCTTAACCATGGCTACTCTTCATAATGGGGGTCCATACAAATATAAGAATACAAACATAGCTAATGTTTGGATAACACAATATGAGGGTGGAAATTTTATATTTAACACTCCCCCTCAATTTCCATGTAAAGGTGAACTACTTGTATGTTCTTTGATATCAAGTTGATAAAGATGTTGCTCTATCTATTCCTTGCTGATAAGAAATTTTGTGAAGATATCTACGAAATTCTCTATTGTCTCATCATAGGTAGTAGACCATCTCATCCTCTCAAAACATGATGAGACCTCACACACAAAGACCTCACACACAAAGTGATATTGAATCTCAATGTGTTTTATGTGAGCACGAAACATAGGATTATGAGCAATAACTATGCAACTTTGATTATCACATTAAAGGGTTATCTATACCATACCCATATGTTGTAGAATTCTTCTTAGCCCCATAATGCCTCATATGATGTAAAGCATGTAGCTTTGTACTCAATCTCTATTTAAGAGAGGACAATAGTATGTTGTTTCTTACTGATCCAAGAAATGCATCCCAAACTAAGAGAGAAATAATACCTTGTTAATGATCACTTGGTGTTTGAATCACCCACCTAATCTGAGTCACAAAAGACATTGAGGATCTTGCTCACATCATAGGTGATGCCATACATATGAGTACCTTAGGATATAGGTGATGCCATACTTTTGAGTACCTCACAATATATCTCAACACCCACATATTCCAATGAATCTCCTAGGCCTTGTACACCAATTGTAAAACTAATGTTTAACCTATCATTGCATAAGAAAATAAGGAAGCACCTATTTTTCTATAAATGTCGCATTTATAAGGTCTAAAGTGTCTTCTCATACATCTTTAGATTAATGGGGTACCAACTATATTTGGTCAAGCCAAATACCTTGAGTATCTCACCTAAATATTTTTGTTGAGAGATGAAAATGTTACCTGCCTTTTTTTAGACCTCAATACCCATATAATAATGCAAAATCCCAAAATCACTCATCTCAAACTCTACACTAATAAGTGTGTTTGTGGGAACTCCCTTATTAAGATGAGGTCATTTATAAAGAGAGCAATGACTGACCATAAACATTCCTTGCTCACAAAGACATACAAATTTTCATTTCAAGGGCTACATATTAAGAGATTGATATTCACAAAGGAAGCACCAATCCTCTAGCACGATGCTCATGGGGCTACATATTAAGAGATTAATACTCACAAAGTAAGAATGAATCCTCTAGTATGATGCTCATGGGGCCTGTTTCAACTTGTAGAGTAACTTTGGCAACCTTTAAACTTTGCTTTCAAAATTAAGAACCATAAATACTAGTGATTTTTCCACATATGCCTCCTCTTTGTGATTCCCATTAAGAAAAGTAGATTTCATATCCATTGGGATTACGTGCCATCCCCTATGTGTTGTTGCTCTAATACAAGGATGGTTTGATTGTGGTTTACTTGACTATGGGGACAAAATTTTAAAACCTTAAACATGTGTAAAGTTTCTGGTAACCTATGCCTCGTACTTTTTCAAAGTATCATCGAAATTGTTATTTTCTTTGTAAATTCACTTAGTGCCAAATCACCTCAAAAGAGGGAAATCCAGAAGCTCCCAGAGTGTGATCTTTAAGAATGGAGTCATATTATATTTGCATGGTTGCTATCCAATTTGTTTCCCCTTGTGCATGAGAGCAATAGCATAGTTCACAAGATTCCCTCAAGCCTTGTTGTGCTTCAACAAAGGTGGTAGGCTTCTAAATTTGAGTACCTCTCACATGAGAGTAACAACATAGTTCACAAGATTCTCTCAAGCTATGTTTTTCTCTCTATCCTTCTAGATCTACAAATATCTTGAGGCACATCCTTGATGAGGCCGGAGGTTCTACTCCATCCAAAAGCTGCTATTTCAATTAGGAAATGGTTTACATGACAACATACTCTAGTTCTTCATCTTGAAAATTCATATCTATGCATATGAAATGGTCTGAGCTACCCTTCATCAAAATGTGAGAAAGTTTGTCTTGCAAGTGTGGGTTTTGTTTCTTTGGTGATCTCCTTGTTGCACAATGAAGAAAAGGAAATCTCCCCTCCTCCATACGCCAATGTGGCTATTCATGGAATATCACATCACTATAATCTTCTTGTGTTTAGAAAAACTCAAAGAAGCATGTCAACCAAAACCAATGAGAATGCTTACTTATTTGTCATGTGGGGATGACAGTGTTTACCTATTTAAAGCTACACAAGGGAGGCTCTCCAACTAATTTTGTTAATATAGTAGTAGCTAGCGTTGTATCTTCCATCATTGTCACCCATAGTTTATCGTAGGTCTCCAAGGATATACCCCTCATAGCTAAACCATTGGACACACAGAGAAGCCTGCCAACTAAAATCAATGAGAATACTTACTTGTTTGTCGTTGGGGATGATATTGTCTATCCATTTAGAGCTTCCCAAGGGAGGCTCTCCAACCGCTTGTTAATGTAGCTAGCTAGTGTTGTAGCTTCCACTTGTCACCCTCGTGTTTGTTGTAGCTCTCTAAGCATGCCAAGGTGGTGGAGACAAGTACTAGTAAGCCACACGCTCACCCACATTCTTTCTTGCTAGCAAGTGCCCTGACACCCAGACTTGGGTGGTTAACCACCTTAGTCTAAACCATGTATATGTGTTCTAGCTAACTAATGTGCATTCCATTGATACTAATATTACATTCAGCTTGGTCATCCCTTGTTTACATTATTATGAGTGCATTAAAGAGAATAAACTAATAGTCATGCATTAAGTGCTAAAAAATCACTCGAGATAAACTGATGTTGAATAAATCAATGAAGCCCAGGCTGGCTGTACAATAAGTGAAATGGATCTAGACCAAAGATCAAGAAATCAACACATAAAGTCCAAATCTAGCATCCATTTGATGGGCATCAAACACATATGAGAAATACATGTGATCATGAAAAAAATAGAAGAAATCCACATGCACATGTAGCATAGAAGGTATGTGCATAAGGCCTAAGTGATTTAACCTCTCACAATGAGGATGGCTATCAAGCTTGCCATGAGCCCTAGACCATGAAAGGCCATCTCCATGAAAGGAGCCAAGAGTACTCGTAAGTGTCCAAGATATGAATGACCAAAAAATCCCTACAATGAACCCAAGGCCCTATTTATAATAGCCTTGCTCATGGCCCATTATTTACATATTTTTTTACCTTAGTTGTGCTTCATTACAAACCATCCCTTCCCAAATATTTTGTCCTCAAAATCATACAAGATACATACAATTCAACATAGCCTCAAATGAAATCAATGGGAAGTGACCATTATATAATATTTTAATTGGATGCCCACATCTACTATTATGTAGCCTAAATTTAGAAGTTTTGTACTACCACCTCTCAATCATGAATTTACTTATAATTTACTTCTAAAACCACCTCAAGATAGGCCACGACAATGATGTATAGCATAATTCTGTGTTCCTATGGGTTAAGGGGAAAAGACCAAGAGGAGGAGTGTAGCTAGGAGTGTTTGAAGCTAGAGAGGAGGAAAGCGAGGAGAAATATCAAGTCTTTGCGCTAAAACACAACATCGCATCTAAGCTTAGCATCACACTTGATGAATAGTTAACTCTATGTGCTACAACTCAATATCTATTATATGCTACTACAAAGCATTTTCTCTTCTATGTTGTTTAGATGTTTAGATGGTACAAAGATTTAATTGAGGGTGGAAGGTGAAAATGGAAGGACGGAATAGGTGGTGGAAGGTAAGAGTCTAGGAGAGACGTGAAATGAAAGGAGAATCGCCATAAAGAATAACTTGGCTCTTCATGTGTACTAGGAATATATCCTTTGTGTTCGCCAACCATGAAAATACATGTCCATCAAATTTTTCACACTACACGTGCTTTACACTATTTAATTTCTACTTTATGAAATTTTACTTTATGTCAAATGATACACAAAACATAATGATTTTCCATACTATATTTGCATAGCCTTGTAATTGGGGCTCAATAAATAAACGTTACGAATATTTTACATATTAAAAATATCACGCATTATACTACAATCTTATGAGTATTTTAGATTCCTAAATTTAAATTCTGATTAAGTACCCTCAAAATTTTATATTCCAATTAGCTTTCATTGTGTCTTCCATAACTTTGGTTTTTGAATCAAGGATCACAAACCCATAAATCCACCTTGAGATTCTCGTTGGGAAAATTGGACTTCATGTGTCATGACTCCTAAATGTATAGCAATATGTTACAAAAAATTTAAGTTCCAAGTTACCTTGCAATATTTTACATCTTAAAATTATAATACATTATATTGTAATCTTATGAGTATTTTAGATTCCTACAATATACGGCTAAGTTCTAATTGAGTATCCTTTAAATTTATCACTCAACAACTCTAAAGGGCTAAGGACCTTCAATGGCAAATAATAAACTGATCATCAAAATTGAAGTTGGTAGATGTACATAGTACCAGACCCATGATAGAATCTTCTAATAATCGCATGGCCTCAAGTTCTCAACTAATGTTACTCCATTGTTAATACGTAGACTAAATCTAGAAGTACCTCAAACACGAATTATTTATTCACTTCTAAAACAAAGATAGCCTACTTCTACTAAGGAGCCACGTAACACAATGCTTTGCTATGGGTTCAAAGAACAGGGTTTGAAGCTAAAGAGGGTGGTGGTAAGGCTCAGCATCAACTTTCTGCGCTAAAACACAGCATCACGTCTAAACAGAGGCTCATCAACTTTCTGCGCTCAAACACATCTAACTAAACATTATATGTACACCTGATCGGTATCTATTCTATGCTACTACAATTTAAGCATTTTCTCGTGTTATTGTAGAATCAATGGAGGGTGGAAGTTGAGAATTCAACCGCGCTATTATATTGTGACCATGTTTGCTCCCCAGTAATGGGCTTTACTCCTCTATCTGACCCCACGAGAATTTAGCTAATATGATTGATTGCTTTGCGAAAGAAACATGATAGCATGTCGACAGTCCTGGCACAAAAGACAGCTTCAAAGCATGCATGCATGCAGGATCAGATATCAAGCATGCACGAGAGGATGTCTAAATACATTGCATGATCACTCAGGCAGGGCTAACATAAAACATTGTACAATTCTCCAGCTATATTAGACAATAGGATATCAACATTGGGCTTCTCTGCCATTCCTCACAACTTGGTATCGCTAGATGCTCTCATATCTGGCATTGTCATCAACTGTCTGTGAGTAACAATCCTTCGCAGTATCTATCTACTAACCATTAGCTCTGAGTATCAACTGTGAGCATCACTTCTAAGAATGGGATGTAGACGTTAAAGAGGTCCTACTTTGTTGCTAATGGTTTGGGTAGAGGAAGAGAATATATACATCCGCAAAAGGGCAAAATGGTCTATGAGACCAATCACATAACTTGAAGTCTTGAGCGAAATATATGGTCCAACAAAAGAAAACAATTTTTCAAAAAAAAAGAAAGAAAGAAATAAGTCTTACTAAACACCTACTGGAGCCACAATGCCAAGCATTCGGTATCTTCATCTCAGTTTTAGGTTTCAGTTTGGATCCTAACCTCCCAATAGACTGCCCACTTGTCTTCTTTGAAAGAAAGTAAATAAATGTGAGATCCTAATGACTAAGGCCCTACAGCCTCCCCCTAATAAGAAAAAATAAAGGAGCATGAACATTCTTCTAACAAAAGCGAGAACATGGAAACCCTAGTGTGAAGAAGACCAAGAAAACAAGACATCAAGCAACAAGAAGCCGATAGGCCACTAGAAGAAGAAGACCGACACAAGCAAAAGGATGGCTGGAATGAGGGAGATATAACAGGCACAACGAGAAAGACCAAGAGGACCAATAAACCAAGATGGAAAGGCACATGATAATAGTTTAGATTTCACGTTTAGAAAGACAAGTGTGCCACAAACATTCGGCCATGCAAAAACAAAACAAATCTTGTTCAGCATAGGAGAGCTATTTTCACCTTAGATGTGATACTATCAAGCATAAGTTTCTTAAGATCGACAGGTATAGCACTACCAGAACTCATTAAGATTCTTCAAATATGTTTGGAATCAACTAATCAAAGACAGTTTTAATTTGTTGGAATAGAATGTGTTGCAAACTGTTGAAATGTGTTTGGAGCTGTGGCAGCAACAAATAAATTGAATGGATGATCATAGTCACAACTAAACAAGCTGCAAAACAAGGAGGAAGAAACGTCAAAGGCAAAGTCAGTAGACCAGAAAGAAGGATACAGAAGTCAGAGTAGAATTAGTCATTGTAGATGGCATGAAAAAATGATTTATTCATCCCCGAGACTTGGGTTCTGCCCATGGAGGTCACCGTGGGGCTGTGATGGTCCACTATTCCTGAGAACTTTAAACCAGAAGGAGGAGCAGAAAGCGCAAGGCTGAAGGGGGCCAGCCTGACCAAGCAAGAGAACACTGGAACAAGCAACTGATCCACTACAAACCATGATGATCAAAGCAGAAAACCTTGTTGTTTACATGTTTGACGACATATACAAACAAAATACACATTTCATCCAGAACTCTGTAAGTCATTAACAAAGAATCCTCGATGGGCTTTTCCCCTGTACACTATGAGTAGCTATAAAGTTAAAATACACTTCTTGTCCTATTTTAAACACCAACTTATTTAGAGTATTCAATCCCCGTCCTCATGGGTTTTGCATTGTTACCGTAAAGTTCTTAGTGTAACTTACTAATTTATGTAAGAAATTGGCATAGAAGAGAGAGAGAGAAGAAGCTCTGTAGAAACAACGATTGGTATGCTTGTAACAAACACTTCAAAGAAGCTCAGCAAAATATGACACTCTGCAGGCTACATCAAAAACACAAAGCCCCAATTCTCACAACTAAGCTACTCATCACAGCACGCTGCAGCAGGCTAGAAGGTCAACAGGCCAACCTGCTGTTAGGGGGGGGGGGGGGTGCATAGCCAGGGCCATTCTCCCTCATTGGAGCACTTGTGAGGAGATTATAGCAGCCTTCTGACCTCCAGGTCCAGCCCAAAACACCCGTAAATACTAGATGACCTTCGGATTTTCCAAATTCAGCAGAGGTATATTGCGCCATTCCTGGCCTAGTTGGTCGAAATGCCCCTTTGCTTGGGCCCCGAAATGCGAAATAAGGAAACGTTTCCCCAGTAACAAGTGGTGTTTCCCCTCTACAACCCCTCTTTTGTTCCTTCTCCTCACCAATCTCTTTTCCCCCAATCTTTAATCATTTATATTCACACTTTCCTACTTTCTCACATCTGCATGTGTTTCTTCTCTCCCTCGTCTTCTCCTTCCTACCCCCTTTTTTGCATCTCCCTTGTTGACATGGAGTTTCCCCGTTTCAAGCCCCATGAAATTGCAGTTTCTGTTTCCGTTTCCATTTCCGCATTTCTAGTAACCATGGCCACGACCTGAAAGTATTTTGCAAGAAACAGATCCAAATCATGCAGGGTAAATTTAACTTAAAAATGCTCTTGAGCAGATCCAAATCATGATTAATTAAACTGTAAATGCTCTTGAACAGATCCAAATCATGCTTAATTAGACTGTAAATGCTCTTGAACAGATCCAAATCATGCTTAGACCAACCCCCATCGTTGGCAAATTGTTAATATCATACCGTGATCAGATTCCAATCACGTCAAATCCTGAAAATGTGACATCTTCACATGAGTTTAAGCCATACTCCCATCATAAACACCCCTCAAAATGTTACACCTTCAATTGGGTTTAAACCCTAGTCCCATTATCAAACCCTCAAAACATTACACTGAGTTTAAGCCCTAATCCCATCATGAAAGCCTGGTAAAGTGAACCCTAATCTCATCACGGAATCCTCAATGAAACATCATATACTGCTGTGATCTCATCATCAGGTCCTCAAAACATGGTGAGATTAGAGCTCAGACCTGAACCTGAAACTCTGCTCTGCGGTGTGGCAATGCACTTGTTAAGGACGGGAGGATCGCAGGGCGGCGGCCTCTCTGCGGAGCTCCTTGACGACGGCAGCGAGGGCCTCGGGGTTTACGCCCTGCTCACAGAGGGCGATGAGAACGGCGAGGGTCGGGCGGTCCAGTTCAGTGTTGAGGAGGTTGGAAATGAGGTACGCCAGGTCCAGGGCCTCTCTCGCTGTGTGTGTCCTCGCTTCGTCCATCTCTCGGCTTGAGAGAGAGAGAGAGAGAGAGAGAGAGAGAATTGATTTTGGGCAGGCGCTCAAATGTGAAGCTTCTTGTGAAAGAATACGATGCTATGTTTTTAAAGTACTACCAGTGCGGCCGACCCACAACCCTCTCTCTCACACGACCCTCCCCCTCTCTCTCTCTCACGTCAAATGTTGAAACTCTCTCTCTCTCACATGCACACACATACACACCCACTCTGTCTCTCTCTCTCTCTCTCTCTCACACACACACACACATGCACACACTCCCTCTCTCTTCTTACACTCTCCCACACATAGAAGCTCTCTCTCTTTCTCTCTCTCACTCACTCACTCACACACGCGCGCGTATCACACTTACACCACTCTCTCTCTCTCTCTCTCTCTCTCTCTCTCTCGCACACATACACATATGTAAATATGTGTATATACAATATTATGTTTTAGACACATATACTTATACATATATACATGTATTTAAAAATATAAATACAAACATCGATATAATTTAATTAATTTTGATTAAATTTTAATGTGCAAAAATGGGTGATAAGTTGTGGTTACTTTTAAATATATAGATAGATATATCATACACACATCGAAACACACACACACACACACATATATATATACATACATACATGTGTGTATGTATAAATGTAAATAAAAACACACATACATGTATACACACATATAAATATATGTTTTCTATTTAATTTATATTTTATTAAAAGCTACTTTTTATTCTCTATCTCTCGCTCTCTTTGTCTCTCTTTTCACCCTCTCCCTCGTTACATCTCTCTCTCTCTTTCTCTCTCCAGGTGTCATGAACCATAGAGCTTGATTTCCACATGTACATAGGGGCCCATGGGCAAAAGGAGAAAGTGACTATAAATAGGGCTTGGGGTACATTGGTAGAATCTTTTGATATTTTTACTAATTTTGGTCATCTTGTACCTTTGGGCTCCATCAATGGAGATTTGGCCTTCCATGGTCAAGTTCATGGCTAACATGAAAGCCATCCTCTTGGTGAGAGGTTAAACACACTTAGGCTATTTGTGCATCTTCTCTTGCTACATGCACTTATAGATTCTCTCTCTTGTATATTCATGTGATGAGCCATTTGATAACTAATCTCATGATTAATGGATACTAGATTCTTGCTTTGATGTGTTTGATTCAATATTTTGCTCTAGATCCATTTCATTTGGTATCAGAGCCTTGATTTTGATCCATTATCAAGGTTTTGGGCATGAGATTAGTCATTTTCTTGATAATTTTTTGAATTTTCTCTTGATTTCTTGGAGTTTTGGCTTAATCTTGCTTGATTTCTACTTAATCTTTGGAGATTAGTGGAGGGGAGGCATCATTTCATGTGATTTCATGGAGATTTAGGACCTAATTTGGGCACCCTGGACCAAATACTTAGAGCGGGGTATAAAAATTAGAGAAAATTTGAATTAATCACATGTTAATCTCTCTGTTATCACGTTTATCTTTTTGTGCTTCTTTTCCAAGCTTTCCATAGCCATTACTTCTCATCTTTTCCCGTTTTGCTCCCATTTGCTAGGGCTTTTGTTGATCTTGAGGAGAGGAACACATAGAGTACCCATTTACATGCATTTTTCTGAAAATTTCTTTCCCTTTTCTTTCCCTTTGCTCCAAACCCTAATCTCTCTCACATAGCTCACCATTGTCCATCTCCACTCACTCTAAATGGCTGCAAATGTATCCTATTGCTAATGAGGGCTAAACATGGTGTTGATTTTGCTCCTTTTTACCCGTGAGGCTAGGAGTAGCTGCGCCGTTTTCCCACGCATCCTCACGGCCCAAAATCACAAGTAGTGGCTCCATTCCATACCATTTAGTTGTTAGCTATGATGTTTGGCATCTTTTTGGTGGATTTTGGGGAGTTCTTCTGGGGAGTTCTTCATTGCTATTGGAGAGGGAGAAGAGGAGGTTTGAGCAGCCCTCAGAAATTGCAAAAATCTTCAAGATTTGGTTCCATTGGAGGCTCTATCAAGCAACAATCCAACCATTGAAGCTTTCGGAATACCATTGGTGAGTTACTATGGCCATTTTCTCAAGCAATGGTGATTAATCCTCATGCTATGGACAAATTAGGGTTATTCATGAAAGAAAACCCTAATTTATAGAATTTTAACATTCCTACATAACTCATGATCCATTGGAAAGTGATTACATGCTCTTATTGCTCACATCTTTAATCACACCCATTTGGATGTCATGTGGCCATTTGTGAGACAAATACAAGATTCTTTGATGAATCCATGCATAAATGGATGAAGGAATGTGTCACGTAGGCTGTAATGCCTGTGACCGAGACGGGGCAGACCGGGCGGATGGCCATGTCCGGGGTTCAGTGGGAGAGGACGCCCATGCGGAGTCATGGGCGGCCAGGCTAGTGTGGACGGCAGGCCACACACTATATAGCCTGGGGGATGAGGGGCAATCCTCATTCTTCCTCTATGGCTGGGTGGTGAGCCAGAGGCCGTCCCCTCTCGTGGTAACGCCCGTAGCGGCGTTACAGATATCTAACACTGGTATCAGAGCATGGTTCGAAGGGATCGTGAGAGTCCGCGCGCGAACGGGGGACCGGAGCCCACTCGATGGTTTTTATCCACAATCTCCTCACCCTTATCTCCACAAGGGAATGTGTGGAGGAAGGGGGCCAAGTCTTTTGAAGGGAAGAACTCTTTCTCTCTCTCTCTCATTTTCTCTCTCCCCGTCACACACAGCATCGAGGCATATTTTCTCGTGGATCGGAGCATCCCGGAAGCGTCCTTGTAGGGGCTCGCAACGCAACAAATCGACAGGCGACCGTAAAGGGGGGTGACTATTATTCTCTCTCCACCATTGCTCATTTTTATTAGCGTTTTTTTTAGTAAATTCCGAGTTCTCGCATTATTTTTTGCAAGAATTAAAATGTCTGCTAGGCGTAGTGTGTCCCCACCGCCTTCTACTTCTCTAGGTTTTTCCAGTCTCTTGTCCTCGGTCGCGGGTTTGACCCCGACCGAATTGTCAGGCCATACACGCCCGACCGTTGTTCGGTCCGGAGCGCGCTTATCGATCACTCGTGATCCGCCAGCGCCCTCCTCGTCTATTGACCCCGTCTTAGGACCCAGCGAGCCCGCAGCGGTCGCATTGGCTGATGACCCCTTTCTGGCCGATGAACCAGAGGACATGAACACTGACGTCGTCGAGGGGACCGAGGAGGACCTCTTGGATTATGACGACGATGACTATGACTTATTGGACCCTGCTGATGTCCTGACAGAGACGGAGCTCTCTAGTGAACTGTTTAAATATCTTAATGCCAAATTGAACACTATGGGTAAAGTCCAGGCTGATTTAGTCACGATGCTACAGAGCATCTCCACACGGTTAGATGCACTGACAGCTGCCTCGGCTAGTACTCCGACTCCTCGTGGTAGCCGAGCTCCTACAGCACGGGTGAGCGTAGCCTCGCCAGTGGTTGCAGGAGTACAGGCCGATGCGCCTGCGGGGCCGTCCGTAGATAGCGACAGCTTCGTCGTTGTTAAAAGACTTAAAGCCGCCTAGTTTTGGTGGCGAGGAAAAGGAGAGAAACAAGGACTCAGTCAATATGTTTCTAGCGAAGTGGTCAGATTTGCACGCGCTGCGACAGCAGCCTAGCCGTATACAGCCCGTAGAGGCTAGCCTCTCATTAACCGGCAAAGCGTACAAGTGGTGGATGAGTTTGACAACTCGCCCTGCCACTTGGACGGAATTTGAAACAATGTTTCGAAAAGAATTTTTGCCTGTTAATGAGGCAGAGAGAAGCTGGGAGTTATGGGACAAATGCTCGATGGAGAACAAATCCCTAACTCAGTACATCTCAAACTACAGGGAGATAGTACTCAAGCTAAAGGGAATCGATGCATTCCAGACATTGCGAGGCTTTAAGAGAGGCCTCAAAGATGATTACCTTGAGTACGTAGAACCCCTACAGCCTAAGGACTTAGCAGAGGCAATTCAATATGCACAGATATTCGATGACATCAAGCGCCGTAGTGCGCGTGGTGGTTCTAGCAGGGCCGAGGGTAGTGAAAAGAGGAGGTCAGGCCTCAAAAGAAAAGGGTTCCGCAGTGACAAACAAGGGGATAGGACGGACCAGGAAGGACAGGGTGGTCATTGGTCTAAAAAACCGCGACCATCCAGAAAAAAAAGAGACACCGAAAACCAAAAGAAAGAGCAATATATTAAAGCGCGAAAGGAAAATCGCTGCTTTAATTGCAATGAAGTAGGACACACGAAGGCTGAGTGTCCAAAGCCTAAAGCCAGCACGAGTGGCAACGAGCCCAAAAAAGATGGTAAATCTTCTAGGCAGTTGCATACAGTGCAGAGACTCCCTCTCAGTTCCGCAGAGTTCAGAGAGGTGACAGTGTGTCATTGTGATGAGCATCACGCTTGTTCAGTGACACCAGCGATGTGGCAGCCTACTGTAGGTCCGCATGACATGGTGCGCATGTATGGCACCATAGGTGGCCGTAGAGTCACAGTTTTTATTGATGATGGAGCTAGCCACAACTTCTTGAACTACTCGTTAGTCAAGAAGTTGGGATTGACTGAGACCCGGAGTGATCATGAGTATACTGTTGGCCTAGCCAACGGATATGACAAAACGGTATGGAATACCGTAGTATTGGGGGTCCCATTATCTATGCAGGACTATGAGGCTCCGCTTGACTTTCAGGTCATGCACTTAGCCAGAGCAGACGTATATCTAGGCAGGGAGTGGCTGTATGGCTTGGGCCCTAGTCTAGCTCGGAATTACTTACATAATATGCTATGTTTTGAGCATGGAGGTAGAGTCATCACCCTGCAGGGCGACCGTACTGTCCCTGCCACACCACTTATTTCCTCCATGGAGTTGTGTACAGCGGTCCGCAGAGACCAGATAGCAGAGGTACATGCTTGTTACCCTCTTTTGAATTCTGTTTCCGTAGATGAAACGATAAATGATGTTTGCGTAGACAAACAAGAAAAACAAAATAACCTTGGACGAGACCCACTGTTTGAAAACCCTGTTTGGCATGCATGTGATTCAAACAAGAAAAAATCCAAGGTGAATGAGACATTAAAAAAAAAGTACGTAGATACTTTAACGAATTTATTAGAGGAATTTCAGGATGTTTTTCCTGATGATTTACCAGATGGTTTACCACCATCTAGGGAAGTAGACCATGGCATCGAAGTTATGCCAGGATCAAAACCTATAAGCAAACCTGCTTATAGATTAAGCCACTCCGAGGCACAGGAGGTGGAAAAACAATTAACGAAATATTTGAACAAAGGCTTTATTCGGCCTAGTTCAAGTCCGTGGGCATCGCCTATTCTTCTGGTAAAGAAGAAAGACGGATCTATGCGGATGTGCATAGACTATAGGGCTCTTAATCAGATAACGATTAAGAACAAGTATCCGATGCCACACATGGATGAGTTGTTTGATCAACTCTATGGATCGAGATACTTCACAAAAATAGACCTGAGATCTGGGTATCATCAGGTTAGAATAAAAACAGAAGATGTTGCGAAGACAGCATTTAGGACCCGTTTCGGGCATTTTGAGTTTTTGGTTATGCCATTTGGGCTAACCAATGCTCCAGCGACGTTTATGATGCTGATGGACAGTATTTTACGTCCATATCTGGGAAAATTCGTAGTAGTTTTCCTAGATGATATTCTTGTCTACAGTAAGACACAGAAAGAACACATAGAGCATTTGCGTCTAGTGTTCAAGTTGTTGCGAGAGCACAAATTATTTGCAAAGAAAAGCAAATGTGAATTTTTTGAAACAGAAATTCACTACCTTGGCCATATTATATCCGCCGATGGTACGCGGATGGAGCCAGAAAAAGTAGAGGCTATTCTTAAATGGCCAGCGTCGAAGAATCTCGAGGAACTGCAGATTTTTCTTGGCATGTCGGGGTTCTACCGACAGTATGTGAAGGACTACGCGAAGATCGCAGTCCCGTTGACTGACCAGTTACGGTCAAAAACAAAAAACATTAGTTGGGGGGACGCCCAACAGAAAAGCTTTGACAAGCTCAAGGTGACCGTAGCAGCTGCACCTGTTTTGACAATTGTCGATGAGGTTTCTCCCAAGGTGACACATGAGCATTCCACCAGGAATGTCACTTTTGGATTCATGGCGGATGCTAGGAGGCCTTCTATGCGGGAGATGAAGCCTACTATATTCCAAGTGGGTTCTTCTCAATTGGATGGAAAGCAACATGCACCTACATTCAGACATGAGGAGTCAAATTTTGGGGATCCGAGGAGAGTACCTTTGAAACCCAAAGCAAATCAGTTCTCCATGCTTGAAGAGGAGGTGTATGGTATGGATGATGTGGTTGAGCTTGATTGGGAACATATGTCATTCATTGAGAGACAAAGAGAAGCTCATGATTTTGCACAATTCCTTGGATCTTTTGTGCAAATGCAAAAGCACAAGCCCTCGTACCATCATGAGAATGCATCGTCAACCATGTCAAAGGATGTAAAGGACAAGATTTCACTCTCTAAGTTCAAGGGTGATGGTTCAGCCCCACATGAGTTGGAAGAATGGATGAATAAGTTGGATACATACTTTCAGTTCTATCCGAAGAGTGAAAGGGACAAAGTGCTTTTTGCATCCTTGCATTTGGAAGACTATGCACATCAATGGTGGAGACATATGCTCAAGGAAGGAGTCATGCCACATACTTGGGAAGAACTCAAGCATGAAATGAATATGACATTTGTGTCGCCTTTGGTTCCTGACCGATACCATGAGGAATGGTATGAACTCACACAAAAGGGCATGTCGGTTAGGGAGTACATCAAGAGGTTCATGAAGCTCTCTATGTTTGTGGATGGACTCAATGAAGGCATGCGATTGAAGAAGTTTGTGCATGGTCTAGATTCATACATCAAAGCGGATGTCTCGGCACAAAGACCAAGCACTATCAAAGAGGCTATGAGGTTGGCGGAGCTATATGAGCCAAAGTATAAGAGGGTTTAGCCCAATGTACCTTTTCATAAGCCATTTCACACTTCTTCAAATGTGGGGAAAAGTCTACCTTCTTCTACATCCACTTACACTTCCAAATTCCATACATCTTTTGGAAGTGGACAATCCACAAGTGGAGTTCATAATGATGCTAAGAATAGCAATGGGTTTGTCAAGAAGCCTCCTCAACCATTCAAGAAGACTCAACGGATGGATGATCCTAAGATTGAGGAATTGAGGAGCAAAGGCCTATGTTTTAAATGCAAAGAGAAGTGGTCACCCGGACACATTTGCAAATCAAAGAAAGTGGTGTGGCTACTATGATCATTATGGATGAGGATGACGATTCCAACTCATCTCATGATGTGGAAGAGTTTGAAGATTGCAGCGAGGAGACACATGAAGAAGACTTGGAGGGTCATTCTTTTGTCAAAGAAGAGGATGAGTTTCCTTTCGACCCCAGTGGAAGGGATCATGCCTGCATTTTGAGGGACAATATGCTAAAAGATGCCGGAAATACAGAAAATGCAGCGAGGAGATGGTGAAGAATTTCCTCATTATAAGCTTTGGAATGGTCTACTATGGCACAAGGATAAGGTGTATTTGGTTCCAACCTCATCCTACATTCCCAAGGTGCTTCATGAGATGCATTCTTCACCGCTTTCGGGTCATTTTGGTGTTCTCAAGACATTTGATAAAGTGAGCAAAAGCTTCTATTGGAAAGGCACGTGGAGGGATGTCAAGAAGTTTGTTTTGGAATGTGTGTCATGCCAAAGGAATAAGGATAGTCACCAATTGCCAAGTGGTTTACTTCATCCTTTGCCTATTTCGGATAGAAAATGGACTCACATTTCCATGGACTTCATTACGGGCTTGCCAAAGACGAAGCATGGATGGGATCAAGTATTTGTGGTGGTGGATAGACTCACCAAATTAGCTCATTTTATTGCTTCCAAGACTACTTATGGGGCCTCTCACATTGCCAAGCAATTTATGGAGCATGTATTCAAGATACATGGTTTGCCACTCAACATAGTTTGTGATAGAGATACCAAGTTCATGGGCACTTTTTGGAGGACATTGTATGAGAACTTGGGGACTCAAATCACTCCTTCTACAGCTTATCACCCTCAAACAGATGGGCAAACGGAGTGCACAAACAAATGGCTCGAAGTGTACTTGAGGCACTATTGTCATGACATGCAAGCATCATGGGATGAATGGCTTTACCTTGCTGAATTTTGTCATAATTCAAGCAAGCATTTGAGTATTGAGATGTCACCTTTCGAGGCTCTTTATGGGTATCAAGTGCATGTGCCATCTATTGCCTTCCATGAGAATAAAATGGTTAATCCTTTACCCAAGGAAGAGTTG